>NC_050100.1:190502438-191127438 GCF_902167145.1 Zea mays
TAGTCCTATATTTATTAATGAACAGATTCATAAAAATGCACAAGCTACTACTGTGTTGTTAGCCTCTTTGTGCAGGGACGAGTACCATAAGGTGAGCGGCTTGGACAATGCCAAGCAGATCTGGGACACCCTCAGGATCTCACATGAGGGGAATGACGTCACCTTACTCACCAAAATGGAGTTGGTGGAGGGCGAGCTTGGGAGATTCGCAATGATCAGGGGAGAGGAGCCAACCCAAACATACAACCGGCTCAAGACCCTTATCAACAAGATAAGGAGCTATGGAAGCACACGATGGACGGACCACGATGTCGTTCGTCTAATGCTAAGGTCCTTTACTGTACTTGATCCACATTTGGTGAACAATATCCGTGAAAATCCTAGGTACACCAAGATGTCGCCCGAAGAAGTTCTTGGGAAATTTGTAAGCGGACGAATGATGATCAAGGAGGCAAGATATGTCGACGACGCGTTAAATGGTCCAATCCATGAGCCTCAACCCATTGCTCTCAAGGCAACGAGGAGCAAGGAGGCGCTACCTAGCAAGGTGGCGCAAGTTGAGGCGGCCGGGCTCAATGTTGAAGAGATGGCCCTCATCATCAAGCGCTTCAAGATGGCGCTAAAGGGTTGCAAGGGGTAGCCAAGCAAGACCAAGACAAAGGGGAAGCGCTCATGCTTCAAATGTGGTAAGGTTGGTCATTTTATTGCTAACTGTCCCGACAATGATAGTGACCAGGAAGAAGGGAACAAGAGGGAGAAGAAGAAGAATTATAAGAAGGCAAAAGGCGAGGCACATCTTGGCAAGGAGTGGGACTCAGATTGTTCGTCGTCCGACTCCGACAACGAAGGACTCGCCGCCACTGCCTTCAACAAGTCATCCCTCTTCCCCAACGAGCATCACACTTGCCTCATGGCAAGGGAAAAGAAGGTAAGCGCTCGTAACACTAGTTTTTCAAGTGAGGATGAGTCTAGTGAGGATGATGAAATAGATTATTCATGTTTATTCAAGGGTCTAGATAGAACCAAGGTGGATAAAATAAATGAATTGATTGATGTTTTGAATGATAAGAATAGATTGCTAGAAAAGCAAGAGGATCTCTTATATGATGAACATGACAAGTTTGTAGAAGCTCAAAAATCCCTTGCTTTAGAAATAAAGAGGAATGGAATGCTTTCTTGTGAATTGTCTACATGCCATGACTCTAATTCTAGTTTAAAAAGCATAAACGATGAATTGACTGCTAAGTTAGAAATAGCTAATAAATCAACATCTTGTGTAGAACATGTTGTGGTTTGCACTAGGTGTAAAGATTTTAATATTGATGCTTGTAGTGAACACCTAGTTTCAATTTCTAAATTGAATGATGAAGTAACTAGTCTTAATGCCCAACTTAAGACTAGCAAAAGCGAATTTGATCAGTTAAAATTTGCAAGGGATGCCTACACTATTGGTATACACCCCTCATTTAAGGATGGACTTGGTTTCAAGAGGGAAGCCAAGAACTTAACGAGCCATAAGGCTCCCATCCCCGCCAAGGAGAAAGGGAAGGCCCCTATGGCTAGTAGTGTTAAAAGGAACCATGCTTTTATGTACCATGATAGAAGACAGTCTAATAAGAGTTGTAATGCTTATGATGCTTTTGACTCTCATGTCATGTTTGCTTCTAGTTCTTCCTATATGCATGGTAAAGATATGTCTAGGAGACATTTTGTTCATATGCCTAGAAGAAATGTTGTTAATGTTCCTAGGAACGTTAATGAACCTTCTACAATATATCATGCTTTAAATGCTTCCTTTGCTATTTGTAGAAAGGATAGGAAGATAGTTGCTAGAAAATTAGGGGCAAAATGCAAGGGAGACAAAACTTGCATTTGGGTCCCTAAGACAATTGTGACTAACCTTGTAGGACCCAACAAGAGTTGGGTACCTAAAACCCAAGCCTAAATTTGCCTTGCAGGTTTATGCATCCGGGGGTTCAAGCTGGATTATCGACAGCGGATGCACAAACCATATGACGGGGGAGAAGAAGATGTTCACCTCCTATGTCAAAAACAAGGATTCCCAAGATTCAATAATATTTGGTGATGGGAATCAAGGCAAGGTAAAAGGGTTAGGTAAAATTGCTATTTCATCCGAGCACTCTATATCTAATGTGTTTTTAGTTGAGTCTCTTGGATATAATTTGTTATCCGTTAGTCAATTATGCAATATGGGATATAATTGTCTATTCACAAATGTAGATGTGTCTGTCTTTAGAAGAAGTGATGGTTCATTAGCTTTTAAGGGTATATTAGACGACAAAATTTACTTAGTTGATTTTGCAAAAGAGGAGGCCGGTCTAGATGCATGCTTAATTGCTAAGACTAGCATGGGCTGGCTGTGGCATCGCCGCTTAGCACATGTGGGGATGAAGAACCTTCACAAACTTCTAAAGGGAGAACACGTGATAGGTTTAACTAATGTGCAATTCGAAAAAGATAGACCTTGTGCAGCTTGTCAAGCAGGAAAACAGGTGGGAAGCTCTCATCACACCAAAAATGTGATGACCACATCAAGACCTTTGGAGATGCTTCACATGGACCTCTTCGGACCCGTCGCCTATCTAAGTATAGGAGGAAGTAAGTATGGTCTTGTTATAGTTGATGATTTTTCCCGCTTCACTTGGGTATTCTTTTTGCAGGATAAATCTGAAACCCAAGGGACCCTCAAGCGCTTCCTAAGGAGAGCTCAAAACGAGTTTGAGCTCAAGGTGAAGAAGATAAGGAGCGACAATGGGTCCGAGTTCAAGAACCTTCAAATAGAAGAGTACCTTGAGGAGGAAGGGATCAAGCACTAGTTCTCCGCTCCCTACACACCACAGCAAAATGGTGTGGTAGAGAGGAAGAACAGGACGCTTATAGACATGGCGAGGACGATGCTTGGAGAGTTCAAGACCCCCGAGCGCTTTTGGTCGGAAGCCGTGAACACGGCTTGCCACGCCATCAACAGGGTCTACCTTCATCGCCTCCTCAAGAAGACGTCATACGAGCTACTAACCGGTAACAAACCCAATGTTTCGTATTTCCGAGTTTTTGGGAGTAAATGCTACATTCTAGTGAAGAAGGGTAGGAATTCCAAATTTGCTCCCAAAGCCGTAGAAGGGTTTTTGTTAGGTTATGACTCAAATACAAAGGCGTATAGAGTCTTCAACAAATCATCGGGTTTGGTTGAAGTCTCTAGCGACGTTGTATTTGATGAGACTAATGGCTCTCCAAGAGAGCAAGTTGTTGATTGTGATGATGTAGATGAAGAAGAAGCTCCAACGGCCGCAATACGCATCATGGCGATTGGAGATGTGCGGCCACAGGAACAAGATGTGCGAGATCAACCTTCTTCCTCAACAATGGTGCATCCCCCAACTCAAGATGATGAGCAGGAGGCGTGTGATCAAGGAGGAGCACAAGATGATCTTGCAATGAAGGAAGAAGCGCAACCGGCACCTCCAACCCAAGTTCGAACGATGATTCAAAGGGATCATCCTGTCGACCAAATTCTGGGTGATATTAGCAAGGGAGTAACTACTCGATCTCGATTAGTTAATTTTTGTGAGCATTACTCCTTTGTCTCTTCTATTGAGCCTTTCAGGGTAGAAGAGGCCTTGCTAGATCCAGACTGGGTGTTGGCCATGCAGGAGGAGCTCAACAACTTCAAAATAAATGAAGTTTGGACACTGGTGCCTCGTCCCAAGCAAAATGTTGTGGGAACCAAGTGGGTGTTCCGCAACAAACAAGACGAGCACGGGGTGGTGACAAGGAACAAGGCACGACTTGTGGCAAAAGGTTATGCCCAAGTCGCAGGTTTGGACTTTGAGGAGACTTTTGCTCCTGTGGCTAGGCTAGAGTCCATTCGCATTTTGCTAGCATATGCCGCTCACCATTCTTTCAGGTTGTTCCAAATGGATGTGAAGAGCGCTTTCCTCAACGGGCCAATCAAGGAGGAGGTGTACGTGGAGCAACCCCCTGGCTTCGAGGATGAACGGTGTTGGGGACTTGTTCTCAAATGCTATGAATTAAGAACAAGGCAACATAAAGTGTTAAATGTTAATGTCCTTCGTCCATGAAACATTATTCCCTTGAGGATAATGGGCCTTGGACGAAGGTAGATGAGAGTATAACTACGAAGCTTGAGTCTTCGTAATAAAATTTCAATAGATATTGTACGGCATAAAATAAAAGGTATAAAAGGAGTAAATAAATCATAGACGAATTATATTATCTTTACTCAATATATCGAATCATTGAATACAATAATACCTCTGCCTTGGCAAAGGTTGGATTCCAGAAGATGCGATTCCAATTACCAGAATGCGTGAACAGTAGAGGAATACTGTTCACTATTTATAGACACAGGACGCAGCCTGTGAGAAATTACAAGTATGCCCCTTATAAGAGCTTACAACATTGACTCAGACCTTTATGGACTAAAAGGTCATTCTATCTTTAAGTCGGTTTGTAATACCGAAGCTTCACGAAGAGGAACCTTCGGCCATCTTATACAAACAGCTTCAGCCGAAGACCGCTTCTTCCTATAAGACCTTCGGCGACGAAGCATAGACCCAACAGTAGCCCCTTTCGCGGTGCTAGATCGTTTTTCGTAACGAGCTTGATCCGTGAAAAAAGTCTCTTAAGCTTCAGGGAGCCGAAGGTCCAAAAAACACCTTCCCTGAGCTCGTTGTCGAGAAACGATTCGATTTCCCAGCGCGTAGCGGTCCCACCTTGCAGAGTTACTGTTTGGTCTCTGCGGTCCACCGCACAGCGAGTGCAAGCGGGCGTCCGCGTGGTGTAAAAATCCTGGCGCTTCGCCTTCTTACCTGCAGTACTATATAAATAGACGAGTAGGTGTGAAGTTACCACAGCATTCATTGCTATTTGCACTGTTCTGCTGCCAAAATTTTTAACCATCGCTGAAGCTTGTCTGTCGGAATCAAACGAAGCTCCAATTTGAAGCCTGCTTCGTCAGAAAAAACTTTCGGAATAAGAAAGTATTAAATTTCCACACATTCATAATTAAATGGCCAGAGTGCGTTCCACCGCCAGGGTTGAGCGTGAGGGGGGCGAAACTGAAGCTTCGGAGACTGTTCCCATCTCCGAAGCTATGCGACGATCCGGGCTGGTGACTTCGGAAAAGATCCATAGTGATGATGCAGAACAAGCAGAACAAGCAATTGCTGAAGCAGAAGAAGAAGATATTGAGGAAACTGATCCCGAAGATGATCATCGCATTACCATGCCAAGCAAGCCCAGCCATTTGGACTTCGGGAAATCTACTGTTTCGAAGGCTGATCTGTCCAAGATGGTAAAGTCAGGCTTTTTTACTGAAAATCAGAAAAAGCTATTACGCTTCGGGGGAGAAGAGACTACCCCAAAGCCGGAGAAGGATGAAATTGTTATTTTCAAGAGCTTCCTAAAGGCTGGATTAAGATTCCCCCTGCATGGGATTATTGCAGAGGTACTGAAGAGGTTTGATATCTATTTTCACCAGCTGACCCCTAACGCTATCGTTAGGCTTAGTGTTTATATCTGGGCACTCCGAAGCCAAGCGGTGGAGCCGTTTGCGGACAGCTTTTGCCGAGTTCACGAGCTGCATTATCAGACGAAGGCTAGAAAGGATGGATTACATGACAATTTTGGTTGCTATAATTTTGCTTATCGGAAAACTACGAAGTTTCCTGTGATCAGCTACCGAAGCAAATGGGCAGCAGGCTGGAAATCGGAGTGGTTCTATGTCAAGGTTGATGATGATAAGGAAAAGCTTGTGCAAAGTCCACTTGAACTAATCTTCGGAGAAACCCGCCCCCACTGCAACATGACACCAGAGGGTCCAACTCAAAAAGCAATGTATGAATTCAGAATAATTGCAGAGCATATCAGTACAAGGGACCTGGTTCAGGAGTTTTTGGCTTTCAAGGTTTTTCCTAGTGTGAAAGAGTGGGAAATGCCGAAGCTGAAGGGGGAGAAGAAAGAAGGTGAACTTGTGCGTTTACCTTACTACTTCAAGTTTAAGAAATACTTTAAAACACCTTGCCAAGAGTGGCTGGATACAATTGAAGTGATGTGCAATGAGATACTTGGCAATTATTCCAAAAAAGAAGATCAGTTGATGACCGCAGCCTTCGGCACCCGTCCGAAGCGAAGACTAAACCGAGTGCTGGACGCCCTGGGTTTCGAATACCCTGATTACGAAAATTTGAACAAAGGTGCCGGAGGCCAAAAAAGGAAAAGGATAACCGAAGCCTTAAATGAAGATGAAAAAGAACTACCAAAGAAGAAAATTCCGAAGAGGAAGAAAGCGTCATCTCCGAAGCGTAAAATATCCGACGAAGAAGAAACCCCCGCATCACCCTCTGCCACTGATGTTGAGGAAATTCTGAAGGTAATGACTGAATCCTTACCTGCGAAGCTAAGTCCACTGGGGCCCCAACTGACAAAGTTTTTTTAGAAGGACAAGGAGCCCGAAAAATTGAAGAAAACAATCAAAACAAAGAGACAAAGAATTATCACTGTGACAGAGGTAATTGACAAGACACCGCCAAGAGCTTCAGCTCAAAAAACACCAGCGTCTGCTGAAGGGTCAGATATTGAAATTACACCTTCGGAGGTCGCGGCTGCCGAAGCTGCCTTAGCTGAAGATTTGAACCTGGAGAGCACTATCGAAAATATTGACAGAATACTGCTAGATATGGCTGCGGAAGAAGCTACCACCGCCGCCGAAGAGGCCGTGACCGCAGCGTCGGGGAAAGGGAAGGAAATTGCTGATGAAGCTTCAGAAAACGAAGCTTTCATGTTCCAGAATTTAGTTGGAGAAAATCTGTCAAAAGCTGAAATAGAAGAGCTTAGAGAGTATGCAAAATCCTGCGGATACAAACCTGGAGCACTCCTCTTCGGAGGCATTGATGATGAAAAATTAGATTGTATTCGAGATCAAACTGGAGCCAAAGTTATCGGTACTCTGTCAAAGAGTATCGGTTTTCCGAAGCTAGAAACAGACATCAGCCGCTACCGACGACAACATATCGTTGGTAGTTTATTTTACTCCAATTTCAAGGTGAACTACTTTTCCCTTAACTTCTATTGTTTCTAATAATGAAAACATGTCTGACGAAGGTTGTTTTCACGCAGAGTATGCTGTTGAGCAAAGCCTTGACAATGCAGCAAGATTTTGAGGACAAAAAGCACGAAGTTATAATTGAAAATTTGGAAAGCAGAATAAAGGAGCAATTAGATACTATCGAGAAAAAGGACTTCGAGCTCCAGGCAACCGAAGGTTCATTGGCGGAAGCCGAAGCAAAAATAACAGAACTGAACTCGAAGCTTCTTCGCCAATCTGAGCAGTTCGAACGAGAAAAGCAAGACCTTAACGCAAAACTTGAAGCCGAAGCTCAACAAAATTCAGATTTGAGAAAACTATTGACGAGCCTTCAAGAAAAATGTTTGGAATTTAGCAACAAATGCATTCAACGATTAAGAAAGATTTTCCACTCAGTTGGAGCCAGCAGTGAGAAATTCACCCCCTCAGCTGAAGATCTACCGAGGACCTTCGAACATATTGAGGGTGAGATTGACGAGCTCGACGAAGTCATAGCTGGGCACGGTGACTTCTGTGCCTGGGTGGCTTCTCGGGGTACTGCTGCAGCTTTCCTAAAAGCTGGCTGCGATCATGGAAAGATTGTCAATAGGCCAAATTTCACTTTATCACCATCAATCCTAGATGACATTCCTGATCTCGCCCGAAGTATCTCTAACAGATTTGTAAAAATGATATGGACAAAAGGTGGGCGAGAAAAGGCTGGAGACGAAGCTCGGAGTCATCTTGAACCAGTAAGAAATTATACCTTGCACTTACCTCTTCCTTCAAGCTTGGTTTTGACTTACAACAACCTTATCCATGTAAGATGACGAAGCCGAAGCTAATGATTAGAAAACGACGCCGAAGCTGAAGCTCCTTGGAGATTAAATAATAGACTGTAGACAGCACTTGAGAAACTTTTGAGATAACTTTTGTAAATGTAACTGAAACTTGTCATTCTGTTCATACCTTGTAATATATCCTTGTCCTTCCATTGATGTATGAGAAGTGCTTTGATGTGGACGAAATTTTCTTTTTTGAGCTGAAGGCGAAAAAAACACCTTCCCTTCTTTTCATACGCAGCGAAGCATAGAAAACAACATTTCCCTTCTTTCCGAAGCTCTCCTTTTTGTACACGAAGCTCTTTCTTTCCCCCCTTTTTTTTCTTTTTGCCGAAGCAACCACTTTATGCCATGATGATGATTATCCTATATATGCCTAGATGAATGTTTATGAATGCAAATGCTATGATGTAATGTGATGTGCAAATGAATGGCCAAACACGTATCCGAAGCCATACTCATAGCCATTATTTCCTTAAAAACAAACACACCTCAGCTCTGCATTCCCTTAGGAACGACTTTGGAGCTTCTTCGCCTTTACTTTTGGCGGAATCAGCGTTGACTTTTCGCTGTAAGCTCTGCATTCCCTTAGGAACGACTTTGGAGCTTCTTCGCCTTTACTTTTGGCGGTATCAGCGTTGACTTTTCGCTGTAAGCTCTGCATTCCCTTAGGAACGACTTTGGAGCTTCTTCGCCTTTACTTTTCGGCACTCGATGGTGCGTTCTCAGTTTTTACATTTACATTCCTTGGGGGATTTTGCTCTTATAGAACTAAAAAAAGGAAATTACATGTGATGGCCCCATTAAAAACCTTTCTCCCCCTTCAGAAAGGAAAAGGGTGCCATGAAAGAAAAATAAAAAATGTGAAAAATTACATCGAGTTATACATAATATCGCCGAAGCTCATCCGCATTCCAAGATCTAGGAATGTCGTTGCCGTCCATATCCTTCAATCTGTATGAACCGGGTCTTGACGAAGATGCTACTAAGAAAGGTCCATCCCATTTCAACTGCAACTTGCCCACTGTTTCTGGGTTGGCAACTCTCCGAAGCACCAAGTGTCCTGGCTCAATATTCTTTAGCCGAACCTTTCTATCTCGCCATTTGATTGTTTCAGCTTGATATTTATTGATGTTCTCCACGGCTTGCAGCCTGATCCCTTCTAAAGCATCTTTTTCCACAGAATAAGCAGCTTCGGAACCTGATTCAGCCGAAGCTACTACTCTTATTGATCCGGTTTTAGCTTCCTCCGGAGTTATTGCTTCGTCACCGAATAATAACTTGAATGGGGTAAAGCCTGTAGACCTTGATGTTGTTGTATTGTGGCTCCACACCACTTTGGTTAATTGATCTGGCCACTTTCCCCTAGGTTGATTGAAGATTAACTTCATTATTCCTGTCATTATAATGCCATTGGCTCTTTCAACGGGTCCATTTGACTCCGGATGTCTGACTGATGCAAAATGGATCTTCGTACCAATTTGATCACAGAAATCCCTGAAAGCTTCGGAGTCAAACTGTGTTCCATTATCCACAGTAATAGCCTTTGGTACCCCGAAACGACAAACAATATTCTGCCAGAAAAACTTTTGGACGGTGGCCGAAGTTATTGTGGCTAAAGGCTTTGCCTCAATCCATTTAGAAAAATATTCCACCGCCACTACAACATATCTTAGGTTCCCTTGGGCCGGTGGTAACGGACCTAATAAGTCAAGGCCCCACCTTTGCAATGGCCAAATGGGTTGTATGAGCTGTGTTAAGGACGAAGGTTGTTTTTGATCTCTTGCACATTTCTGACAACCTTCGCACTTTTGGACTAATTCCGCTGCATCCGAAGCTGCCTTCGGCCAGTAAAATCCTTGGCGGAAAATTTTTCCAAGTAACGGCCTAGATCCAATGTGAGATCCACACAGGCCTGCATGTATTTCTTTCATCAACTCTATACCTTCGGTTCTGGATAAACACTTGAGTAGCGGAGCACAAACTCCATGCTTGTACAACTCCCCTTCTATCATGACATATGGACGAGCTCTTGCCTCTATCCTCCTGTTATAAGCTTCGTCATCTGAAAGGAATTTTCCCTGAAGGTCAGAGATGATCTCAGTTCTCCAATCTTCGCTATAAACAGGAGATATATTGAGGACTGCTCTTTCAAGAAGTTCCACCGAAGGTGCTTTTATTGTTTCGAAGAACACATCCGAAGGTAAAGGCAGCCCCTGTGCTGCTGACTTAGCTAGCAAATCAGCATGCTCATTTTGTCCTCGAGGGATATTTTTGACAGAAAATCCTTCGAAGGAAGCTTCAACTCTTCGAACCATATCCAGATATTTTTCAAGCTTCGGATCTTTAGCCTTGCAACTTTTGTCAATATGACCCGAAACAACTTGGGAATCAGTTTTAAGAATGGCCCTTCTGATCCCCATTGCTTTTAGCTTCCGAAGACCCAGAAGCAAGGCTTCGTACTCGGAAATGTTGTTTGTGCAACTAAAATCAAGTTTTGCCGCATAGCAAGTTTTAACTTTGGAAGGTGAAACCAACACAGCAGCCGCTCCAGCTCCGAAGGTTCCCCAAGACCCATCGCAAAACACTGTCCATGCTTCGGCGTCTTTATTTGTTTCTTCCTCCTGAGCCCCTGGTGTCCAGTCAGCAATGAAGTCTGCTAACGTCTGGGACTGAATCGAAGATCTATGAACATATTCAATACAAAATTCATTGAGCTCTGCAGCCCATTTTCCAATCCTTCCAGTAGCTTCTCGGTTCCTCATAATATCCTTCAGAGGTTGTGAAGAAGGAACAATTATGTTGTAAGCTTGAAAATAGTGACGAAGCTTCCTGGAGGCCATCAAGACAGCATACAGTACCTTCTCCAACTCTGTATAATTTTTCTTTGATAAACTAAGAACCTCGGATACAAAATATACTGGGGCCTGCCTTTTGACTTGACCATCAAGCTTCTCCTGGACAAGCGCTGCACTTACCGCTGAGTGCGAAGCTGCCACATATAATAACAAAGGAGCCCCTGGCGTCGGTGGAGTTAATGTTGTTAGATCTATTAAATACTGTTTCAGCTCTTCAAAAGCCTTCTGCTGGATTGGTCCCCATTGAAAGACTTCGGCTGACTTCAGCACTTCGAAGAATGGTAAGTTTCTCTCTGCTGATCTGGATATGAATCTATTGAGAGATGCCAACCTTCCTGTCAATCTTTGAGCCCCCTTCTTTGTAGTTGGTGGCTCCATCCGAAGTATAGCTTCAATTTTGCTTGGATTAGCTTCAATTCCCTTTGTTGAAACCAAGCATCCAAGAAATTTCCCCTTCTTTACTCCGAAGACGCATTTTTCTGGATTCAACTTTAAACCAGCTTGTCTGAAACTGGCGAAGGTCTCCTGCAAATCAGCAATATGATTCTCCTGTTTCGTGCTTTTTACAATGATGTCATCAACATAAGTTAGCACATTTCTGCCTATTTGAGACTGGAGAACCTTCGCAGTCATTCTGCTGAAACTTCCTCCAGCGTTTTTGAGCCCCTCAGGCATCCGAAGGTAGCAGTATGTGCCACTTGGAGTTATGAAGCTAGTCTTCGGCTCATCTTCCTTTTTCATCCAGATTTGATGATAGCCTGAATAACAGTCTAACAGACTCATGAGCTCTGAAGAAGCTGCTGCATCAACTAAAGAGTCTATCCTTGGCAATGGGAATTCATCCTTCGGACAAGCCTTGTTAAGATCTGTAAAATCGATACACATTCGCCACTTGCCATTGGCCTTTTTTACCATAACAGTGTTAGCTAACCATTCTGGGTATTTTACTTCTCTGATAACTCCTGCACTGAGGAGTCTTTTAACTTCGTTACGAGCACCTTCGGCCTTATCATCTGACATTTTCCGAAGCCTCTGCTTTCTGGGTCTGAAGGATGGATCGACATTGAGCGAGTGCTCAATGACATCCCTGTTAACTCCAAAGAGATCATTGGCTGACCATGCAAAAACATCTTTGTTGTTGAACAAAAACCTTATCAAGGTTTTCTCTTGTTCTTCGGATAACTGAGAGCCCAACAACACCTTCTGCTCTGCTATATCCTCACATAAGAGCATGGGCTTCGGCTGATCTGCTGAAGCTGCTTTCTCCCTTCTGAATTTGTATTGTTCACAAGCTTCAGCTCCATCTATGTTATGGATTGCTTTTGAGTCAGTCCAATTTCCTTCGGCCCGTCTGGCAGCTTCCTGACTTCCATGAATAGCGATGGGTCCTTGATCCGAAGGTATCTTCATACAAAGATAAGCAGGGTGAAGAATTGCTTCAAAAGCATTGAGGGTGCCACGACCAATAATTGCATTGTAGGGGTATTCCATGTCAACAATGTCAAACACAACTTGCTCAGTTCTAGTGTTGTTGATGAACCCGAAGGTCACTGACATGGTGATCTTGCCCAGTGCTACAATTTGTCTTCCTCCGAAGCCACAGAGAGGATGTGTAGCATCATGAATCTTATCTTCTGGCTCTTGCATTTGTCTGAAGGCCTTAGCAAATATGATATCAGCTGCACTGCCTGTGTCAACCAAGACATTATGGACCAGAAATCCTTTAATAACACAAGAGATAACCATGGCATCGTTGTGTGGGTAATTCTTGAGCTGAAGATCCTCTTGGGAGAAGGTAATAGGAATGTGAGACCATATTGACTTGATGAAGGGTCCTTGCACCCCAACATGCTGTACCCTTCTCTGTGCTTCCTTCTTTTGTTTCTTGTTAGCTGGTTCTAAGGACGAACCACCTGTGATCGGGAGCACCAGCTTCGGGTCCGAAGCAGCTCCAGCTTGGTCGTTGAACGAAGCCATCAGCTCAAAAAGTGGAAGTGAGTTCACCGGAGGTGGGCGCCAATGTTGGGGACTTGTTCTCAAATGCTATGAATTAAGAACAAGGCAACATAAAGTGTTAAATGTTAATGTCCTTCGTCCATGAAACATTATTCCCTTGAGGATAATGGGCCTTGGACGAAGGTAGATGAGAGTATAACTACGAAGCTTGAGTCTTCGTAATAAAATTTCAATAGATATTGTACGACATAAAATAAAAGGTATAAAAGGAGTAAATAAATCATAGACGAATTATATTATCTTTACTCAATATATCGAATCATTGAATACAATAATACCTCTGCCTTGGCAAAGGTTGGATTCCAGAAGATGCGATTCCAATTACCAGAATGCGTGAACAGTAAAGGAATACTGTTCACTATTTATAGACACAGGACGCAACCTGTGAGAAATTACAAGTATGCCCCTTATAAGAGCTTACAACATTGACTCAGACCTTTATGGACTAAAAGGTCATTCTATCTTTAAGTCGGTTTGTAATACCGAAGCTTCACGAAGAGGAACCTTCGGCCATCTTATACAAACAGCTTCAGCCGAAGACCGCTTCTTCCTATAAGACCTTCGGCGACGAAGCATAGACCCAACAAACGGTATCCCGACCACGTGTGTAAGCTCTCTAAGGCGCTCTATGGACTTAAGCAAGCCCCAAGAGCATGATATGAATGCCTTAGAGACTTTTTAATTGCTAATGCTTTCAAGGTTGGGAAAGTCGATCCAACTCTTTTTACTAAGACTTGTGATGGTGATCTTTTTGTGTGCCAAATTTATGTTGATGACATAATATTTGGTTCTACTAACCAAAAGTCTTGTGAAGAGTTTAGCAGGGTGATGACTCAGAAATTCGAGATGTCGATGATGGGCGAGTTAAGCTACTTCCTTGGGTTCCAAGTGAGGCAACTCAAGGATGGAACCTTCATATCTCAAACCAAGTACACGCAAGACTTAATCAAGCGGTTTGGGATGAAGGACGCCAAGCCCGCAAAGACTCCGATGGGAATCGACGGACACACTGACCTCAACAAAGGAGGTAAGTCCGTTGATCAAAAAGCATACCGGTCTATGATAGGGTCTTTACTTTATTTATGTGCTACTAGACCAGATATCATGCTTAGTGTACGCATGTGTGCTAGATTTCAATCTGATTCAAGGGAGTGCCACTTAGTGGCTGTGAAGCGAATTCTTAGATATTTAGTCGCTACGCCTTGTTTCGGGATCTGGTATCCAAAGGGGTCTACCTTTGACTTGATTGGATATTCAGATTCCGACTATGCTGGATGTAAGGTCGATAGGAAGAGTACATCGGGGACGTGCCAATTCTTAGGAAGGTCCCTGGTGTCATGGAGTTCTAAGAAACAAACCTCCGTTTCCCTATCCACCGCTGAGACCGAGTACGTTGCCGCAGGACAGTGTTGCGCGCAACTACTTTGGATGAGGCAAACCCTCAGGGACTTTGGCTACAATCTGAGCAAAGTCCCACTCCTATGTGACAATGAGAGTGCTATCCGCATGGCGGATAATCCTGTTGAACACAGCCGCACAAAGCACATAGACATCCGGCATCACTTTTTGAGAGACCACCAGCAAAAGGGAGATATCGAAGTGTTTCATGTTAGCTCCGAGAACCAGCTAACCGATATCTTTACCAAGCCTTTAGATGAGCAGACCTTTTGCAAGTTGCGTAGTGAGCTAAATGTCTTAGACTCGCGGAACTTGGATTGATTTATAGCATACTTGTGCTTATGCCTTTGATCATGCTCCTTGTGCATTTTGTTGCTTATTTATGGTGCTCAAGTTGTACAAGCACTCCCCGGACCTCACAAGTCCGTTGCAAAGTGATGCACATATTTAGGGGGAGATGTGTTACAACTTGACCCTTTGAGACTAACCATGTGCTTGAGTTTGCTTGATTTAGTCTCTAAGGAGGATTGAAAGGGAAAAAGGTGGACTTGGACCATGCAAGACTTCCACTGCACTCCGATGAGAGGGTAATTTATTCCAAGTTCATCTTTATGATCTTATTGCCTTTTACTCTTAGTTGAAGATTTTGGTGAGGTAATGGGGTTAAAGGGCCAAGATTGATCCTGTTTTGGTGCTTGATGCCAAAGGGGGAGAAAATAAAGGCCAAAGCAATAAATGGATCAGCAGCTACCACTTGTGAATTTTGAAAATAGAGCACAACTACCACTTGTGAATTTTGAAAATAGAGCACTTGTGAATTTTGAAAATAATAGAGTTAGAGTTTTTGTATGTCAAAATACTCTTATTTGCTCTTATTGTCAAAAGTGGGTCTCTTGAGGGGAGAAGGTTTAATTATGGCAAAAAGGGGGAGTTTTTGAATACGTGATCAATTTCTCGTGAAATATCTCTCTTTATGTTTCAACATGTGTGTTTGACTTAGAGATAGGAAATTGAGTTTGATTTGCAAAAACAAACCAAGTGGTGGCAAAGAATGATCCATATATGCCAAATTTGATTCAAAACAAATTTGAGTTCTTATTTGAATTGATTTTGTACTTGTTCTACTTGCTTTATGTTGTGTTGGCATTAATCACCAAAAAGGGGGAGTTTGAAAGCGAAATGTGCCCTTGGGCCATTTCTAAGTGTTTTGGTGATTTAGTGTCCAACACAAGTGCTTAAGTGTTAATATATGCAAGGTGGTGGACAAAGTGAAAATCAAGTCAAGAGGTATGTTTCTCAGACTTAGTACATTGTTTTGAAGACTAATGTATTGTGTCTAAGTGCTGGAAACAGGAGAAAACAAATTGGAGAGAGATAGCTTTGTGTCAGCCAAAGCCAGCGCTGTCTGGGTGCACCGGACTGTCCGGTGGTGCACCGGACAGTGTCCGGTGGTGCACCGGACAGTGTCCGGTGTACCAGGCTGGCTCATGCGAACTTGGTGCTCTCGGGAATAAATTAACGACGTACGACTATAATTCACCGGACTGTCCGGTGTGCACCGGACTGTGCGGTGAGCCAACGGTCGGCCGGGCCAACGGTCGACTGCACGATCTGCGCGAGACACGTGGCCGAGCCAACAGTCAGGAGGGGGCACCGGGCTGTCCGGTGTGCACCGGACAGTGTCCGGTGCGCCAACGGCTCCAAGGCTGCCAACGGTCGGCTTCGCCAAATAAGGAAGGAAATCCGCACCGGACTGTCCGTTGCGCCAGGCGACAGAAGGCAAGAATTGCCTTCCAAGATTGCTCTCAACGGCTCCTAGCTGCCTTGGGGCTATAAAAGGGACCCCCTAGGCGCATGAAGGAGTACACCAAGCATTCCTTGAGCACTCTTGATCACTCACACTCCATTCTTGCGCACTTGTTCGACATTCTAGTGATTTGAGCTCTGTTCTAGTGTGCTAGTCTTTTGAGCTTAATTCTGGGTCTTGTGTGTGCGTATTTGCTGTGATCTTTGTGTCTTGTGTGAGTTGCTAATTCCTCCCTTACTCCGTGCTTCTTTGTGAACATCTTTGTAAGGGCGAGAGACTCCAAAGTGTGGAGATTCCTCGCAAACGGGATATAGTGAAGCAAGCAAAACACCGTGGTATTCAAGTGGGTATTTGGACCACTTGAAAGGGGTTGATTGCAACCCTCGTCCGTTGGGACGCCACAACGTGGAGTAGGCAAGTGTTGGTCTTAGCCGAACCACGGGATAAATCACTGTGCCATCTCTGTGATTGATCTCTTGTGGTTATTGTGTTTTGTTGAGACTCCTCTCTAAGCCACTTGGCATTATTATGCTAACACTTAACCAAGTTTTTGTGGATTAAGTTTCAAGTTTCACAGGATCACCTATTCACCCCCCCCTCTAGGTGCTCTCAACCTTCCAACTACATTACAAGAGCTAGCATTCAATACAAGGCACACCAAAGAGATCAAATCCTCTCCCAACTCCACACAAAGCTTTAGTGATTAGAGAGAGTGATTTGTTGTGTTCATTTGAGCTCTTGCGCTTGGATCACTTCTTTTCTTTCTTATTCTTTCTTGAGATCAAACTCACTTGTAACTGAGGCAAGAGACACCAATTGTGTGGTGGTCCTTGCGGGAACTTTGTGTTCCAACTGTTTGAGAAGAAGAAGCTCACTCGGTCCGAGGGACCGTTCGAGAGAGGGAAAGGGTTGAAAGAGACCCGGTCTTTGTGACCACCTCAACGGGGAGTAGGTTTGCAAGAACCGAACCTCGGTAAAACAAATCCGCGTGTCACACTCTTTATTTGCTTGCGATTTGTTTTGCACCCTCTCTCTCGGACTCGATTATATTTCTCACGCTAACCCGGCTTGTAGTTGTGATTAAGTTTGTAAATTTCAGATTCGCCCTATTCACTCCCCCTCTAGGTGACTTTCAATTGGTATCGGAGACCGGTGCTTCATTAGAGCCTAACCGCTCGAAGTGATGTCGGGAGATCACGCCAAGAAGGAGATGAAGACCGGCGACAAGCCCACTACAAGCCACGGGAAAGCTTCATCGGAAGAGTCCCGCAACAAGGGGAAGGAGAAGAAATCCTCTTCCCACAAGTCGCATCGGAATGGCGACAAGAAAAAGAAGATGAGGAAGGTGGTCTACTACGAGACCGATACTTCATCACCTTCCACCTCTGGCTCCGACGCGCCATCCATTACTTCTAAGCGCCATGAGCCCAAGAAGTTTAGTAAGATCCCCTTACGCTATCCTCGCATTCCTAAACATACGCCTTTACTTTCCGTCCCATTAGGCAAACCACCAACTTTTGATGGTGAAGACTATGCAAGGTGGAGTGATTTAATGCGATTTCATCTAACCTCACTCCACAAAAGTATATGGGATGTTGTTGAGTTTGGTGTACAGGTACCATCCGTAGGGGATGAAGATTATGATGAGGATGAAGTGGCCCAAATCGAGCACTTCAACTCCCAAGCCACAACTATACTCCTCGCCTCTCTAAGTCGAGAGGAGTATAATAAGGTGCAAGGATTAAAGAGCGCCAAGGAAGTTTGGGACGTGCTCAAGACCGCGCACGAAGGAGATGAGCTAACCAAAATCACCAAGCGGGAGACGATCGAGGGGGTGCTCGGTCGCTTCCGTCTTCGCCAAGGGGAGGAGCCACAAGACATGTACAACCGGCTCAAAACCTTGGTGAATCAAGTGCGCAACCTCGGGAGCAAAAAATGGGATGACCACGAAATGGTTAAGGTTATTCTAAGATCACTTATTTTCCTTAACCCTACTCAAGTTCAATTGATTCGTGGCAATCCTAGATATACACTAATGACTCCCGAGGAAGTGATCGGGAATTTTGTGAGCTTTGAGTTCATGATCAAAGGCTCAAGGAAGATCAACGAGCTTGATGATCCCTCCACGTCCGAAGCACAACCGTTCGCATTTAAGGCGACAGAGGAGAAGAAGGAGGAGTCTACATCAAGTAGAACACCCATCGACGCCTCCAAGCTCGACAACGAGGAAATGGCGCTCGTCATCAAGAGCTTCCGCCAAATCCTCAAGCAAAGGAGGGGGAAAGATTACAAGCCCCGCTCCAAGAAGGTTTGCTACAAGTGTGGTAAGCCCGGTCACTTTATAGCAAAATGTCCTATTTCTAGTGACAGTGACAGGGGCGACGACAAGAAGGGGAGAAGAAAGGAGAAGAAGAAGTACTACAAGAAGAAGGGCGGCGATGCCCATGTTTGCCGGGAATGGGACTCCGACGAGAGCTCCACCGACTCCTCCTCCGACGAGGACGCCGCAAACATCGCCGTCACCAAGGGACTTCTCTTCCCCAACATCGGCCACAAGTGCCTCATGGCAAAGGACGGCAAAAAGAAGAAGGTTAAATCTAAATCCTCCACTAAATATGAGTCCTCTAGTGATGATAATGCTAGTGATGAGGAAGATAATTTACGTACCCTTTTTGCCAACCTAAACATGCAACGAAAGGAAAAGTTAAATGAATTAATTAGTGCCATCCATGAGAAGGATGACCTCTTGGACACCCAAGAGGACTTCCTAATCAAGGAAAACAAAAAGCATGTTAAGGTTAAAAATGCTTATGCTCTAGAAGTTGAAAAATGTGAGAAATTAACTAGTGAGCTAAGCACATGCCATGATGTTATCAACAACCTTAGAAATGAAAATGCTAGTTTAGTTGCTAGGTTGATTCAAATGCTTGTAATGTTTCAATTCCCAATCTTAAAGATGATAATGTTGATTTACTTGCTAAGATTGAAGAATTAAATGTTACTCTTGCTATCCTTAGGATTGAGAATGAGAAATTAATTGCTAAGGCTAAAGAACTAGATGTTTGCAATGTTACAATTTCCAACCTTAGAAGTGAAAACGATATATTGCATGCTAAGGTTGTAGAATTTAAAACTTGTGAACCCTCTACATCTACCGTTGAACATACTTCTATTTGCACTAGATGTAGAGATGTTGATATTAATGCTATACATGATCACATGGCTTTAATTAAACAACAAAATGATCATATAGCTAAACTAGAAGCTAAAATTGCCGAGCATGAACTTGAAAATGAAAAATTTAAATTTGCTCGTAGTATGCTTTATAATGGGAGACGCCCTGGCATTAAGGATGGCATTGGCTTCCAACAGGGAGGCAATGTCAAACTTAATGCCCCTCCTAAGAAATTGTCCAACTTTGTTAAGGGCAAGGCTCCCATGCCTCAGGATAACGAGGGTTACATTTTGTACCCTGCCGGTTATCCTGAGAGCAAAATTAGGAGAATTCATTCTAGGAAGTCTCACTCAGGCCCTAACCATGCTTTTATGTATAAGGGTGAGACATCTAGTTCTAGGCAACCAACCCGTGCTAAGTTGCCTAAGAAGAAAACTCCTAGTGCATCAAATGATCATGACATTTCTTTTAAAACTTTTGATGCATCTTATGTGTTAACTAACAAATCCGGCAAGGTAGTTGCCAAATATGTTGGGGGCAAGCACAAGGGGTCAAAAACTTGTGTTTGGGTACCCAAAGTTCTTGTGTCTAATGCAAAAGGACCCAAAACCATTTGGGTACCTAAAGTCAAGAACTAAAATTGTCTTGTAGGTTTATGCATCCGGGGGCTCAAGTTGGATCATCGATAGCGGGTGCACAAACCACATGACAGGGGAGAAGAACATGTTCTCCTCCTACGAGAAAAACCAAGATCCCCAACGAGCTATCACATTCGGGGATGGAAACCAAGGTTTGGTCAAAGGATTGGGTAAAATTGCTATATCACCTGACCATTCCATTTCCAATGTTTTTCTTGTAGATTCTTTAGATTACAATTTGCTTTCCGTTTCTCAATTATGTCAAATGGGCTACAACTGTCTATTTACTGATGTAGGTGTCACTGTCTTTAGAAGAAGTGATGATTCAGTAGCATTTAAGGGAGTGTTAGAGGGTCAGCTATACTTGGTGGATTTTGATAGAGCTGAACTCAACACTTGCTTAATTGCTAAGATTAATATGGGTTGGCTCTGGCATCGCCGACTAGCCCATGTTGGGATGAAGAATCTTCATAAGCTTCTAAAGGGAGAGCACATTTTAGGATTAACAAATGTTCATTTTGAGAAAGACAGGATTTGTAGCGCATGCCAAGCAGGGAAGCAAGTTGGGACTCATCATCCGCACAAGAACATCATGACGACTGATAGGCCGCTCGAGCTCCTACACATGGATCTATTCGGCCCGATTGCTTACATAAGCATCGGCGGGAGTAAGTACTGTCTAGTTATTGTGGATGACTATTCTCGCTTCACTTGGGTATTCTTTTTGCAGGAAAAATCTCATACCCAAGAAACCTTAAAGGGATTCTTGAGATGGGCTCAAAATGAGTTCGGCTTAAGGATCAAGAAAATAAGAAGCGACAACGGAACGGAGTTCAAGAACTCTCAAATTGAAGGCTTCCTTGAGGAGGAGGGCATCAAGCATGAGTTCTCTTCTCCCTACACGCCACAACAAAATGGTGTAGTGGAGAGGAAAAATAGAACTCTATTGGACATGGCAAGGACCATGCTTGATGAGTACAAGACTTCGGATCGGTTTTGGGCCGACGCGGTCAACACCGCCTGCTACGCCATCAACCGGTTGTATCTACACCAAATACTCAAGAAGACATCATACGAACTCCTAACCGGTAAAAAGCCCAATATTTCATATTTCAGAGTTTTTGGTAGCAAATGCTTTATACTTGTTAAAAGAGGTAGAAAATCTAAATTTGTTCTTAAGACTGTAGAAGGCTTTTTACTAGGATATGATTCGAACACAAGGGCATATAGAGTCTTTAACAAGTCCTCTGGACAAGTTGAAGTTTCTTGTGACGTTGTGTTTGATGAGACTAACGGCTCTCAAGTAGAGCAAGTTGATCTTGATGAGATAGGTGTTGAAGAGGCTCCCTGCATCGCGCTAAGGAACATGTCCATTGGGGATGTACGTCCTAAGGAATCCGAAGAGCTTCCAAATGCACAAGATCAACCATCCTCCTCCATGCAAGCATCTCCACCAACTCAAAATAAGGATGAGGCTCAAGTTGATGAAGGAGAAGATCAAAGAGATGAGCCACCTCAAAATGACGGCAATGATCCAGGGGGAGATGCACATGATCAAGACAAGGAGGATGAAGAACCAAGACCGCCACACCCAAGAGTCCACCAAGCAATCCAACGAGATCACCCCGTCGACACCATCCTCGGCGACATTCATAAGGGGGTAACTACTAGATCTCGTGTTGCACATTTTTGTGAGCATTACTCTTTTGTTTCCTCTATTGAGCCACACAGGGTAGAGGAAGCACTTAAAGATTCGGATTGGGTAGTGGCGATGCAAGAGGAGCTCAACAACTTCACTAGGAACGAGGTATGGCATTTGGTTCCACGTCCTAATCAAAATGTTGTAGGAACCAAGTGGGTTTTCCGCAACAAGCAAGATGAGCATGGTGTGGTGACAAGGAACAAAGCCCGACTTGTGGCCAAGGGATACTCCCAAGTCGAAGGTATGTATTTCGGTGAAACCTATACACCCGTAGCTAGGCTTGAGTCAATTTGTATATTATTAGCCTATGCTACTGTAACGCCCCGAATTTTGCAGTGAATTTTTTTTCTTTTCTTTACTCGCCAAAATTCGGGCGTTACCTTTTCCTTTTCTTTTTCCCTTCGCTAAACCTTGACCTTTTCCAAAGTTCTAAGCGGGATTCGGTTTGGAATTCCCGTGTAAGGAAAAACCCTAAATACTTTATGTTGTTTGATGCACCATGCCGAACCTTGCATTTCTTTTGATTGCTTTGAAAGCGCAATTGCATTCATGTAGAAAGATCGGATTTCGAAAATGTGGAGAAGATCTTTTCTTTCTTTTTTCTCCCTCTCTTTTTCTCTCCTCTTTTTCTCTCTCTCCCGCGCCGTGGGCCGACCCCGGCCGGCCCAGGCCCCTGCGCGCCCCCCCTCTTGGGCCTGGAAGGCCCAGCCGCCCCCCCCTCTTTCCCTTATTCCCTAACCCTCTCCCTCTCCCCCCTCATTTTCTCCCTCCCCACCTAAGCCGCCGCCCCTACCCCCTACCCGCCCCCTGCCCTAGGTCGCCGCGCCGCCCCCTGCCGCCGGCCGCCCCTCGCCGTCGATCCCCGACACCGGTGAGCCCCCCCTCCTCTCTCTCTCCCTCCTCCCTCTCTCCCCTCTCCTCCCTCCCCTTCCCCTCGCCGCTCGGCCCCATGGCCGGTTCGGCCGCCCGCCCCACCCCGCCGGCTCGGCCGCTCGGCCGCCCCGCGCCCCGCCCCGCGCCCTGCCCCGCGCCCTGCCCCGCGCCCCTGCGCGCCCTGCGGCTCGGCCGCCCCGCCCCCTGCTCGGCCGGCTCGGCCGCCCCCTGCGCCGCCCGCCCTCCCCAGCCCGACCCCCCCCGCGCGCCCGCCTGGCCGCCGGTTCAACCGGCCGGCTCAGCGGCTCAGCCGCCCGGCCAGCCCCGCCCGCGCCCGCGCCCCGCCTAGGGCCGGTTCAACCGCCCTAGGGCCGGTTCAACCGCCCCCCCCTTCTGTTTTTTTTATTTTTTTTTATTTTATTTTATTTACTTTCTGTGATCATAATTACTGTATTTTAAATAGGCTAATCACTGTTCATGCTATAGGAAAATAGGAAGTTTAATTTAAAATTTCGTTATGTTATTGATTCACGTAGTTAATTGTTTACCCTGTGCAATGTTGATCAACTAAAAGTGATTAGGTTTCCATCAGTATATATAAATATATATAACAGAATTATTTTGTTAAAAACCAATTGTGTCATTAGTGCATAAGATTTAACCCCCTGCGAGACCTTTCCCCGTTTCTTTCTAACCATAACAAATGCGTTATCGAATGTCATACTTGGTGCATATTCACTTTATTTGTTATCTTGTATGGTGTACTGTTCTTTTGTATTAAATATGTGGATGGATGTATGTATGTTTGCGCTCGCATAGAGAACGATCCGGTCGAAGAGCCCGAGGAATTCGCAGGAGAAGCCCCTGAGCAGCAGTCGTTTGGTGGAGGCAAGTGTCCTTTGACCTATCTATGTCCTATTCATTCTTTAATTCACCTCCCGCATTACACCTTTATACCTAAGGATTGACTAGCTTTTGTTATCCATGTCCTTGTTTACCTATTTGGGTCGGATTATTACTACTTAGTCTGATGCTATTGCTCAACTCTAATCAATGAACATGATGTGATTATCTATGATACGCTGTTTTCCCGTTCTTCTTTATGATTATACTTGTGGTTTTCAAGGGGACTCGAGCGGTTTCTCGAGTGCCTCTCCGTAAGGACCTGTTCTATGGATGACCGCCCGGGAAAACAGTGCAACCATGAGGGTGGAATGGGGTGCCCTTAGCTGAATAATTAGAGGATCCGGGATGTAGTTCACTTAGCCGTCGTGCCGTCAATGGGGCTCGGTGTATGCGGCTCGCTCTGCCAAGTTTGGGTTCGCCCCTTGGGGAGGAGTGCGGTGCATTTAGGAAACCTAACGGGTGGCTACAGCCCCGGGGAATCTTTGTAAAGGCTACGTAGTGAAACCCTGCCTATTCACCTTGGTAGTGTTTAAGGGTTTGATCGGCCCGAGGCAAGAGGGAATCACGGCTTGTGGGTAAAGTGCACAACCTCTGCAGAGTGTTATGAAACTGATATATCAGCCGTGCTCGCGGTTATGAGCGGCCAAGGGAGCTCCAGAGATTAGTGATACTTGATCAGAGATATTTTGGTACAGGTGGCAATGAGATTGATGGTCCTGGTTATGATTATGGTATTGGTAAGTGGTATTCTTTCCGTTTGGAAAGGGTACATCGGGTTAATAACTTGGGTTAATGCTAAAACTTGGCTTTCTACTAGTAAATAATAATCTGACCAACTAAAAGCAACTGCTTGACTTATCCCCACATAAAGCTAGTCCACTACAGCCAAACAGGATACTTGCTGAGTATGTTGATGTGTACTCACCCTTGCTCTACACACCAAACCCCCCCCAGGTTGTCAGCATTGCAACCACTGCTCAGGAGAAGATGAAGCTGTGGAAGGAGACTTCCAGGAGTTCCAAGATTACGACGAGTTCTAGGTGTGGGTTAGCGGCAACCCCCAGTCGGCTGCCTGTGAAGGCCGTGTTATCTACGTTTCTTTTCCGCACTTTGATTTATTGTAAGAACTATATGGACGTCTCAGACGTATGATGTAATCGACTATTTCCCTTATTAATACTATTTTGAGCACTGTGTGATGATGTCCATGTTATGTAACTGCTGTGTACGTGAATAACTGATCCTGGCACGTACATGGTTCGCATTCGGTTTGCCTTCTAAAACCGGGTGTGACATAAGTGGTATCAAAGCCGTGCTGACTGTAGGACTGCTAACCTAGAGTAGAATGGTCGTTCTAAGGATTATAGACCTCTGTCTCTTCCTTGACTTTGATATCCCTTCAAAAGTTGGTCCTACTGACCAAACCTATGTTCTACTATATACTATACCTTGCTGAAAATTATGTTTTATTCTGATCCTTCATTTACTTATGATTCATTACTTGCTGGTCATATTAATTCTGTTCTCACCCTTTTGCTTGCGATGTCTTTTGTAGATGGCTCGACTTAGACACACTGCACGAAAGTCAGTCATCCCCTTCTTACCCTCCCGCCTTGCTGAGCGTCCGCTTCGCCGTCCTGTGGCCGGACAGTCCAGCCACTTGGAGAGACTACACCACCGCCTGCGTGAGGAGCAGGAACGTCGACGACAGGAGCAGCAGAGCTCTTCCCTCTCGCTCCACCAGGAGATAGAGTCTGTGAGGAGCTGCTCCCCTGTGCTTCCTCTGGAGCCGCCCCCTGCATCACCACTGGGCGCCCCAGCTTCTGGAGTAGCTGCTGGAGGAGACCCAGACGACGGAGATGGCGATGACAGCTCGAGCCACGACACCGACTTCTCTGCTAATCTTGAGCCGGAAGGATGGGTTGCTCGACCCATCACTCGCGACGCTGCTCGCGGGTGTCACTTCCATGATGCGCTCGACACCCTGCTACGTCGGGCATTTGACCGGCATACTTGGTCCGTCGAGTATCGCTGTGTGGTCTACCAGCATAGTCGCGGGGTCTACCCGGACCGCTGGGAGGCGACTTGCTTGGTGCGCTGCCCGGAGGACAGTCTCCAGGGTGCAGAGGCCTGTTCAGAGCACTATTCTATCTCTGAACGGGACTCAGCTGAGGCAGCCATGCAAGATGCTGCACGGCGTGCGCTTTCGCACTACTGCTCGGTTTTCGGTGGGGCAGCTGACGGTCTTGACCTGAAGTATTACCCCCGCCGTCCATCTGGCAGCACAGGAGGCGTGATTGCCTCACCTGTCGGTGAGGGCAATCCTAGGTTGAGCAGCACAGTCAACCTAGCCGCCGTGCTAAACACGGAGCTGGACCATGCATTAGACGAGCTGAGTAGGGCTCGTGCTGAGATCGCCCTGCTGCGGGCTGAGCGCGCGGAACGCCGTTATTTGGATGGTGGTTCCCCCGCTCCCGTTGGGACTCAGCACCCGTACCGCTCACCTCAGCGTGGACACCAGTCTTATGGCAATCCCGCCTGCAAGACCAAGATCAACCTAGAACCATAGATCGTTAGAGTTGGATCCTGTAATTAATACGAAATAAATATATACATGGAAGCTTCAGTCTTAGCGTTAGTCTCGGTCTTAGTTAGTTTTAGTTAGACAGGGTAGTTTGCTATATCCTGTGCATTTATGTTTGTCATGATGAACTATGTTTGATTTGGATCTTTGTAATGATTGTCACCAGAGTGTGGGTATCCCCTGCATTTTGGTTTACATACTATGTCAATAAAGTTAGTTATATAGTTGGGAAACCCATTATTCTCCTTTCCTCTTTATCTGAGAAGCTGTGTGGTCTGTGTTGGAGATCAGTGAAGATGCTCATCTGTTCAGTGCTGTTGGAGAATTCTATACTCTTTTCTTATGCTGCAAGCTTTGCCAGATCAGTTCTGATGTGTGGTTGCGTTCTGCAGATGTCAGAGAACAGGCGTAGAGGAGGAAGGCGTGCTCAGCAGGAGCGAGCCGCTCCGCAGGATGAGGTGACCCAGCAGCAGCACCTGCCGCCCCCGCCCCCGATGTCGATTGAGCAGATGTTTCTGATGCAGACTCAGGCAGTTCAAGCCATCGGTCAGACTCTGGCCGCCATTCAGCAGCAGCAGCAGCAGCAACAGCAGCAAGCACCACCCCAGCCTCAGATGCCTCAGATGCCTAGAGACAAGCGTGCTGAATTCATGAGAGGTCATCCACCAACGTTCGCTCACTCTTCTGACCCCATGGATGCTGAAGATTGGCTGCGCACTGTGGAGCGGGAGTTGCATACCGCTCAGTGCGATGACCGGGAGAAAGTCTTGTATGGTCCCCGTCAGTTGAGAGGAGCCAGTGTGTTCTCCAAGATCGATCTGAGGTCAGGTTATCATCAGCTCAGGATCCGACCTTCGGACATTCCGAAGACGGCATTCATTACCAAGTATGGTTTATATGAGTTCACAGTGATGTCTTTTGGTTTGACCAATGCGCCAGCGTTCTTTATGAACTTGATGAACAGTGTATTCATGGATTATCTTGATAAGTTCGTGGTGGTATTCATTGATGACATTCTGGTTTATTCTCAAAGTGAAGAAGAGCATGCAGATCATTTGAGGATGGTATTGCAGAGATTGCGAGAGCACCAGTTGTATGCAAAGTTGAGCAAGTGTGAGTTCTGGATCAGTGAAGTCCTGTTCTTGGGTCACATAATCAACAAAGAAGGATTGGCTGTGGATCCGAAGAAAGTGGCAGACATTCTAAACTGGAAAGCGCCAACGGATGCTCGAGGAATCAAGAGCTTCATTGGAATGGCCGGATATTATCGGCGATTCATTGAAGGGTTTTCGAAGATTGCGAAGCCAATGACAGCGTTGCTAGGCAACAAGGTTGAGTTCAAGTGGACCCAGAAATGCCAAGAGGCCTTTGAAGCGCTGAAAGAGAAGTTGACTACAGCGCCCGTCCTAGTCTTGCCTGATGTGCACAAGCCCTTCTCGGTGTATTGCGATGCTTGTTACACAGGTTTGGGATGTGTGTTGATGCAAGAGGGAAGAGTTGTGGCTTACTCGTCCCGACAGCTGAAGGTTCATGAGAAGAACTACCCAATCCATGATCTAGAGTTGGCAGCAGTGGTTCACGCACTGAAGTCATGGAGGCACTATCTGTATGGACAGAAATGCGATGTTTACACAGACCATAAGAGTCTGAAGTACATATTCACTCAGTCAGAGTTGAACATGAGGCAGCGAAGATGGTTAGAATTGATCAAAGACTATGAGTTGGAGATTCATTACCATCCAGGCAAAGCAAACGTAGTGGCAGATGCTCTGAGCAGAAAGAGTCAAGTCAATCTGATGGTTGCTCGCCCGATGCCTTATGAGTTGGCCAAAGAGTTTGACAGGTTGAGTCTCGGGTTTCTGAACAATTCGCGAGGAGTCACAGTTGAATTGGAACCTACCTTGGAGCGCGAAATCAAAGAAGCGCAGAAAAATGATGAGAAGATCAGTGAGATTCGGCGATTGATTCTAGATGGCAGAGGCAAAGATTTTCGAGAAGATGCAGAAGGTGTGGTATGGTTCAAAGACCGCTTGTGTGTTCCCAATGTCCAGTCTATTCGGGAGTTGATTCTTAAGGAAGCTCATGAGACAGCTTATTCGATTCACCCTGGCAGTGAGAAGATGTACCAGGATCTGAAGAAGAAATTCTGGTGGTACGGAATGAAAAGAGAAATCGCAGAGCATGTGGCTATGTGCGATAGTTGTCGAAGAATTAAGGCAGAACACCAGAGACCAGCTGGATTGTTGCAACCGTTGCAGATCCCTCAGTGGAAATGGGATGAAATTGGTATGGATTTCATAGTCGGATTGCCTCGCACTCGAGCCGGCTACGATTCCATTTGGGTAGTAGTGGACCGCTTGACCAAGTCAGCCCACTTCATACCTGTCAAGACCAACTACAACAGTGCAGCATTGGCAGAATTGTATATGTCTCGGATCGTTTGTCTTCATGGTGTGCCAAAGAAGATAGTGTCAGATAGAGGAACGCAGTTCACCTCTCATTTCTGGCAGCAGTTGCATGAAGCCTTGGGCACGCATCTGAATTTCAGTTCAGCTTATCACCCGCAGACAGATGGTCAGACTGAAAGAACCAATCAAATTCTTGAAGATATGTTGAGAGCCTGTGCGTTGCAAGATCAGTCCGGATGGGACAAGCGATTGCCTTATGCAGAGTTTTCCTATAACAACAGTTATCAGGCCAGTTTGAAGATGTCACCGTTTCAAGCGCTGTATGGAAGGAGTTGCAGAACTCCGTTGCAATGGGATCAGCCTGGAGAGAAGCAGGTGTTTGGGCCAGATATTTTGCTTGAAGCCGAAGAGAACATCAAGATGGTCCGAGAGAATCTGAAGATAGCGCAATCAAGGCAGCGAAGCTATGCAGACACAAGAAGAAGAGAGCTGAGTTTCGAAGTCGGAGACTTTGTTTATCTGAAAGTGTCACCGATCAGAGGAGTCAGAAGATTCGGAGTGAAAGGCAAGCTAGCACCCCGCTACATTGGTCCGTATCAGATTCTTGCAAGACGAGGAGAAGTGGCTTATCAGCTCAGTTTGCCAGAGAATTTGTCTGCTGTGCATGATGTCTTTCATGTGTCTCAGTTGAAGAAGTGCTTGCGTGTGCCGGAAGAGCAGTTGCCAGTGGAAGGTCTGGAAGTCCAGGAGGACTTGACCTATGTTGAGAAGCCAGCTCAGATCCTTGAGGTTGCAGATAGAGTCACCCGAAGGAAGACCGTCAGAATGTGCAAAGTCAGATGGAGTCACCACCCTGAGGAAGAAGCAACCTGGGAGCGTGAAGATGATCTGATGGCCAAGTACCCGGAGCTCTTTGCTAGCCAGCCCTGAATCTCGAGGGCGAGATTCTTTTAAGGGGGATAGGTTTGTAACGCCCCGAATTTTGCAGTGAATTTTTTTTCTTTTCTTTACTCGCCAAAATTCGGGCGTTACCTTTTCCTTTTCTTTTTCCCTTCGCTAAACCTTGACCTTTTCCAAAGTTCTAAGCGGGATTCGGTTTGGAATTCCCGTGTAAGGAAAAACCCTAAATACTTTATGTTGTTTGATGCACCATGCCGAACCTTGCATTTCTTTTGATTGCTTTGAAAGCGCAATTGCATTCATGTAGAAAGATCGGATTTCGAAAATGTGGAGAAGATCTTTTCTTTCTTTTTTCTCCCTCTCTTTTTCTCTCCTCTTTTTCTCTCTCTCCCGCGCCGTGGGCCGACCCCGGCCGGCCCAGGCCCCTGCGCGCCCCCCCTCTTGGGCCTGGAAGGCCCAGCCGCCCCCCCCCCTCTTTCCCTTATTCCCTAACCCTCTCCCTCTCCCCCCTCATTTTCTCCCTCCCCACCTAAGCCGCCGCCCCTACCCCCTACCCGCCCCCTGCCCTAGGTCGCCGCGCCGCCCCCTGCCGCCGGCCGCCCCTCGCCGTCGATCCCCGACACCGGTGAGCCCCCCCTCCTCTCTCTCTCCCTCCTCCCTCTCTCCCCTCTCCTCCCTCCCCTTCCCCTCGCCGCTCGGCCCCATGGCCGGTTCGGCCGCCCGCCCCACCCCGCCGGCTCGGCCGCTCGGCCGCCCCGCGCCCTGCCCCGCGCCCTGCCCCGCGCCCCTGCGCGCCCTGCGGCTCGGCCGCCCCGCCCCCTGCTCGGCCGGCTCGGCCGCCCCCTGCGCCGCCCGCCCTCCCCAGCCCGACCCCCCCCCCGCGCGCCCGCCTGGCCGCCGGTTCAACCGGCCGGCTCAGCGGCTCAGCCGCCCGGCCAGCCCCGCCCGCGCCCGCGCCCCGCCTAGGGCCGGTTCAACCGCCCTAGGGCCGGTTCAACCGCCCCCCCCCTTCTGTTTTTTTTATTTTTTTTTATTTTATTTTATTTACTTTCTGTGATCATAATTACTGTATTTTAAATAGGCTAATCACTGTTCATGCTATAGGAAAATAGGAAGTTTAATTTAAAATTTCGTTATGTTATTGATTCACGTAGTTAATTGTTTACCCTGTGCAATGTTGATCAACTAAAAGTGATTAGGTTTCCATCAGTATATATAAATATATATAACAGAATTATTTTGTTAAAAACCAATTGTGTCATTAGTGCATAAGATTTAACCCCCTGCGAGACCTTTCCCCGTTTCTTTCTAACCATAACAAATGCGTTATCGAATGTCATACTTGGTGCATATTCACTTTATTTGTTATCTTGTATGGTGTACTGTTCTTTTGTATTAAATATGTGGATGGATGTATGTATGTTTGCGCTCGCATAGAGAACGATCCGGTCGAAGAGCCCGAGGAATTCGCAGGAGAAGCCCCTGAGCAGCAGTCGTTTGGTGGAGGCAAGTGTCCTTTGACCTATCTATGTCCTATTCATTCTTTAATTCACCTCCCGCATTACACCTTTATACCTAAGGATTGACTAGCTTTTGTTATCCATGTCCTTGTTTACCTATTTGGGTCGGATTATTACTACTTAGTCTGATGCTATTGCTCAACTCTAATCAATGAACATGATGTGATTATCTATGATACGCTGTTTTCCCGTTCTTCTTTATGATTATACTTGTGGTTTTCAAGGGGACTCGAGCGGTTTCTCGAGTGCCTCTCCGTAAGGACCTGTTCTATGGATGACCGCCCGGGAAAACAGTGCAACCATGAGGGTGGAATGGGGTGCCCTTAGCTGAATAATTAGAGGATCCGGGATGTAGTTCACTTAGCCGTCGTGCCGTCAATGGGGCTCGGTGTATGCGGCTCGCTCTGCCAAGTTTGGGTTCGCCCCTTGGGGAGGAGTGCGGTGCATTTAGGAAACCTAACGGGTGGCTACAGCCCCGGGGAATCTTTGTAAAGGCTACGTAGTGAAACCCTGCCTATTCACCTTGGTAGTGTTTAAGGGTTTGATCGGCCCGAGGCAAGAGGGAATCACGGCTTGTGGGTAAAGTGCACAACCTCTGCAGAGTGTTATGAAACTGATATATCAGCCGTGCTCGCGGTTATGAGCGGCCAAGGGAGCTCCAGAGATTAGTGATACTTGATCAGAGATATTTTGGTACAGGTGGCAATGAGATTGATGGTCCTGGTTATGATTATGGTATTGGTAAGTGGTATTCTTTCCGTTTGGAAAGGGTACATCGGGTTAATAACTTGGGTTAATGCTAAAACTTGGCTTTCTACTAGTAAATAATAATCTGACCAACTAAAAGCAACTGCTTGACTTATCCCCACATAAAGCTAGTCCACTACAGCCAAACAGGATACTTGCTGAGTATGTTGATGTGTACTCACCCTTGCTCTACACACCAAACCCCCCCCCAGGTTGTCAGCATTGCAACCACTGCTCAGGAGAAGATGAAGCTGTGGAAGGAGACTTCCAGGAGTTCCAAGATTACGACGAGTTCTAGGTGTGGGTTAGCGGCAACCCCCAGTCGGCTGCCTGTGAAGGCCGTGTTATCTACGTTTCTTTTCCGCACTTTGATTTATTGTAAGAACTATATGGACGTCTCAGACGTATGATGTAATCGACTATTTCCCTTATTAATACTATTTTGAGCACTGTGTGATGATGTCCATGTTATGTAACTGCTGTGTACGTGAATAACTGATCCTGGCACGTACATGGTTCGCATTCGGTTTGCCTTCTAAAACCGGGTGTGACAGCTACTTACCATGGCTTCAAGCTTTATCAAATGGACGTGAAGAGCGCCTTCCTCAATGGACCAATCAAGGAAGAGGTCTATGTTGAGCAACCTCCCGGCTTTGAAGATAGTGAGTATCCTAACCATGTTTATAAGCTCTCTAAGGCGCTTTATGGGCTCAAGCAAGCCCCAATAGCATGGTATGAATGCCTAAGAGATTTCCTTATCACTAATGGATTCAAAGTCGGAAAGGCCGATCCTACACTCTTTACCAAAACACTTGGAAATGATTTGTTTGTATGTCAAATTTATGTTGATGATATTATATTTGGGTCTACTAACGAATCTACATGTGAAGAGTTTAGTAGGATTATGACACAGAAATTCGAGATGTCAATGATGGGGGAGTTGAAGTATTTCTTGGGATTTCAAGTGAAGCAACTCCAAGAGGGCACCTTCCTAAGCCAAACGAAGTATACTCAAGATATTCTAAGCAAGTTTGGGATGAAGGATGCCAAACCCATCAAGACACCCATGGGAACAAATGGACATCTCGACCTCGACACGGAAGGTAAGTCCGTGGATCAAAAGGTATACCGGTCGATGATAGGCTCTTTGCTTTATTTATGTGCATCTCGACCGGATATTATGCTTTCCGTATGCATGTGTGCAAGATTCCAAGCCGACCCTAAGGAAGCTCACCTTACGGCCGTAAAACGAATCTTGAGATATTTAGTTTATACTCCTAAGTTTGGGCTTTGGTATCCTAGGGGATCCACATTTGATTTAATTGGTTATTCGGATGCCGATTGGGCAGGGTGTAAGATTAATAGAAAGAGCACATCGGGGACTTGCCAGTTCTTGGGAAGATCCTTGGTGTCTTGGGCTTCAAAGAAGCAAAATTCCGTAGCTCTGTCTACCGCCGAAGCCGAGTACATTGCCGTAGGCCATTGTTGCGCGCAATTGCTTTGGATGAGGCAAACCCTTAGGGACTATGGTTACAAATTAACCAAAGTTCCTCTTCTATGTGATAATGAGAGTGCAATCCGCATGGCGGATAATCCCGTTGAGCATAGCCGCACTAAACACATAGCCATTCGGTATCATTTTCTAAGGGATCACCAACAAAAGGGAGATATCGAGATTGCATATATTAACACTAAAGATCAATTAGCTGATATCTTTACCAAGCCACTTGATGAACAAACCTTTAACAAACTTAGGCATGAGCTAAATATCCTTGATTCTAGGAATTTCTTTTGATGTCTTGCATACATAGCTCATAAATATACCTTTGATCATATCTCTTTCATGTGCTATGACTAATGTGTTTTCAAGTGAATCTCAAACCAAGTCATAGGTGTATTGAAAGGGAATTGGAGTCTTCGGCGAAGACAAAGGCTTCCACTCCACTCCATAACTCATCCTTCGCCGTCGCTCCAAGCAACTCTTCGTATTTGGTATAATCTTCACTCATATTTCATTTGCCAAAGGGGAGAAAGTAATTGGTAAAGGGCTTATATTTCATTCTAAGTATCCGTTTTTGGCGATTCATGCCAAAAGGGGAGAAAGTATTAGCCCAAAGCAAAAGGACCGCACCACCACCTAATTTTAAAAACTAATGATTTTCAATTGGTAAATTTCAAATTGGTATCTTATTGTGTTCAAAAGGGGGAGAAAGTAGTATTTTCAAAATCGATATCTTAAAACCCTCTTGAACACTAAGAGGAGAATTTCATTAAGGGGGAGTTTTTGTTTAAGTCAAAGGAAAAGCATTTGAAACAGGGGGAGAAAATTTCAAATCTTGAAAATGCTTCGCAAAATCTTATTCATTTACCTTTGACTATTTGCAAAAGGACTTTGAAAAGGATGTACAAAAGAATTTGCAAAAACAAAACAAGTGGTGAAGCGTGGTCCAAAATGTCAAAATTAAAGAAACAATCCATGCATATCTTATAAGTATTTATATTGGCTCAATTCTAAGTAACATTTGCACTTACATTATGCAAACTAGTTCAATTATGCACTTCTATACTTGCTTTGGTTTGTGTTGGCATCAATCACCAAAAAGGGGGAGATTGAAAGGGAATTAGGCTTACACCTATTTCCTAATTGATTTTGGTGGTTGAATTGCCCAACACAAATAATTGGACTAACTAGTTTGCTCTAGTCTATAAGTTATACAGGTGCCAAAGGTTCACACTAAGCCAATAAAAAGACCAAGAAATAGGTTCAACAAAGAGAGCAAGGGACAACCGAAGTGTGCCCTAGTCTGGCGCACCGGACTGTCCGGTGCACCACCGGACAGTGTCCGGTGCACCAGGGGATTCCAAGCTAAACTTCGCACCTTCGGGAAATCTCGGAGACGCTTCGCTATAATTCACCGGACTGTCCGGTGCTCAAGAAGAGAGCGACTCTGAACTCGCCAGCTTCGGGAAACTGCTCCGCTATAATTCACCGGACATGTCCGGTGCACACCGGACTGTCCGGTGAGCCAGCGGAGCAACGGCTACTTCACGCCAACGGTCGACTGCAACACATTAAATGCGCGCCAGCGTGCGCAGAGGAGCAGAGCACGCACGGGTGGCACACCGGACAATCTACAGGACTTGTCCGGTGCGCCATCGGACAGCTAGGCGGGCCCACAAGACAGAGCTCCAACGGTCGGAACCCAACGACCTGGTGACGTGGCTGGCGCACCGGACTGTCCGGTGCGCCATGCGACAACAGCCTCCACCAAACGACTAGTTTGGTGGTTGGGGTTATAAATACCCCCAACCATCCCACATTCAAGTCATCCAAGTTTTCCACCTTCCAACTACATTACAAGAGCTAGCATTCAATACAAGTCACACCAAAGAGATCAAATCCTCTCCCAACTCCACACAAAGCTTTAGTGATTAGAGAAAGTGATTTATTGTGTTCATTTGAGCTCTTGCGCTTGGATCGCTTCTTTTCTTTCTTATTCTTTCTTGAGATCAAACTCACTTGTAATTGAGGCAAGAGACACCAATTGTGTGGTGGTCCTTGCAGGAACTTTGTGTTCCAATTGTTTGAGAAGAAGAAACTCACTCGGTCCGAGGGACCGTTTGAGAGAGGGAAAGGGTTGAAAGAGACCCGGTCTTTGTGACCACCTCAACGGGGAGTAGGTTTGCAAGAACCGAACCTCGGTAAAACAAATCCGCTTGTCACACTCTTTATTTGCTTGCGATTTGTTTTGCATCCTCTCTCTCGGACTCGATTATATTTCTCACGCTAACCCGGCTTGTAGTTGTGATTAAGTTTGTAAATTTCAGATTCGCCCTATTCATCCCCCTCTAGGCGACTTTCATATGGGTCACTGTAGAAACCCCGATATTGAGGTTTCTACAGTCGGGGTCGTTCGATCACATGGCTCAGCAGGGATACGTATCTATTGTCGTGTTTGACAGAGACCCCTCAGTGTCGTTTTCACGGTCTGGATCTGGCTCGGTGATGTCTCGTCGTGTCGTCGTGGCTTGATTGTACCAGGCCGACTCTTCCTATGAGTCGACTGTCGTTTTGCTGGGTTGCTCGGAGGACCAGTTGGTTGGCTGGGTTGCTCGACGGGCAGGTTGTTCGGCAACCCTGCCTCGCTGGGTTGCTTGTTAGGCAGGTCGTTCGGTAGCCTCACCTCATTGGGTTGCTCGATGAGTAGGTTGCTCGACAGCCTCGCCTCCTGGGTTACTTGGCGGATATTTATTCGGTGGGCCTTTAAATAGTAGGAAGATGGATACAACGATGTGAACACGTGCAAGTATAAATGCATAAGTCAATGTAATTGGATATGGTGTCCAAACGGTCCTACAAGACCATCTAGAGAGTCATTCTAATAATTTTAGATGTTTTAATAGCTATAATATCAAGTTTATAGTTGAAGACGTTATATAGTCAATCCTTCGTATGTTAGGCAGTAATGTAATTTTTTTAATATATCACATCAACGAAACTACCTTCAACTCTGGCTCCATAAAAAATGAGGACCTAGGTCTCAACTTCAGTTTTTTGTGGAGCTCCAAAGGGGGTGCCCCAGGAATCATTATTTTGTACCTCCTCTTGGTGTTGTAGCTTGTAGGGTAATTACCCGTATTGCTACTATTTACACACTCCCTCCCATACCGAATCACAAAAAAGAATGTTGTTTCCACTGCGCTTTACCTCGCTTCCCACCGCTACCATGGCCTAGGACCTTGCAGTTTTCGCCCCCATCGCCGAGGATCTCGCCACCTCTTCCACATCACCGCCTAGAACCTCGCTATCGGCGGGGCGACTTTCCCCATTGTGCATCCTCCTCCAAGTCGACAGGCTCCCCCAGCGCACCTCATCCTCCACACCGGCGGCCATATCTCCCTGGCGCGCCACCTCCTCCACACCGGCAGTCGTCTTGCCACCACCACTTCTCACGGGCGACCGGTGGGCTCGCCCTGTGCATCTCCTCGTGGAGGAAAGGATGGAGGCCGCCATCTCATGCCTCGCATCGTTCTATCGAGAGAGATGACTGGGTGAGTGCGATGAGAGAGAGAGAAACAATGGAATTAGGTCACCTATATGTGGGTCCTTGAAGATAAGAATATAAGAGATATTTCCTCTAAAATCTATATCATTCATGGAGCTAGAGTCAAATGCTAAGCTAAACATTTTTTCCTGTTTCAACTCTATGGTGGACCTATTAAAAGGTAGAGTTCGTGGAATAGAGCTGAATTTCTTAGACCATTCTCGATGAGAGTTTTATGAGAGAATTCATGACATTAATTATATAATATTTTTTATGACATGACACTACATTTATTATGAAATAGATTAAACTAGTTTCATCGCTACGAAACTATGTCAACCCGTTTTCAAGGTACTGAAAAGCGCATGAAACCACCAATGAGAACAATTTATTTATCTCCATCTATTTTATCTATTCATATTGGTTATTTACATGCAACATTTAAAATCACATGTTAGCCTATGAAATTGTGTCATGAAACTCTTCGTTGAGAGAGCATATTTCGTTCTTAAATGCATTTTAATCTTATTGACGTGATAACATTAAAAATAGTGTGATAAAACTACTATCGAGAATAGCTTTAGAGTGAAATTTTTCCAAACACAGGCAATGTACGAGTTTTTGTGGTCCGGAAAGGGAGGGGAGCTGGTGGTGTGGACTGTGGTGACTGGTCCAAGACGACCAAGGCAATGTACGAGTTTTTGTTTGCAGAGAACACAGACATGCGCTAATCTTGGGAGCCAGTGGACAGTGGTTCGGAAGTTTCGTGTTGGCCGGAGGGGGCAGGAAGCTCGGTGGGCTGTGGTTGGTGCGCATCAGGATTCAGGACTCGAGACTTGGGTTGGTGAGGACGACCGCTGGAGTACACGCGCATGGCTTGCCCTTGGTTCAACGTTGTCGCTCGCTTATAAAAAAAAGTGTTCTCGCTCTCAGTTTTATTACGAAAATAGGCTTCCTCGCATTCTGGCTCTGGGGTGCGTTCTTTCGAATGTGTTCTACCTGAACAATGATCGATGAACTGTTTTTGTTGTCCATGAATACAGTGGATGCAGGGTTTTACATCTTTTGTTCTTTTTTGTACTTCGTGTCTTTTGCTGATAGTCAGCCATCATCTTGTCATGCTGGCCCTTTTATAAAAGGAAAATGTTTTTTGCTCTGAAAAAAACTTGTATTTTCCAAGAAATATAGCTCCCTCGGACTTTTCTGACATCGGAGAAAAGTCCACCTTTTCTGGGCTGCTAGAAGCTCTTGACACGAGTGTGATTTGTAGGGAAACAGAGTTCCAAACTTACAATAGCCAGGCCATTGTAATTTATTCCTTTTCGATTTTCACATTTTAAATATAAACTTGATACTATTAGATTTATAATCAACATCCAATTATCACAACTTTATAAATACTCTTTATTTCTTTGAAAGGGGTCGCCGAAGAAGGTTAGTTGAAGTGCATGCCGAATTTTTTGTTTTTTAGCCCCTTTTGTGACACAAATTTACGTTTGGACCCCCAGAAATTTTATTTGCACGTTTGGACCCGATGCTCGGCGCCATAGGCTGTGGCGCCGAGGTAACACAGCTCGGCGCCACAGCCTATGGCGCCGAGCTATGTGACGTGGCAGTCAGCGTGGCACCTAGCTCGGCGCCACAGATCTTGACGCCGAGCTAGGAAATAACCGCAAGCCACCTTTCTCTCTGCGTTTCTTCTCTGTTCTTTTCACTTCTACCCGCCGCCGCCGTTCCCGAGCGGAAATCGCCGCCACCCGCCATTCTTAGCTCCGGCCACCCCGCCCGCCCAGCTCCGGCGACCGCGCTTGGCTTCCGGCGGGCCGCCGAGGTCGTCCGCCCCGCCCGCCGACCTCGCCAGGGCCGGCCGCCGCGCGCACGGCACCGGCCGCTCGCCACCGCGCCTGCTCGCCACCGGCCGGCCACCGTGCCCGCTCGCCACCGCGCCTGCTTCCGCCCCGGCCCGGCCACCGCGCCATCTCCCGCCCCGGCCGCCACGCGCCCCCGGCCCGCCCACTGCCGCCCGGTAATTTTTTTTAATTTCTTAGTTAGTAAACTGTTAGCTATTGTTAGTGTTTAGTAATTAGTTAGCTATCCACTTATTTATTGTTTAGTAAATAGTTAGATATTTTGTTGTTAGTGTTTATTAAAATAGTTAGCTAGTTTCTTGCTTAGCATATTGTTAGTGTTTAGTAAATTCTTAGTGATTATATAGTTAGCATTTTGTTTAGCGCATTGATATTACATGTTTTCTGTGTTGGCAACCATCGTGTTGTCGTTTATTCGCAGGTTCTATAAACATCACTTTACAGGGGAGGTGCTGCCAAATTTTTTATTGACAATAGTTTTTTTTGTACGTAGGTGTTCGTCCGACTTGACCTTCTCCACCGTTAGCTGGACTCGTACGCGATCTCAGGTATACATTGTTTTCGTACATTATTTATAGATTATGTAATTTCGTTTGATGTGTTCATTTAATATTTACTATATAGTTATTAGTTAATATATATTTATTACTTAGTAAGTTTGTAGGCTTAAGTATATAGCCATTATTGAGTTAGTAATCCATTTTTACAATAGATGGACAGCCTAGTAACACTATACCATGGAGGAAGGGTGGAGATAGATGCTTATGGGAATGTTACTTTTGATGGTATGAAGATCGTGACCATGTTGTTCGATGAAAGACCATCTTTTGACAAGCTTTTGGCTCGAGCTTGTGAGGAGATTAGTTGCGACATAAACGACCAAGAATATCAATTCAGGGTTTGTTGTCCCATATTACATATGGAACAGTTGTCCGACGGTTGATCTCCATTACCTCAGAAGATGATTGGGTGATATATTTAAGAATTGTGAAGACGATGGTTCCACCATGTTTGGATGTGGTTGTTCAAAAGTTACCTGTTAGTCATTGCGATGGTCCAGTCGGGTTGTCTCCACAAATGCCAAATGTATCTCGTATTGAAGCTCCTTTGGTAGAGCTTCATGAAGAAGTGGTTGTTGTGCCCGATGCTCAATCGGGTCCGCACGAGTATGGGATTTCTCGTCCTCTTCCTGGCGTTTGTGGGGCTTCTAATCCGGTGGTACCCCCCAAGAGATCCCATTGACCCAGGATCCAGTTCACGATCATCCTAGTAAGTGTCTTTGACACGTTGTTCGTATCCATCGTTATTTCGTTTGATTAGACTTTTTAATGTGGTTTTCTTGCTTCAACCCGATGCAGGATCTCCACATATCGATAATGCTGCTTATCTTGATGTGCTTGTGTCATATAATATGGACAACATATGCAGGGCATCCAATAGTGTTGATGTTCAGATTGAGGATGAGGAGGAGCCATATGAGGTTGCACGGGCTTTAGATTCTGATGATGACCGTCCGGTTCAAGAAATGACCGAGCAAGAAATTGAACTCATAAGACGTTTGTGTCCGGAGCGTGACCCTGCAGTACATGGATTTAGCAGTTTAAGTCATTCCACCCGTGCATATGCTGAAGGACGTGACGATGAACTACTAGAGGCTCCGGATAACGCCGACAGCATTGAGATTAAGGTAGGCTTACTTTTCAAGGACCTGCCTACACTGAGACGATGGCTACAGGAATATTCTGTGAACCGCAAGAGGCCGTTCAAGGTGAGACATTCGTATGCACAGCGTCGTTACACTGTTGTGTGCGAGGTGTCGGAATGTAATTGGAGGGTATGTGCCCGAAGGCAGAAGGACACCGGAAAGTTTAAGATCACCAAAATTGTAGGTCCACACACTTGTGCCCAGACAGAGCTGAGCTCTAAGCATCGTCAGTTGACATCTACCCTAATTGCGAAAAGGATATTGGGGATATTGAAGGGTCAGCCAAACTTGAAGGTGAAGTCAATTATGACCATGACTTCGGAGCTGTTTGGTTACATGATCAAATATGGGAAAGCATAGAGGGCAAAGCAGCGAGCATGGAAGATGATATACGGGGATTGGGAGGAGGGTTATGAGAAGTTACCAGCATTGTTCAATGCAATGAAAGCAAAAAACCCAGGCATGCATTACGAGTACATCCCCAAACCTAATGAATGGAGGAACAGCAGAGAGATATTTTTTCGTGCTTTCTGGTGTTTCTCGCAGTGCGTAGAGGCCTTCAGGCATTGTCGTCCCGTGCTCTCTATTGATGGTACTTTTCTGCTTGGGAAGTATAAGAGCACATTGTTGGTTGCCATATCATGCGACGCAGACAACGCACTGGTTCCTTTGGCATTTGCTTTGGTGGAGAGGGAGAACAGAGATAGTTGGTCTTGGTTCTTGCGGCTTGTACGCATCCATGTCGTAGGCCCTGGACGCGAGGTTGGTGTCATATCTGACAGACACCAAGGTATTCTTAATGCAGTGCAAGAGCAGATTCCTGGCTACGCACCCATGCACCACAGATGGTGCACTCGACATCTAGCAGAAAATCTTCTTCGAAAGGATCATAGCAAGGCTAACTTCCCCCTTTTTTAGGATGCTCGGCACGGGTCCCAAATTGAGGCTGCTCCAATCCTTGATAGAGTGGTAACTACTTCTTTAATAAAATTAGAGATTTCAATTCAATGCTTTATGTCTAGTTTTGAGCATCCTAATGTTTTAACTTGTGATAGAAAAACTCTATGCTCGTATCTGTTGTTGAACTTGAGCGTATCTCACAGAGAACTTCAGATAGTACTACGCTATCGTTACTATCAGTGAGTATCAATGTCTAAAAGAAAACTTGTTTATTTGTATGTTGTAACATATGTCTGTAACTAATATTTCGATTACAGAGGGTATCACGTCGTCTTCATCGTGCAGCGGCTCGATGTGGATGCCGGTCTCTAGCGGGCGTTGACGTGCAGCTGCCTGTGCCTCATATGCAGCAGGACGTTCAGCCTCCCATTTGTGCAGTTGGACCATCTACAGCAGGACTGAGCTCCTCGCGATCGACGCGGGACACGTTTGAGGACGTGGCCCACGACGACGAGGACGACGACGATCCACTAGAAAAAGAAACACCTCTGATGCCCCTAAAATAATGGAAAGGAAGCACTATTACACATCTACAAAATAATGAATGCGAACAAAATTAAGTGACAAGTCATAAGCTACGTACGTCCAAACCGCCACAAAGGTAGTAGCAGCGAGCAGCCGTGTCTGGATGTTGTGATTGATGTACCCAAGCCAGTCTGCCACAGTCACAGTTAGGCACGGGGAATTCAGGAGGAATAGGAGCATCCTTACTAGATACGTCCGGATATAACTCCCGAGGACGACCTCTCTTCTGCCACAACTCCTCTCGGTACATGTCTTTCATCTAATAAACGATTATAATTATCACTTGTACCTAATATGCTTTATAATAAATTTACACAAACTAATAATCGAAATGATAATATAATAGGTTTATACAAACTATTAAACTATGAGCAACTATGAAACTAACAACCCAATATACAAAACGAATCAGTTGGGCACCATACCTTGGTCTACGAAGTGAACCAACACAAATCTTTGAATCCAGCAAATTTTTACGAAGTTTGGAAATGAGTGGAAATGTGCTGCTCTCGGCCAGCCGCGCGGCCATTTTTATAGGCATTCGTAGCTCGGCGCCAAGATCTGTGGCGCCGAGCTACGAGGCCGCGTCGCCACCACGTCGGCGCCAGGTCAGCCCTAGACGCAGGTAGCCGTTGCTGCCACGTCATAGCTCGGCGCCATAGGCTGTGGCGCCGAGCTGTGTTACCTCGGCGCCACAGCCTATGACGCCGAGCATCGGGTCCAAACGTGCAAATAAAATTCCTGGGGGTCCAAACGTAAATTTGTGTCACAAAAGGGGCTAAAAAACAAAAAAAATCGGAAGTGCATGTCCGTTATAATTTAAAGAGTAGTATGTGTTATCCATGTGTCCATTATCTTAATAATACTTAAAATGTTAAAAGAAGTCACCATGTCCACGAGGGGTCTACAATTAACCACGCTAAAAAACAGTAGACTTCTCTACACTTCAGATTGATTGAAACGGATATATAGGGCTTGATTGCTCTTACACTTGTGCAAAAAAGCTATGAGAGACATTGACTAACCTTCTTCGACGACACCTTTCAAAGAAATAAAGAGTAAAACCTTTCTAATTCTTGTATTTTTACAATTTTTGAACCTCCAAGTTTGCTATCGATGGAAGGTGGCTGAACAGTTCCGATCGGAGGAAAAAGAAGCAGCATTTATAACAATTCTATTATATGTGGTTTATTAACTATTCTATTTGTTCTAATTTATAATTTATTTGACTTTTTTATATAAGTTTAACTAACTCGTTTTATTCAAAAAAAATTATAATTATTTTACTGAGATATTGTTCAACATATAAAATACTTTAAGTACGATGGCTGCGAGTCATGATGAACTACACCTTTGAAGATGGAGGGGGAGGTTGACGAGCAGTGTTGATATGGTTGTCAGCCACGATAGTTGCGAGCTACGATGAACCCATGTCTATTGGAGCCCATAAATCGATGTTCATCACGCACGGCACCTATTCCGCAAGCTTCGACGTGGCTCTATCTTCACAAAATATTCTTCTAGTACCTCTCGCGTGTGTATCATCCTTACTACATTATAAAATTTATATGTCAAGAGCTTTCTTCCCAGGAGAGACGACCGTATACGTGGATTTAAGAAGTGACCGAACACAAAAGCAGTTATCTCTTAACGAACAAAATTAGGACTGGTTTGTCATCGTGGAGAGGCTTCGACATGCCAAATGTGTAGGCACGAGCAGTGATTTTAAAGTTTGGATATAACTGTGGTTTATTAGGTTATTTTTTATATAAATCTAGATGATCCGGTGGTAGGAGGGTTTAATTGTTAAATGTAATATATAGTTGATTATATCTAACAAATTAGAAGACTCGTTTGCACGATTGCATTTAAGGCCTGATTACACAACGGTCGTTGCCCGGTAAACCATTGTGACAAAGATGGCTGGATTAACGTTGAAGCTTATTATCGATGGCTCGAAAATGGCTTTAATCCGTATCATTTTCTATTGATTCTACAACATTTTGTCTACAACAATTTGGCTGGCTTTAATCCGAAACGAAACAGCCTGCTTGATTCGAAGATATCAGGATTGTTAGTTTTTTTATTATGGAAACAAAGAGTTCCGGCTTTTACATCAAATGCGTACAACCATTACACGTCAATTATTAACTCAATGAACAAGTGCTTGGATAATGAAGCTAACTTGATGGAACTAAATATCGTGACTATGGATAACACTATCCACACCACACTCAAGTCTTGCATTTTATCGTCATCCATGATTCGCAAAGACTTCCATCGCCACCACTTCTAAGGCTTGACACACATCAAAAATTTGTTGATGTGTTTCTTTCTTCTGTACGAATCTCCATAACCTGAATAAATGAGTACCTCTGAAAATGACCTGCACAATTGATGGTATTGGTTTGTGATTAAAAGTCACCTCATTTCGAGTAAGCCAAATAGACCAAAATAAAGCTGATTTTCCAGTAAGAAGTAATTTTTTGTATCCCTGCTCACTATTACTTGCCCACGACCCGATAATACGATTAATGTTAACGAACATTTCTATTTTAGAGAAAAGTAAATTATTCTCCAAATATTTTTGGCAATATAGCAATAAAAAAGGTGTTGTATCCTCTCATTTTCGGTTGGAAAAGCAACAAGTCAAGCTACCTTTCCATCGTCTTGTGGCTAAATTATCTTTTGTGAGGATCGCTCCTCGACCTAAATTCCACAAAAGACTTATTTTCAAGGGGATCTTAAGTTTCCAAATCATCTTATTCCGATTGTTGTTAGGATTGTACATCAATAAATGGCACATAGATTGGACTGAGAAAATTCCATTCTTATGCTCGTCCCAAACAAATTTGTCCCTAGATGGGTTCAGACTAACCGAATTTAGCAAATATAGCAAGTTTCGCCACTCCACTAATTTAATTCCCGTAATTGTTCTACGAAAAGATAAATTAAAGTTCGTATCTAGAAAAACTTGTGCAACCAAGGCCGACTTATTACACACTATATTACAAAGGTTAGAGAATCGCTCACTAAGAGATCGGCTGGTTAACCATTTATCCTTCCAAAATCTAGTAGCTTGTCCATCCCTCACCTGGAAGTGGCTCCATCTAAAAAATTGATCCTTAATATTCATTAGACCTGACCAGAAGTGGGAATCACCTGGTCTTCTAGATATTTGAGTAAGAGATTTATCTCCTAGATATTTATTTTTGAGTAATTCTTGCCATATCCCATCCTCATTAAGTAATTTGTATAACCATTCGCTGAGTAAGCTAGCAAATATTTTTAACGGCCAGATTAGAGACACCTAAACCTCTCACCTCATCTGTCATCACCATCGCTATTCGATTTAGCATGCGACACACACGAGCTTTCCTCTCCTTGATTACGATTACCGCATCAGTTTATTAGGTAGTACCTAACACCTGTACATACGTTGCATACCTGAGCACTTGACATATTGTGTGGCAAGGAAGGAAGCCCTGACATGGACGCTGCATGTGCCTCGCACTCTAGCTACTCCCTCCCTTTTTTATTTGTCATCATTTTGTTTAAAAATAAACTAGCACCATCACTTGCTAGGACACAAAGAGTGAAGGCCGCCGTGCCCATGCATCAGCCACCAATAATCCGTACATAAATGCTGGTCCCGCCCGGTGCTCTCTGCTCACTGTTGTGTGCATGGATGTGTTTGATTGGATGTATAAGAAGGGATGAAATAGTCGGTCATAGTTTTTGTAGTGTTTGATAAGTCACGTCGAACGAAGTAAACATCGGAAATCAAGGGGACGATGTCGCCCCCATTCATTCTATTTTGATCTGAGACCAAACACATCATAAATAGACATTCATATAGCATATAACGTGTATGCATATAAGCGATGCCACTTCTCATGCTTGTCTCCAGCCCTCAAGTAACGAGATGAAGGGAGACTTGGCCTCCTCGTTGCCTCAAGTGTGATATGCATGGGGCAACGTCCATCCATGCATGATGCATGTGAAGTACGTACACGGTTCCTGGCTTTGAACCATTGCATTTGGTCGCACTGGTTCTGTGGTGGTCTCGTTTACATGGACACACAACAAGGGGAAAGACGAATATATTCGGTCCCCGGCCGGGGGCTTGTCAGGTTGTGCTTTGTGGTGATAGTCTGCCCGTTGGTTAATAGGGTTCAGAATGCATGGTAGCAGCATGCACTTGACTGCAGTTTGGCCAGTCTTGTAGATCTACACATTCTGGTTGCCACCGCTTCATGAAAGAACCAAAGTGGCAGCCTCCTGATATGGTACTACTGCCCGAATTTTTTGCATTTTGGTCCTTCATTGGAAAAAAATTCACGTTTAGACCTTAGAAAATTTTAATGTCATTTTTAGACCCTTTACTCGGCGCCGTAGCCCGTGGCGCCGAGGTAACACAGCTCGGCGCCATAGGCTGTGGCGCCGAGGTACGTGCTGCGTTGGCACAAACGGACGTCGTGGCGCCGACGTGGTACCGAGCTCGGCGCCATAGATCTTGGCGCCGAGCTCTATTCTGAACAGAAAACTTGTCTAGCTTAGTTGGTAAAATACAAGGTTTTTAACCTTGTGGTTGTGGGTTTGAGCCCCACGGTGGACGTTTTTTAATACTTTTTGTCTTTGTCACTTATTTGTTTTTTTGTTGTCCATATTTTCCGTTTATGTCGCTAATTTGTCTGTCCTGATTTATTTCTCATCCAGTTTTATTTTTTTGACTGATTTGTTTATTCGTCCAGATTTTTTTATCCGGCGAGCACAGCAGCTGTGTGCCACAGTACTTAAAAGCCGTCAACTTCTCCCGTTGTTTGCTCAGCTAACTACAATAAAAATCTAATGAGAACACTCTTACTTCAATCGTGATCAAATAAAAATATTATATTTTCATTGAGTTCTTTTGAACATAAATTTTAAATCCATAATAACATATTCCCAGTAAAAAGAAGCACACATATTCATCTTTTTTTCTTCCGCACTAAATAAGTATACTCCATTATATACTTGTCTCATTGATGATATATTTTAGAATTTACTGCATATACAACTGTTGTGCTCGCCGGATAAAAAATTTGGACGAATAAACAAATTAGTCACAAAAATAAAACTGGATGAGAAATAAATCAAGACGGACAAATTAGCGACATATACGAAAAATATGGACAACAAAAAAATAAATAAGTGACAAAGACAAAAAGGTATTAAAAAAGGCCCACCGTGGGGCTCGAACCCACGACCACAAGTTTAAAAGCCTTGTATTTTAATTTTACCAACTGAGCTAGACAAGTTTTCTGTATAAAACAGAGCTCGGCGCCAAGATCTATGACGCCGAGCTCGGCACTACGTCGGCGCCACAACGTCCGTTTGTGCCAACGCGGCACGTACCTCGGCGCCATAGCCTATGGCGCCGAGCTGTGTTACCTCGGCGCCACAGGCTACGGCGCCGAGTAAAGGGTCCAAAAATGACATTAAAATTTTCTAGGGTCCAAACGTGAATTTTTTTCTAATGAAGGACCAAAATGCAAAAAATTCGGTACTACTGCCATATATCGACGATTGAAAGAAACGTATGCTTGTGACAGTTGCAGCAAAATCGTTTTCAGTTTGTTTAGTGTAGAAGCCGGTGACCAAACGGAAGAACACACCAGTGCAGTTGCAGCAAAATTGTTTTCAGGACTAGACCAACCGATGACTGGACCGCCTCGTGTTCGCACGCCTTGTGCATCACGTGGAGGCGAACATGTGAAGCACAAGCTCTGAGATGGTCTCCAATAGCATCCGGTAAAAGGACTGGTACACTACCGGAATTTGGCTCTTTGCCGAGTGTCATATTCTTTGCCGAGTGTTTTATTTCGGGCACTCGGCAAAGAGCTCTTTGCCGAGTGCCACGCAAAAAACCCTCGGTAAAAGAAAACACTCGGCGAAGAAGCTCTTTGCCGAGTGTTTTATTTTTGACACTCGGCAAAGAGTTTCTTTGCCGAGTGTCTTTTTTTGACACTCGGCAAAGGGCTCTTTGCCGAGTGTCACAAATACAACACTCGGCAAAGAGCTCTTTGCCGAGTGTTTTTTCTCCAACACTAGGCAAAGACAATTTAAAAATCACATTTTAAAGTAGTAAATTAATTCAAATGAAAAAGTTTTCAACTACAAATTTGTATAACTCATCATGATGTACAATTTATATATTGAACATTTCTTCATATGACAAAATAAAAATAAATTTGTTCATAAAACCTATATCTCTCTCGTAGTTTATGAAACTACGAAAGAGACGTATAGAATTTGTGCATATTGTTAGAACCATCATCTGAGATAAACAAATTACCAAACAACCAAAATAAACTTTGTAGATCTTGAGAAGTTTATAGTTGACAACTTTTTCATTTGAAGTCATATTGTCAACGAAAACTACGTCTGAATTTAAAAAATTTAAAATTTGAATTTTGAAAACGACTTCGAAAGGAAAAACCACCAACATGAAAGTTGTAGGTATTGAAGAGTTATGAAACTTTGTAGTTGACAATGTTTTAGTTTGAAATCATCTTGTTATACAAAACTATGTTTGAATTTTGAAATTTGAATTTTTGAAACTGTCTCGGATGGAAAAACCACCAAAATAAAAGTTGTAGGTCTTGAAATGTAATGAAACTTTGTAGTTGACAATTTTTTGATTTGAAATCATCTTATCATTGAAAATTTCATGTGAAGTTTTTAAATTTAAAATTCAAATTTTATAAACGGTCTCGGATGTAGAAACTATTAAAATAAAACTTTTAGATCTCAAAAAGTTATGCAACTTTATAGTTGGTCACATTTTCAAATGAACTCATTTAGTGCCTTAAATAATCAAATTACTCTCGATTTGTTATAGTACATGGGGAATGGAAACATAATATAAACATAATTGGTGTAGTAGTGTAGTGATATAGGATGGTATGCGCGAGAGAGAGGTTGCGAGTTCGAATCTCACCATTTACAAAACATATAAGTTTGATTCAAAATAATAGTGAAAAATGATAGGGCAACGGGTAAGGTAATAGGGGAGTTGTTTCTAGAATTTAAAAAATGTTTTGCTGTTTTTTTTTATTTTTTCGATTCATAATTTGCCGAGTGTTTTTCTTTGCCGAGTGCTTTTTGACACTCGGCAAAGTCTTTGCCGAGTGTCCAAAAAAAAGCACTCGGCAAAGAACCCTTTGCCGATGAAATCTTTGCCGAGTGTTCTTTGCCGAGTGTTACACTCGGCAAAGCCTTTGCCGAGTGTAAAATAGCCTTTGCCGAGTGTCTTAGACACTCGGCAAAGAACGCGATTCCGGTAGTGGTACCATAAGGGGTGTTGAGCATGTGACGACATACACATACAAACGACAACATACACATACCACATTGATGCCAACACTCCTACCTTGACCACTAGTGGTATGATGCACCTGAACCAAGTAAAGCCTAGTTATGCTTGATGAGGTCGCACTGAAGCTAGAAGTAAGTGTGTTCAGATGGTGGTGCTCTGGCACGAACGAACCACGTTCATGCGTTTTGCCTTGGCTTGTGTTAGCAATAAGGACTAGGTTGTCAAAGTTTCAGTTCATTGTGATCCCCCTTTCGTCTTCCACTATCATGTTGTGCATTACAATGCATGCGATCAATATATCACTAATGTATGAACGCGACTAGTCATATACTAGACACCAGACTACTGCCCACCTCGATTGCAGAACACCAAATAATGCTAGCTTTGTTGGATGTCGTAACATCTTAACGAAGGCCAGCCAGTCAGGATAAATACCATCAACAAGGTAGTAGCCATGTCATAGTTGTTTCTGTTCATCATGAAACCAATTAGGACTCTCCCCCTAACGTGCCTGACAAAAATAGGAGATTGATCCAACACATTGATATCATTGTTTCTCTTGGGCATCCTAAAGTATGCATGCCAAATCCATATATTGTACGAGGCCATTGCCTCGAGGATCATGGGAGGGTGCTTGCCCAACTAGTGAACATACCCTTCCAAGCGGCAGGGTAGTTAAACCACTCCTAGTGCATGCAGTCGATGATGTCGAGCATGCTAGGAAATCCATGAAATCTATAGGAACACCATACACAAGAAAACGAATGGCAGCCACAACCTTCTAGAGTGCGCTGAGCCCAAGTTGACCAGTGCAGTTAGGTCTCTACATGAAGTAGGGGTTGACTTTCTAGACGATGTCAACAATGTGAAGAAAGACATGGTGCTGTTTTTTAACCTGCAAGATCCATGCACACAATAAGTATCGATGTAGACAATACAAACTTTACGATTCATAATTTGCAAGCACAATAAGTCACCTCCTTCGAAACTAAGCTTTGGTGTGGACTCGCACATCGAAGAAATAGAGAAATAGTTAGACGAATTCTTGTGTCTTCATTTAAATGATCAGTTGATCACGTCCCACACGTCCTTATGCTTACACGAAGAGCAATGATTGCCATTCGAACTCCTCATGGTCAACCTAACTATAAACTATAAAGTTACTCTCCTTGTCGTCCATCATGTTGGTTATTCCGATGAAGTGAATGGAATGTGTCATATTTCATGAAGAATGATTGTCGCACACATATATATAGGAATATAGGATCGTTGCCATCATGTATAGCATACGAAAGAAGCCAGAGTAGTCTTCCTCTGCAAGTCGGATTACAAACTTCAAGCTTATAGAGGAAGCTCACATGTAGTGTTGAATATGTTTGGAGGCCTGAATTCTAAAAAATATTAAATTTTTTATATTACAAGGTTTGTAATATGCAAGAGTGGATATTTTTTGGTAACAAATAATGTAGTTCCAAAAAATGTTGGTTACTATTGTTGGTAAGATATAGAGGATGAGATATATAAAACATTGCCGATAAGAGATATAAGGTCAATCTTTTAGAGTTTAACAAAAAAATTAGTTAATAAAATTTAGAGTACGCTATTGGATCTAGACTAAATCCAGGAAAGTAGTGCAACAAGAAGCATGGCGAGTTTGTTTATGCTTTGTTTGGATGTCGATATTGAGAGGATGGAATTGAATTGGGTCGAATACCAAATCAGACATGATATTGAAATGATTTATAATTCTAATTCTATTGTTTAGATGTTACTGAATTAGAGTTTAAAATTGTGCAGTCTAATTCCACGCAATACCGAGTGGTGAGGCTTGTATTCAGAGAGGGATTTCTTGTTGGATCTTTTATGGGCTTGGCCCATTTATTGAATAAACTCTATGGTGTGTAATGGTGGAGAATACCAATAGTACCACATTGGAAGTCCAAGGGTCTTTTGCCTTGACTTATATGGTGGGATTTATTCCACTTAACTTGAGAAGTCAAGAAATGGACAAGGGCGTGCCACACGCGCGCGCGCGCCGCCGCCGCCGGCCGGGCTGGGCCGGGCCGGGCGTGGCGTGGCGTGGCAGGCAGGCAGGCAGGCAGGCGAGCGGGCGTGGTGTGGTTGTGTTAATTTGGCCCTCTGCGAGAGGTTAAATAGAGGAGCACCCCTGTCACTCGGTACACACGAGAAAACACTTTCAGAACACAATCCAGCAGCCGAGTGAGGGTATTTCCATCTCGTGACTCTGCGCGCACAGAGAAGCGAGAGGGCAGGTGCCTCCGGAGCCCTTGCCGTTCGAGACCTTGCACGAGGGATCGACAATTAGGTTTTTGGGGAGCGTCTTCGCGACTGCCCAAAGTCTTCTTCCTGCTGACATGACAAGTGAAGTTGGACAAGGATCTAGATCCTCGGAGCGCATGGCTGGGTATGATCAATTCATCTCTCTACTGTTTTTCATTCTGCAAATTATATATGTTCCTACCTGCTGTTTTATTTATAGCCATACATTTATCCAATCTGTTCTATCGTATTATAATATGTTATATCTGTCTGTCTTATTTTTACAGTCATCTTGTTTATATTGTTATCTGTTTATTTCCAGTTGTTCTGCAATAATCCATGAACCATGCTTATATACTTATTTTATTTATATGATTTACATGCTTCATATGCTTTGTGTTCTCATTATCCATATTGTTATGGATATATTTGAGATAATGATTTCTATGATTAAACATATTTTATATGTCATCATCATAATGTTAATTTATGGAATTAAAATAATACGAAAAATGCCTATATTTCTAACAATCCAAAAACCTAATGTTAGGCATTTTTCTGTCAGAGGTTTTGCTGCTGTGCTAAAGCCTGATCCTTTTGATGGTAAAAACTTCTTGATATGGAAAGCTAAGATGGAATTGTGGCTAACTGCAATGTCTTGTTTTCATGCCGATGAGGGCAAGCCTGCCAACTTACCTCCTGAGGATGAGGCTAAGTTTAAGGCTGAAGACAACCTCTTTCGAGGAGCAGTAATTAGCGCACTGGACACAAAATTCCAGAAAAGCTATATCATCCTTCCCACGGGGAAAGAGCTGTGGGATGCTCTTGTTGGAAAGTTTGGAGTTACTGACGCTAGTAGTGAGCTGTATCTCATGGAGCAGCTGTATGACTACAAGATGGTTGAGAACCGATCTGTAGTGGAACAGGCTCATGAGTTTCAGGCACTAGCTAAGGAACTCGAACTTTTTCCTTGTCCTTTGCCTGACAAGTTTGTGGCTGGCGGTATAATCGCCAAGTTGCCACCTTCTTGGAAAGACTTTGCTACCTCTCTCAAACATAAGAGACAAGAGTTCAATGTGGAAGAGCTCATTGGTACTCTTGATGTTGAGGAAAGGGCTAGAACAAAGGACAGTGGAAAAAGTGTTGAGACCTCTACTGCTAATGTGGTGCAGAAGAGAAACTTTCGCAAGTTTAACAAGAAGAAAAACCAGAACAAACCAGAGAACGCGAATAAACCTGTTCATACAGCACAGTTTAAAAAGAAGAACAACAATAACAAGGGAAAGGGAGGATGCTTTGTCTGTGGCAGTGATCAACATTGGGCAAGAGAGTGCCCTGATCGCAAGTTCACTCAAGACAAGAAATCAGCTAATGTTGTAACCACTGAAACTGAAGAAGGAACATCTGGGTATGGTAATTCTTTACCATTTGTTCTTTCAGTCTGTAATTCACCTGAGTGGTGGATGGACAGTGGTGCAAACATTCATGTGTGTGCTGATGCCTCTATGTTCACTTCCTATCAGGTCGGGAGGTCTGGCGCCTTGTTGATGGGAAATGGGTCGCGTGCTCATGTTCTTGGTGTTGGTACGGTCATTCTGAAGTTTACTTCGGGAAAGACGGTGCCATTGAAGAGCGTGCAGCATGTGCCCTCTATCAAGAAGAATCTCGTTAGCGCTTCGATGCTATGTCGAGATGGATATAAAGTTGTTCTTGAGTCTAATAAATGTGTTGTGTCGAAACATGGTACTTTTGTTGGTAAAGGATATGACTGCGGAGGCTTGTTCCGCTTATCACTGCATGATGTGTGTAATAAAATGGTGAATTCTGTTAATTTTTCTGATGAGTCAGATTTATGGCATTCACGTTTTTGTCATGCAAGCTTTGGCTGTCTTATGCGGTTAGCAAATATAAATTTAATTCCTAAATTTAACTTGGTCAAAAAGTCTAAGTGCCATGTGTGTGTTGAATCAAAACAACCCCGCAAGCCTCACAAGGCTGCTGAGGCGAGGAGTTTGGCACCTCTAGAACTTGTTCATTCTGATCTGTGCGAGATGAATGGAATATTGACCAAAGGTGGTAAAAGATACTTTCTCACTTTTATAGATGACTCCACTAGATTTTGTTATGTGTATCTCTTAAAAACAAAAGATGAAGCGTTCAATTATTTTAAGGCCTATAAAGCTGAAGTTGAGAACCAACTTGAGAGGAAAATAAAACGGTTAAGGTCTGATCGAGGTGGAGAATATTTCTCTAATGTGTTCGATGAGTTCTGCGTGGAACATGGTATTATTCATGAGAGGACACGCCATTCTCACCACAATCCAATGGGATTGCTGAAAGGAAAAACCGCACTCTAACAGATTTGGTGAATGCCATGTTGAGTACAGCGGGATTATCCAAGGCATGGTGGGGTGAGGCGATTTTGACAGCATGTCATGTCCTGAATAGAGTTCCAACAAAGAACAAAGAGATCACTCCATTTGAGGAATGGGAAAAGAGAAGATTAAATCTCTCATATTTGCGCACTTGGGGTTGCTTGGCTAAAGTGAATGTGCCAATCAACAAAAAGCGTAAACTTGGGCCTAAAACTGTTGATTGTGTATTCCTTGGGTACTCTTTTCACAGCACTGGGTATAGGTTCTTAATTATAAAATCTGATGTGCCTAATATGTATGTTGATACTATCATGGAATCAAGAGACGCAACATTTTTTGAGAATGAGTTTCCTATGAAGAATACACCTAGTGATATAAGTCATGAGACTATAATTCCCCATGAGCACGAACTGTCGATTCCTATAGATCATGCTGAGGATTCTCACGTGCACATCCCTGAGGAGGATGACACTATAGTCACTCGAAAGAGCAAGAGACAGAGGGTTGCAAAATCCTTTGGTAATGACTTTATAGTGTACCTTGTGGAAGACACACCAACTACCATTAGTGAGGCATATTCCTCTCCTGATGCTGACTTATGGAAGGAAGCAGTAAGGAGTGAGATGGAATCTATTATGTCTAATGGAACTTGGGAGGTCGTTGACCGTCCTTATGGTTGTCAACCTATAGGTTGCAAATGGATCTTCAAGAAAAAGCTTAGACCTGATGGTACAATTGAGAGGTACAAGGCAAGGCTTGTGGCCAAAGGATATACCCAAAAGGAGGGTGAAGATTTCTTTGATACCTACTCACCAGTGGCTCGATTGACTACAATTCGCACATTAATAGCCGTGGCAGCCTCTTATGGTCTTATCATTCATCAGATGAATGTTAAGACAGCTTTCCTAAATGGAGAGTTGGATGAGGAGATCTATATGGATCAGCCAGAAGGGTTTATTGCGGATGGTCAAGAGAACAAGGTGTGCAGGTTGATAAAATCATTGTATGGCCTAAAACAAGCACCTAAGCAATGGCATGAAAAGTTTGATAATACTCTTACAACAGCTGGCTTTGTTGTAAATGAATCTGACACGTGTGTATACTATCGGTATGGTGGGGGTGAGTCTGTTATGCTGTGTCTTTATGTTGATGACATTTTGATCTTTGGATCAAATCTCAATGTGATTGAGGAAGTTAAAAATCTTCTATCGAGCAATTTCGAGATGAAAGATTTGGGAGAGGCTGATGTCATTCTAAACATCAAGCTTGTTAGAGAAGCTGATGGTGGGGTAACTTTGTTACAATCCCATTATGTGGAAAAAGGTATTGAGTCGCTTTGGTTTTAGTGACTGTGATCCTGCTCCAACACCTTATGACCCCAGTGTGCTATTAAGAAAGAATCGGAGAATAGCAAGGGATCAATTGACATACTCCCAGATCATTGGCTCGCTCATGTACCTTGCAAGTGCAACAAGGCCAGACATCTCTTATGCTGTGAGTAAGCTAAGTCGGTTTGTGTCGAAACCAGGAGATGATCACTGGCGTGCTCTTGAGAGAGTGTTGCGATATTTGAAAGGTACTATGACATACGGTATTCATTATACCGGAAACCCAAAAGTGCTAGAAGGCTATTGTGATGCCAACTGGATTTCTGATGCTGATGAGCTTTATGCCACAAGCGGATATGTGTTTCTGTTTGGAGGTGGCGCTGTTTCCTGGAAGTCTTGCAAGCAGACTATCTTAACGAAGTCTACAATGGAAGCAGAACTCGCAGCATTAGACACTGCTGGGGCTGAGGCTGAGTGGCTTCGTGATTTCCTATTGGACTTACCGGTGGTTGAAAAACCGATACCGGCTATTTCCATGAACTGTGACAACCAAACGGTGATTACAAAGGTTAACAGTTCTAGGAATAACATGAAGTCTACAAGGCATGTTAAGAGGAGATTGAAATCTGTCAGAAAGTTGAAAAACTCCGGAGTTATTACTGTGGATTATGTCCACACATCGAATAATCTGGCAGATCAATTCACTAAGGGTCTATCACGCAATGTGATAGAAAGTGCATCGAGGGAAATGGGTATGAGACCCATGTGAGATCTACTATAGTGGTAACCTGCTCTATGTGATCGGAGATCCCGTGAAGTAGAGTGGAGAAACAAGCTAGGAGTAGATTGTGAGGAAAGATCCCTTCTTTAACTCATTTCTGATGCACATCTTTCCTATCTGTAAGGCAGGATGGTTTTTACCTTAATGTATTCCAAGAGTCTTATAAAGGTAAGATGTTGTCCTACAGAACATCTTCTGAGGAATACACCTATATGAGTCAGACTGCTAGTCACAGTCTATGGGACTTGGGTAATCCCTAAATACTCATGAAAGGCACTGAAGTGTGACTTATATGCTTCTAAACAGCGGGAATACCCTTCTGCAGCCTAGTATCAGCAAAGGATTTGAGTGAATCTTATTTCGCACAAAACTGTCAATTCAAGGCATAGTCCATTGTTCAGTTGTGAATAAGTGAAACTCTTATTCTAGATGGATGTTCAACTTAACAGTCTCCATCGAAACACTGGTATATCAAAGGATTGTGATTCTGATACTTCATCATTACAAACCCTAGAGTTTGGTGGGGATTGTTGGATCTTTTATGGGCTTGGCCCATTTATTGAATAAACTCTATGGTGTGTAATGGTGGAGAATACCAATAGTACCACATTGGAAGTCCAAGGGTCTTTTGCCTTGACTTATATGGTGGGATTTATTCCACTTAACTTGAGAAGTCAAGAAATGGACAAGGGCGTGCCACACGCGCGCGCGCGCCGCTGCCGCCGCCGGCCGGGCCGGGCCGGGCCGGGCGTGGCGTGGCGTGGCGTGGCGTGGCGAGGCGAGACGAGGCAGGCAGGCAGGCAGGCGAGCGGGCGTGGTGTGGTTGTGTTAATTTTTAGCACTCACTAACCGCGTCAGCCGAGTGACCCTGTCTCTTCGCCAGCCAGCCGAGTGACCCTTCTCCTTCAGCTGCCGACTCATGGCGTGACTCGGCGAGAGCTGGCCGACTCATGGCATAACTCGGCTAGAGCTGTCCGACTCTTGGCGTGACTCGGCGACCTTTCTCCTTCAGCTTCCCTCTGCGAGAGGTTAAATAGAGGAGCACCCCTGTCACTCGGTACACACGAGAAAACACTTTCAGAACACAATCCAGCAGCCGAGTGAGGGTATTTCCATCTCGTGACTCTGCGCGCACAGAGAAGCGAGAGGACAGGTGCCTCCGGAGCCCTTGCCGTTCGAGACCTTGCACGAGGGATCGGCAATTAGGTTTTTGGGGAGCGTCTTCGCGACTGCCCAAAGTCTTCTTCCTGCTGACATGACAAGTGAAGTTGGACAAGGATCTAGATCCTCGGAGCGCATGGCTGGGTATGATCAATTCATCTCTCTACTGTTTTTCATTCTGCAAATTATATATGTTCCTACCTGCTGTTTTATTTATAGCCATACATTTATCCAATCTGTTCTATCGTATTATAAATGTTATATCTGTCTGTCTTATTTTTACAGTCATCTTGTTTATATTGTTATCTGTTTATTTCCAGTTGTTCTGCAATAATCCATGAACCATGCTTATATACTTATTTTATTTATATGATTTACATGCTTCATATGCTTTGTGTTCTCATTATCCATATTGTTATGGATATATTTGAGATAATGATTTCTATGATTAAACATATTTTATATGTCATCATCATAATGTTAATTTATGGAATTAAAATAATACGGAAAATGCCTATATTTCTAACATTTCTAGTTATAATTTCACGTGCAACCAAACAACAGAATTTAGGAAAGCTGATTTAGGAAAGCTGATTGTGTAATTCTCAATCCTGTGCTCCAATATCTACATCCAAACGGGGTATTAACCTTTCTCCACCTGTAGTTATTGAGGCGTCAAGGCAGATCAAGAAATCAAGAGACTCGGGTGAGAAATTTTATGGAGCCGGTAGTCAAGGTTCATGTAGTTGCAGAATACGTGCAAGTATCTCTGTCCAAAGAAATGGAGAATCCTGCAGCGTCGTTGACTGATAATCGGCACATTTGATTTGGCTGATTGGTCTCTGTTCAAACTTCAAACAAAGGCGTTGGAAACCTCATGCGCCGTAGAGAAATTGTCCAACTGCCCGAAATCTGACCGTCTACCTAACCAGGCGCTCCATTTTTGTAAAGTGAACCTCTAACTACCCCCAAGGTAATGGGCTTTGCATTCGCTCTTAGAAAGATCAATATGTATGCTTTTTCCGTGCCAAATGAAATCATCGTTGCTGACACCAATGGTCCTTCAAAACATTGTTAACTGCTGGTATCTACTCGCCTGATGCCTACGTTCGATTGCATCCACAATACGACACCCCATCAGTGCGCCTGGCTGCCATCCTATCCTATCCCCCAAATCAGAGCAAAAGCAGGACCAAACGTCTGCCAGCAAACTGTAGCAAGGTGAGTGGTGGGACGAAGCGAGCACGGTGGACGCAGCCCTGCCCTCACCTGTTACCAACCCCCGCGCAGGCACCAACCCCCGCCCGCGCGACCGAGCCGTCCTCCGCGACCGAGCGGCCAGTCGGCCACCACGAAACGAAATCGCGACGCTTTCCACGCTTCGCTTCGCCTCCCCCAAACAAATCACTTGCAACGCGGCACTGGCGCTGTTTACAGCAAAGGCGACCAACCCCCGAGCCGCGCGGGCGCAGCCCTTCGCTATTTAAACGCGTCCTCCTCCTCTGTTTCACTCCAGGAAGAGCAGCACCATCACCAGCTCTTCTCCATCAAGAGTAACAGGCCATCGCCTTACTAGTTCTGATCCCAAATCATTTACGGCGTAGGTGCCTCTTGCTCATAACCCAGCCCCACAGCAATGGAGTGCGAGAACGGCCGCGGCGTTGCTGCAACCAACAGCGATTCCCTGTGCATGGCGACGCCCCGCGCCGACCCGCTTAACTGGGGCAAGGCGGCGGAGGAGCTGATGGGCAGCCACCTGGACGAGGTCAAGCGGATGGTGGCCGAGTACCGCCAACCCTTGGTGAAGATCGAGGGCGCCAGCCTCAGCATCGCGCAGGTGGCCGCCGTGGCCACCGGCGCTGGCGAGGCCCGGGTCGAGCTGGACGAGTCTGCCCGTAGCCGGGTCAAGGCAAGCAGCGACTGGGTCATGACCAGCATGATGAACGGCACCGACAGCTACGGCGTCACCACCGGCTTCGGCGCCACGTCGCACAGGAGGACCAAGGAGGGCGGCGCGCTCCAGAGGGAGCTCATCAGGTTCCTCAACGCCGGCGCCTTCGGCACCGGCGCGGACGGCCACGTCCTGCCGGCCGAGACGACGCGCGCGGCCATGCTCGTCCGCATCAACACCCTCCTCCAGGGGTACTCTGGCATCCGCTTCGAGATCCTCGAGGCGATCGTCAAGCTGCTCAACGCCAACGTCACGCCGTGCCTGCCGCTCCGCGGCACGGTAACCGCGTCCGGCGACCTCGTGCCGCTCTCCTACATTGCGGGCCTCGTCACCGGGCGTGAGAACTCTGTTGCGGTTGCCCCAGACGGCAGCAAGGTCAACGCCGCCGAGGCATTCAAGATTGCCGGAATCCAGGGCGGCTTCTTCGAGCTGCAGCCCAAGGAGGGTCTTGCGATGGTGAACGGCACGGCCGTGGGCTCTGGCCTTGCCTCCACTGTGCTCTTCGAGGCTAATATCCTTGCCATCCTCGCCGAGGTCCTGTCTGCCGTGTTCTGCGAGGTCATGAACGGCAAGCCGGAGTACACTGACCACCTGACCCACAAGCTCAAGCACCACCCGGGACAGATCGAGGCTGCTGCCATCATGGAGCACATCTTGGAGGGCAGCTCCTACATGAAGCTTGCCAAGAAGCTCGGCGAGCTCGATCCCTTGATGAAGCCCAAGCAGGACCGGTACGCGCTCCGCACGTCGCCGCAGTGGCTTGGCCCCCAGATTGAGGTTATCCGCGCCGCCACCAAGTCCATTGAGCGCGAGATCAACTCCGTCAACGACAACCCGCTCATCGATGTCGCCCGAAGCAAGGCTCTTCACGGTGGCAACTTCCAGGGCACGCCCATCGGGGTGTCCATGGACAACACCCGTCTCGCCATCGCAGCCATCGGCAAGCTCATGTTTGCGCAGTTCTCTGAGCTCGTCAACGACTACTACAACAACGGCTTGCCCTCCAACCTGTCCGGTGGGCGCAACCCCAGCTTGGACTACGGCTTTAAGGGTGCCGAGATCGCCATGGCGTCCTACTGCTCCGAGCTGCAGTTCCTGGGGAACCCGGTCACCAACCACGTGCAGAGCGCGGAGCAGCACAACCAGGACGTCAACTCACTGGGACTCATCTCCTCCAGGAAGACTGCTGAGGCCATCGAGATCCTAAAGCTCATGTCCTCGACGTTCCTGATCGCCCTGTGCCAGGCCGTGGACCTGCGCCACATCGAGGAGAACGTCAAGAGCGCTGTCAAGAGCTGCGTGATGACGGTGGCGAAGAAGACCCTGAGCACCAACTCCACCGGTGGTCTCCACGTCGCCCGCTTCTGCGAGAAGGACCTGCTCCAGGAGATCGAGCGCGAGGCGGTGTTCGCGTATGCCGACGACCCCTGCAGCGCTAACTACCCGCTGATGAAGAAGCTTCGCAACGTGCTCGTGGAGCGCGCCCTCGCCAACGGCGCTGCCGAGTTCAACGCGGAGACATCCGTGTTCGCCAAGGTCGCCCAGTTCGAGGAGGACCTGCGCGCGGCGCTGCCAAAGGCGGTGGAGGCTGCACGGGCGGCTGTCGAGAACGGCACGGCAGGGATACCGAACAGAATCGCCGAGTGCCGCTCCTACCCGCTCTACCGCTTCGTGCGCGAGGAGCTCGGAGCCGTGTACCTCACCGGCGAGAAGACGCGCTCTCCCGGCGAGGAGCTGAACAAGGTGCTCGTTGCCATCAACCAGGGCAAGCACATCGACCCGTTGCTCGAGTGCCTCAAGGAGTGGAACGGCGAGCCACTGCCCATCTGCTGAACAGAGAAAATACAAGGAGCAGAAGACTGTATTTTTAGCTAATAATGCTTTTTATTCCCAATTTATTTATTGTCGTTGATATGCTACGGATTCTTGTCATACAGCTGCAACGCCCTGTAACCAACTTCGAACATGTAATAGGTTTTCGAGTATGCGAATCATATTTGCAGTTAATTAAATCCAAGTGTTACTTTTTTTTGAAAAAAAAATCTTGTGAGAAATTTGTATAAGCGTAAAGCTTTTCAAGGAATTTTTCACAGGGTAACTTTTCAAAAATAGTTTGAAGACATTAAGCTCTGTACCACAAAAGTTTCTCTCTTCTCCGGTCAACATTTTTTGCTCACCAACCATGGCCCGTTTCGAATTCCATGGACCCTTTTGAGACTTCCAACTTTCAATTTCAACGCCGTGGAGCAACTTTCAGCCATAAATACTCTTCTGATTTTATGCAAGGATCTCTGTGTGATTTCTCTGAACGCTAAAACTTTTTATCCTCGAATGGAAAGTCAGAAGCCTCCATATACAATAAAACTTTCTCCTACATAATTAAGAGTGAGACTAATAATACATCATGATGTTGGTTGTATGTATATTTACATCTTATCTATCTATCAATCTACTTATATAGCGGCTGATTGGTTGATCGGTCGGCCACATCCAGAACCGCCGAATGCGTTGACCGTGGATGTGCACTTGATTGGTAACCTGTACTTCACCGTTCAAGTCTAAATACGCGGGTGCAGGTCAGATCTAAAACCACGCATTTGGCTGCATGGCTGGAGAAACGAGATACGCGCGTTCGAAATGCAGGCCCTCGTGAGCCAGGAGGCTAGGCTGCCGCCGACCAATCAAGCAGGGGCGGAGGGCCCAATATGGCCCAGTATTGCCTGGGCAATACCTTGGCCTGGCCCAAATAGAGATTAAGTCATCACTAATCACGCCATCTGTCTCAAGTTGCTAGCGTCGTGCCGCCGTCCGCCCGCAAGCGCCGTCTGCGCAGGCCGCCGCAGCCACAGACCCGCAGTCCGCTCGTCCCTCGTCACTGCCTCGGCGAGTCGGCGTCCATCGCGAGCACGACACTTCGGCAGCGCTCTGCGCTCCTGCAGTCTTGCCGAGTTGCCACCTGCCATAGTGCCATCGGCGGCGCACAGCACAACGGAGCAGCGGAGCAAATCCAGTCCAGGCCATCGGCGCACAGCGCCGCGCCGCCGCAGCACGCTCCGGCGCTCCGCGCTGCAGGCTGCAGCAGCAGCCAGCAGAGCAGCTCGGTCCTCGCTCGTCGCTCCTCGGTGGCTGGGTACTCGCCTGGGGGCTGGCCGGCGCTGCTCTGCGCCTCTGCTGGGCGCTGCTCTACCTGCTCTAGCCTCTGGTCGCGGTCCCTGCGTGCTCCACTGACCACTGCTCGTTCCACAGAATATGGCAAAGAATATGGCCCAAAAAAGTATGTCTCTAATTCTCTATATTATGTGAACATTGAAAGAGAAAATTTTAAAGACGGGACCTTCAGAAAAACAAGAAGGCATTTCAAAATAAGAAAACTAGACAAATGCAATTGCCTAGATCTCCTAGAACTAGACTCAACTAATATTCTTATTTTACTTGTTCAACAATTTTTACTTCAATTTGTCATTCGTAACTCATTTTTTCCTTTTTTACAGAATTTATTCGCTATATGACATTTGGTTGTAAATGGATTGTAATCAAGATGGCTATTAAATAAGGTATTTTCAACATCTATTACTTATTTTATAGTTACAAATTATTTTAAAATGTCATAAATTTTTATTCTTTGTTGCGTTAGCAACACCTAAATTTTTCGGCGTCCTCCGCCACTGCAATCAAGCGAATAGTAATTAGCTCAAATAGTCAAATGTAATTCACTTGTTTCTCTCGTAAAGTTTTAAAATGTTTATGGTTCAGTCTGCTCCGCTGCCCTCTATTGATCTCAGCATGCAGTTGCTACAGTCATTTACTTTACTTACGACACAAGATAAAATTAAAGCTCGCATAGCACGACGCTTTAAACATTGAAGGCACCCACACGTGTATGTATCTCCAAAACAATCTACTGGTACACAATGGAATACTGAATTTTTTTATTGATGATGAAGGAATTTGCTCAAAATACTCCTGATAATAAGACCAGTGCTCGGATAGTCGGATCTATGTAGATAGCTTCAGGGTTCACAATTTCGTTTTAAGTCAACCGAATTTCGTTTTGTTGACCAAAACTTGACTTTAGTATTTTTATATTTTGAATCGAAATCCAAAACCGGACCAGAATTCACTTTTTCGCCTAGTAGAGAAAACGAAAAAAAACATCGGGTTTTAGTGATTTCGGAGCGTGAAGTTCCGTGGATAGCTTCCGCCACAAACAACCCGACATGGTAAACACCTTGTATTAAGACTAGTTTGGAAGTCACAAAATCGAAGGAGTTATAGGGGCTAGAATCTACTTCTTTATCGAATTAAATAAGAATTGGATTCTAGTCACTTTAATCACCTCCGGTTTTGTGCCTCTTAAACTAGTCCTTAGAAAGTATATGGGCATGGCTAGGAGTTATTCTAAGGCCTTGTTCGGTTTTTTGAAAGATCAGGAGGGAAACCCCTACTGAGAAATTTTATTATAAATGAAAAGGTATAACTCGACTTGATTACAAGAGTTAGAAGTTAGCCTGTAAGATCTAATTGAAGAGTTGCAAAGATTGGTCAGAGCAAAACAAATCTTATGTCTGCCACTGATCCAACCAGCTTGGAATGGAGATGTCATATTTCCCTCTCGCTCTATGAATAACCAACCGTAGTTCCTTACTGAATTCATTCTTACAGTGATGCACTGACGGGCCTTTGTTTTTAAATAGCCATTCATTTCGACTTTTCCAAATGCTCCAGGTCATGAGTATAATGACCTTCATAGAGAAAGGAACGTTAAGTTGTTGTTTGAGGTTTGTCGAGGCCTCCTCTGGATGAGCAATTCTGGGTGGGGTTATGCCAATTCTATTCCAGCAAGCTTTGCAAAATTGCATCTGAGAAACAGGTGATAAAGAGTCTCCTCTCTTTGCCATAAACAGTTCTCACATGAATATGAATCTAGAGTCATGTTTTTCCTTCTCAGCATATTCCTGGTGTTGAGTCTGTTTTTAAGCCATATCTAATAGAAAACTTTATGCTTTGGTTGACATTTACTCTTCCATAGGCGCTTGTAAATAGTGTGAACCTGTGTCTGTCCCATTAGATGTCTGTAAGCTTTTTGTGTTGAATATCTGTCTGAATCCCATATGTATCTACATCTGTCCTTTACATTACTTAGATCAATTTGCTCTCAGACTACCTGTAACTCCAGGTATTGTTCATAAGCTTGTTCAGAAATAGGCAATTGAAAAATACGAAAGAGATGATCTTGTTCCTTAACCTCTGCGATAGACAGTTTTGTGCTTTTTGTAAAAGAGAATAATTCTGGATATTGTTGTCTTGGAATAATCCTATTCCACTGATCTTCCCAGAAAAGAATTGATCTACTGAAAGGGAATTAGGCTTACACCTATTTCCTAAAATGATTTTGGTGGTTGAATTGCCCAACACGAACAAATTGGACTAACTAGTTTGTTCTAGTGTATAAGTTATACAGGTGCCAAAGGTTCACACTTAGCCAATAAAAAGACCAAAAATTGGGTTCAACAAAGAGAGCAAGGGATAACCGAAGTGTGCCCTGGTCTGGCGCACCGGACTGTCCGGTGTGCCACCGGACAGTGTCCGGTGCACCAGGGGACTTCACGCTGAACTCTTCACCTTCGGGAAAATCCAGAGGCACTTCGCTATAATTCACCGGACTGTCCGGTGTACACCGGACAGTGTCCGGTGCTCCAAGGAAGAGCGGCTCTGGAACTCGCCAGCCTCGGGAATTTGCTCCGCTATAATTCACCGGACATGTCCGGTGTACACCAGACTGTCCGGTGAACCAGCAGAGCAACGGCTACTTTGCGCCAACGGTCACCTGCAGAAGCATTAAATGCGCGCCAGAGCACGCAGAAGTCAGACACGCGCGCGCTGGCACACCGGACACTCTACAGTACATGTCCGGTGTGCCACCGGACATCCAGGCGGGCCCAGAAGACAGAGCTCCAACGGTCGGAACCCAACGGCCTTGGTGACGTGGCTGGCGCACCGGACATGTCCGGTGTGCACCGGACTGTCCGGTGCACCATACGACAGTCAGCCACCACCAAACGGCTAGTTTGGTGGTTGGGGCTATAAATACCCCCAACCACCCCACATTCAAGTCATCCAAGTTTTCCCACTTCAACTACTTACAAGAGCTCTAGCATTCAATTCTAGACACACCCAAGTGATCAAATCCTCTCCAAACTCCACACAACGCCCTAGTGATTAGAGAGAGAGATTTGCTTGTGTTCTTTCGAGCTCTTGCGCTTGGATTGCTTTCTTCTTTCTTTGATTCTTCATTGCGATCAAACTCACTTGTAATTGAGGCAAGAAACACCAATCTTGTGGTGGTCCTTGTGGGAACTTTGTGTTCTAGGTGATTGAGAAGGAAAGCTCACTCGGTCCGAGGGACCGTTTGAGAGAGGGAAAGGGTTGAAAGAGACCCGGTCTTTGTGACCACCTCAACTGGGAGTAGGTTTGCAAGAATCGAACCTCGGTAAAACAAATCCTCGTGTCTCACTCTTTATTCGCTCACGATTTGTTTTGCACCCTCTCTCGCGGACTCGATTTTATTTCTAACGCTAACCCGGCTTGTAGCTATGATTATTTTGAGAATTTCAGTTTCGCCCTATTCACCCCCTCTAGGCGACTTTCAATTGGTATCAAAGCCCGGTGCTTCATTAGAGCCTAACCGCTCGAAGTGATGTCGGGAGAACTCGCCAAGAAGGAGATGGAGACCGGCGACAAGCCACGGGAAGGCTTCATCGGAAGAGTCCCGCAACAAAAAGAAGAAGGAGAAGAAGAAGGAGAAGAAGAATTCTTCTCACAAATCGCATCGGAGTGGCGACAAAATAAAGAAGATGAGGAAGGTGGTCTACTATAAGACCGACACTTCATCACCTTCTACCTCCGGCTCCGACGCGCCCTCCATAACTTCTAAGAGCCATGAGCGCAAGAAGTTTAGTAAGATCCCCTTACATTATCCTCGTACTTCTAGACATACTCCATTACTTTCTGTTCCATTAGGCAAACCGCCAACCTTTGATGGTGAAGATTATGCTAGGTGGAGTGATTTAATGAAATTTGATCTAACCTCACTCCACAAAAGTATATGGAATGTTGTTGAGTTTGGAGCACATGTACCATCCGTAGGGGATGAGGATTATGATGAGGACGAGGTGGCCCAAATCGAGCACTTTAACTCCCAAGCCACAACAATACTCCTCGCCTCTCTAAGTAGGGAGGAGTACAACAAGGTGCAAGGACTAAAAAGCGCCAAGGAAGTTTGGGACGTGCTCAAGACGGCACATGAGGGTGATGAACTCACCAAGATCACCAAGCGGGAAACAATCGAGGGGGAGCTCGGTCGCTTCCGTCTTCGCCAAGGGGAGGAGCCACAAGATATGTACAACCGGCTCAAGACCTTGGTGAATCAAGTGCGCAACCTCGGGAGCAAGAAATGGGATGACCACAGGGTGGTTAAGGTTATTTTGAGATCACTTATTTTCCTTAACCCTACTCAAGTACAATTAATTCGTGATAATCCAAGATATACACTAATGACTCCCGAGGAAGTAATCGGGAATTTTGTGAGCTTTGAATTTATGATCAAGGGCTCACGGAAGATCAACGAGCTTGACGGCCCCTCCACGTCCGAAGCTCAACCGGTTGCATTCAAGGCGACGGAGGAAAAGAAGGAGGAGTCTACACCAAGTAGACAACCAATCGACGCCTCCAAGCTCGACAATGAGGAAATGGCGCTCGTCATCAAGAGCTTCCGCCAAATCCTCAAACAAAGGAGGGGGAAGGACTACAAACCCCGCTCCAAGAAAATGTGTTACAAATGTGGTAAGCCCGGTCATTTTATTGCAAAATGTCCTATATCTAGTGACAGTGACAGGGGCGACGACAAGAAAGGGAGAAGAAAGGAGAAGAAGAGGTACTACAAGAAGAAGGGCGGCGATGCCCATGTTTGTCGTGAGTGGGACTCCGACGAAAGCTCTAGCGACTCCTCCGACGACGAGGACGTCGCCAACATCGCCGTCACCAAGGGCCTTCTCTTCCCCAACGTCGGCCACAAGTGCCTCATGGCAAAGGACGACAAAAAGAAGAAGGTTAAATCTAAATCCTCCACTAGATATGAATCCTCTAGTGATGAAAATGCTAATGATGAGGAAGATAACTTGCGCACTCTTTTTGCCAACCTCAACATGCAACAAAAAGAGAAACTTAATGAATTGATTAGTGCCATTCATGAAAAGGATGATCTCTTGGACACCCAAGAAGACTTCCTTATTAAAGAAAATAAGAAGCATGTTAAGGTCAAAAATGCTTACGCTCTAGAAGTAGAAAAATGTGAAAAACTTTCTAGTGAGCTAAGCTCTTGCCATGAAACTATTGATAACCTTAGAAATGAAAATGCTAATTTGTTAGCTAAGGTTGATTCAAATGCTTGTTATGTTTCAATTCCCAATCCTAGAAATGATAATGATGATTTGCTTGCTAGGATTGAAGAACTAAACATTTCTCTTGCTAGCCTTAGAAATGAAAATGAAAAATTGCTTGCTAAGGCTAAAAAATTTGATGTTTGCAATGCTACCATTTCCGATCTTAGAGACAAAAATGATATATTGCGTTCTAAGATTGTTGAACTTAATTCTTGCAAACCCTCTACATCTACCGTTGAGCATACTACCATTTGTACTAGATGTAGAGATGTTAACATCGATGCTATACATGATCACATGGCTTTAATTAAACAACAAAATGATCATATAGCAAAATTAGATGCTAAAATTGCCGAGCACAAAATTGAAAATGAAAAATTTAAATTTGCTCGTAGTATGCTTTATAGTGGGAGACGCCCTGGCATCAAGGATGGCATTGGCTTCCAACAGGAAGGCAATGTTAAACTTAGTGCCCCTCCTAAGAAATTATCCAACTTTGTTAGGGGCAAGACTCACATGCCTCAGGATAACGAGGGTTACATTTTATACCCTGCCGGTTATCCCGAGGACAAAATTAGGAGAATTCATTCTAGGAAGTCTCACTCTGGCCCTAACCATGCTTTCATGTATAAGGGTGAGACATCTAGCTCTAGGCAACCAACCCATGCTAAGTTGCCTAAGAAGAAAACTCCTAGTGCATCAAATGACCATGACATTTCATTTAAAACTTTTAATGCATCTTATATTTTAACTAACAAATCCGGCAAGGTAGTTGCCAAATATGTTGGGGGCAAGCACAAGGGGTCAAAGACTTGTTTGGGTACCCAAAGTTCTTGTGTCTAATGCCAAAGGACCCAAAACCATTTGGGTACCTAAAGTCAAGAACTAAACTCGTTTTGTAGGTTTATGCATCCGGGGGCTCAAGTTGGATCATCGATAGCGGGTGCACAAACTGAAAGGGAAATGTGCCCTTGGGCCATTTCTAAGTATTTTGGTGATTTAGTGTCTAAACACAAGTGTTAAAATGTATAATGGTGGACAAAGTACAAACCAAGGATAAAGGTATGTTTCTCAGACTTAGTACATTGTTTATGGACTAATGTATTGTGTCTAAGTGCTGGAAACAGGAAAAATCGAATTGGAAATGAGATGGCTTTGTTCAGCCAAGTCTGCTCAGTCTGGGAGCACCGGACAGTGTCCGGTGCGCCAGGCAGGCTCGAGCAAAGTGACCGCTCTCGGGAAATAACCGGCGACGTACGGCTATAATTCACCGGACTGTCCGGTGAGCCAACGGTCGGCCGGGCCAACGGTCGGCCGCGCAATCTGCGCGGTACACGTGGCCGAGCCAACAGCTAGAAGAAGGCACCGGACTGTCCGGTGCGCCAACGGCTCTCTGGCTGCCAACGGTCGACTGCGTCGTTTATGGAAAGAAATCGGGCACCGGACATGTCCGGTGTGCACCGGACTGTCCGGTGCGCCAGTCGAAAGAAGGCAAGATCAGCCTTCCCAGTTTGCTCTCAACGGCTCCTAGCTGCCTTGGGGCTATAAAAGGGACCCCTAGGCGCATGGAGGAGCACACCAAGCATTCCTACAACATCTCTAAGCACCAAGACATCGATTCCGCGCATTTGTTTCATTGTGATAGCATATAGAGCTCTAGTGTAGTTGTGAACTCATTGAGTTGTGTTGCGAGCTCTTGTTGTGACTTGTGTGCGTGTTGACACTCTGATTCTTGTGTCTTGTGTGTGTTGCTAATCCTCCCTTGCTCTGTGCTTCTTTGTGAATTTCAAGTGTAAGGGCGAGAGGCTCCAAGTTGTGGAGATTCCTCGCAAACGGGATTGAGAAAAAGCAAGCAAAACACCGTGGTATTCAAGTGGGTCTTTGGACCGCTTGAAAGGGGTTGATTGCAACCCTCGTCCGTTGGGACGCCACAACGTGGAGTAGGCAAGCGTTGGTCTTGGCCGAACCACGGGATAACCACCGTGCCATCTCTGAGATTGATTTCTTGTGGTTATTGTGTTTTTGACTCCTCTCTAGCCACTTGGCAATTATTGTGCTAACGATTAACCAAGTTTTGTGGCTTAAGTTTTCAAGTTCTACAGGATCACCTATTCACCCCCCCCCCCCCTCTAGGTGCTCTCAATTGGTATCGGAGCCATTCTCTTCAAGAAGGGACTAATCACCCGAAGAGATGGATCCTAAGGGAAAGGGGATGGTGGTCAACAACGAGAAGGAGTCTATCTTCAACGAGCCAAAAGATGACAAGTCTACCGACTCGGGCTCGGGCCACAAGCGCAAAGACGGGAAGAAGAAGAAGACAAGACACATCAAGGAGATCGTCTACTACGACAGCGACGAATCTTCCTCTTCCCAAAAGGACAACAATGACGACGACTACGAGAAAAAGAAAACGGTCAATTCAAACTTTTCTTTTGATTACTCTCGTATTCCTCAAAGTACAAATGCTCATTTATTATCTATTCCACTTGGCAAACCTCCTCATTTTGATGGAGAGGACTATGGATTTTGGAGTCATAAAATGCGTAGTCACTTGTTCTCTCTCCATCCTAGTATATGGGAGATTGTAGAGAGTGGAATGCACTTTGATAGTACGGATAGTCCCATGTTCATTAATGAGCAAATTCATAAGAATGCACAAGCTACTACTGTTCTTCTAGCTTCATTGTGCAGGGATGAATACCACAAAGTGAGTGGCTTGGATAACGCCAAGTAGATCTGGGACACCCTCAAGATTTCACATGAGGGGAACGACGTCACCTTGCTCACCAAGATGGAGTTGGTGGAGGGCGAGCTTGGACGATTCGCGATGATAAGGGGCGAGGAGCCGACACAAACATACAACCGGCTCAAGACCCTTATCAACAAAATAAGGAGCTACGGAAGCACGCGATGGACGGACCACGACGTCGTCCGATTGATGCTAAGGTCCTTTACCGTTCTTGATCCTCATTTGGTGAATAACATTCGTGAGAATCCCAGGTACACCAAAATGACGGCCGAAGAAGTCCTTGGAAAATTCGTAAGCGGGCGAATGATGATCAAGGAAGCAAGGTACGTGGACGACGCTCTAAACGGTCCAATCAATGAGCCTCAACCCGTTGCTCTCAAGGCAACAAGGAGCAAGGAGGCGTTACCCAGCAAGGTAGCACAAATTGAAGCCGTCGGACTTAATAATGAAGAGATGGCCCTCATCATCAAGAGATTCAAGACGGCGCTTAAGGGTCGCAAGGGACAGCCAAGCAAGACCAAAGCCAAGGGGAAGCGCTCATGCTTCAAATGCGGTAAGATTGGTCATTTTATTGCTAACTGTCCCGATAATGAAAGTGACCAGGAACATGGGGGCAAGAGGGAAAAGAAGAAAAATTACAAGAAGGCCAAGGGCGAGGCACATCTAGGAAAGGAGTAGGACTCGGATTGCTCCTCCTCTGACTCCGACAATGAAGGACTCGCCGCCACCGCCTTCAATAAGTCATCCCTCTTCCCCAACGAGCGTCACACATGCCTTATGGCAAGGGAGAAGAAGGTATGTAGTCGAAACTCTACTTATGCTTCTTCAAGTGAGGACGAATCTAGTGATGAGGATGAAATAGACTATTCATGTTTATTTAAAGGCCTAGATAGAACCAAGGTAGATAAAATTAATGAATTAATTGATGCCTTGAATGATAAGAATAGGCTTTTAGAAAAACAAGAAGATTTGTTGTATGAAGAACATGACAAATTTGTAGAAGCACAAAAATCTCATGCTTTAGAAGTTAAAAGAAATGAAATGCTTTCTTGTGAATTATCTTCTTGCCATGAGACAATTTCTAGTTTAAGGAGCATTAATGATGATTTGAATGCTAAGATAGAAATTGCTAGTAAATCAACAACTTGTGTAGAAAATGTTGTTATTTGCAATAGATGTAAAGACTTTGATATTGATGCTTGTAGTGAACACATAGCTTCTATTGCAAAGTTAAATGATGAAATGGCTAGTCTTAATGCCCAACTTAAGGCTAGCAAAAGTGATTTCGATAAACTAAAATTTGCTAGGGATGCCTACACGATTGGTAGACACCCCTCAATTAAGGATGGACTTGGCTTCAAGAAGGAAGCCAAGAACTTAACAAGCCATAAGGCTCTCATCTCCGCCAAGGAGAAAGGGAAGGCCCCTATGGCAAGTAGTACTAAAAAGAACCATGCTTTTATGTACAATGATAGAAGACAGATTCATAGGAGTTGTAATGCTTTTGATTCACATGCTTATGACTCTTATGCTATGTATGCTTCCAGTTCTTCCTATATGCTTGGTAGGAGAAATATTATTCAGAATATGCCTAGGAGAAATGTTATTAATATTCCTAGGAAAGTTAATGAACCTTCTACAATTTATTATGCTTGCAATGCTTCATTTACCATTTGTAGAAAGGGTAAGAAGGTAATTGCTAGGAAGTTAGGGGCAAAATGCAAGGGTGATAAAACCTGCATTTGGGTCCCTAAGGATATTTGTGCTAACCTTGTAGGACCCAACAAGAGTTGGGTACCTAAGTCCCAAGCCTAAATTTGCCTTGCAGGTTTATGCATCCGGGGGTTCAAGCTGGATTATCGACAGCAGATGCACAAATCATATGACGGGGGAGAAGAAGATGTTCACCTCCTACGTCAAAAATAAGGATTCCCAAGACTCAATTATATTTGGTGATGGGAACCAAGGCAAGGTGAAAGGCTTAGGCAAGATTGCAATTTCAAATGAGCACTCTATCTCTAATGTGTTTTTAGTTGAGTCTCTTGGATATAACTTGCTATCTGTTAGTCAATTATGCAATATGGGATATAATTGTCTATTTACAAATGTAGATGTGTCTGTCTTTAGAAGAAGTGATGGTTCATTAGCTTTTAAGGGTGTATTAGACGGCAAACTTTATTTAGTTGATTTTGCAAAAGAGGAGGCCGGTCTAGATGCATGCTTAATTGCTAAGACTAGCATGGGCTGGCTGTGGCATCGCCGCTTAGCACATGTGGGGATGAAGAACCTTCACAAGCTTCTAAAGGGAGAACACGTGATAGGTCTAACCAATGTTACTTTCGAAAAAGATAGACCTTGTGCAGCTTGTCAAGCAGGTAAACAAGTGGGAGGAGCACATCACAGCAAGAATGTGATGACCACATCAAGGCCCCTGGAGCTGCTACATATGGACCTCTTCGGACCCGTCGCTTATCTAAGCATAGGGGGAAGTAAGTATGGTTTAGTTATTGTGGATGACTTTTCCCGCTTCACTTGGGTATTCTTTTTGCAGGAAAAGTCTGAGACCCAAGGAACCCTCAAGCGCTTCCTAAGGAGAGCTCAAAACGAGTTTGAGCTCAAGGTGAAGAAGATAAGGAGCGACAACGGGTCCGAGTTCAAGAACCTTCAAGTGGAGGAGTACCTTGAGGAGGAAGGGATCAAGCACGAGTTCTCCGCTCCCTACACACCACAGCAAAATGGTGTGGTAGAGAGGAAGAACAGGACGCTAATCGATATGGCGAGGACGATGCTTGGAGAATTCAAGACCCCCGAGCGTTTTTGGTCGGAAGCTGTGAACACGGCTTGCCACGCCATCAACAGGGTCTACCTTCACCGCCTCCTCAAGAAGACGTCGTATGAGCTTCTAACCGGTAACAAACCCAATGTATCGTACTTTCGTGTTTTTGGGAGTAAATGCTACATTCTAGTGAAGAAAGGTAGAAATTCTAAGTTTGCTCCCAAAGCTGTAGAAGGGTTTTTGTTAGGTTATGATTCAAATACAAAGGCATATAGGGTCTTCAACAAATCATCGGGTTTGGTTGAAGTCTCTAGTGACGTTGTATTTGATGAGACTAATGGCTCTCCAAGAGAGCAAGTTGTTGATCTTGATGATGTAGATGAAGAAGATGTTCCGACGGTCGCTATACGAACCATGGCGATTGGTGATGTACGACCACAGGAACAAAAGGAGCAAGATCAACGTTCTTCCTCAACTATGGTGCATCCCCCAACTCCAGACGATGAACAGGTTCATCAACAGGAGGCGTGTGATCAAGGGGGAGCACAAGATGTTCAAGTTGAAGAGGAAGAAGCACCTCAGGCACCTCCAACCCAAGTTCGAGCGACGATCCAAAGGGATCATCCCGTCGACCAGATATTGGGTGATATTAGCAAGGGAGTAACTACTCGTTCAAGATTAGTTAATTTTTGTGAGCATTACTCCTTTGTCTCTTCTATTGAGCCTTTCAGGGTAGAAGAGGCCTTGCTAGATCCGGACTGGGTGTTGGCCATGCAGGAGGAACTCAACAACTTCAAGCGCAATGAAGTTTGGACACTGGTGCCTCGTCCCAAGCAAAATGTTGTGGGAACCAAGTGGGTGTTCTGCAACAAACAGGACGAACACGGGGTGGTGACGAGGAACAAGACTCGACTTGTGGAAAAAGGTTATGCCCAAGTCGCAGGTTTGGACTTTGAGGAGACGTTTGCTCCTGTGGCTAGGCTAGAATCAATTCGTATCTTGCTAGCATATGCCGCTCACCATTCCTTCAGGTTGTTCCAAATGGATGTGAAGAGCGCTTTCCTCAACGGGCCAATGAAGGAGGAGGTGTACGTAGAGCAACCCCCTGGCTTCGAGGATGAACGGTACCCCGACCATGTGTGTAAGCTCTCTAAGGCGCTCTATGGACTTAAGCAAGCCCCAAGAGCATGGTATGAATGCCTTAGAGATTTCTTAATTGCTAATGCTTTCAAGGTTGGGAAAGCCGATCCAACTCTTTTCACTAAGACTTGTGATGGTGATCTTTTTGTGTGCCAAATTTATGTCGATGACATAATATTTGGTTCTACTAATAAAAAGTCTTGTGAAGAGTTTAGCAGGGTGATGACACAGAAATTCGAGATGTCGATGATGGGCGAGTTGAACTACTTCCTTGGATTCCAAGTGAAGCAACTCAAAGACGGCACCTTCATCTCTCAAACGAAGTACACACAAGACTTGCTAAAGCGGTTTGGGATGAAGGACGCCAAGCCCGCAAAGACTCCGATGGGAACCGATGGACACACTGACCTCAACAAAGGAGGTAAGTCCGTTGATCAAAAAGCATACCGGTCAGTGATAGGGTCATTACTTTATTTATGTGCTAGTAGACCGGATATTATGCTGAGCGTATGCATGTGTGCTAGATTTCAATCCGATCCTAAGGAGTGTCACTTAGTGGCAGTGAAGCGAATCCTTAGATATTTAGTTGCTACGCCTTGCTTCGGGCTCTGGTATCCAAAGGGGTCTACCTTTGACTTGATTGGATATTCAGATTCCGACTATGCTGGATGTAAGGTCGATAGGAAGAGTACATCGGGGACGTGCCAATTCTTAGGAAGGTCCCTGGTGTCATGGAACTCTAAGAAACAAACATCCGTTGCCCTATCCACCGCTGAGGCCGAGTATGTTGCCGCAGGACAGTGTTGCGCACAACTACTTTGGATGAGGCAAACCCTCAGGGACTTTGGCTACAATCTGAGCAAAGTCCCACTCCTATGTGATAATGAGAGTGCTATCCGCATGGCGGATAATCCTGTTGAACACAGCTGCACAAAGCACATAGACATCCGGCATCACTTTTTGAGAGACCACCAGCAAAAGGGAGATATCGAAGTGTTTCATGTTAGCACCGAGAACCAGCTAGCCGATATCTTTACCAAGCCTCTAGATGAGAAGACCTTTTGCAGGCTGCGTAGTGAGCTAAATGTCTTAGATTCGCGGAACTTGGATTGATTTTTAGCATACATGTGTGTATGCCTTTGATCATGTTCCTTATGCATTTTGCTGCTTAATAATGGTGCTCAAGTTGTACAAACACTCCCTGGACCTCACAAGTCCGTTGCAAAGTGATGCACATGTTTAGGGGGAGATGTGTTACAACTTGATCCTTTGAGACTAACAATGTGCTTGAGTTTGCTGATTTAGTCTCAAAGAAGGTTTGAAAGGGAAAAGGTGGACTTGGACCATGAAAGACTTCCACTGCACTCCGATGAGAGGGTAACTTATTCCAAGTTCATCTCATGTACTCTTATTGCCTTTGTATTCTTATTGAAGATTTTGGTGAGGCATTGGGGTTCTGGGGCCAAGATTCATCCCGTTTTGGTGCTTGATGCCAAAGGGGGAGAAAATAAAGGCCAAAGCGATAAATGGATCAGCTACCACTTGAGGAATTTTGAAAATAGTAGAATAGAGCTTTTGGTTTGTCAAAACTCTATTATTGTCTCTCTTGTCAAAAGTTGGCTTCTTGTGGGGAGAAATGTTGATTATGGGAAAAAGGGGAGTTTTTGAAATCTTGAATCAATTTCTTTTGGAATGACTCTCTTTATGTCTTAACATGTGTGTTTGACTTAGAGATAGAAATTTGAGTTTGATTTGCAAAAACACCCCAAGTGGTGGCAAAGAGTGATCCATATATATCAAATTTGAATCAAAACGATTTGAGTTCTTATTTGAAGTAAGTTTGTATTTGTTCTACTTGCTTTATATTGTGTTGGCATAAATCACCAAAAAGGGGGAGATTGAAAAGGAAATGTGCCCTTGGGCCATTTCTAAGTATTTTGGTGATTTAGTGTCTAAACACAAGTGTTAAAATGTATAATGGTGGACAAAGTACAAACCAAGGATAAAGGTATGTTTCTCAGACTTAGTACATTGTTTATGGACTAATGTATTGTGTCTAAGTGCTGGAAACAGGAAAAATCGAATTGGAAATGAGATGGCTTTGTTCTGCCAAATCTGCTCAGTCTGGGAGCACCGGACTGTCCGGTGGTGCACCGGACAGTGTCCGGTGCGCCAGGCAGGCTCGAGCAAAGTGACCGCTCTCGGGAAATAACCGGCGACGTACGACTATAATTCACCGGACTGTCCGGTGAGCCAACGGTCGGCCGGGCCAACGGTCGGCCGCGCAATCTGGCGGGACACGTGGCCGAGCCAACGGCTAGAAGAAGGCACCGGACTGTCCGGTGTGCACCAGACATGTCCGGTGCGCCAACGGCTCTCTGGCTGCCAACGGTCGACTGCGTCGTTTATGGAAAGAAATCGGGCACCGGACATGTCCGGTGTGCACTGGACTGTCCGGTGCGCCAGTCGACAGAAGGCAAGATCAGCCTTCCCAGTTTGCTCTCAACGGCTCCTAGCTGCCTTGGGGCTATAAAAGGGACCCCTAGGCGCATGGAGGAGCACACCAAGCATTCCTACAACATCTCTAAGCACCAAGACATCGATTCCGCGCATTTGTTTCATTGTGATAGCATATAGAGCTCTAGTGGAGTTGTGAACTCATTGAGTTGTGTTGCGAGCTCTTGTTGCGACTTGTGTGCGTGTTGACACTCTGATTCTTGTGTCTTGTGTGTGTTGCTAATCCTCCCTTGCTCTGTGCTTCTTTGTGAATTTCAAGTGTAAGGGCGAGAGGCTCCAAGTTGTGGAGATTCCTCGCAAACGGGATTGAGAAAAAGCAAGCAAAACACCGTGGTATTCAAGTGGGTCTTTGGACCGCTTGAAAGGGGTTGATTGCAACCCTCGTCCGTTGGGACGCCACAACGTGGAGTAGGCAAGCGTTGGTCTTGGCCGAACCACGGGATCACCACTGTGCCATCTCTGAGATTGATTTCTTGTGGTTATTGTGTTTTTGACTCCTCTCTAGCCACTTGGCAATTATTGTGCTAACGATTAACCAAGTTTTGTGGCTTAAGTTTTCAAGTTCTACAGGATCACCTATTCACCCCCCTCTAGGTGCTCTCACAAACCACATGACATGGGAGAAGAAAATGTTCTCCTCCTATGAGAAAAACCAAGATCCCCAACAAGCTATCACATTCGGGGATGGAAATCAAGGTTTGGTCAAAGGATTGGGTAAAATTTCTATATCACCTGACCATTCCATTTCCAATGTTTTTCTTGTAGATTCTTTAGATTACAATTTGCTTTTCGTTTCTCAATTATGTCAAATGGGCTACAACTGTTTATTCACTGATGTATGTGTCACTGTCTTTAGAAGAAGTGATGATTCAATAGCATTTAAGGGAGTGTTAGAGGGTCAGCTATACTTAGTGAATTTTGATAGAGCTGAACTCAACACTTGCTTAATTGCGAAGACTAACATGGGCTGGCTCTGGCATCGCCGACTAGCACATGTTGGGATGAAGAATCTTCATAAGCTTCTAAAGGGAGAGCACATTTTAGGATTAACAAATTTTCATTTTGAGAAAGACAGGGTTTGTAGCGCATGCCAAGCAGGAAAGCAAGTTGGTGCCCATCATCCACACAAGAACATCATGACGACCGACAGGCCACTGGAGCTCCTACACATGGATCTATTTGGCCCGATCGCTTACATAAGCATCGGCGGGAGTAAGTACTGTCTAGTTATTGTGGATGATTATTCTCGCTTCACTTGGGTGTTCTTTTTGCAGGAAAAATCTCATACCCAAGAAACCTTAAAGGGATTCTTGAGACGGGCTCAAAACGAGTTCGGCTTAAGGATCAAGAAAATTAGAAGCGACAACGGGACGGAGTTCAAGAACTCTCAAATTGAAGGCTTCCTTGAGGAGGAGGGCATCAAGCATGAGTTCTCTTCTCCCTACACGCCACAACAAAATGGTGTAGTGGAGAGGAAGAATAGAACTCTATTGGACATGGCTAGAACCATGCTTGATGAGTACAAGACTTCGGATCGGTTTTGGGCCGAGGCGGTCAACATCGCCTGCTACGCCATCAACCAGTTATATCTACACCGAATCCTCAAGAAGACATCATACGAACTCCTAACCGGTAAAAAGCCCAATATTTCATATTTTAGAGTCTTTGGTAGCAAATGCTTTATACTTATTAAAAGAGGTAGAAAATCTAAATTTGCTCCTAAGACTATAGAAGGCTTTTTACTAGGATATGGTTCAAACACAAGGGCATATAGAGTCTTTAACAAGTCCTCTGGACAAGTTGAAGTTTCTTGTGACGTTGTGTTTGATGAGACTAACGGCTCTCAAGTAGAGCAAGTTGATCTTGATGAGATAGGTATTGAAGAGGCTCCGTGTATCGCGCTAAGGAACATGTCCATTGGGGATGTGTGTCCTAAGGAATCCGAAGAGCCTCCAAATGCACAAGATCAACCATCCTCCTCCACGCAAGCATCTCCACCAACTCAAAATGAGGATGAAGCTCAAGTTGATGAAGTAGAAGATCAAGCAAATGAGCCACCTCAAGATGACGACAATGATCAAGGGGGAGATGCAAATGATCAAGACAAGGAGGATGAAGAACAAAGGCCGCCACACCCAAGAGTCCACCAAGCAATCCAACGAGATCACCCCGTCGACACCATCCTCGGCGACATTCATAAGGGAGTAACCACTAGATCTCGTGTTGCACATTTTTGTGAGCATTACTCTTTTGTTTCCTCTATTGAGCCACACAGGGTAGAGGAAGCACTACAAGATTCGGATTGGGTGGTGGCAATGCAAGAGGAGCTCAACAACTTCACTAGGAATGAGGTATGGCATTTGGTTCCACGTCCTAATCAAAATGTTGTAGGAACCAAATGGGTCTTCCGCAACAAGCAAGATGAGCATGGTGTGGTGACAAGGAACAAAGCTCGACTTGTGGCCAAGGGTTACTCCCAAGTCGAAGGTTTGGATTTCGGTGAAACCTATGCACCCGTAGCTAGGCTTGAGTTAATTCGAATATTATTAGCCTATGCTACTTACCATGGCTTCAAGCTTTACCAAATGGACGTGAAGAGTGCCTTCCTCAATGGACCAATCAAGGAAGAGGTCTATGTTGAGCAACCTCCCGGCTTTGAAGACAGTGAGTATTGATAGTCGCCTAGAGGGGGGGTGAATAGGGCGAAACTGAAATTTACAAATATAAACACAACTACAAGCCGGGGTTAGCGTTAGTAATAAAGAAACGAGTCCGCGAGAGAGGGTGTAAAACAAATCGCATGCGAATAAGCAAGTGAGACACGGAGATTTGTTTTACCGAGGTTCGGTTCTTGCAAACCTACTCCCCGTTGAGGAGGCCACAAAGGCCGGGTCTCTTTCAACCCTTCCCTCTCTCAAACGGTCCCTCGGACCGAGTGAGCTTCTCTTCTCAAATGACTTGGGAATCAAACTTCCCACAAGGGCCACCACACAATTGGTGCCTCTTGCCTCAATTACAAGTGAGTGTTTGATCACAAGAAAGAATGCGAAAGAAAAGAAGCGATCCAAGCGCAAGAGCTCAAATGAACACTACAAATCACTCTCTCTAATCACTTAGACTTTGTGTGGAGTTGGGAGAGGATTTGATCTCTTTTGGTGTGCTTTGCAATGAATGCTAGCTCTTGTAAAGTGGTTGGAAGCTGGAAAACTTGGATGCAATGAATGGTGGGGTGGTTGGGGTATTTATAGCCCCAACCACCAAACATGACCGTTGGCTGGGCTGTCTGTTCGATGGCGCACCGGACAGTCCGGTGCACACCGGACAGTCCGGTGCCCCCTGCCACGTCATCACTGCCGTTGGATTCTAGCCGTTGGAGCTTCTGACTTGTGGGTCCGCCAGGGTGTCCGGTGCACACCGGACAGGTACTGTTTGCTGTCCGGTGTGCCAGTATGGGCGCGCCTGACTTCTGCGCGCGCAGAGCGCGCATTTATTGCTCTGCAGGTAGCCGTTGGCGCGGAGATAGCCGTTGCTCTGGAGACGCACCGGACAGTCCGGTGCACACCGGACAGTCCGGTGAATTATAGTGGACGAGCCGTTGGCTTTTCCCGAAGCTGTCGAGTTCCTGAGGCCGACCTCCCTTGGCGCACCGGACACTGTCCGGTGTACACCGGACAGTCCGGTGAATTATAGCGGAGTCGCCTCTGGAAATTCCCGAAGGTGGCGAGTTTGAGTTGGAGTCCTCTGGTGCACCGGACAGTCCGGTGCGCCAGACCAGAGGTGCCTTCGGTTGGCCCTTTGCTCTTATGTTGAATCCAACTTTTGGTCTTTTTATTGGCTGAGTGTGAACCCTTAGCACCTGTATAACTTATGCACTAGAGCAAACTAGTTAGTCCAGATATTTGCGTTGGGCAATTCAACCACCAAAATTATATAGGAACTAGGTGTAAGCCTAATTCCCTTTCAATCTCCCCCTTTTTGGTGATTGATGCCAACACAAACCAAAGCAAATATAGAAGTGCATAATTGAACTAGTTTGCATAATGTAAGTGTAAAGGTTGCTTGGAATTGAGCCAATATAACTACTTACAAGATATGCATGGAATGTTTCTTTCTTATATAACATTTTGGACCACGCTTGCACCACATGTTTTGTTTTTGCAAATTCTATTGTAAATCTATTTCAAAGTTCTTTTTGCAAATAGTCAAAGGCAAATGAATAAGATTTTGAGAAGCATTTTCAAGATTTGAAATTTTCTCCCCCTGTTTTAAATGCTTTTCCTTTGACTAAACAAAACTCCCCCTAAATGAAATTTTCCCCTTAGTTTTCAAGAGGGTTTTGATATATTTTTGAACTACTACTTTCTCCCCTTTTTGAACACAATAGGAAAACCAATTGATAATATTCAACACTAAGTTTTTAAAATTGGTGGTGGTGCGGTCCTTTTGCTTTGGGCTCATTTCTCCCCCTTTTTGGCATGAATCGCCAAAAACGGAATTATTAGAGCCCTTGAAGTGCTATCTCCCTCTTTGGTCATAAATAAATGAGTTAAGATTATACCAAAGATGAAGTATGGTCCTTTTGCCTCGGGCTCATTTCTCCCCCAAGGATGAATTTTGGTCCTTTCGTTTGATGCTCATTTCTCCCCAAAGAGTAGAGAGTAGCTTGGAGTGATGGCGAAGTATGAGTTACGTAGTGGAAGCCTTTGTCTTCGCCGAAGACTCTAATTCCCTTTCGATATACCTATGACTTGGTTTGAAATAGACTTGAAGGCACATTAGTCATAGCACATGAAAGAGATATGATCAAAGGTACATAAATGAGCTATGTGTGCAATCTAGCAAAAGAAATTGCGAGAATCAAGAATATTGAGCTCATGCCTAAGTTTGTTAAAAGATTGTTCATCAAGAGGCTTGGTAAAGATATCGGCTAATTGATCTTTAGTATTAATGTATGAAATCTCGATATCCCCCTTTTGCTGGTGATCCCTAAGAAAATGATACCGAATGGCTATGTGTTTAGTGCGGCTATGCTCGACGGGATTGTCGGCCATTTTGATTGCACTCTCATTATCACATAGCAAAGGGACTTTGGTCAATTTGTAACCGTAGTCCCGCAGGGTTTGCCTCATCCAAAGCAATTGCGCGCAACAATGGCCTGCGGCAATGTACTCGGCTTCGGCGGTGGAAAGAGCGACCGAATTTTGCTTCTTTGAAGCCCAAGACACCAAGGATCTTCCCAAGAACTGGCAAGTCCCCGATGTGCTCTTCCTATTGATTTTGCACCCCGCCCAATCGGCATCCGAATAACCAATCAAATCAAATGTGGATCCCCTAGGATACCAAAGCCCAAACTTAGGAGTATAAGCCAAATATCTCAAGATTCGTTTTACGGCCGTAAGGTGAGCTTCCTTAGGGTCGGCTTGGAATCTTGCACACATGCAAACGGAAAGCATAATATCCGGTCGAGATGCACATAAATAGAGTAACGATCCTATCATCGACCGGTATACCTTTTGATCCACGGACTTACCTCCCGTGTCGAGGTCGAGATGCCCATTAGTTCCCATGGGTGTCTTGATGGGTTTGGCGTCCTTCATCCCAAACTTGCTTAGAATATCTTGAGTGTACTTCGTTTGGCGAATGAATGTGCCCTCTTGGAGTTGCTTTACTTGAAAACCTAGAAAATACTTCAACTCCCCCATCATAGACATCTCGAATTTCTGTGTCATGATCCTACTAAACTCTTCACAAGTAGATTCGTTAGTAGACCCAAATATAATATCATCAACATAAATTTGGCATACAAACAAATCATTCTCAAGTGTTTTAGTAAAGAGCGTAGGATCGGTCTTTCCAACTTTGAAGCCATTTGCAATAAGGAAATCTCTAAGGCATTCATACCATGCTCTTGGAGCTTGCTTGAGCCCATAAAGCGCCTTAGAGAGCTTATAGACATGGTTAGGATACTCATTGTCTTCAAAGCCGGGAGGTTGCTCAACATAGACCTCTTCCTTGATTGGTCCATTGAGGAAGGCACTTTTCACGTCCATTTGATAAAGCTTAAAGCCATGGTAAGTAGCATAGGCTAATAATATGCGAATTGACTCAAGCCTAGCTACGGGTGCATAGGTTTCACCGAAATCCAAACCTTCGACTTGGGAGTATCCTTTGGCCACAAGTCGAGCTTTGTTCCTTGTCACCACACCATGCTCATCTTGCTTGTTGCGGAAGACCCATTTGGTTCCTACAACATTTTGGTTAGGACGTGGAACTAAATGCCATACCTCATTTCTCGTGAAGTTGTTGAGCTCCTCTTGCATCGCCACCACCCAATCCGAATCTTGAAGTGCCTCCTCTACCTTGTGTGGCTCAATAGAGGAAACAAACGAGTAATGTTCACAAAAATGTGCAACACGAGATCTAGTAGTTACCCCCTTATGAATGTCGCCGAGGATGGTGTCGACGGGGTGATCTCGTTGGATTGCTTGGTGGACTCTTGGGTGTGGCGGCCTTTGCTTTTCATCCTCCTTGTCTTGTTCATTTGCATCTCCCCCTTGATCTATGCCGTTATCTTGAGGTGGCTCATTTGATTGATCTTCTTCTTCATCAACTTGAGCCTCTTCCTCATTTTGAGTTGGTGGAGATGCTTGCATGGAGGAGGATGGTTGATCTTGTGCTTTTGGAGGCTCTTTGGATTCCTTAGGACACACATCCCCGATGGACATGTTCCTTAATGCGATGCACGGAGCCTCTTCATCACCTATCTCATCAAGATCAACTTGCTCTACTTGAGAGCCGTTAGTTTCATCAAACACAACGTCACATGAGACTTCAACTAGTCCTGTGGACTTGTTAAAGACCCTATATACCCTTGTGTTTGAGTCATAACCAAGTAAAAAGCCTTCTACAGTTTTAGGAGCAAATTTAGATTTTCTACCTCTTTTAACAAGAATAAAGCATTTGCTACCAAAAACTCTAAAATATGAAATGTTGGGCTTTTTACCGGTTAGGAGTTCATATGATGTCTTCTTGAGGATTCGGTGAAGATATAACCGGTTGTTGGCGTAGCAAGCGGTGTTGACCGCCTCTGCCCAAAACCGATCCGAAGTCTTATATTCATCAAGCATGGTTCTCGCCATATCCAATAGAGTTCTATTTTTCCTCTCCACTACACCATTTTGTTGAGGCGTGTAGGGAGAAGAGAACTCATGCTTGATGCCTTCCTCCTCAAAGAAGCCTTCAATTTGAGAATTCTTGAACTCCGTTCCGTTGTCGCTTCTTATTTTCTTGATTCTTAAGCCGAACTCATTTTGAGCCCGTCTCAAGAATCCCTTTAAGGTCTCTTGGGTTTGAGATTTTTCCTGTAAAAAGAATACCCAAGTGAAGCGAGAAAAATCATCCACAATAACTAGACAGTACTTACTCCCGCCGATGCTTATGTAAGCGATCGGGCCGAATAGGTCCATGTGTAGGAGCTCCAGTGGCCTGACGGTCGTCATTATGTTCTTATGCGGATGATGAGTGCCAACTTGCTTCCCTGCTTGGCATGCGCTACAAATCCTGTCTTTCTCAAAATGAACATTTGTTAATCCTAAAATGTGTTCTCCCTTTAGAAGCTTGTGAAGATTCTTCATTCCAACATGGGCTAGTCGGCGGTGCCAGAGCCAACCCATGTTAGTCTTAGCAATTAAGCATGTGTCGAGTTCAGCTCTATCAAAATCTACTAAGTATAGCTGACCTTCTAACACACCCTTAAATGCTATTGAATCATCACTTCTTCTAAAGACAGTGACACCTATATCAGTGAATAGACAGTTGTAGCCCATTTGACATAATTGAGATACAGAAAGCAAATTGTAATCTAAAGAATCAACAAGAAAAACATTAGAAATAGAATGGTCAGGAGATATAGCAATTTTACCCAAACCTTTGACCAAACCTTGATTTCCATCCCCGAATGTGATAGCTCGTTGGGAATCTTGGTTTTTCTCATATGAGGAGAACATCTTCTTCTCCCCTGTCATGTGGTTTGTGCACCCGCTGTCGAGTATCCAACTTGAGCCCCCGGATGCATAAACCTACAAAACAAGTTTAGTTCTTGACTTTAGGTACCCAAATGGTTTTGGGTCCTTTGGCATTAGACACAAGAACTTTGGGTACCCAAACACAAGTCTTTGACCCCTTGTGCTTGCCCCCAACATATTTGGCAACTACTTTGCCGGATTTGTTAGTCAACCTTAGTATTTAGACTAGCATTTTCATTCCTAAGGTTGTCAATCATCTCACGGCAAGTGCTTAGCTCACTAGATAATTTTTCACATTTCTCAATTTCTAGAGCATAAGCCTTTTTAACCTTAACATGTTTCTTGTTTTCTTTAATTAGACAATCCTCTTGGGAATCCAAAAGGTCATCCTTTTCATGAATAGCACTGACTAATTCATTTAATTTTTCCTTTTGAGCTATGTTAAGGTTGGCAAAAAGGGAACGCAAACTATCCTCCTCATCACTAGCATTATCATCACTAGAAGATTCATATTTAGTGGAGGAGTTAGATTTAACCTTTTTCTTTTTGCCGTCCTTTGCCATGAGGCACTTGTGGCCGACGTTGGGGAAGAGAAGTCCCTTGGTGATGGCGATGTTGGCGGCGTCCTCGTCGTCGGAGGAGTCGCTTGAGCTTTCGTCGGAGTCCCACTCCCGACAAACATGGGCATCGCCGCCCTTCTTCTTGTAGTACCTCTTCTTCTCCTTTCTTCTTCCCTTCTTGTCGTCGCCTTGGTCACTGTCACTAGATAAAGGACATTTTGCAATAAAATGACCGGGCTTACCACACTTGTAGCAAACCTTCTTGGAGCGGGACTTGTAGTCTTTCCCTCTCCTTTGCTTGAGGATTTGGCGGAAACTCTTGATGACGAGCGCCATTTCCTCATTGTCGAGCTTGGAGGCGTCTATTGGTTGTCGACTTGGTGTAGCCTCCTCCTTCTTGTCTTCCGTCGCCTTGAATGCGACGGGTTGAGCTCCGGATGTGGAGGGTTCGTCGAGCTCGTTGATCTTCCTCGAGCCTTCGACCATGCATTCAAAACTAACAAAATGCCCGATAACTTACTCGGGGGTCATTTTTGTATATCGACGATTACCACGAATTAATTGAACTTGAGTTGGGTTAAGGAAAATGAGGGATCTTAGAATAACCTTAACCATTTCGTGGTCGTCCCATTTTACGCTCCCGAGGTTGCGCACTTGGTTCACTAGGGTCTTGAGCCGGTTGTACATGTGTTGTGGCTCCTCCCCTTTGTGAAGCCGGAACCGACCGAGCTCCCCCTCGATCGTTTCCCGCTTGGTGATCTTGGTGAGTTCATCTCCCTCGTGCGCGGTTTTGAGTACATCCCAAACCTCTTTTGCGCTCTTCAACCCTTGCACTTTGTTATACTCCTCTCTACTTAGAGAGGCGAGGAGTATTGTTGTCGCTTGAGAGTTGAAGTGCTCGATTTGGGCCACCTCATCCTCATCATACTCCTTGTCCCCTATAGATGGTACCTGTGCACCAAACTCAACAACATCCCATATACTTTTGTGGAGTGAGGTTAGATGAAAACGCATTAAATCACTCCACCTAGCATAATCTTCACCATCAAAAGTTGGTGGTTTGCCTAATGGAACGGAAAGTAATGGAGTATGTCTAGATGTACGAGAGTAGTGCAAGGGGATCTTACTAAACTTCTTTCGCTCTTGGCGTTTAGAAGTTACGGAGGGCGCATCGGAGCCGGAGGTCGATGTTGATGAAGTGTCAGTCTCGTAGTAGACCACTTTCCTCATCCTCTTTTCCTTGTTCTTACTCCGATGTGGCTTGTGGGAAGAAGATTTTTCCTTCTTCTCTTTGTGGTGAGAAGAAGATTTCTTCTCCTTCCCTTTGTTGGAGGAGCTCTTCTTCTTCTCCCTCCTTTTGGTGCGGGACTCTTCCGATGAAGTGCTCCCTTGGCTTGTAGTGGGCTTTTCGCCGGTCTCCATCTCCTTCTTGGCGTGATCTCCCGACATCACTTCGAGCGGTTAGGCTCTAATGAAGTACCGGGCTTTGATACCAATTGATAGTCGCCTAGAGGGGGGGTGAATAGGGCGAAACTGAAATTTACAAATATAAACACAACTACAAGCCGGGGTTAGCGTTAGTAATAAAGAAACGAGTCCGCGAGAGAGGGTGTAAAACAAATCGCATGCGAATAAGCAAGTGAGACACGGAGATTTGTTTTACCGAGGTTCGGTTCTTGCAAACCTACTCCCCGTTGAGGAGGCCACAAAGGCCGGGTCTCTTTCAACCCTTCCCTCTCTCAAACGGTCCCTCGGACCGAGTGAGCTTCTCTTCTCAAATGACTTGGGAATCAAACTTCCCACAAGGGCCACCACACAATTGGTGCCTCTTGCCTCAATTACAAGTGAGTGTTTGATCACAAGAAAGAATGCGAAAGAAAAGAAGCGATCCAAGCGCAAGAGCTCAAATGAACACTACAAATCACTCTCTCTAATCACTTAGACTTTGTGTGGAGTTGGGAGAGGATTTGATCTCTTTTGGTGTGCTTTGCAATGAATGCTAGCTCTTGTAAAGTGGTTGGAAGCTGGAAAACTTGGATGCAATGAATGGTGGGGTGGTTGGGGTATTTATAGCCCCAACCACCAAACATGACCGTTGGCTGGGCTGTCTGTTCGATGGCGCACCGGACAGTCCGGTGCACACCGGACAGTCCGGTGCCCCCTGCCACGTCATCACTGCCGTTGGATTCTAGCCGTTGGAGCTTCTGACTTGTGGGTCCGCCAGGGTGTCCGGTGCACACCGGACAGGTACTGTTTGCTGTCCGGTGTGCCAGTATGGGCGCGCCTGACTTCTGCGCGCACAGAGCGCGCATTTATTGCTCTGCAGGTAGCCGTTGGCGCGGAGATAGCCGTTGCTCTGGAGACGCACCGGACAGTCCGGTGCACACCGGACAGTCCGGTGAATTATAGTGGACGAGCCGTTGGCTTTTCCTGAAGCTGTCGAGTTCCTGAGGCCGACCTCCCTTGGCGCACCGGACACTGTCCGGTGTACACCGGACAGTCCGGTGAATTATAGCGGAGTCGCCTCTGGAAATTCCCGAAGGTGGCGAGTTTGAGTTGGAGTCCTCTGGTGCACCGGACATGTCCGGTGGTGCACCGGACACTGTCCGGTGGCACACCGGACAGTCCGGTGCGCCAGACCAGAGGTGCCTTCGGTTGGCCCTTTGCTCTTATGTTGAATCCAACTTTTGGTCTTTTTATTGGCTGAGTGTGAACCCTTAGCACCTGTATAACTTATGCACTAGAGCAAACTAGTTAGTCCAGATATTTGCGTTGGGCAATTCAACCACCAAAATTATATAGGAACTAGGTGTAAGCCTAATTCCCTTTCAAGTATCCTAACCATGTCTATAAGCTCTCTAAGGCGCTTTATGGGCTCAAGCAAGCCCCAAGAGCATGGTATGAATGCCTTAGAGATTTTCTTATTACAAATGGATTCAAAGTCGGAAAAGCCGATCCTACTCTATTCACTAAAACTCTTGAAAATGACTTGTTTGTATGCCAAATTTATGTTGATGATATTATATTTGGGTCTACTAACGAGTCAACATGTGAAGAATTTAGTAGGATCATGACACAAAAATTCGAGATGTCTATGATGGGGGAGTTGAAATATTTCTTAGGATTTCAAGTGAAGCAACTCCAAGAAGGCACCTTCGAAGTATACTCAAGATATTCTAAGCAAGTTTGGGATGAAGGATGCCAAACCCATCAAGACACCCATGGGAACCAATGGGCATCTCGACCTCGACGAAGGAGGTAAATCCGTCGATCAAAAGGTATACCGGTCGATGATAGGTTCCTTGCTATATTTATGTGCATCTCGACCGGATATTATGCTTTCCGTATGCATGTGTGCAAGATTCCAAGCCGACCCTAAGGAAGCTCACCTTACGGCCGTAAAACGAATCTTGAGATATTTGGTTTATACTCCTAAGTTTGGGCTTTGGTATCCTAGGGGATCCACATTTGATTTGATTGGTTATTCGGATGCCGATTGAGCGGGGTGTAAAATCAATAGAAAGAGCACATCGGGGACTTGCCAGTTCTTGGGAAGATCCTTGGTATCTTGGGCTTCAAAGAAGCAAAAATCCGTTGCTCTTTCTACCGCCGAAGCCGAGTACATTGCCGCAGGACATTGTTGCGCGCAACTACTTTGGATGAGGCAAACCCTTAGGGACTACGGTTACAAATTAACCAAAGTTCCTCTTCTATGTGATAATGAGAGTGCAATCAAAATGGCGGATAATCCCGTCGAGCATAGCCGCACTAAACACATAGCCATTCGGTATCATTTCTTAAGGGATCACCAACAAAAGGGAGATATCGAGATTTCATACATTAACACTAAAGATCAATTAGCCGATATCTTTACCAAGCCATTGGATGAACAAACTTTTAACAAACTTAGGCATGAGCTAAATATTCTTGATTCTAGGAACTTCTTTTGTTAATTTGCACACATAGCTCATTTATATATCTTTGATCATGTCCCTTTCACATGCTATGACTAATGTGTTTTCAAGTCTATTTCAAACCAAGTCATAGGTGTATTGAAAGGAAATTGGAGTCTTCGGCGAAGACAAAAGGCTTCCACTCCGTAACTCATCCTTCGCCATCACTCCGAGCAACTCTCCATCTTTGGGGGAGAAAAGGACTCCGTCTTTGGTATATTCTTCACTCACTTATTTATGACCAAAGGGGGAGAAAGTAATGCTAAGGGCTCTAATGACTCCGTTTTTGGCGATTCATGCCAAAGGGGGAGAAAGTATTATCCCAAAGCAAAAGGACCGCACCACCACCTTTTTTTTAAAAAGAGAGTTTTTCCATTGGTATTATTATCAATTGATAAATTTAAAATTGGTATCTTATTATGTTCAAAAGGGGGAGAAAGTAGCATTTCAAAATTGATATATCAAAACCCTCTTGAACACTAAGAGGAGAATTTTATTTAGGGGGAGTTTTGTTTAGTCAAAGGAAAAACATTTGAAACAGGGGGAGAAAAATTCAAATATTGAAAATGCTTCGCAAAATCTTATTCATCTACCTTTGACTATTTGCAAAAGGACTTTGAAAAGAATTTACAAAACAATTTGCAAAAACAAAACATATGGTGCAAGCGTGGTCCAAAATGCTAAAAATTGAAGAAACAATCCATGCATGTCTTATAAGTATTTATATTGGCTCAATTCAAGCAACCTTTGCACTTACATTATGCAAACTTGTTCAATTATGCACTTCTATATTTGCTTTGGTTTGTGTTGGCATCAATCACCAAAAAGGGGGAGATTGAAAGGGAATTAGGCTTACACCTATTTCCTAAAATGATTTTGGTGGTTGAATTGCCCAACACGAACAAATTGGACTAACTAGTTTGTTCTAGTGTATAAGTTATACAGGTGCCAAAGGTTCACACTTAGCCAATAAAAAGACCAAAAATTGGGTTCAACAAAGAGAGCAAGGGATAACCGAAGTGTGCCCTGGTCTGGCGCACCGGACTGTCTGGTGTGCCACCGGACAGTGTCCGGTGCACCAGGGGACTTCACGCTGAACTCTTGACCTTCGGGAAAATCCAGAGGCACTCCGCTATAATTCACCGGACTGTCCGGTGTACACCGGACAGTGTCCGGTGCTCCAAGGAAGAGCGGCTCTGGAACTCGCCAGCCTCGGGAATTTGCTCCGTTATAATTCACCGGACATGTCCGGTGTACACCGGACTGTCCGGTGAACCAGCAGAGCAACGACTACTTCGCGCCAACGGTCACCTGCAGAAGCATTAAATGCGCGGCAGAGCACGCAGAAGTCAGACACGCGCGCGCTGGCACACCGGACACTCTACAGTACATGTCCGGTGTGCACCGGACTGTCCGGTGCACCATACGACAGTCAGCCACCACCAAACGGCTAGTTTGGTGGTTGGGGCTATAAATACCCCCAACCACCCCACATTCAAGTCATCCAAGTTTTCCCACTTCAACTACTTACAAGAGCTCTAGCATTCAATTCTAGACACACCCAAGTGATCAAATCCTCTCCAAACTCCACACAACGCCCTAGTGATTAGAGAGAGAGATTTGCTTGTGTTCTTTCGAGCTCTTGCGCTTGGATTGCTTTCTTCTTTCTTTGATTCTTCATTGCGATCAAACTCACTTGTAATTGAGGCAAGAGACACCAATCTTGTGGTGGTCCTTGTGGGAACTTTGTGTTCCAAGTGATTGAGAAGGAAAGCTCACTCGGTCCGAGGGACCGTTTGAGAGAGGGAAAGGGTTGAAAGAGACCCGGTCTTTGTGACCACCTCAACGGGGAGTAGGTTTGCAAGAACCGAACCTCGGTAAAACAAATCCTCGTGTCTCACTCTTTATTCGCTCACGATTTGTTTTGCACCCTCTCTCGCGGACTCGATTTTATTTCTAACGCTAACTCGGCTTGTAGCTGTGATTATTTTGAGAATTTCAGTTTCGCCCTATTCACCCCCCTCTAGGCGACTTTCATCTACCATTGCCAATGATTGGGTGCGCCAGACCCTTAAAGCTGCGAAGAAGTTTCAGCATACTCTTCCACCAGAAGGAGCCAATTCTTCTATGACCAGGAAGTCCGCTAGGCATATAATATTTATTCCAGATGATATTTACCGAAGGTAAATCATAACTATTGAAGAACTTATGGAAGAATTTTAGAAGAAGAGCATCATTTTGAGTTTCAAGGCGTAACACCCCAAGACCTCCACTTACTTTTCTCTGAGTAATCATAGACCAAGCAACCAGCGGCGGTTTTTTTGAGCTTGTGTCATTCCCCCTCCAAAGACAATGCTTCCTGTAAATGTCTATCTGCTTAATGATAGATTTTGGAATTTTGAGCATACACATAAAGAAGGTTGGCAATGCCGAAAACACTAAATTTACTAACTCCAAGCACCCAGCCTGAGATAAAAAATTTGAAGAACATGACAATCTCTTTTCAATTCTTTGGATTAAAGGCAGGAACTGCTGAATTCTAGGTTTTGAAAGACCCAAAGGCAATCCAAGATAAGTGAACGACATTGCTCCTATTTGGCAATTGAGAGTTCTTGAAAGGATCTCCATCTTCTCAGGGTTAACATTTATCGGATACATATTAGATTTGTTATAGTTGACCCTAAGACCAATGGAGGATGCAAAGGAATTGAGAATTGCCTTAAGAAAGAATAATTGCTTCGTGCAGGCCTCCATTATCAAGAGAGTATCATCGGTATATTGCACAATAGAAAAATCTTGTTCACAATTATCGGGTAGAGGAAGTTGAAGCAAATTCATATGTCTAGCCTTGTTCGGTTAATCCCGTTACCCATGTATTGGATGGGATTGGAAAAAATTAAGGAGAAGTTTGACTTGCTTGAGATTTAAACTCACCTAATCCCACTCAATCCACATGGATTGAGAGCTAACAGAACAAGCCCTAAATGTTTTTGGATTTAGATAAAATTTGAACTACACAAGGTTGATGATCGCAAATCAAATTACCTAGGTAAAAATAAGCAACCTGCAAAGAGTAGTATAATCGGACCATCCCCCACGTGGTTATCGTTACCGACGTACAATGCCTCGTGTCGTTACAGAATATTCTTTTACGTCGATGAATGTAATGGGTCTCGCACCATATGCATCGTGTTGCATGAAAGCTTCTGAAATCTTACGCAACAACCAACTTTAATTTTTCGGTTAATATATTGGGAGTGCCATTCAGCCGCTCTGATATCTCGGCCTTTGTAATTCGTAGTGCAACAATAATACTTTCAATTTGTCTGGAAAAGATACAACTAACAACTCTTTCCGAAAGAGGCAAAAGAAAATGCAATTCCAGCGTGGCGTAGACGCGTAGTTGGAAACATCCAACTTAACTTTGCTCAAATTTATAGAAAGAAAACACTAGCATTATTATTGATACTAAATCAGTGTTGTACTTCTCTTTGTAAATCAAGTCAAACTTTAAGTAGTTTACTAACTTAACTTTAAGTAGTTTATTAACTAGCGATGGAACTATATTTTTATCATTTTCAGGAGAAAAGTAGTGCATTCCTACACTATTTTGTAACCATACCACTATACAGTCTTTATCTTTATTCTTTGCCTTTCTTTTTGAGTCGCTTCACACTCATCAGAAGTTACACTAATTTGGAGCTGGTGGGCAGGCCAATGATTGTAGGGGTATGAAAACGCTGCCCGGAGTGGAAGGGTAAAAAATCCAACAAAACAACCTTATCCTCCACTTGTTGTTCTTAATTGCGTTGCTTCTACTATATAATTTCTTCATCCATCGCACCTGCCCACCTTTTAATTTGAAAAGCTCAACTGAAGCGGCACTCAAACTTTGTTTTGAACATGTTCCACGTTCATGTTTCGAAGATAAAAAGAAAGGCTAGTAAAAGATCAACAAAACATGGAGATGGAGCACTCAGAGCACGCCTGTCAAGTGGTTTGCTTGTAATACGTAGACGCGTCAAAAGGGGCTTTCGAGAGCTGCTCGTGCGTGATAGTGCTTCCCGGTAGGTGAACGCACGAGCCGCCAGTCATCGCCGCCTGCAATGCAGCTTAGAATGGACCAGTGTGCCACTCCCTTGCAACCAAGTCAATAGGTACAGAGTTAGAGACCGTGTTTGCCGCTTTACATATCTGGAGACCATTTGGGTTGGGCGTCAGGCCTCCTCAGTCAGACACAGCTGCCTGCATTTGGACCAAAGGATCAATTGACGATAACGACATTAGCAGTTCTCAAGCACTAGCCGGTACAGACAGAAACGTGTTTGTATGGAACATGTAGATGGGCTGAGAGGTAAGAACTATAGTGTTTCGTAGGAGTAAGATGCAGTAGCGGTCCTCGAACTTAGCACGGTGTGTTATTTGGGTATCTAAACTCAGAAAATTAAGAAAGCTGGTCCTGTAACTCGGTCGGCCCATATAAAATTGTCTAAAACTAGGTTTGACCATACCAGATGCCCATGTGGCGTGACAGGAAAACTAATATGAAATCGATCGAACGAGTGGAGTTTGCAATGTAGAATAAACTGTTTATATAGCGGAGTTTAAGATTGAAGATAGATGAAGATGAATAATATCCTTGTAAAACAACTCTTTTTGAAGGAAATGGCAGAAGCTCTACCTAATCATTAAAAGGAGATAGTTCAGAAAATACACTATACATGTCCGAAGACCGAGATAAGACAGATTAGCAAACACAATGTGAGGAGCGCTCCCAACTCTAAAGAACACTCAATTTGGACTTTCAAGTGCTGCTGCGCACGAGGAAGAGCATCCTCGTGAATCGCGTGAGAAAGACTAGAGATCTGTCTTTCTGCTGTACAGTTTCAGATTTGGTCTTTCCCCCTTATGCTACTGCAAGAGATCCACACCAGAATTCGCTGTTGGAGGGCGGTAGTGACCACTCGCGTCAGCTCACATGCTGGACGTCGGCATGTCTCGGTAGAGTTGGCCGTCAGAATTCAGAATGATCCCTTGAACTTGTGTGGCTCACCGGTCACCACCGAGGGGCAGGGGCCGGGGGCCAAGCCACGCTCGGACACCGGGCGATGGAGGCGCCAGATCTGCGCTGCCATCCACACATTGTACCAAACACAAGCAAGCAAATTGCAAGCGCACAGCGCTATCAGAAAACGCCCCCGGCCCAGCAGCGTCTCAGGCACGGCAGGAGCCCCGAACTGCCTGAAACTTGGAAGCAACAGCAGTTTATACCAGCGGCGCGAACCACGCATGTTCTGGCAGCCTGGTGCCCGACATACAATGTACTACTGTGACCGGTGCTCTGTATTGGCGCCTGGGAATGGGATGCCGAAGGTCAGGGGGCCATGGCGCAGAGTAGGCATCGTCAGTCAGTACGCATGTTCTGTAATTTTATTCAGTTCCATGATTCCACCCATCATAAAGCACGAGCATCAAGGAGAATTTCAGGAATTGTCAAATTATTAGTCTCGGTTCACAAGCCCATACCATGTAGCATAACATTATTACCATAGCTTATAGATAAGAGACATACAGAAATCTGTGACCATAGCTGGAGAGTTCAGCTTTTTATTTTATTATTATTATGTCGATCTAATATGAAGGAAATCCTACTCCTGAGATGCCACCTCGGAGAGCCGGAGCTTATAGCGGTCCAGAACAGATTTCAGGCTTTTCTTCTCCCTGCCATAGACTCCAGCGTGCCTCACACCGTAGATGGTGGCCTCAACTTCCATCAGCATCTCCAGCACAGCTTCCACGCTGATACGTTGGCTTCCATCAGGCAGTCTCACGACTGGGACGCTCTTGGTGCACGGGCATATGGAGACAGGTTGAACAGGCTTCAAGAATGCTGGATCCAGAATGCCCTGTACAGTGGTACAAATCAGTAAGCTGGTCACCAACACAATGTTAATATTGTTGTTCGGCTGAAAATATATGGGTCCATTTTTAACAACGATGTCAGCAGGAGAGATCCTATCGTTTTCTCTTTATTGAAAATATACACAAACAGAAGTTACATGTACATGTAAATAGCTGCATGTCCCTACAATGGTTGCCAATAATAGGCAGGTTAAGTCCAACATCTAAGTCAGGTGCTATCTTCTTTTGCTCTAAACTGTGACCTTGGTTTTCTACTGAACCTGGTCCATTCATGCATTTTTCCCCTCTGTAAACGATTTCCATTCGTCAATGCAAATTGGTACTATCCCGCATCGAAAAAAAAGATCAAGCATGGCCAAGGACCTACACTTATTGCGACTGGTGTTTATATCATATCATAATCGTGACCCTTACAATCGAGTGAGTTCACCATAACTCTGCTGAATAAGCTAGTAACATGAACCATCTTCCTAGAATGCAACAAGTGAAACACTATAAATTATTTTAATATAGTAACCGTTTCGATTAAAAAGAATACTCAAGTCATAAATTTTCTTTCTATTGATGTCAGACCAGCTTTACAGGTTTACAAATGCAAGCTAAGCCAAGAACAACAGCAATTTTACTGAATGCAATATTAAATCCACCAGAAATTCTAAAACCTTGATCTTGTCTACTCATTTTCATTTGTTTTCTTGATCCACCACTAATTCCTGAACTCCATTGATTATCTTCAAAATACGGGGGTTGCATGCAAGATAAATTTGGAGAAAGCGCTGATCTAAATTCCTTATGCATACATACAGGCACAATTGAGAATTTTTATACTGGTTTTCAATAAAATAAAATAAAAAACTGTAGTAAACAAAAGATGAAAGTTTTACCTGAAGTCGATTGAGAACCCTACTATACTTCCCAAAAAGCAAAGGTTTCTTTGCCGAAGGAAGCACTTCAAGCATTCTAGAAATGCACCAAACACCAAAGCTAATAAGGAGAGTAGGTAGCCACATACATCCATCTCCACAACCAAGGGTTGAGGTGCACAGGTTGAATATTTTACCATCGGGACCAACTACTGCATTCGGACAGAATACCCCGCTTGGATGTATATCTCCAAATATCACCATTTCAGCAGCCAAGCCCACTAGCTTCTCGTCATACCCGCCTCTATTCTGAAACAGCCAATCAGCTTTCTCAATTTCCGATATATTCAGAATACAAACCCGAAAAGAATTCAAGAGTAGCCCTTTCAATTCATTGTAGGAGAAATAAACATTTGTCTTGGAAGCCTGATGAGCTACTTGCTGTGATGGACATTTTTGAACCAAAACTTCCATTTTGTTCAACTCCTCCAATGGACTTCCCATGCCAATGGATTGAGCAACCATGTCCAAGTTTTTGTATATGGGAACTTCATATTGTACTTCATTGTCCATAGGAAAATATGATACCTTCTCATCCTTCAACAGACTAGGATCCTCCGTGAGGAATGTGTCCATGATGCGCCTTCTGAATGCCACAACAGCAGGCAATGTGCAATTTCCATGTTCAGGGCACATGTTATTAATGATTCTAAACAAAGGTGGTAGCCCCATGTTACCTAAATTTAGCTTCAAAGGATCACATAGTCCCCCAGGTAGTACATCAAAATAGCACGGGCAGCTTTTGATCTCCTCAACATCCAGCCCAATAAGAAGGTCCAACCTTATGGCATTTCCTTTTTCTGTCAAATTACCATGCAGGTCAAACAAATTCCCCCAGAAGTCATCAAGAATGTCAGCAAACTGGTGGTGTGAAGGAAAAACCACTTGAACTTTCGATTTCATGCTACTAGCATATTCATTACAAAATCTCACTGTGTTGTTTATCTCATTACATCTTATGGATATCAATTCGGCAACTTGTTGACTTAAGGCAGCAGAAACATCATCCCTTACAACTTCTCCATTAGCAAAACCTTCAACAGCAAGATAATCTATCATGTCAAGCATATTCTTGACTGAATGGAACTTAGGAGTTGAAACTTGTCTATAAGGAAGAATGGGATTCCTTGCAATACATCCATGCTTAGAGAGGAAAAGTGAATCATGGAACGACAATGAATCAGTAGTGTCAACATGTAAGGCCTCAGAAACTGGAGTTTCTTTACCAACAGTTTGACCCAAATGATCCTTGGATGTCTTGGACAAGGGTGTCTCTCCGATGTCAAATGTTTCATCCTGCTGATCGAAGACCATGACTTGCTTTTGTAAGGTAGTTTCACATTCAGAGTCCATAACTGGGTCACGCCCAATTCCTGTTGTTTTGGTAGTATCCTCTAACTCTCCAAGTAAATGATCTGTTAGGGGGTTCCTTTTGTTCCCAACTTTGTAACCATGACCACTCTCCAACAAGACCTGTGAACATATTTTCTGATCTACTGAAGTTCTTGCAGACCACAATATCTTGAATGACAAATATATTGAAAAGTCAAAGCACAGCAGAACAAACAACATAAGAAATGTGTCAGGGAGTCTCATGAGCTCAGCAAACTTGTAGTCCCTCTTAGTTACTAGTGTCCCAATGATTGTAGCATTCATGGCAGCTGATATAGCCATGGTAGTCAAGATAAGGATCCTCATAAACAAGAAACATTTTGAGGTGCCCATGAGAGACAACAAGGACAGGGCACAAAGTTCTCAATACCGCAGACAGGCTGGAATCACAATGTTGGAATTGTTTTGTATGAGGATGTGTAGATCTCCTCAGAGCCTATGCGGTACAGAAATCACAATGTTGGAATTGTTTTGTAAGTTTAGAACTATGAACCAGCGGGTGCTACCTTGGTGATAGGCCAAGATAAAGTTGGTCCTAAGTACCGCAGACAGGCTGGAATGGAGAAAGCCACACTGGTCAATATATCTGCAAAGTAGCAAATAAACACAAGTTATTTCATAAAATTGTACTGGAACCAAACATGTTGCATCTCAAAACACAGTATGACTGTAGTGGTATTAAAAACTCAACCCTGGAGAATAGCCTCCCCAAGGCATTATGATTAATATGAACCCTCAACCATAGGCCCAAGAAAAACCTTGAACTAAGGCTTCACCCTATAGGGCCAGAATTTGGCTGACTACGACATTCTAAGCTAGTCACCACTGCAAATACATTTTTTAGGAGGGCCCAATGTTAGGGTTGATCTCGTTTCGAGATTATAGGGGCTAACGATCCATGTTGCCCTGATCGAGGACAACATTCTTAATACCCTTTGGCCTGGTCTCAGGGTGCTCGAGCTTATAAGAAGGGGGTTACGCCTCCTAACAGTTAGTGAGTGAGAGAAAAACTTCGTGGTTAGAAACCCTAAGCACCCACAGATCTGTGGGAGCTCGAAGCACCGTGAAGACCTACGTCAACCATCAGTCTTCTCGTGCTGGCGCTCCTTATCTCCTTTGTGTAAGAAAGGTTGTCGCCTGTTGCCATCGGCAACAACCCCAACGTTCTCAGCCATGTCTGCATCGCCTACTTCTACGACCAAGAACGTGCTCATGCCCACACATGAGCAAGATGTCATTATTAAGTTGCATGCACCAACCAGTTCAACTCAAAAGCTTTAGCTCGTAAGAAGAGGTGTACAATTCACTTATATTTCAACACTCTCCCTCATGTTGAGCCTCTCTTGAGTCTTAGACGTGGATTCGAGCGCGCAACAATTATTTTATTTTAATTGCTCTAACTAGGATTCAAACTTGAGATTTCTAGCTCCGATACCATATTAAGTTGCATGCAAACCAATTCAACCCAAAAGTTTATATTATATTTCAACGATCATCACCATCAACTAAGCCTGCTCCAGCCAAAGGTATTGAGAACTTAAACTTAAGTTTATTCAGTTGATCTAGTGGTTAGCAGAGTTAGAAGTTATTCTAAGGCCATTCAGTCCTATCAATGGTATCAGAGTCAGCATTAGTCTCTAACCCTAACTCTAGAGTCTAGATTGAGACCAGGAAAATAAAAACAAGGAAAACCTTAACCCGCCACTGCAGTCACCACAGCTGATCCTGAACCTTAGGTCGGTGATGGCGAGCGTGCATCTTACGCAAGGCCGACAAGCCACCGGAGGCAGGGAAGAAGAAGAAAGAAAAGGGATCACGAGCACTAGTGTGGATCCAAAGAGAACAGAAAGAAAAAAGGTGTTAGGGTTTTCGAGAAATCTTTAACCCTAACCCTAGCATGTATCCTCACCAAAACCAAGGGTAGAAGGACCTACCGTCGTTTCTAGCAATAACGACCAAAAGATAGAGGTGTCGTCAATGCTCGGACCCAGCCTCACCGGTTTGCGCTTACATACAAAGAACATTGCCCAACTGTGGGGCCGCTCGACGATGGCGTGCTTGCCCTTTTGGGGAGTGCGCACGCTAGCGAGTACCTCCATGGTGGGGCGGCCACCAAGCCACCAACACTCAGATTCACCGGAGTGGTAGAAGGGTGGTGGGGAAAGAAGAGAGAGGAAGGAGCACGTCGGTGGCGAACCCATTAGACAACAGTACACTCGCCAATGGGAGACAGAGAAGAACAAAGGGAGAAAGAAGAGTGGCACATGACACAGGCATGGATGCCCTTGGGTTCATCTTGGCCTATTTTTTGTTTTTGTGTATCCTCGCGACGAACGACGACTGTCGGATCTAACCGATGACCAGGATTGAAGGCGAGGGTGCATCGCACATAGGCGAGCAGACTGCTTCTAAGACCTAGGCCCAAGTTGTGGCCCGGCCGCGAGAGTGCACCGCGCCGCTCAAATGGGTCAAGTGGGTCTAGTTGGGCCACTTCCGGTCGAAGAAGGAAAGTCAAAGAAGTCTTTTTCACCCCTCGTAGAGTAATAGAAATAAGATGGGTTTTAAGATATTATTTTTAAGTAAATTCCAGTGCAGCTAGATGCTAGAATTTTCAAGAGACAATCATAAAAGGCAATAATTGATTTATTCAGTTTCCTTTAGAATTTCTACATTTTCATTCTATTTTATTTTATACATGCCTTTTTAAAGATCTTAAGCCCTAGAAAATTAGGTTAATTTTTGGAAGAAAAGTTTAAGCACAGAGTAACATAGAGGTTTGAAAATAGAGTTATTTCATGTTTCTGCTACTAAGTTTATTATTCTCCTGACAAACTGAAACCAACATGGATATTTAACTAGAGAATAATGAGAATAATAAGCTATTAAGCCCCTTCTCTTGGCTAATTAGAAAGTTTCTTGAGATTGTTAAGAGTGGTAATTTTATCTTCTGATCAATGTTAGTGATAATATTTTCCATGGTAATCAAGTTCCTTTGGGCTATAAGCCATTTCAAAGAGAAATGGAATAAGATTGAGACAGGCTTAATCATATTTAAACCTTTGGGTTTATTTTTAAATGGTCTTTCATGTACTAAAGCAAATTCTATACACATGAGTGATCACCACGAGTTACGATATATTCTTTTATGATAAAGATCAAGTTTAAGTATTTTGTATAAATTGATGAAAATATTTAGTTATTTACTTTCTGACAAAAGTTGATTATAAATATTAGTTTTTGATATAAGCTATTTTTGTTCTATTCTATTTGTACCCAACGGTAATATATAATAGAACAATCTTCACAACTAGATAAAAGGGATAATGTCTTAGCCAAATGTAATTTTGGGAGTAGTTCACGGAGAACAAAATGAGAAATATATGGAATGCTGAGTTGATGCTAAAGAGGCACAAAGTTTGGGCATAAGATGGAAAATTAAGTAAGCCATAAATGACTTTTAAGTAAGTCATTAAGAAAAGAGGTTCCTTGAACTAATTTTTAAGTGCACTCTTGAAAACTAAGTTTGAGCCACACATAAGATCAAAATCCCTCTAGGGAATAAGTTATATATGAGAAACTTAAGAAAAGTAAGAAAAGCACCAAGTTTTCTTAAGATAAGTATGTCTTTGGTATACTCTCGTTATTAAGTTAATGGTGACCATGTGATGATATAAGGGTTCACTGTTATGAGTATAATTTATGCTTGAGATCTAACAAATTTTGTGAATAAGATTTGTCGAGGAAATGACCCCCGGTCCTTGGGACCCATCGATCAGCGAGCACACTAGGGGAAGCACCCCTAGCCGCTAGGGCCCGCTGGTCAGCTAGGAGAGGTAGATATGTCAAACCGATCGAACCCTGCGGCACCGAACCTAGGGTCAGGCGTGGCGAAACCTGACAGAGGAAGACAGGTGTGTCGTAAGGGAACCACTCAAGTACAACCCGCGCCCAGCCCCAAACTGACATAAATAGTCGATCACATTTAACCACGCCTCGCGCCGAGCAACATCATGAATAATAAATATTCCTAAAGTGAAGTAACATAAATGGAATGTCCATCATGAGATTTCTGTTGAAACATGATTTTTACAACTTAGTTCATATTTCAAGGGGGAGAGTTAAATCCCATTGAGATGGCCATTCTATTTCTGCTAGTGAAACTCTTATGTGTAAGATTAAGAATTCTAGACTGATGGTAAGATGATGTCATACAGTTGACACAAAACTCATGATAAAATTTTCTAAAGGAGCCAAAACAGTGGGCCGTCATGGGTCAACATGGATATAGGTGGCTCCAAGGGAAAGAGTTAGAGAGATGCAAAGTTTTCCAAAGGAGCCAACATAATGGGTTGTCAAGGAAAAGAGTCAGAGAGATGCAAAGTTGTCCAAATAAGTGCATCGAAGATTGATGTCATAAGTGACGCACCTAAGTATATCCTATACTTTTAAGAGTTATGAAACCGGGAATTTGACAAACATAGTCCAAGATTGGACTTCTGAAAAACAATTGATGTTTTGTTTGGTTGGCTTATGATGGAGGCTAGGACCAGATGGCACCGAATAGAGGGTGGTCATGAGTTTGCACTGGTTTGTAAGCGATGTCGTTGTGAATTATTACATTCTGGCTCAACCAAACAACAACCAACGGGATATACTAACGTTGTAAATCAATCTCGTGCCATGAAGACCAAACCAAACACTTCACGAGTGATTTTGAGTTGCATATAATATGCAAATGGATTAAATGCTTACTTGAAAAAGAAGTTAGTTAACCACTAAGTTGTGCGTAGAGGGCAATTCTAAATCGCGTAAGATTGAAAGGAAAATGTGCCCTTGGGCCATTTCTAGTTGTTTTGGTGATTAACTGACCAACACACCACTTTGAACTAACCTTCTTCACATGAGCATAAGCATAGGTTTAGATCAAGCAAATTGGAGATGAGAAATCCAAATGAGTTGGATTGGAAGACCAAAAAGTGCAACTTTGGGTAGAACTACAAAAATAGGAGGTTTAAGTATTAAAATAACTTACACTTACATTACACTATGGTTCTTGCACTTTTGTCTGGCTACTAACTCTTTTGTGCAAGAAAAGTGGCATTTGGACTTAGTTTGCACATATGGAAAATCTTTTTGAAAAGAAATGAAAAGGTATGGTTCTCTCGCTTAGTCAATTGTTTTGTTGTTAATTATGTTTGTCTAAGTGCTAGGGATCATCTCAAATAGAGTAAAAAAGAAGTAAAGGAGTTTGGCTCAAAAGAACCAAACTTGGGCTAGATTGGGCGTCACCAGATAGTGTGGTGCTGGCCTGGTTAATTGACCACTCTTGGGTTTTGGCTGGGCTCGCTGGCTAAAAATCACTGGATAGTCCGATGTGCATCAGACATGCCCGGTGTGCCAGGCGGGCAATGGCTCTCTAGGCGGCGCAACGGTCGGCTCGCTAGCCACATCAGCGCGCCAACTGGCGGGAGGGGTCATCGGATAGTCGAGTGCCAACCCGAAAATGAAGGTGGCCAATCAAATGATTCTGTTACCATTGTAGACAAGGATGTCTAGTGTGCACGGGACTATCTGGTGCACGAGCGGACAGAAGGCAGTCTTTAGTTTCCTAAGGAAGAAGCAACGACTCCTTGGCCCCTTGTGGCTATAAAAGAGGCCCCTAGGCGCCTCTATCAGTGCATCAAGCATTCTAAGTGCACACTACAACTCTGAGACTCCACGACCATGTTGTTCTGTGATTTAAGGGAGGTTTGAGGCATATCTGAGTCCTCACTCTGTCATTTTGTTGTTGCGCTCTTTTCTTTGCTTTCGTGTGTGTTGTTCCTGCATTGTGCACTTGTGTGTGTGTGTGTGTGTTCTCCCTCCCTCCCTTACTCTAACTTTGATTTGTGTAAGGCTGTGAGAGTCTCCAAACTTGTGGAGATTCCTCACAAACGAGTTTGATATAAGGAAGAATAATGTGGCACTCAAGTTTGATCTTTAGATCACTTGAGAATGATTGAGTGCAATCCTTGACCGAAGGAGGTCACCACAACGTGGAGTAGACTTTGGCCAAACTGCGGGGAAAAATCGTCATATCTCTTTTCCACTTTTCTTTACTTTGATTTTTGTCTTCCTTTGAGCTTACACTTCACTTATATATTGCTCCTAGTTTAATCATGTCTCAAGAGAGAATCTAGTAAAGAGTCTTTATTTCTATCCTCTTCTCATCCAAACTTGGTTTAAATTACTCTAACTCATATTATAGACCAAGTTTGTGTTGTTTTGAGCAAGTTTTGCAATATCACTTATTCACCCCTCCCTCTAGGTGCTCCCAAAGATCGTCCATGTAAGGGGAGCAGTTTTATGGAATAGTTCCAACTCCATTAAGGCGTCTTCATTGATACAAACTAATCCATGGCATGTTACAATCCATATCAATTTAATTTGATACTAGATTGAGATAAAAACTAAAGAGCGTGCATTGTGATTTGAGAGAAAAATTTAGCTAGAATTTTGTGTTTAAGAATAAGAAAACTATTCTTCAGAGTAATAAACTCATCATGGGGTTCGCTAAAAGTGCAATGTATTCAAGTAACATGTTAGCGGTATTGCCAAACCACTAAGGTCGTGAAAGATTGAATCAAGAATCAAACAAAAATATAAGTGGTGCTCAATGAGTGCTAAATGTTAAGATAAAAGAAAGAAGTGTAGGCTTACCTTTTAGATGTCAGCATTAGGTATGGAAGAAGTCTAATGTTTAGAAAGAAATGGGATCTCAAATCATGAACCTTGATTCATGCCTGTTTTATTTTAGTTATTGTGCACACAAGAATACATAAAAACAAGCTGCATAACTGGGCCACAATAATAAAGGCCATGTTTTATAAGATTAAAAGAGTATCATTTCGAGATGGAGTTGTCTACAAAGTCATTGGGCTCGAGAGCACTTAATATGCTATTTGAACTTCTGACTTGGTGTATATTTTCATTAAGAGATGGTTTAAGATAGTATGCATTCTCCCTTAGTAGTATGAATAAGAGATATACTAAGACATAATGATTTCTCTACTATATAAAATGCCAGTTTCCATGGTTTTCACCATCATCATGCTCCCCCACATTTAAATGGTAAAAAAATAAAATTATGCACAAATAGGGATTTGATCCATGGTTGTTGGCTCCAAACCCACATTCACACTCATCTAGCCAACAAAACACATATGTCTTTGTGGTTTATACTCTATACTTATAAATAGAAATTGTAGCAATGTATGGGCACTTCGCTAGTACTATAGATGTTGTTGTTCAGTGGTGATTGTTAAACACGGTAACACTTTGTCTTGGTGTATTGTTCTATTGAAAACTAATACTTGTAAGTTGAGGCATCTCAATCGAGGGGGGGGGGGACATTAGCGTTGATCTCGTCTGGTCAAAGGTTGACCGAGATTTTAGGGGTCTAATGGCCCAGGTGGACCTGGTTGGGGGCAATAGTGTTAATACCATTTGGCCTGGTCCTAGGGTGCTTAGGCTTATAAGAAGGGGCTTACGCCTCCTAACAATTTGCAAGTGGGAGAAAAACATTGTGATTAGAAACTCTAAGCACCCACTGATTAGGCGGTGGGGAGCTCGAGGCACCATGAAGACCTACGCCTACTAAAGCCATCTCGTGCTAGTGCTCCTTCTCTCCTCTATGCAGGAAAGGTCGTCACCTATCGCCATTGGAAATGACCATGACGTTCTCAGCCATCTCGAGATCGCCTACTTATACGGCCAAGAACGAGCTCATGCCCCATGCATGAGTAAGATGTCGTCACCGTCAACTATGTCTACTCCAACCGAAGGTACTGAGAACTTAAACTTAAGTTTATTCAGTTGGACTAGTGGTTAGCAAAGTTAGAAGTGATTCTAAGGTCATTCAGTCCTATCACCCAAAGCCCCAAACCAACAAGCACCGCAGGCCAACACCTAGACATTGTTTCTTAGGTTGCCAATAAGGGGAGTTATTTTATTGCCATAACCGGTCTCTCCCTCAACTAGGGAGTTTATCACTACACTATCTACAAGAGGCATTGTAGTAGTATTTACATAATCTCAGTCATAAAGCTAGAGCATATATAACCCTAAAGAACAATATTGTTGGCAAGTGAACATTAATTATGATATACATGCCACTCATCATGTTCTAGTAAGCATATATACATCTAATTCAGTTGGTAGTTTAAGATCTCAACTTTCTCACACCCGCAAACTAAAGAACAATACATGTCTCCACCTACCCCCTAATGAACCGACTGTCATGGCCTCGATGCTTAAGTACATCATCCTCACCAGCAATAAGGGGTACTCGAAACATCTTGTCGCTAACCCTCACACTCAAATTTCTGACACTAGCAAACTAAAGAACAATACATCTCTCCACCTACCACCCTAATGAGCTGACCGCCATGCCCCCCAACGCATAAGGAAGCATCCTCACTAGTAACAAGGGGTACTAGCAACATCTTGCTGCTAACCCTCACACTAACTTTGGCTACAACCTCCAAAATTCTCCCATAACACCACATACTGAAGAGCAATACATGTCCCCCTACCCCATCCAACACACACTTGTAACGACCGTCATCACCCTCAACTCCTAAGGACATCATCCTCACCGGCAACAAGGGGGTACTTGCGATATCTTCGCCCTAACCCTCACATCAGCTTTAGTTACAACCTCTGAAATTCTTCCCAAACAAACTAGCCTCATGACAATTGTCCAAGAAATTTAGATCAGATCAGATCTAAGAACTCCCAAAAAATTGGTAGCTTTTTACACAGACGCCGTGAAAAATAGATCTTGTATTCGATTGGAATCAATAGGGATGCAAGCTATTATGTACAAATCAAATATGGGAAGAAGTTTACATACCAAATCCAGAACATTCTTGGGATTCGACTAAAGGAGTGTAGGAAGCTCCTCGATTCCGATCCCCTTTTCTTCGATAGTATATAAGGTAGTATGCCACAGCGGTGGTCGGTGGGTATAAATGGGGAATTGTCCTATATGGTAAACCTTTCCGTTGCATATAAATCCGTCGGAAACCACCATAATTTTTTTGCAAAAAACCCCAAGAATATACAAAAATATTATGTAAGTAACATACATATAAAAGTTGAATTTATGATCCCAAATGAAAATGAGCTCAAAACATATTTTCCGCATACCATATAACTCTTAGCAAAATGAATGCAAATAAATCAAAATGAATGATACTGCAATTTTAGAGAACTATCCAACTTTTTCTTCGAAAATACTGTTGGATATGAATACCATTTGATCAAAAACAAAAATTAGATGGTATAAATTCAACTTAGATGCAAGGTTGAGCCAAAACTAACATTGGGGAAGTAGTAAAGGAGGGGATTAAAGCAATGGAATTTATCCCAAGATAATTGATGTTAGCAAAAAAAACTGCATGAAGATTAGTAATCCATGTGCCAAAACTATGGTCTATGATATTGATATTTCATTTTTACTATTATTTTCTACTAGAAAAACAAAAACTATTTAAAAATTCCATATGTAATTATCTTTTTTAGCTCATGTTAGTATTCATCTTTAGCCTAGCTAAGCTTGCTTGGGACAAAAGGCTTTGTTGTTGATGTTGTCATCGTCGTCTTGAATATGAATATCATAGGAAAGTGAGTCGAATGCACACTCGATCAAATCTATATATAGTCAATTTTATGCACAACTAAAAAAACTATTTAATAAGTGGCACAAAACATTATCATGCAAGTGTAGATTTGTTAACAAAGTTTTAGATTTTGGATCTATATGTTTAAAATTGTGGCATTTTTTCCTTCTTTTAACAAGGATGTACAGTAAACACTTTCTAAATCAAGGGTACATGATATTAGAACCAAAAGAAGAATGTTCCAGGATACAAAACAACAAAGCATTTTGTTCCCAACCAAATTGAGGTAGGCTAGAGTTGAAACCCAAGAAAAGCTATAGAACATCCCAGAAGGCAAATTATCGACCCATCTAACAACTGTATTTTTTGTCAGCTTGTCAGATTCAAACGGGTCAAAAAGATAGTAAATAAAAGATATAGCCCCACAAAAATGAAGAGTTGGTTTTTCTCTAGTATTGGTTGGTAGCTAAGAAAGTACTATATGTATAAGTCGTTAAGAAGGCAGTGTGTTAAACAAAGCTCCATGGTATTACACATTACAACAATACACAGATCATGGTATTACACATTACAACAATATACAGATTAGGGTATCACACAGTGGCCGACTGAAAGTCGCCTAGAGGGGGTGAATAGGCGGAATCTAAAATTTATAAACTTAAGCACACACTACAAGACGGGGTTAGCGTTAGAATTAAAGTCGAATACGAAAGAGAGGGGAAAACAAATCAACTAAGAAATAAAGCGGATGAACACGATGATTTGTTTTACCGAGGTTTGGTTCTAAAGAACCTAGTCCCCGTTGAGGTGGTCACAAAGACCGGGTCTCTTTCAACCCTTTCCCTCTCTCAAACGGTAACCTAGACCGAGTGAGCTTTCTCCTTAATCAAACTAGTCACTTAGACCCCGCAAGGACCACCACACACTTGGTGTCTCTTGCTTTGATTACAAGTCACTTTGAGAACAAGAATGAGGAATAAGAAAGCGATCCAAAACAAGAGCTCAAAGAACACGAACAAAACACTCTCTCTAGTCACTAGATGTTTGGAGTGAATTTGGGACTTGGAGAGGATTTAATTCTATTGAATTGTGTCTAGGAGTGAATGCACTACCTCTTGTATTGAATGTGAAGTGCTGGAAACTTGTATGCTTGGAGTGGTGGTGGTTGGGGGGTATTTATAGCCCTCAACCACCACATAGCCGTTGGGGATGGCTGCTGTCGACGAGCGCACCGGACAGTCCGGTGCGCCAGCCACGTCACCCAACCGTTAGGGTTCGGGCACTATTTGCGCACTGTAGCTCTGACCCGCGCTTTTGCAGTCGACCGTTGCGCCAAAGAGTCGTTGCTCCGCTGGTGCACCGGACAGTCCGGTGGCACACCGGACAATCCGGTGAATTATAGCGGAGCGCGCTCTGAGAAACCCGAGAGTGGAGAGTTGGACGATGTACGGTCCTGGTGCACCAGACACTGTCCGGTGGCACACCGGACAGTCCGGTGTGCCAAACCAGAGCGCTCTTGGTTTCTTTGCTCCTTTGTTTTTGAACCCTTTCTTCAATCTTTTATTGGTTTGTGTTGAACCTTTATGCACCTGTACAACATGTATTCTAGAGCAAACTAGTTAGTCCAATATTTGTGTTGGGCATTCAACCACCAAAATTATTTAAAGGAAAATGTTAACCCCTATTTCCCTTTCAATCTCCCCCTTTTTGGTGATTGATGCCAACACAAACCAAAGCAAATATATAAGTGCAGAATTGAACTAGTTTGCATAATGTAAGTGCATAGGTTACTTAGAATTAAACCAATATATAATTTCACTAGATATGCATGGATTGCTTTCTTTTTATTTAACATTTTGGACCACATTTGCACCACTTATTTGTTTTTGCAAATCCTTTTTGGAAAATCTTTTCAAAGTCTTTTGCAAATAGTCAAATGTATATGAATAAGATTGCAAGAAGCATTTTCAAGATTTGAAATTTCTCCCCCTGTTTCAAATGCTTTAACTTGAATAAACTTCTCCTCTTAGCTTTCAAGAGGGTTTTAATATATACCAATTGGAACTATACTTAGATACTAGTTTTGAAATTCTATCTTTAAATATACCAATTGAGAATATCATATCAATTGAAGAAATTTCTTATCACAAGATACCAATTGAAAAAACAAACTTTTGTAAATAAATCAAAATTTTGAAGTTGGTGGTGCGGTCCTTTTGCTTTGGGCTGAATATTTTCTCCCCCTTTGGCATTAATCGCCAAAAATGGAGACCTTTGAGAGCCCTTTTTTTATTTTCTCCCCTTTGGTAAACGAAATATGAGTGAAAGATTATACCAAATTGGAGAGTGATGTGGAGTGACGGCGAAGGGTAAATGATACCGTTAGAGTGGAGTGGAAGCCTTGTCTTCGCCGAAGACTCCATTTCCCTTTCAATTTACGACTTAGCATAAAAATACACTTGAACACTCATTAGTCGTAGTCATGAAAGAGATACTATCAAAGGTATATAAATGAGTTATGTGTGCAATGTTTCAATCAAAATTCCGAGAATCAAGAATGTTTAGCTCATTCCTAAGTTTGTTAAAAGTTTTCTCATCTAAAGGTTTGGTAAAGCTATCGGCTAATTGTTTTTTGGTGCTAACATAAGCGATCTCGATATCCCCCCTTTGTTGGTGATCCCTCAAAAAGTGATACTGAATGTCTATGTGCTTAGTGCGGCTGTGTTCAACGGGATTATCCGCCATACGGATTGCACTCTCATTGTCACATAGGAGAGGGACTTTGCTCAATTTGTAGCCATAATCCCTGAGGGTTTGCCTCATCCATAGTAATTGCGCATAGCAATGGCCTGCGACAATATACTCGGCTTCGGCGGTAGAAAGAGCTACAGAGTTTTGTTTTTTTGAAGCCCAAGACACCAGGGATCTCCCCAAAAACTGACAAGTGCCTGATGTGCTCTTCCTATCAATTTTACACCCTGCCCAATCGGCATCAGAATAACCTATTAAATCAAAAGTGGATCCCTTGGGGTACGAAAGTCCAAACTTAGGAGTGTAAACTAAATATCTCATGATTCTTTTTATGGCTCTAAGGTGAACTTCCTTAGGATCGGCTTGGAACCTTGCACACATGCATACAAAAAGCAAAATATCCGGTCGAGATGCACATAAATAGAGTAAAGATCCTATCATCGACCGGTATACCTTTTGATCTACGGATTTACCTCCCGTGTCGAGGGTGAGATGCCCATTGGTTCCCATGGGTGTCTTGATGGGCTTGGCATCCTTCATTCCAAACTTGTTAAGTATGTCTTGAATGTACTTTGTTTGGCTGATGAAGGTGCCTTCTTGGAGTTGCTTGACTTGAAATCCTAGGAAATATTTCAACTCCCCCATCATAGACATCTCGAATTTTTGAATCATGATCCTACTAAACTCTTCACAAGTAGATTTGTTAGTAGACCCAAATATGATATCATCAACATAAATTTGGCATACAAACAAATATTTTGCAATAGTTTTAGTAAAGAGAATAGGATCGGCTTTACCGACTTTGAAGCCATTAGTGATAAGAAAATCTCTCAGACATTCATACCATGCTCTTGGGGCTTGCTTGAGCCCATAAAGCGCCTTTGAGAGTTTATAAACATGGTTAGGGTACTCACTATCTTCAAAGCCGGGAGGTTGCTCAACATAGACTTCTTCCTTGATTGGTCCATTGAGGAAGGCACTTTTCACGTCCATTTGATAAATCTTAAAGCCATGGTAAGTAGCATATGCAAGTAATATATGAATTGACTCAATCCTAGCTATGGGTGCATAGGTTTCACCGAAATCCAAACCTTCGACTTGTGAATATCCTTTGGCTACAAGTCGGGCTTTGTTCCTTGTCACCACACCATGTTCATCTTGCTTGTTGCGGAATACCCATTTGGTACCTACAACATTTTGGTTAGGACGTGGAACTAAATGCCATACCTCATTCCTCGTGAAGTTGTTGAGTTCCTCTTGCATTGCCAACACCCAGTCCAAATCTCTTAGTGCATCCTCCACCCTGTATGGCTCAATAGAGGACACAAAAGAGTAATGTTCATAAAATGAGCAACTCGAGATCTAGTGGTTACCCCCTTATGAATGTCACCGAGAATGGAGTTCACGGGGTGATCTCTTTGAATTGCTTGGTGGACTCTTGTGTGTGGCGGTCTTTGACCCTGAATCTCTTGCTCATCTTCCTTGTCCTTATTGGCTTGATCTCCCTCTTGATCATTGTCCTCCTGTTGAGGCAGCTCATCCTCTTGATCTTCGTCATATTGAGCCTCATCCTCATCTTGAGTTGGTGGAGATCCTTGCATGGAAGATGGTGGTTGATCTTGTGCTTGTGAAGGCTCTTCAGATTCCTTAGGACACACATCCCCAATGTACATGTTCCTTAGCGCGACGCACGGAGCCTCTTCATCATCTAATTCATCAATATCAACTTGCTCTACTTGAGAGCCATTAGTCTCATCAAACACAATGTCACAAGAAACCTCAACTAATCCAGTGGATTTGTTGAAGACTCTATATGCCCTTGTGTTTGAGTCATAACCAAGTAAAAAGCCTTCTACAACCTTAGGAGCAAATTTAGATTTTCTACCTCTTTTAATAAGAATAAAACATTTGCTACCAAAGACTCTAAAATATGAAACATTTGGCTTTTTACCGGTGAGGAGTTCATATAATGTCTTCTTTAGGATTCGGTGAAGGTAGAGCAGGTTGATGGAGTAGCAGGCGGTGTTAATCGCCTCAGCCCAAAACCGGTCCGGTGTCTTGTACTCATCAAGCATGGTCCTCGCCATGTCCAATAGAGTTCTATTCTTCCTCTCTACTACACCATTTTGTTGAGGTGTGTATGGAGAAGAGAATTCATGCTTGATGCCCTCATTCTCAAGAAAGACTTCTATTTGTGAGTTCTTGAACTCCGTCCCGTTGTCGCTTCTTATCTTTTTTATTCTTAATCCGAACTCATTTTGAGCTCGTCTCAAGAATCCTTTTAAGGTCTCTTAGGCCTATGATTTTTCCTGCAAAAAGAATACCCAAGTGAAGCGAGAATAGTCATCCACAATTACTAGACAGTATTTACTCCTGCCGATGCTTATGTAAGCTATTGGGCCGAATAAATCCATGTGGAGTAGTTCCAGTGGCCTGTCTGTTGTCATTATGTTCTTGTGTGGATGATGGGTGCCAACTTGCTTTCCTGCTTGACATGCGCTACAAACCCTGTCTTTCTCAAAATGAACATTTGTTAGTCCTAAAATGTGTTCTCCCTTTAAAAGCTTGTGAAGATTCTTCATCCCAACATGGGCTAGTCGACGATGCCAGAGCCAACCCATATTAGTCTTAGCAATTAAGCAAGTATCGAGTTCAGCTTTGTTAAAATCAACTAAGTATAACTGACCCTCTAATACTCCCTTAAATGCTACTGAATCATCACTTCTTCTAAAGACAATAACACCTGTATCCGTAAAAAGACAGTTGTAACCCATTTTGCATAATTGAGAAATAGAAAGCAAATTGTAATCTAAAGAATCTACAAGAAAAATATTGGAAATAGAATGGTCAGATGATATAGCAATTTTACCAAGTCCTTTGACCAAACCTTGATTTTCATCCCCGAATGTGATAGCTCTTTGGGGATCATCGTTTTTCTCGTAGGAGGAGAACATTCTTTTCTCTCCTGTCATGTGGTTTGTGCATCCGCTATCAATTATCCAACTTAATCCTCCGGATGCATAAACCTTCTTCTTTTTGCCGTCCTTTGCCATGAAGCATTTGTGGCCGACGTTGGGGAAGAGGAGGCCATTGTTGACGGTGATGTTGGCGGCATCCTCGTCGGAGGAGGAGTCGGTGGAGCTCTCATTGGAGTCCCATTCCTGACACACGTGGGCATCGCCGCCCTTCTTCTTGTAGTACTTCTTCTCCTTCTTCTTCCCCCTCTTGTCGTCGCCCCTGTCACTATCACTAGACATTGGACATTTTGCAATAAAATGACCGGGCTTATGCCAAACCCGATTTTAGAAGGTAAACCGAATGCGAACCATGTACGTGCCAGGATAAGAAATTCACATACACGGTAATTACATAAATGACTCATCATAGCACAATGCTTCGAATAACAACAAAGAATAAGTAATAATATTAAAGACTAGAGTCATTCACATAATATAAATCAATGTACACAGAATCGAAACGTAGCAACGTAAATTAACCCACCACAGGCAGCTGACTCGGGGGAGGTCGCTAGACTAATCTTCGAACTCGTCGAAGTCCTAGAACTCCTGGAGATCCACCTCGACGCCTTCTTCTCCTTCTTTACCTGAGCATAGATTGCACCAAAGGCAACCTGGTGTTTTGTGAAAGCAAGGGTGAGTACACATCAACGTACTCAGCAAATGTCCCGTTTGGCTGAGGTGGACAAGCTTTATGTGGAGTTAAGCTCAAGCAGTTGCTTTTAGTTGGTCGGGTATTTATTATTAGTAGAAGCCAAGTTTTATCATAAAATCAACCCGTGAATCATTTCCTCATCGAGGAACATCATTATCATCATCGTAACCAAAACCATAAATAGAACCATTGTATCTCGAACCATCTGTATCTCTAATCAAAGAGGATCCCAAGGCCGCTCTTAACCGTGAACACGACTGATATATCAGTTTCATTCCCTCTGCAGAGGTCGCACACTTTACCCACGAGTCATGATTCCCTTTCTGCCCGAGGAGAGCTAATCCCCATTGACCACTACCTAGGTGGTCTGGCATGGTATCACTACGTAGCCTTTACAAAGACTCCCCTGGTGCATAGCTGATCGTTAGGTTTCGCCAGTCGTACAAACGCAGTACACCTCCCCAAGGTGGGTGACTAACAAAACCAAATCGAATGAACTTCTGCACCCATCCCTTGGCAGAGCGAGCACCACGCCCCAGCCCCCATTGACGGCCCTTTGGCAAAGCCAACTATACCCCCAGGTTCATCTAATTAATCAGCTAAGGGCGTCCCATTCCACCCTCATGGATGCACTGTTATCCCGGGTGGTCACTCCACGAACAGGTCCTTACGAAGAGGCACTCAGGAAAAATGGCCCGAGCCCCCTAAAATATCACAATATCATCATCAGGATAACATCGTCGTATCATAAATGTTCACATCATGTTCATTGATTAAAGTTGAGCAATAGCATGAAGCTAACCATAATAACCCAAAAGGTAATCAAGGACAAGGTAAATGAAAAGCTAGTCAATCTTTATGTTTCAATTAATTAATGCGGGACAGTGAATTATAAGTAGATAGGACATAATGGGTCATAGGACACTTGCCTTCACCAAACAGATGCTCAGGGTCTTCAATCTCGTAGAACTCGAAGAACCCGATCACTTGGTCGCCAACTCTTGATCTTCGATTCCGCGAAGCTCGGAAACGAATTGTGATCTAATCGCAACGCAAAGCGAAGACGAACAAGCACAAGCAAACAAACATATATATAAGTATAAGAACATTACACCATACAAGATAAAATGTTATGAAAACATGCAACATAAAATAGAGCTCGACACTAAGGTCACGCGAGGGAAAGAAACATCGAACTCGAAGCTACGGTTGAGAGATTAGCGCGTTAACACTAAACAAGTATTAACTATAACTTTTAGTTCGACAATATCAAATATAAATATTATACACCGTTTAGTTTGATTAATCTGCTACACTAACAAATGTCAGTTAATTAAGTAATTTTAGTTAAAACGGGAGATTCTAAGCGAGACGAATTCACGACGCGTGAAACAGCACGACAGCGTGCAAACGACGCGCGAATACGCGCGACATAGTATGCTGGCGACACACGAAACAATGTGCGCGACCAGCGCGAACGACGAACGAATCAGCACGCGACCAGGACGAGTAAAAATGGGTTTGCAACGCGTTATATCAAATAACTGGCCATCTGCGACTAGCAAACAACACGACCAACGAATACTACTAGATTATGATTAAACGCGCAAAACTATATTTCTAAGTTGATTTAGTCCATATAAATTATTGCGCAAAATATTTTAGATAAACTGAATTATCAATTAGTCAATGACAAATCAAAAATTAATTAATAAGCATGAACAATTATAGTGAAATGATTAACTCATGTGCGCGGACAGCGTGCGATACACGCGAACGACACACAGCATTGCACGCGACACGCGCGAACAACACATGTGACGCGCGGCCGACGAGGAAAACTAAATAGGTGACGTGTTTATATTAAACAAATATTAAATAATTAAAAAGCAGTTAAGTTAATATTGGTCATGTTAATATTTATTATAAAAGCGCAGTTGAACACTACATATTTAATCTAATTGAAATATTAGTCTAATAAATATTAGTCGAGTAAACCTTAAGTTAATTATCCAACATATAAGACCTGATGAATTAACGTTACTAACATGAGTGCTTATAAGTGGAAAACAATTTATTATCACGCGCAGATGTCGCGCGACACACGTGATCGACACGCGAGATACGCGCACACGACGTGTGACGACACGCGACACTATACGAAACAGCACGCGAAACAACGCGCATGACAGTGCGCGAGTCAACGCTACTATGGGCGCGAATAGCATGATCACACAAACGAGGCCGCGCACGAACAATAACAAACAAATAATTGGTTAACAGTATGTAACCTGATATTAATCAAGTTAATTAACATTTATATTTATAAAAGCACGAGTTAAAACTACATACTCGTTCTAATTAAATTGTTATTTTATTAACCCTCGAACAAACTAAAAATTAATTATTTAACTAAAATATGCGACACGACGACCACGAGCGCCACACTTAGGAACAGCGTGCGCGACAACACGCGCGGCGTGAACGCGCGAACGAACAACGGCGACGCGCAAACAGCGCGCGACTCGCGAGAACGACGAGACATGTGAAACTATTAAACTGTGTCGTTTTTCTTATATTAACCAAGTGTTAAATATAACCTTCAAGTCAACATCAACAAGTTACAGCTATCTACAAACGTCTAATTATAATTGTAAACTAGATTCGATTGAGCTGTTGTTTTAATAACTGACAACTAAACAATTAATCAAGTGATTAACATGAACGGTATGGCGAAGCGATGTTATTAAAGCGTGCAAATAGCGATTTACGTCAGCGACGACGCGCACGAACAACATGTTAATTAACATGTGCGAAACAGCATGCCAACAACGTGCGGACCGGACGCGCGGCGCGCGTACATGAGCATGCAAATGGACAACGGCGATGTGCACGACATGCACGGAACGACGCGCGACGACACGTGAAATGTGCGCAACTCAGGTGTGTTGCGCGCAACGCGAAGCACACGGCAGCGAGGATGTGACGAGGCTGCACGGATGGGAAGATGAAGGGTAGACCAGGGGTAGACGAAGCTCGCCTTTCGACGTCTACAGATGGTGAGACGCGAAGCGAGCTTGATGACGTGCAACGACATTCCTCTATGCACGCGCACCCCCAAAAAACTAAAACGATCGCTACCATGGAGTTAGCGCAGGGAGATGGCCAGCTCAATCAGGGAGGCTTCTTGGGCACAAACTAGCATACAAGGGAAAGGAAGAACGTAGACAAACCTCTTCGCGGCAACGATGTATGACGATGGACGGGGTCGGCTCGGGCTACTCCAGCGATGCTGCTGGGCACGGACAGACGCCGCGGCCGGAGCGAGGCAAGCCGGGCGCGGCCATGGTGAGGGCCGGAAGTGTAGGGCCGGGCACGGTCGCAGCGAGGCATCGCGACCCCGACGATGCTCACGAGATCGACACGCGGCGAAGGTGGGTTGCGCCTTCGGCGGCGCAACACGCACGGCACTCGGTGCCGCAGCGGCGGGGTGGGTGCTCGGTGACAAGGGAATGGAGGAGGAAGATGAGACTAAACTGCACAGAAGAAAGATATGCGCGAGGCTCGGGCGGATGGTTCAACGGAGAAGAGGAGCAGCGGGGCGGGCAGGGCCTTGAGCGGCCGCGCGTCCGCACAACGTGCGCGACGTGGGCGCAGTTGGCGGCGGGAAAACACGGCTGCTGCGCGCAGGGCATCGTGGCGCGTGCGGGCATGGCGCTCTACATGCGGGCATGCTGCTGGGCCCGAGTCGCAGCGGCTGGGAACGTGGCTGCTGTGCTGCGCGACGCTAGCGAGCACGAGCGTCGTGTGCTGGGCTGCCCAGGCGCGGGGCAGCGGGGTGGGCCGCGATGGTGCGCGAGGCTGGGGAGCGCTGGGTCGCGGGGCTGGGACGGGGCAGCTGGGCCGCACGCTGCAGGGTGCGCTGCTGGGCCACTGAGGCCGAGCAGGCCAGAGGGGGGAGCGGGTAAGGTGGGCCGCGCGCGCTCGGTCGGCTGGCCAGGGCAGGCCGCGAGCGCACTAGGGTGGACCGGCTGGAAGGAGGGTCTTGGGCCGCAAGGCAAGGAGGGGCTAGGCTTTTTTCTATTTCTTTCCTATTTCTTTACCTTTTGTTCTTTTCTGTTTTCTCCACCATTTCAAATCAAACTCCTTATTAAACGCATGCTCCACAAAATCACCCATTCAAGAAAATAAAAGTATGCTCCGGCATGATGCAAAGGATTAGAGCACCTCTTAGGTTTTATTTTACTATGCTTACACAATTACACATCGATATAGAACAAAATACTTCTCTACTATTTAGCCAAAAGAAAAGAAGAGCAAGGAAAAGGGAGGGTAACACCTTAATTTGGTGGATATTAGAAAAGAAATTTTATACCCCCAAATTCAGGGTGTTACAGCTTACCACACTTGTAACACACCCTCTTGGAGCGGGGTTTGTAGTCCTTCCCCCTCCTTTGCTTGAGGATTTGGCGAAAGCTCTTGATGATGAGCGCCATCTCCTCATTGTCGAGCTTGGAGGCGTCGATGGGGAGTCTACTTGATGTAGACTCTTATTTCTTCTCTTATGTCGCTTTGAATGCGACGGGTTGCACCTCTAGTGTGGAGGTGCCGCCTTGCTCCAAGTCGACGATGTGTTTGGAGCCTTTGATCATTAGCTCAAAGCTCACAAACTTTCCTATCACTTCCTCGGGAGACATTAATTTGTATCTAGGATCCCCACGAATTAATTGAACTTAAGTAGGGTTATGAAAGACAAGGGATCTTAGAATAACCTTGACCATCTCATGGTCATCCCGTTTTGTGCTCCCGAGGTTGCGCACTTGATTCACCAAGGTTTTGAGCTGATTGTACATTGCTTGAGGCTCCTCTCCTTGGTGGAGACGAATCGACCAAGCTCCCCTTCGATCGTCTCCCGCTTGGTGATCTTGGTCACCTCATCTCCTTCGTGTGCGGTCTTTAGGACGTCCCAAATTTCCTTGGCGCTCTTTAACCCTTGCACCTTATTATACTCCTCTCGACATTGAGAGGCGAGGAGTATAGTAGTGGCTTGGGAGTTAAAGTGTCGTATTTGGGCGACCTCGTCCGAGTCGTAGCCCTCGTCCCCCACAGTAGGTACCTGCGCTCCAAACTCAACAATGTCCCATATGCTTGCGTGGAATGAGGTTAGGTGATGCCTCATTTTATCACTCCACATACAATAATCCTCACCATCAAAATATAGTGGTTTACCTAATGGAACAGAAAGTAGAGGAGCGCGCTTAGAAATACGGGATAACGAAGTGGCATCTTACTATACTTCTTGCGCTCATGGCGCTTAGAAGTGACGGACACGGCGTCGGAGCCGGATGTGGAGGGCGACGAAGAATCGGTCTCGTAGTAGACCACTTTCCTCATCTTCTTCTTCTTGTCGCCACTCCGATGCGATTTGATGTGAGAAGGGTATTCCTCCTTGCCTTTGGCGTCGGACTCCCTTGATGGAGCCGTCCCGTGGCTTATGGCCTTCTCGCCGGTTTCCATCTCCCTTTTGGCGGATCCTCCCAACATCATTTCGAGTGGTTAGACTCTAAATGAAGTACCAGGCTCCGATACCAATTGAAAGTCACCTAGAGGGGGGTGAATAGGTGGAATCTAAAATTTATATACTTAAGCACACACTACAAGACGGGGTTAGTGTTAGAATTAAAGTCGAGTCCGAAAGAGAGGGGGAAAATCAACTAAGAAATAAAGCGGATGAACACGGTGATTTGTTTTACCGAGGTTCGATTCTAAAGAACCTAGTCCCCGTTGAGGTGGTCACAAAGACCGGGTCTCTTTCAACCCTTTCCCTCTCTCAAACGGTCACCTAGACCGAGTGAGCTTTCTCCTTAATCAAACGGGTCACTTAGACCCCGCAAGGACCACCACACACTTGGTGTCTCTTGCTTTGATTACAAGTCACTTTGAGAACAAGAATGAGGAAGAAGAAAGCGATCCAAGAACAAGAGCTCAAAGAACACGAACAAAACACTCTCTCTAGTCACTAGATCTTGTATTGAATTGGGACTTGGAGAGGATTTGATTCTATTGAATTGTGTCCAGGAGTGAATGCACTAGCTCTTGTATTGAATGTGAAGTGTTGAAAACTTGGATGCTTGGAGTGGTGGTGGTTGGGGGTATTTATAGCCCTCAACCACCACATAGCCATTGGGGATGGCTGCAGTTGATGGGCGCACCGGACAGTCCGGTGCGCCAGCCACGTCACCCAACCGTTAGGGTTTGGGCATTGTCGACCGTTGGAGGCTTTGTCTTCTAGTGGCACCGGACAGTCCGGTGCCGCTCCGGATAGGCACTGTTCACTGTCCGGTGCGCCTCTGGCGACTGCTCTGACTTCTGCGCGCACTGTTTGCGCACTATAGCTTTGACCCGCGCTTTTGCAGTCGACCGTTGCGCCGAAGAGTCGTTGCTTCGCTGGTGCACCGGACAGTCCGGTGGCACACCAGACAGTCCGGTGAATTATAGCGGAGCGCGCCCTGAGAAACCCGAGAGTGGAGAGTTGGACGTTGTACGGTCCTGGTGCACCGGACACTGTCCGGTGTGCCAGACCAGGGCACTCTTAGTTTCTTTGCTCCTTTGTTTTTGAACCCTTTCTTCAATCTTTTATTGGTTTGTGTTGAACCTTTATGCACCTGTACAACATGTATTCTAGAGCAAACTAGTTAGTCCAATATTTGTGTTGGTCATTCAACCACCAAAATTATTTAAAGGAAAAGGTTAAACCCTATTTCCCTTTCACCGACGCAGAACAAAATTCTAGGTGGGGCCAACAGTGCAAGAAACAAATCATCAAACTAGACCATAAATGTAGATTAATGATAATAACATGAATGTTAAATAATAATATCTAGTGTTTTCAAAATGATATGATTACCAAAAATAACCTTTTTCGCTACATAAAGGAGAGCTAGAGAGAGAAAATAGGTGGACTAACCGAGGACGAGGCAATAGGGCAGAGCAGCTGCATCGGCGTGTCGTTCTAGCGAGTCATTGAATTTGTCGTGAGATGGCGTTGGTGAGACGACGACGGGTGGAAGGAGAGAGTGCAGGAGGCGAGGTAGCAATAGATGACGGTGACGACAAACGACAGCCATTGTCGTGTTGCGACGGCGCGGTGGGACCCTAATGAGTTAGCGAGGGACAGGTGACGCCATGGTCCCACCAACAGCTTGCCATCTGCTGGTGCGGACTAGATGGCAAAATATCAATGTTGTGTGCAGGATCCTGATGAGTCGACGAGCTGATGAGTAATGAGAAGGCAAGGTGCCCTGCAGTGGGTGGGTTAGGTCATCAACTTACTGGTCAGTCGATGACCGAAGAAGTGAGTGAGCCATGAGTGGGCTCGCGCTAGGGAAGAGAATCAAATGGCTCAGGTGAAGAGTGGACTGAGCAGTGAAGCGCCGAGAGAAAAATATATCAAAACTTAGTTTTCATTAGATTTGTCCACACTAACTATACAAAAGTTTGTTTGTTTTGGTGTGTACCTAAACCTAGGTATAAGGGTTAAAAAAATTGAGGTGGGGCCATGGCCCACCTTGCCCACCCCTTGAATTCGCCCCTGGTATTACACATTACAACAATATATTGCCTTCCACAATATAACAAGCACCATGCAACATTTAACTTTCCATTTATCAACATGTTTATTTTGCAAGATTATATATAGTATCCCAATCTTTCATGCATTCCAAAATAAATGATAGGATAACAGACCTTCTATATGTAATGTCCTTTGGAATTAATTGTAAATGTTAATGGGACACACATACAACCAATGAATATTGCTCCATATAAAGAAAAGAGAAACATTAATTACTAGTCAGTAGTACTTAGTTACAACGTTTCAGAGAGGAAGGACTAAAAAGAGTAACATTAGAAGAAACATATGAAGGTAACTCATTTATGCAGAGAATTGTGGCTATATGTGGTTATGAAATATTCTCTAAACTTATTCATAACTATGCAAAGGTGAATTTCTTTCTGAAAACAATGTGTAACATATACCTATAGGAACGGATGTCAAAGAACCATATTGTTTACGCGGTTGTTTACCTAGTCAGTACATGCCTCCCAGAAAAAATAGAAATTTGGTGTTGTAGCACTAAAAGACCATTATATCTATAAAAACACCACCCAAGAACTCGGTTACCTGAAATACAACACAAAGATTTGAGGTTAACTCAATGTAGTACTCTGATACGTTTTGGTAGAAGCGACTTCAAAATAGTACACCCATGCTGTAATGGGAGGTCGCGCGATGCAAGGAACGTGGGTCGCTGACGTGGTGGCTTTGTCTCGCAGCTGCCTACATTGTGGCAGCATGCGAAAGGTCGAAAGGAGGAGAACGAGGTGTGGGCGTGTGGCTACTGAGCAACCACCAATTTGGGACACGAAGATTGATGACCTAGAACTAGAAGGCTAGAAGTCTCATGCCCTCATAGAGGATTTATGGACGATTTGGGGCGTAACTAGAACTTTTCAAGTGATGGTTTTCTAAAATAAGTCTACATAACCCCTATCTTTTGATTAGGTGTCTCCATCACCCCTTGTCTTTCCAAAATGGAGGTTTAACCCTTTATCTTCGAAATACCATCCACATGACTCCTAGTGGTTTCTTGGACCGGTTTTGCTAACATGGTAGATTACATGGAGTGGTATTTGCCCGCATGTCCAACATGGCACCTAGGCCCACTTTTTTTGCTCCCACGACAGCATGTGTGCAATAAGGAGGGGGTAAGTGTGTTGTATTTTCATCTTCTCCTTGTTTCCACGTCCACTTTCCCTTGTATTCCTCCTCTACCCATCTGACAAAGCGTGCAAGGAGCGGATGATCATCGACGAACTTGGTTGAGCAGACGCGTCATGGCATGGAGGTAAGTACCTGTTGGATCTCTGCATTGTTTAACTCCCCAATCTTCATTGCAATTTGGGTGGTTAGGCAAAAGAGGGTTTTGGTTTTGTTAGTTGTGGAGTTTTGCCCTAAATTTTTGGTTTTCAAACCATTCCAATAGTGCTAGAGTTTGCTTTTTCTCTTGTAGGAAATGTTTGCTTTTCATCGTAATTATGCTGAATTAAGTTAATTGTTGGCATGCTAGGTTGGATCATCTTGTAGCTAGGTTCCATTATGGTGAAACCTATCATATAGATAGTGGAAAGTTGAAGTCTATAGGGAAACTGGAGTGTCGTATATAGAACTAGACAATATTTCTTTGCCTGAGATCAAGGGTTACATAAGGGACCACATGACTGTTAGAGATCCGCTACGGTTGCATTGCTTGAAGCCTGGGATTTAGTTAGGTGATGGATTGGTTCTGTTAATTGATGATGTATCTTGCTAAAAAAATGTGTGATCACACAACCAATGGTGGAGTAGCAGAAGTGTATGTGGAGGGATGGACTTTGCAAGTGAATGAATCATCCTCTCTGCATAGAATTCCTTTGAAAGAGGACAAAGATTGGCTTTCATTTACGGAGTTCTATAGGTCTCCTTATAAGGATCCAAAGGTAGACATCATGTTTACAAATAAAAATGAAGAAGTGAAATAAGATGATGGTAAACATGGAAAATAAGATGAACAGTGGTTTGGGGATGACAATGGGGATGAGGAAGAGGATGGTGGTTCTAGTGATCTTGAGTTTGTTTCCAATTTACATGGTAAAGAGAGGAAGGTACTAGTTTAGATGAAGGATATTAGCCTAAAGAGGATGATGAATCCTTGGAGTTAAGAAATGTTTTCTCATGATATAAAAAGGAACATCAAGGCCAAAAATTGGGTGTTCATTCAAGTGAAATCTAATAGTCACCTAGAGGGGGCTGAATAGGTGACACCTGAAATTTCACAACTTAAACAAAAACTTTGAATCCCATATTAAGGTTAGCTCAAAATCTAGAACAAAGGAGTAGGGAGAGAGGAAAGTTCTTGCACTTGATTGCTCTCTTGTATGCAAAAATAATACTGGAGCAATATCACAAGTGAAGATAACAACAAGAACTTGGGGATAGAGAGGAAAAACAAATTGCATAAAATAAGGAACACAAGATGCGGTAATTTGTTTGACCAAGGTTCAACTCCAAAGAGTCTACAACCCTGTTCTAGTGTCCCAAAGGACGAGGTTGCACTCAACCCTCTCAAGTGATCCAAAGATCAAACTTGAGGCCACAGATTCCATTATAATTGTCTCTTCACAAGGATCTCCATAGACCAAAGTTTCTTGAGCACAAGTTGATGGAAGCTAGAACTCCAATAGGAGCAAGTGGAGGAATAAAAACACACAAGAGCTCAAGAACAACCCCAAAAGATCAATGAACACAAGCGCAAAACTGCAACAGAGCGTTCTCACGCGAATATGGGTGCTTGGATCACTTTAGTGTGTTTCTTTAATGCTTAGGAATGAATACTATAGCTCTTCAGTGAATTGGTGTGTTGAGGGGACTGGTTTGGGGTCTATTTAAGCCCCAAACCCCCCCCCCCCAAAGAATCGTTGAAGAAATCAGCCCAGATCTGCTCTATGTGGGGACACCGGATCGGTCTGGGCACCAGATTTGTACGTGTGGACCAATCTTCGAATATTGACTGCGCCTTCCATCTAACGTTGGTACCAAACCAGTTCGGTGCACCACCAGACACTGTGTCACGTCAGCTAGTCATTGTGTCGTCCGTTGGAGCATGAGATAGCCGTTGGACCCTGGTGGTCTAGTGCACACAGGATTGACCCGATGTGCCCAGGCTTCTTGTGTCTTCTGTAGCCCTCTCTAGAAAACTGGTCTGACGCACCACCAGACCTTCTACATGGCTCTCTGGAGAAGTGGTTCGGTGCACACCGGACTGGTCCGGTGCGCCCTAGATAGTTGCACCTTTGTATTTTTTCTTCTTTTTCTCACCAAATTGATTCGATATTTTCCAAGAGTGTTCCCATGACTAAGACAAATATTCTTATTGACAATCTAACTATGTCTCAGTCGTGTAACTTTATTTTTTTTGATTCTCCAACTGAATTTCTATGTATCTATCGTAAAATCATGCATACACATACTTAACAAACATGCTAGTCCACATTTGTTGCGTTGGACATTAATCGCCAAAACAGTCATAGAAATGGCACAAGGCACATTTTCCTTTCAAAATCAAATATTTTATTCCAGTTTTGACTGAACCAGAACAACCCAACTTTGATGATGGAGGTACTCCACACTATGATTCTAGTGAAGACTATTCCTATGATGAGAACAATGTTGGAGAATCAGAGAGGTGGAGGACAATGGAAAACAGATTTGACAACAAGTCTGAACTTGCAATATTTGCTCTTGGTATGGATTTCGGATGCAATAGGTAATTCAAGGAGGCACTTGTGATATATGGACTTAAGATCCACAAACATCTGCTTTTTGTGAAGAATGAGAACAAACGAGTTAGAGCTACTTGTTCTTGGTCAGGTTGCAAGTGGATGGTTTATGGTTCTAAGACTAGTAGTTCTGAATGGTTCAAGATAGTTACATTTGTTGGTGAGCATTGTTGCCCACCTAGGATAGACAACAAATTGTTTACCTCTCCAAGAATTTCCAAGTTTTATTACAGTTAAATTAGATATAATCCCACTTGGAAGGTACCGTTGATCAATAAGGCAGTGCTGAAAGATTTTCTAGTAAATGTGTCACTATCAAAATGCAAAAGAGCTAAGTCTTTGTTGCTAAAGGCAGGAATTGCCTCTATAAAAGGAGAGTATACTAGATTTATGACTACCAACTAGAGCTTCTGAGAAGTAACCCTGGTAGCACAGTGGTTGTATGTTTGAATCCAAAGTTTGAGGAGAAACTTTTTGAGAGGCTTTGTGTCTGCTATGATGCTTGAAAGAAGGGTTCCTTTGCTAATTGTAGAGGGGTCCTAGACTTAGATGGCTACTGGTTCAAGGGTGGAAATAATGGCAAGTTATGTGGTACCAGTGGTCATAACTCTAGGAGATGTAAAAAGATTCCTGAAAGTGGAAAGAAGAAAATTGCTCATATCAGGAGAGAAGCAACCAAGAAAAGAAAGCAGAGCCAACTATCTATATCATATACTAGACAGAAGAATCAAAAAATACTAAGGTAAAATCCTGTAATTACTTTCATCATGTAAGACTGAGGTAATGTTCATATATCTTTCTTCATTTGAAAGGAGGATGCACAAGGATGCCAAGCACAAGCTGCAGAAGGGAGCCAATTTGAAGTGGGTCTAGTCGAAGCTACTCAAGGAATGTTCGGGGTCTGCTTCGTCGCCGAAGGTCCTGTAAGAAGAAACACCTTCAGAAGATCATCACAGAAGTAAAGCCGAAGTTATCATCTAGGGAGCTTCGGCATAGCGACACACCTTGAGACGAAGGGTTGCACCGACTTAAAGATGAAAAGACCGATCGACCCATGATAATTTGTGTCATGATTGTAACTAGTTGTAAAGGACATAAATGTAATTTTGACCGGGTTGTGTCCTGTGCCTATAAATAGGTGAACAATACCCCATACTGTTCACACTGGCTTGTATTCGCTCGTGCGCCACGCTTGGACTTTTACCTTCTGTCAAGCCGAAGGTATTAATGTAATTCAATATTGTTCTTATTCATTTGTGATGATATGATAAAGATATATTAAATACCATGTAATTACTCATGGTATTTCTCATGTTTCATATGCTTCTTCTTCCATTAACATATACTGTGATGATGAAGGTACGTCCTTCATGACCTTCGTCTAAAGATCGTTATATCCTAAGTGGTACGTCCTTCATGACCTTCGTCCAAAGATCGTTATATCCTAAGGGAAATAATGCTTTGAAGGATGAAGGGCTGTAACCATTAACTTGTTTTTTGTGTTGCCTTGTTATTAATTCATAGCATTTGAGAATAAGTCCCCAACGAGGAACATGTTTGATGCTGTAGAAGAAAGTCATTCTCATGATGCATAAAGGACTAACCTGGGAAGGCAGAGGATAAGAACTAGGAAAAGATTGGCACATCTATTGTATGGCAACGATTACTAATGTGAACTTTTGAGATTTTGGTTGTAAATTTGGGTTTGGAACTTCAGATGTGTTGGATCTTAGTTACTAAGTAGTGTCCAGTTTAAGGTTTATGGGTATCAAGTGAACTAAGTGGTGTCCAGTTTATGGTTGTGAACTAAGTGTTGTCTAGTATAATGTTTATGGGTGTCATATGTCCTTTAAGGCTTTCATCTTATTATATGGTTGTGATATTGCTTTATGGTTGTGATCCATGGTTCACGACAACCACCTTTCCACTGCATTCTTTAGTTCGCACAAACTAACATTAATAGTTGATATTTGAGCTCATAGGTTGACAACATGGACAATTTACATTGACCACTTCTCCATTACATTCATCGATCCATACAATATGGAGTTCATCCTAAACACCAAGACCATAATAAAAACTACACTAAAACAACATGAGTAAATGCATGACCTTCCTACACTAGCCTTCTTTGGCATAGTAAGCATTGCATCCCTCCCTATCTTGTGCTTTAGCATTTCATCCCCCTTTGTCTTGTGGTTCAACATTCCATTCGATGTCGGCTTTGACGTCGACCTTGGAGACGAGCATGCACTTGACAACTCCATTGCAGCACCACCCCTCTTCCTTCACACCTGAGCCGACGCTTCATCGGCCTGGTCGTCGTGGTCACCGTTGTCCTCGCTGCTTACCGAAGATTGCCCCCCCAAACTCCCCTAAAATATAATATGTTTCCCGCTAACTAGGACAGCCGGTACATGCACAGTGGAACAGGGGACCATAACACATTGGGCGGGAAAAACCTAAACTAATCCACGTTGTCATGCAAATCATCAAAACGAACGACCTAAACCACTTAGATGAGTATTGTGCATGGTATTATTAAGGTTAGGGGGTTAAAGATCTGTTTTAAAGGACATTCTCTAATGTAGAACACCTAATCAAACAATAAGCAATTATGTAGACTTATTCCTGGTTTTTTATGACAGAAAGGTATTGGAAAGATGAAAGCCACTTGTAATGGAAATAGTATAAAAAATTTTCTTTTTCAAGGTGGGGTGTAGCGCGCCACCAGAAAATAAAAATCGTATAAAAATTGGAAAAAGTCTACATAGCCCTCAACCTTTAGAGTGTAGTCTACTTCACTATTCACATTTAAAACTGGTTGTTTAACCCCGTGAACTTTATATTACCAGACAAATAACCCTAGGGTAGTTTTTGTTGGTGGTTTTGATAACATGACATTGATTTAAGTGTCACCGGTTTTATCTATTTCAGTTATGTTATGTAGCAGTATGCAAAGTTTATATAATTTTGCACACAAATTGATAAATAAGATATTACATGTGCCCTATTCTTTTGGAATTTTAGAAGTACCGGTTTAACATTAAAAATAAAAATAAAACTACATGAATATAATTTAATATTTTTGTTCCTGATTCATTTATTATCTTCTGAAACTAAAATTTTTACTAGAGATAATTAACACTATTACTAAACTACTGCATTTTTGTTGATTTTATTAAACAATTTAAGTAACCTTTCTTCTAATTAATAACTAAAGTAATTTTACATTTGCTGTTTTAGAAACACTTAGCAAACATTAAACACAACCCTTCTCTTAGCTAAAATAAATTATACCGATATTTCTATAATATTTTGAGGACTTCAAATCTATGTTGATCAAGTAGATTGCATGTCGTCTCTGCGCAAAGAAAAGCGAAACGTGGGAGGATACGCTCGCTTATTCTGCTCTGAAGTAACTTCTCATCGACTCGCCTCAAAATTGCCCTCGCAATATGTTTGTATATCTCCTATTCCTCCAGCGGTCCAGCTCCATTAAACAAAATTATGTTTTGCTCCAACTGAAAATTTTGGAGTTACTAGGAATCGATCACTCAATATGAGTGGAGCTGGAGCATTACTTTATGTGCCCAAACAGAGGGGATCAGAAGTTACAGCATATCTGAAGAGCACCGTGCCTGTTGTTTGCTTGTCCATATGAAACTAGTGCTTTGGTGCCTTTAACTGTAATCACAAGATCCCCGTTTCAGTTAGTTGCAGATGGCCTTTTTAGTGGTCACTTTCTGTCCCATAGCTGAAGATCTATTGGCGCCGCGCCAGTTTCCACATCTATCGTAGCACCCGTTTTTACCTAGTCTCGACGAATACCTTAACGTTTGTGACCAGAAGCTGTGAGAGATCACCATGGCATCCGGTGCTTCACGAAATGTCAGGTGAGCGTCTTCCCGCGGGAACACCTCTTCTCTTATCTTCTATCTAGCTTACATGTTGCAACTCAGGATAACTTCCACTACAGTTTATATGGCCACTTTCAGATAACTGAAAAAGCCACGTTATTGACCAAAGGATTCATCAGGATCAATAATAATGTTTATAACGAAAGCGGCTTCTCCGCGAAATTTCAGGTTCCAGAACGAGATCGAGGTCCAGAGCTTCAGAACAAGCCCTCTGCAGAGCCTCAGCAGAAAGCACGGCAAGGCTCACGATCCCAGGAAATGCCGGCTGGGTTTCCGCGGCGGCTGCCTGGAGAAGGCGTGCCGGAACCGGAAGCCGATGCTGAAGGACAGGGTGCTCTCGCGCGCCTTCTCGGAGGAGCTGGAGTCCCTGATGCACGCCGCCGGCGGCAGCCACCTCTTCTTCGACCCGCGCGGGCAGCTGATCCACCTGTGGAACAAGATCTTCCTGTCCGCCTGCCTGCTGTCGCTGTTCGTGGACCCGCTGTTCCTGTACCTGACGGGCACGCAGCGGAACACGTGCGTCGAGTTCAAGGACTCGCTGGCGCTCACGCTGTCCATGGTCCGCTCGCTGCTGGACCTCTTCTACGCCGCGCACATCCTGTTCCGCTTCCGCACCGCCTTCATCGCGCCGTCGTCGCGCGTGTTCGGGCGGGGCGAGCTCGTCATCCAGCCCTACGAGATCGCCAGGAGGTACCTTGGCCGGACGTTCTGGTTCGATCTCGTCACGGCGCTGCCCTTGCCGCAGGTCAGCTCCCGCACGCAGCCATTGATGACGTGTGTCAGTTGCGAGACTGAACAGTGAGGCTTTTGGTTTGTCATGCATGCAGTTCGTGATCTGGATCGTTATACCAAGGCTGAATGAGTACTCCCGGACGGCGAACACGAAGAACATCCTCCGGTTCAGCATCATCTTCCAGTACCTCCCGCGGTTGTTCCAGATATTCCCGCTCTCGGGGCGGATCGTCATGGCGACGGGGGTCATGACGGAGACGGCGTGGGCCGGCGCCGCGTACAACCTGATCCTCTACATGCTCGCAAGCCACGTGCTTACTTCGACCGTATATCTTTTTGCGTTGATAGATAGATGCTGATTTTTTCTTTTCCTTTTTCTTCTTTGGACGAGCACAGGTGCTGGGAGCGCTGTGGTATCTCTTCTCCGTGCAGAGGCAGGAGGCATGCTGGAGGGAGGCGTGTCTGCTCGTGAGCCCGACGTCCCAGACCATGTTCTTCGACTGCAAGGCGTTGAGCAGCAACAGGACGATCTGGTATGAGCTGAGCAACATCACAACAAGCCGGTGCACGCCTGGCAACGGCTTCTACCCGTTCGGTATCTACGAGGAGGCGCTGTACGCCAAGCTCACGTCGTCGTCTTTCACCCAGAAGTACTTCTACTGCTTCTGGTGGGGACTCAAGAACCTCAGGTATGCATGAGCGCAGGAACTGGTGCGTATTTGGTAATAGTTACATGTCTCGGTGCAAACTTTGAAGCTCAGGCCAATTTAGTACTTGTGTTTTCAATAAATAAATGGAACAGCTCCTTAGGACAGAATCTGTCGACGAGCTTGTTCATCGGTGAAATAACCTTCGCGATCGTCGTCGGCGTTCTTGGGTTAGTGCTGTTTGGCCTGCTCATCGGCAACATGCAAGTAAGCCAGCAACAACAGAGGCTAAAATCCTACTGTCTGTTATAGGATCTCTGTGATCTAACATGACCCTGCCCTGTGTCCATGCACACAGTCTTACCTCCAAGCAACGATGGTGCGGCTGGAGGAGTGGCGGACGAAGCGGACGGACATGGAGCGGTGGATGCACCACCGGCAGATCCCCCAGCCGCTGAAGCAGTGCGTCCGGAGGTACCACCAGTACCAGTGGGTGGCCACGCGCGGCGTCGACGAGGAGGCCTTGCTGCAGGACCTCCCCATGGACATCCGCCGCGACATCAAGCGCCACCTCTGCCTCGACCTCGTCCGGAGGGTGCCCCTGTTCGACGAGATGGACGAGCGGATGCTGGACGCCATCTGCGAGCGGCTGAGGCCGGCGCTGTACACGCGCGGCACGCGGCTGATGCGGGAGCTGGACCCCGTCGACTCCATGCTCTTCATCATCCGGGGCTACCTCGACTCGTACACGACGCAGGGCGGCCGCTCCGGCTTCTTCAACTCGTGCCGCATCGGCGCCGGCGAGTTCTGCGGGGAGGAGCTCCTGACGTGGGCGCTCGACCCGCGCCCCGCGGCGAAGCTGCCGCTGTCCACCCGGACCGTGCGCGCCGTGTCCGAGGTCGAGGCGTTCGCGCTCGTGGCCGACGACCTCCGCTTCGTGGCGTCGCAGTTCCGCCGCCTGCACAGCGCGCGCATCCGCCACAGGTTCCGCTTCTACTCACACCAGTGGCGCACGTGGGCCGCGTGCTTCATCCAGGCCGCCTGGCGGCGATACAAGCGGCGCCGCGCGTCCATGGAGCTCAGGGTGCGCGAGGTGCGGGCCGGAGGGAGCTTGCTGCGGTCCCGCCGCCACAGCATCGAGGGCAAGGCGTCGATTAGGAAACCCATGGAACCGGACTTCACGGTGGAAGAAGAGGACTGATCAACGAATGATTACCTAGCTAGCAGCTTTTTTTTTCCTTTCCCAAACTATACAGATGCATATATGCTTGTATAAACGAAACACTGCATATATATAATACATTGGACAGATTATGACCTCTATGTGTCATCACTTTTGATTCCTCATCTCTTAACATGTAGTCCCTCCGTCCTAAAATAAAATTTATGTTGTACATTTAGTGGATTTATACAATAATCAATGTATGTGTTTTGCACATGTGTCTAGAATAGATTCATTATCATATATTTAGATACAGGTATAAAAAACCAGGTTGTAAAGTGATTACTAATTTAAAACTGAGGGACTATAACATATTAACATGGCAACCTTTGAGAGACGGGAAAAAATACACGATACTCACTTTAGATCCTTCTCGTTTGTCTTCCTTGCTAGTGGGGAAGGAAAAAAAAAAGCAGCCACATCACATGATGAAAGATCAGGAGAGATGCTCAATGAAATTGTGTTCCCGGCATGATCGATCAGATCTTGCTGATCTTGACCGCAACCTCTCCAACAAATCCTGGCTCAGTCAAACAATGAAAAAGTCCATCACATTTCCTCCTATAATTGCCTCCCCTGAACACGTGTCCTCTGCTTAAAAAAAACTAGTCATGTAAAACAGTCAAGTCATCCTCCATTCCTTTGGACATCTCCAGAAGCCGGTGGCAGCTAGTAAAATATGATGTGTTGTTCTAGCGCATGTGATTGTTGCAGATATCAGGTGAGAGTGAGACGGTGGGGGAGGTGAAAGCAGTGGCTGATATGCACCAGTGGAAGGCTGATATGGCGCCCAGGCAGTCTGATGCTTTTATAGCATCATTACCTGCTGAGTACGCGTGTCACCTGAGCAAAAGAAAGTGCTGAATCGGTAGTTGCGACTTGCGACTGGTAAATTTGGTTGTCACTTTCTTCAGCTTTTGCAATGATCGGCTGGTAGTGGAAGTGTGGGATAAGTTCAAAACGCATGCTTTGTCTCTGACGAGGCTACATGCTCCAAAAATTGGGACTTTGTTTCCCTGCACAAGCACAATGACCAAGTGAGAATCGAAATTGGGCCATGGTATTCTGAAACGAGGTTCCAAGACCAAGTCGATTCAGAATTAGGAATCTGTGATCTAGAAAACATAAATTAGATTCAACATTTAGGATCAAGTGAACCATACAAAATTTGCTCATGTTTAGTATTTACCACTCTACTGAAGGAGATCCTCGATTGACGACCCACTGCTGTCTTTTATCAACAAAGCAGTGGAAAAAGGGTTTATCAAACCAACTGCTCGCAATATCATCATCTTGGCTCCAAATCCTAAGGAACCGATCCAGAAGTTAGACGTGGGTCGACACAGGTCCATGGCCGCCTGGGCCACGGCCCGGGGCGCAGGTCCAAAATTTTTTAGAACCTCTTCAGCTCATGCAGGCCAGTTAGAAGTTTAGCTTCTTCACACCCTCATCAGCCATGGTCGTGTCCGCCAGAAGCCCACACGGTATTCGATATAATTGTTGATCCTAGTCTTAGAAAACCAATTGATGAAATTACACAACATGGATGGGAAGATATCTTTGAGGGTACAAAATCATTTTGTATTCAATATAATATTATTGTGCCAAACATGTTGATACAACCACTGCTATAGGTCGCTCAAGAGGTCGTGGAGATCAGTTGATAACTTACCATCATCACTTGAAATATGAAATATTTAATGTGGTGCTTGACCAACTTATTGTGGAGTTGAACAACCGTTTTGGTGAAAGATCTACCCAATTATTGAGATGCATTGCCTGCCTTGATCCAAGAAATTCTTTTGCCAATTTTGATGGAGATAAGTTAATTGAGGTTGCTAAATTGTATGGTGCGGACTTCTCTATATATGGTTGCATAGTTTTGAAAGACCAACTTGAGATATTCATTATTGATATGAGAGCTGATCTAGATTTTCTAAGTTGCAATGATCTAGGTGGTCTTGCCGTGAGAATGGTTCAGAGTGACAGGCATGTTGTTTTTCCATTGTTATATCGTCTCATTGAATTAGCTTTGATTTTACCAGTGGCAACAATATCTGTGGAGAGAGCTTTCTCAGCTATGAATATCATTAGAACTGAGTTGCGGAATAAGACAGGAGACGAATGACTTAACCATCGTATGGTGTGTTATATTGAAAGGGAAATATTTACAAGCATTGAGGATGCAAAGATATTGGATTATTCAAGGCATGAGAACCCGCAGAGTGAATCTACCTTGTACTAGTGGTATGTACCAATTACTAGTATTATTAAATTTATTCAATATTACCTTATACCTTTCAAGTCGCGTTTTTAATATGATTTCCTTCAAGGTTCTGGAGTAAGAAGCACTGATGTTGATGTTGACATGATACATTTGGAAGGAGCTATATCATAACTTCTATATCATCTTTAACATATATGACAACGTTTTCGTCGTACAATTTTTCTTTATATGCTACTATTAGAGTTTATGGTCGCTTCGGCCTGGGCCTTGGCCAATTTCTGGGTCCGCCACTAGTCCCATGCCTTCTTGTTTTTCCTATGGCTGAGTGATTCTTAGGGAGAATCCGCTTGGACAAACTCTACCAAGCGACCCCTTAAACTATCTTAAGTTTGATCAACTTTAGAGGAAACAGTAAATATATTTTATAATGCAAATAAGTATATTACATGAAAATATATTTTATAATGCATCTAGGGGCACTATAAAACAGTAAATATATCGAGCTGGTAGACCTTCACTTGCTTCTGGCCACGCACTCATTACGGACCCGCCATGGCACCGACGACGACATCTCCAAAGCCGCCTTCAGAAAACTCCGCGCCCAAGGGTTGTCTGGTTCCGGAAGCTTCTAGAAGCCGCCTCGGAGGAGTGTGGTGGCAAGGTGCGAGAGACCGAGTGATGGTGATGGTGCGTTACGAACAGTTTTGGTGCTTTCTCTAGCAAGGACCAACGATTTGGAATTTGGAGAACCCTATGCTGGCCTCCCGGACACTGCTGCCCGCGTCTTTGATGCTGGCCTCCTCGACGCATTCGCCATGGCCGGCCACGCGGAAGACGCCGAGGTGCGGTTGCAGGAGATGGTGGTGACGTGCCGTGACGAGAGCGTCGACAGCTACACGCTCACGGATGCTGTTGTGTACGTTTAAATTATAGGGATGTAATTATTAGTGATCTGTTATGTGCAGATAAGATTTTGGGGAAAAGATTTTTTAGTGAAGTCCCCAATACATAGTTTTTGGGAATAATTTTTTGGAGAACTCTTGGAGTTGCTCTCATGGAGAATCCGCTTGGACAAACTCTACCAAGCGACCCCTTAAACTATCTTATGTTTGATCAACTTTAGAGGAAAAACAGTAAATATATTTTATAATGCAAATAAGTATATTACATGAAAATATATTTTATAATGCATGTAGGGGCACTAATTTGGTGTCATAAATAATGGTACTCCCTTATATAAATTAGGTCAAAGTTAAAATAGTTTGGCATAAGAAAACTCTAAAAGTTGATTTAATTTAGGACATATGTAGTATTTTGGCAAGATCCGTGTCCTGCAGAACATGAACATGAAATGCGGTCACAACATTCAGGAGCATACATCCAAACACAAATTTGTTATGTACTAGCTATGCTTCTAAGCAAAGCTTAAGGTGTCTGCTTTGCCTTCTCCATCAACCAGTGTCCAGTTTAATTAGCCTTAAAGCATAAAGCACTGTACTAACAGCATAAAAAACTTAGCAATCATGCAGGATGCATCTTTAACGAGACCAACATGAAGTGCTATATCATGATCCCAAATATGTTCTTGGTTCAGTGTCACTGTCTTCATTGATAACGCAAGAACTGGTAGTACAAATTCAGGTGTAGTTGTGGTGCTAAAGAATCGCTGCGTTCAAGCAATGCATTTCAAACAAGCCCTTACAATGGAATATTGCGGTGAAAGATCTCGATTTGATGACTGGAATTGTTCGCTCGCTAGGGTTGAAACAAGGGACTGAATTGAAGAATTGCGCTGTCCAAACCACCGACGCAGCTTGCCCGTTTGCCACAGGAAGCGATGGAATCCAAAGCAGAGCGCCAGAGCCTTCAAGAATCTGTAAAGCATTACGGCCCATAGGCCTGGTTCCCCGCCGGGAGTGTGGGCTCCCAAGCAGGCTCAATGGACCAAGGTCGTCGTGGACTACTTCGTTGGCCCTTCTTTCGCATGATCTCGCATGTGCAGGAGAATCCACAAATGGCGTTATGTTCCCTCGATTCTTATTCTGACGGACCGCAGATACCTGCGGAAGCGCAGATGGGAGCTGAAACTCTCTTTCTTCTTCTTTTCTGAATCCAAGGAGAACTGAAACTCTGAAACCACCGGGCGTCCACATCGAGTGTCTGCGGGAACTTCTGCATCTGCACCAGTCCTCTGTGAAACAGTTTTTTTCACACAACACGTGTGCCACCGACAAAAGGTGGTGGTGCAGTGCAGGTTGGAGCACACGAATCTACCAGTCCTCGCCATTCTTCACCTAACCCTAGACAGGAGTATTAACAAACACCGTCATCCTAACTCACCCACTACTTTTCCCTCGCCGAGATTAGGATGCAGCTGTTCCACGCGAGTTCTTCGTCAAACAGAATATCATGGGAGCGGTAACGCGCCATACTGAACTCGTGATTTGAAACCTTGATTTGATCCAGCACCCGGCCCGGCTACGATCCAAGCACGCACCCTCTCCTCTCTCTCTCTTTTTTCCCTGCATCGATCTGGGGCCAGAGATTCAGAGGCACGGCTGTCTGAACTGACTGGTGTGAGGTCTCACCCGACGGCCACACACACCAGGCCAGAATAATGGAGCTGGTCAGACTGCCTGCCCTGGCGCCGCTCCGCTCCATCCACAGGCCGCGCCAAGGTTGCCTTTGCTTGCATTCACGGGAAGGCCGATCGACGCTCGCTTTACTTACTGCTGCAACCACCTGGCTCCCTCCCTCCCTCCAAGCTTGCGCCCTAAGTGACAAGGGGGGGATTGGGAAGGTGTGTGTTGTTTTCCTTGCCAATTATTGGATGGGTGAATGCTAGTAGCCTTGATGTGATGCTCCTGCTCCTGCTCCTGCTCCCGCTCCCCGTTCGGCTTAATTCTATTCGATTAGTGCCCTCGTTAGGTCGGAGAATCTGCTTTGGAGGTGCTGGGTATCTGTATTTTAGTCGGTGCAGGGGGTCTATGCATGGACCCATGCTTTCAGCGGTGCCTCATGGTCATCAGCTCTCGCAGTCCAAAAAGAAAAAACTGAGGTAACAAATAGGAGTATATTGTATGTCCAAAGTAAATAAGAAAAAAGAGAAATGGCCTGTAATTTTCATCGCATGTAGCACCTACACCCTACTGCCCCGGAAGGTAGCGTATGAGAGGATACCCCAATTCAGAAAAGTCGGGCCTTTTTTCTGTTACTATCTATAGCCAACTGATCACCACCATAAAGGTTTAACTGGTCACCTTTTTTAAGGACAAGTTTTGTATCCATTTATCGCTCGCGCGCGGGTGTATGATTAAGGGTGCACTTGAAAAATACCTTGATTAAACTCTTGATGAAAAGACCTTGATTAGTGTGTGTACCGCAAAGTTCTGCTGCGGCGTCAGTGAAGATCGAACGTCGTCTTCACGAGGACTTTTTTATTAAAGCTGGAATATTGTAGGGCGATTGGTGGCGACACCGAACGCTGCTTGCTTGCTTGCTTAGTCGTAGCAGCAACACATTGATTAGTACCACTGGTCGTCGTACGCAAATTAGTTGCAAAGTGCTGACACCGGACAATAATGGACCTCGGCCAACATCTTTCTCGCTCGGTCCTAGTCTTCTTTTCTTTTTTTCCTTTTTTTTTCCAGGACGAAACTAAAATGTGCGAGGGGAAAGTTGCAGTGAAAGATCGATCGGTCCCTTTGGACGCTGGCAGAATGGTCCAGCCGAGTCGTCGGTAGCGGCCTGCCGCAACGCCGTCCGACCCAACCGTCGCCGGCCGGCTGATGCGTGGGTCCGCGCCTGGCAGCAGCGGCGGCGGGATGCTGAGGAGCCACTCACGTCATCGGTATCCACGTTTTGGCACTGTAGGTATGAAATACTCCCTCCCACAATATAAGCCATAATCACTTTTCGCACTTATCCTACAATATAATACGTGCTCTCTTTATATAAATGTACATCGATACAGTGATAATAGAGAGAATTAAATGTATTTCTTGGTCTTTAAATTAGAGGTTATGTTTTATATAATAGGACAGAATGATTATGCTCTAAACTTTACGCGACTGTATGCATCGTTATTAATTAATTCTTAGATTAGATGTGCGTAATAATTTAGCACTGAAATTACTAGTAGATTGTGCTACAGCAACAGGCCTCGAATTGTGATGTGGACTCGGGCAACAAACATCAGTCTCGAGAAAATTTACCTGGTTCGGTGACCGTCTCTTTCCTTGTCGGTGATGCGGACTCGATGAGTCGACCACGTCCGGGACCGGAAGGGAGCTGCTGCCTGCACCGCCGTCAAAGCACGGACGGACGGAGCAGACTGCACCACCAAACACCTCCCCTCCCCTCCCAGGCTCCCACCCCCCGGGCCCCGACCTACACACACAGGTGGTGCCGGGGCCGGGCATAAAAATGCCTCTGCCTTGCGTCTCTCTCTTCTTCCTCCCCACCCCACGAGGCGCTAGCTGCGGCACGGAACCAGCGCCATTAGAGGCCACAAGCCCGCACCACGCCTCCCTCGTTCTCGCGCGCGCGCACGCATGCACGAGGAGCTGCTGCAGAGAAGAGGAGGCCTGTCGATTTGATTGAACTTTCCAAGTGAGTACTCTGCACTCTTTCCAGTGTCGTCTCAGGTTGTTCTTGAGTTCTGAACCGGGTTTCTGACGGGTTTTGTTTTCGAGCTCGAGTTCCGCGACACTGCTCTAACATGTGTTGGAGGATTTTGGCCTTGGTCCCGTGCGCGTGCGTTTCGCTGCACGTAGTCAACGGACCAAAGTGGTCAGGTTTTATCATCAAGCTTTGCGTAGGGTTTTCTCTTTTCTACGCTCTCTGTTTCACCATCCAATATTTATGTTCATATTTTTTTTAAAAAAAAACAGCACAGAACGATCTAGTTCTTCTTCTGGTCATCTGTTTATTACGGTATCCTGCTCAAATAAATTTGTTTCCGGTATATGAATTTAGACCAAAAGCTCCACCTGATTGATACACAGGGCTAAGCGTGGTCATTTCTTATATCAACCATTCGCTTTAAGCGCTTTACTTTAACCATTTTTTTTACTTTAACAAAAAAAAGATCATTAAATAGCGTGTATGCAAACGTGATCAATCATTTCGCAACACAGGTAGGATTCCGTTGGATCATATTGTACCACCTCGGGCCAGAGCGAACCCACCGGTCTGTACGTCCTCGTTCCTGGCTCGCGTGCTACGATACTCAAAGTAGATCAGAGATGCGCAGTTGTTGTACGCTTGGATGCCCCAAATGCCATGCTTTTTTTTCCAAGTCGTACATGACCGTCTGCTGTGCCGGACGGCGGAACAGCAGGCACCCCAGAGATGCGCAGTTGTTGTACGCTTCGTCGCACGCCGTTTGGCAGTAGCCTGCTAGTTTGGGATGCGTCACCACGGCCCAAGACATCATTGTGTCTTACCTGCTGTTACTAAACGCCAACGTTTTTTTTTATGTATATATTCCTGGTCCTGCAGATTCAGATTCAGAAGCTGGCCAAGATGACTGCCGGTTTCCAGCTCGGCGTGATCGGGTCTCTCACGCTCTCCGTCGCGTCGTCGGTTGCCATTGTCATCTGCAACAAAGCCCTCATCAGCACCCTAGGCTTTCCATTCGGTAAGGACAGGACAGCCCTCATCGACGGTTGCCGTCCACAGATATGAACAGAACAACAGATCATGTGTTTTTTTCCCCCCGGGCTTATCCATGAACCACAGCGCGCTTTGCAGAGTCACGTGCGTTCAGCCCAATACTTGCCGGAGTATCGTATGTAAATGTAAATGTGTGCCTATGATCAATGCAGCTACGACTCTGACAAGCTGGCACCTGATGGTGACCTTCTGCACCCTCCACGTGGCGCAGCGCCTGCGCTTTTTCGAGCCCAAGGCGATCGACGGGCAGACGGTAGTTCTGTTTGGCTTGCTCAACGGGACCTCGATTGGCCTTCTGAACCTTAGTTTAGGGTTCAACTCCATCGGATTCTACCAGGCCAGTCCTCTTCTCTTTCTTCTTCTTTTTCTCTTGATTGAATATGAAGGCTCAAATTCAGTATGTTCTGCAGATGACGAAGTTGGCCATAATACCCTTCACGGTGCTGTTGGAGACTATATTCCTGAAGAAAAGATTCAGGTTAGTTTGAGGGGGGGAAACATGAGTTGGTGCTTCCTGCATACTAGATGTACTGATTGTACTCTGTTCAGACCATAACAGTGGTAAAATTAAGCACTGGGCAATACAACATTCTACATTTATCGTACAAGAAGGGTTTATTGCCGCTATAGCAAGGGCTCCTACATGGATCTCCTTGTTATCTCTTGTCACCAAACCAGCTCTTAGGGCTAATTTGGGAGCCACAAAACCGGAGGGGATTGGAGGGGCTAGAATTTTCTTTTTATTCAAATTTAAATAAGAACGGGATTCTAAAAAGAAGGGATTCTAGCTCCTCAATCCTCTCCGGTTTTGTGGTTTCCAAACTAGCCCTTAGGGTGATTAGATTTCCACCCCTTAAAAACTATTCTGATAAAAATAAGGCCCACAAGATCAAATGAGATAGCAAAATGTCTAGCCAAGCTAGAACACTGGAAACATTAAAGTAAGCTTAACTTCGTTTGTTTCATTTTTTTACCGGTCCTAGACAATATCATTTTGTTTCAGGAAACTAGGCCGGTCCCTTCCATTTACCGCTATGATAAATATGTCTTGTTGCAATATGCAGTGAGACGATCAAGTTTTCTCTGCTGGTCTTGCTGCTCGGAGTTGGCATCGCCTCAGTTACGGACCTCAAGTTAAACTGCCTCGGGTCCGTTCTTTCCGGCCTCGCCATCGCCACCACTTGTGTCGGCCAAATTGTATCCTCCTGCATTTGAATATCTCTATGCTCATCGTTCAGGGTGCGCGCGCATTCTGCACGCCTCATCGTCATGCGCATTAGTTGCCAAAAAATGATCTGCGTACGTACGATCGCTATGGCCTATGGTGTATCTCCTTAACCTGTTGAATGAAAGCTCACGAATACGATACAGAGGAAGCTGAAGGTCTCGTCAACGCAGCTCCTGTACCAGTCAGCGCCTTACCAAGCAGCCATTCTGTTCGCCACTGGCCCCTTCGTGGACCATCTCCTCACCGGCCGCAGCGTCTTCGCCCATAGATACACTTTCCCGGTTGTGGTAAGCTCCGTCACACATTCTCTGCAACGGTTTTGACAGTTTCAGAAAGAAAAAAAAAAGATCACTCCCAGGTGTAGCTCAGTTTTGGGTGGGTGACATGACTACGTGCCCAACCATGACAAGGGTGCGTGAGCTATGTTGCAGGGCTTCATCGTCCTGTCGTGCTTGATCGCGGTGTCGGTGAACTTCAGCACGTTCCTGGTGATCGGGACGACGTCGCCGGTGACGTACCAGGTGCTGGGCCACCTCAAGACGTGCCTGGTGCTGTCGTTCGGGTACACGCTGCTGCACGATCCTTTCACCGTGCGGAACATCCTGGGCATCCTCGTCGCCATCTTCGGGATGGCGCTCTACTCCATCTTCTCGGTGCGTGAGGGCAAGAAGAAGTCCGCAGGCGACGCCCTCCCGGTGTCACAGGTACGCACGTCGTCTGCCATCGATCGATCAGTCATCACACACCCAACTATCAGTCCATCACATTCTTTGCTGGAGGTGGACTGCACGGGTTTGTTAGAGCCGAGTTCAGCCATTCATGGGGCCGGTCTGAATCTGATGTTCGTGGTTGCTGCAGATGCCTGACAAGGAGACGGAGCCGCTGTTGGCGACCAAGGACAACAGCGACACCAAAAAGGCGAACGGGGTTGCTCACGACTGCTAAGATGTTCCCGTTTGCCGTTGCTTATAGCCTAATTAGTCCAGCTCTAGTGTTACTACGACGCACTGTTCTGAATCTCAGAAAGTCAGGGAAGAAGTCATTCCTTTTTGTTTCTTATAATATTGTATATGTAATATTCCTCTATTGCGAATTATAAGCCGTTTCAATTTTTTTGAAGAGTCAAGATATCTCAAATTTAATTAAAATTATAAAAAAAATTAAGACAATAAATACATACACTATTAAAATACAATTAATGAAAATATAATAAAATTTATTTGGTATAATAATAGTTATTATTTTAGTATATAAATTTAGTGAAATTTATATTTTTTTATTCTAAAAAGCAAAAATGAAATATAATTTAAAACAGAAAAATGTACTGTATTTTCACGGCAACAGGGGTGTTTAGCACGGTGTACAATTGATGCAACAGCTCTTAAAACGTTAGGACGCCTCGAGGAGTGCTAAAGTCTCATGTCCACAGTCCACTACCCCTATATACAATTCAACAGCATTATCTAAAGTGTTCTCTAAATAAAAAGGACGTTCCGATGTTTCTTATATATAAAGATTATATTTCCCTCGCTCGGTATGCATTTTAATACTTTACTAGCACAAAGCTCGTGCGTTGCGACGGTACACAAATTATTCATTAAAATATTAGTTTACAACGAAAACGAAAACACACTCTAAATACCTCATATTCTTTTCGCAAATAACCAATACATTGCAAAATAGCCCGGGACTGAGAGTCGCACAAGCCACGTGCGGTCTGCATTCACTGTCGGCGCACCTAGCTCCCATGGGCTCCACGATGGTGGGAAGCCCTCATCAAGCTGCTCACGGATGGAAATAGCTATTGCAGGATGTACATCAAATAAGAAGACGTTGTCAGCATAGAACTTTGTAGAAGTAATGCATAAGTTTAAAATAAAAAAGAACTACAATGCAAGAAACATTTATATAACAACAAATTCAAGACTAAACCAATCAAAATTTTGTAGCCAGAAAAAATCACAGATTATAAAGGGCAATAACAACAATAGCATATTACATGGCTTGCAAGTACGACGAAGTTAAATGGAAATCCATAACATCAGAATTCCTCCATAGTTCATCTCACTCCTTTCCACGAGAGGTCAAATGACAACAGATAAAACCAAATGGTTGTGTGGTGCAAACTTATGGACCCTATAAAAAATGGAAGCATACTCAATAGTCTATATTGTTGTAACAACGAATCAACATCCACGCCCAAGGCAATCAATCTAAGAATATCAAAATTTGTCATCCCTTGAACTATATAACTCAATTTTAACTTCAATTAGGAGTAATGAGTTCTCGGCTAAAATGGATCAGCTTGCAGCGGTAGTCTCCAAATTCAAGGATTCACATGATTTAAATCTAGGTTGCAATAAATTACATTAGAATGAAGATATACCAATTCAAGAGTGGTATGGGTAAAGCACCGGTGGCGCAAAGACACCACTAAATTAAATGAAACCATGCATTCAGGTACGATACAAGCGGTAGAAACTTCAAGTGATTCACAAAATTATCTTCACAAATTGATAGACCGATATTCCATGGCTGTGGAACCAGGGGCAGACCCAGCTAAGATCTGCATGAGAAAAAACTATTGGCTTTATTCACCTCTCTCTAGTCCTTTTATTCACCTCTTTCTAGTAACATGTTGGGTCCTTTAGAACTGCTGAAGATACATTTGGTTACACCTATAAACTGAACCCAAATGGGTGTAACACTAAGACCAAATTTTACATATGCTCAATTTTAACTTCAATTAGGAGTAATGAGTTTTCAGTTAAAATGGATCAGCTTGCAGCAGTAATATCCAAATTTAATGATTCACACAATTTAGGTTGAAATAAATAAAACAACTTAACCAATAACTATTGAGCTTCTGAAATACATAGAACAAGAAACAATATTACTCACACAAAAGGAGGAAAACCCAAAATCCTACCAATCAATGAGTATCGATTCAAGCACACAAAATCCAAATTTTCTAAGAACAGAGCTATGTGGTACCTAAGTGTCCATAACTTGGGTAGAACAATTCACTACTTTCACATAATAGAATCAGCGGTGAGCAGGGAGATCTGGGTGTCGATGATGGACGGTTGCGCGCCGCGCCAGCGCGAGAGCTATGTGGTAGACGAGATCGATTTACTTCCTGTTATGACAACAACATTTTCATTTTCATTTTCGGAGTAACAGAACAACAACACATGATATCAGTATTCTATATTTCTTTTTATCTTATACTTCAACTAAGATTGTTAAGAAATCACCAGGCACCAAACAATATAGAAGATGGGAACATTGAGAGATACACACTTTAACAAGGCTACTATTGGTTTTGCCGAGTACCTGGCTATGACGGATTTCTCTCTGGGGTAGCACGTGTAGCTAGATGTGGGGCAGACCTTCCTGACAATAAAATGACAAAAGTAAGTAAAAAATAGTTACTCAAACAAAGCAGTATTTTTTGGATATACTTTTATTAGACTTCGTTGTTTCTGCCCATGCTAAGATGGTACAGATGAGGAACCTAAAAATAACATCATACAAGTAGAGAATATACATTTAATTTCAGTCCTACAATCCAATTCCACACATTTAGCAAAGCTTGACCTATACGTCATCTGAATTTGAATTGAAAAGGAACTGGTGTGTCAAAGACTCGTTGCATGAAAATGGGCTATTTATCTTTTACATGCAACACTACTGTAGTGAGGTCCTTGCTTTGTCTTCCTTAGTGTAAAACTGAATAATCCCAGTGTCAAGTGACTGAACGTTTGGAATGTTTCATTCAGTTTTAACAACATTTTATCATTCATTTCATTTTTTATTTGTTACGATGAAGCATTTGTCTTGGTATGATTTGTAAATGTATCTGTTGTGGAAGGTACCATGAATTTAGAATGGGTAGAATGCAGACCTCCCTTTAAATTCAAATTAAATTCTAAAATGCATGAGGACGTTGGTAATATCAGCCCGCAACACTGAAAGCAGATATGGGGTCAGTCTTAATGTTCAATGATTTAACATCTCCCTAGCACCAGAACATCAAGATAACACATGCTTAAACCAGTATCTAGCAAGTCTAGTGTCGTGTAAATATATAGGTAACTGGCTCTGGTGGCTCTGGATGTCAAAATCATAGTAAGTACCTTTTCAGCATCCAACACAAGAGTAACAATGTGAGATCTCATTAGGTTATTATGGAATAAGAAATTAGGCAAAAGGCAGAACAAAAAGGACAATACCACGCAGAGCAACAATGACATGAATTGCCCCTTTGCTGACAAGCAACACATCAATTCGTCTCTTTATTTGACCAAAGTTAGCTATGGCAAACACCAGTTGTTAGGCCCACAAATCTAAATGCTTTATCCCTAATACACAGCCACAATTTAGGCTAAATTGCTATTTTCTACAACTAAACAAAATACACAAACAAGAAACTTACCAGGAAGAGATAAACAATAACGGAGATAACAAAATTCGGGAAAACTAATTAACCATAAGAGTTACATGAAAACAACACATGCGATGTGATGGGACCGGAGTGTGCGGAGGCAGTCTTATTACATGTGTAGTTGAGGGCGTTGTAGTTCTCAAGTAGCACCCTCTCGTTGTGGAACTCGACGATCTCCTAGCGCACCCGCATGAGCTCCTCCTTAGACTCTCGCCCAGCCACCATGGCCACTCGGTCCTGTAGTTCTTGGCCCTGGCCACCTAGATCTGCTCTAAGCTAGGAGGGGCATTAAGCTGCTCCCTCAGCGTGGCGGCAGACATGGCAACTTGCTCGAGGAGCTGAGGCTGGAGTGGGCGATGGTGGCATACAAAGTAAGCAGATCTGGGAGAAAATAGGGTTGGCCCGTGCTCGATTGTTGGACTCAGAACGACAGGCGGTCCCTCCTCGCCGCGCTTGCGTTTACCAGCACGTTGTCACCGGAGTTGGAGCCATGGCAGAGCAATCCGATGATGGAGAGTTTGCGAACGCCGACTCGTCGTCTCACTCCTTCACGTGCTCTCGAACACCTATGCATCCTGGTCGGTGTCTCCCTTTTTTATGCACGCAAGGAGGAGGGGGCATCTGTCTTGGCGTGGGTCTTGGGGGCAGCTGTCTCGGCAACGGGGGCGAGCATGGCGGCTGTCTGGGGGGCAGAGGCAGCACAGCGGGGCGTGGACCTCGTGGGCATCACAAGCTTGAGTGCGGGAGATGGGCAACACGCGAGGGGAGGGGATGGAGGCGGTTGTCACGGTGGGGGAGGTGAGCGGGGGCTAGAGCTGTCAAGGCTCGGAGTCAAGGGATGGCCGAGACGCATGGCGATGGAGGCGGGGGTTGTTGAGAGAGGGCGTAGCGGGTGGTGGTGGCGAGAGATTCGCGCAAGGATGGAGGTGGCTGAGAGATTTGCGCGTGCGGCCGGGGGATTCGCCGCGGGTGGGAGAGGAATGGCGACGGGGGGCGGTCGTGCGTGCTGGGCTGCTGAGGCGGGGGCAGTCTACACTGCCTCCTTAATTGTTAGTAGAGAAATAACAGCTTAAGCATCTGTACGAGACCACAAATCTTTCTCTGGCTCGACCAGAGCAAAAGTGTTCATCACATCCTGCCCTTTTTCCGCGGCCATACATTCTTCTTCTCATAACTGAATCTTCTTGATATAATCCATTGTGATGGTGGAGTCCCCAGCCTGCACGTCACGCTGGCCGATTATGCTGTAGTGTACAACATGTGAGAGCACCTAGAGGGGGGGTGAATAGGTGATCCTGTAAAACTTAAAACTTAAGCCACAAAACTTGGTTAAGTGTTAGCACAATAATCACCAAGTGGCTAGAGAGAAGTCTTAGCAAAACACAATAACCACAAGAGAACAATCACAGAGATGACACAGTGGTTTATCCCGTGGTTCGGCCAAGACCAACGCTTGCCTACTCCACGTTGTGGCGTCCCAACGGACGAGGGTTGCAATCAACCCCTCTCAAGCGGTCCAAAGACCCACTTGAATACCACGGTGTTTTGCTTTGCTTTTCTTAATCCCGTTTGCGAGGAATCTCCACAACTTAGAGCCTCTCGCCCTTACACTTGAAGTTCACAAAGAAGCACGGAGTAAGGGAGGGATAAGAAACACACTCAAGACAAGAAATCACAGCAACACCACGCACACAAGTCGCAACAAGAGCTCACAACACAACTCAATGAGTTCACAACTCAACTAGAGCTCTAATTGCTATCGCAAAGAATCAAAGGCGTGGAATCGATGTCTTAGTGCTTAGGAATGCTTAGAGAATGCTTGGTGTTCTCCTCCATGCGCCTAGGGGTCCCTTTTATAGCCCCAAGGCAGCTAGGAGCCGTTGAGAGCAATCTGGGAAGGCAATCCTTGCCTTCTGTCGCGTGGCGCACCGGACAGTCCGGTGCACACCGGACACTGTCCGGTGCCCGATTTCTTTCCTTAAATGGCGCAGCCGACCGTTGGCAGCCAGAGAGCCGTTGGCGCACCAGAGATGTCCGGTGCACACCGGACAGTCCGGTGCCCCCTTCTAGCCGTTGGCTCGGCCACGTGTCCCGCGCGGATCGCACGGCCGACCGTTGGCCCGGCCGACTGTTGGCTCTCCGGACAGTCCGGTGCACACCGGACAGTCCGGTGAATTATAGCCGTACGTCGCCGGTGAATTCCCGAGAGCGGCCAGTTCGCTCGAGCCAGCCTGGCGCACCGGATACTGTCCGGTGCACCACCGGACAGTCCGGTGCTCCTAGACTGAGCAGACTTTGGCTGAACAAAGCCATCTCATTTCCAATTCGATTTTTCCTGTTTCCAGCACTTAGACACAACACATTAGTCCATAAAATAATGTACTAAGTCTAGAAACATACCTTTTGACATGATTTGCACTTTGTCCACCACATTGCATGGATCAACACAAAAGCACTTGTGTTGGCACTTAATCACCAAAATACTTAGAAATGGCCTAAGGGCACATTTCTCTTACAGTCTCCCCCTTTTTGGTGATTTATGCCAACATAACATAAAACAAGTAGAACAAGTGCAAAATCACTTCAAATAAAACTCAAATTTGTTTTGAATCAGATTTGGCATATATGGATCATTCTTTGCCACCACTTGGTTTGTTTTTGCAAATCAACTTTAAATTCCTATCTCTAAGTCAAACACACTTGTAAAGACATAGAGAGAGTCATTTCAAGAGAAATTGATTCAAGATTTCAAAAACTCCCCTTTTTCCCATAATCAACATTTCTCCCCACAAGAAGCCAAAAATTCCCCTTTTTCCCATAATCAACATTTCTCCCCACAAGAAGCCAACTTTTGACAAGAGAGACAATAAAAGAGTTTTGACAAACCAAAAGCTCTATTCTACTATTTTCAAAATCTCTCAAGTGGTAGCTGATCCATTTATCACTTTGGCCTTTATTTTCTCCCCCTTTGGCATCAAGCACCAAAACGGGATTGATCTTGGCCCAAGAACCCCATTGCCTCACCAAAATCGTCAATAAGAATACAAAGGCAATAAGAGTACATGAGATGAACTTGGAATAAGTTACCCTCTCATCGGAGTGCAGTGGAAGTCTTTCATGGTCCAAGTCCACCTTTTCCCTTTCAAACCTCCTTCGAGACTAAATCATCAAACTCAAGCACATGGTTAGTCTCAAAGGGTCAAGTTGTAACACATCTCCCCCTAAAAATGTGCATCACTTTGCAACGGACTTGTGAGGTCCAGGGAGTGTATGTACAACTTGAGCACCATAACTAAGCAACAAAATGCATAGGGAACATGATCAAAGGCATAAACACATGTATGCTATAAATCAATCCAGGTTCTGCGAATCTAAGACATTTAGCTCACTACGCAACCTGCAAAAGTTCTTCTCATCTAGAGGCTTGGTAAAGATATCGGCTAGCTAGTTCTCGGAGCTAACATGGAACACTTCGATATCTCCCTTTTGCTGGTGGTCTCTCAAAAAGTGATGTCGGATGTCTATGTGCTTTGTGCGGCTGTGTTCAACAGGATTTTCCGCCATGCGGATAGCACTCTCATTATCACATAGGAGTGGGACTTTGCTCAGATTGTAGCCAAAGTCCCGGAGGGTTTGCCTCATCCAAAGTAGTTGTGCGCAACACTTTCCTGCGGCAACATACTCGGCCTCAGCGGTGGATAGGGCAACGGAGGTTTGTTTCTTAGAATTCCAAGACACCAAGGACCTTCCTAAGAATTGGCACGTCCCCGATGTACTCTTCCTATCGACCTTACATCCAGCATAGTCGGAATCTGAATATCCAATTAGTTCAAAGGTAGACCCCTTTGGATACCAGAGCCCGAAGCAAGGCGTAGCAACTAAATATCTAAGGATTCGCTTCACTGCCACTAAGTGACACTCCTTAGGATCGGATTGAAATCTAGCACACATGCATACGCTAAGCATAATATCTGGTCTACTAGCGCATAAATAAAGTAAAGACCCTATCATTGACCGGTATGCCTTTTGATCAACGGACTTACCTCCTTTGTTGAGGTCGGTGTGTCCGTCGGTCCCCGTCGGAGTCTTTGCGGGCTTGGCGTCCTTCATCCCAAACCGCTTCAGCAAGTCTTGCGTGTACTTCGTTTGAGAGATGAAGGTGCCATCCTTGAGTTGCTTCACTTGGAACCCAAGGAAGTAGTTCAACTCGCCCATCATTGACATCTCAAATTTCTGCGTCATCACCCTGCTAAACTCTTCACAAGACTTTTTATTAGTAGAACCAAATATTATGTCATCGACATAAATTTGGCACACAAAAAGATCACCGTCACAAGTCTTAGTGAAAAGAGTTGGATCGACTTTTCCAACCTTGAAAGCATTAGCGATTAAGAAATCTCTAAGGCATTCATACCATGCTCTTGGGGCTTGCTTAAGTCCATAGAGCGCCTTAGAGAGCTTACACACGTGGTTGGGGTACCGTTCATCCTCGAAGCCAGGGGGTTGCTCCACGTACACCTCCTCCTTGATTGGCCCGTTGAGGAAAGCGCTCTTCACATCCATTTGGAACAACCTGAAAGAATGGTGAGCGGCATATGCTAGCAAAATACGAATGGACTCTAGCCTAGCCACAGGAGCAAAAGTCTCCTCAAAGTCCAAACCTGCGACTTGGGCATAACCTTTTGCCACAAGTCGAGCCTTGTTCCTTGTCACCACTCCGTGCTTGTCTTGTTTGTTGCGGAACACCCACTTGGTTCCCACAACATTTTGCTTAGGACGAGGCACCAGTGTCCAAACTTCATTTCTCTTGAAGTTGTTGAGCTCCTCTTGCATGGCCAACACCCAGTCCGGATCTAGCAAGGCCTCTTCTACCCTGAAAGGCTCAATAGAAGAGACAAAGGAGTAATGCTCACAAAAATTAACTAAACGAGATCGAGTAGTTACTCCCTTGCTAATATCACCCAGAATTTGATCGACGGGATGATCCCTTTGAATCATCGCTCGAACTTGGGTTGGAGGTGCCGGTTGAGTTTCTTCCTCCATCACATGATCATCTTGTGCTCCCCTTGATCACACGCCTCCTGTTGATGAACCTGTTCATCGTCTTGAGTTGGGGGATGCACCATAGTTGAGGAAGAAGGTTGATCTTGCTCATCTTGTTCCTGTGGTCGCACATCTCCAATCGCCATGGTGCGTATTGCGGCCGTCGGAATATCTTCTTCATCTACATCATTAAGATCAACAACTTGCTCTCTTGAAGAGCCATTAGTCTCATCAAATACAACGTCGCTAGAGACTTCAACCAAACCCGATGATTTGTTGAAGACTCTATACGCCTTTGTATTTGAATCATAACCTAACAAAAACCCTTCTACAGCTTGGGAGCAAACTTAGAATTTCTACCCTTCTTCACTAGAATGTAGCATTTGCTCCCAAATACACGAAAGTAAGATACATTGGGTTTGTTACCGGTTAGAAGCTCATACGACGTCTTCTTGAGGAGGCGATGAAGGTAGACCCTGTTGATGGCGTGGCAAGCCGTGTTCACGGCTTTCGACCAAAAACGCTCGGGGGTCTTGAACTCTCCAAGCATCGTCCTCGCCGTATCGATTAGCGTCCTGTTCTTCCTCTCTACCACACCATTTTGCTGTGGTGTGTAGGGAGCGGAGAACTCGTGCTTGATCCCTGTCGGCGTTTCGAGACAGGGGGTCCCTAAGCCGACGAGTGAGTGTGCTGCGTGCCCCAGCCCAGATGGGTCGAGCGTGTGGGCGAGCGCGAAGGGGGGAGAGGCGAGGTGGCCGGAGCCGAGCGTGAGAGAGGTGGAAGTCCCGCGGCCTTCGTGTTCGTCCCGCGCCCAGGTCGGGTGCGCTTGCAGTAGGGGGGTTACAAGCGTCCACGCGGGTGAGGGAAGCGAGCGGCCCCAAGAGAGCGCCTGTCCCGTCCTCGGTCCCGCGCGGCCAACCTCCTCTAAGAAGGCCCTGGTCCTCCCTTTTATAGTCGTAAGGAGAGGATCCAGGTGTACAATGGGGGGTGTAGCAGAGTGCTACGTGTCTAGCGGAGAGAGAGCTAGCGCCCTAGGTACATGCCAATGTGGCAGCCGGAGAGGTCTTGGCACCTTGCTGGCGTGATATCGTGGCTGTCGGAGGTGCGACGGAGCCTGGCGGGGGGACAGCTGTTGGAGCGGTCGAGTCCTTGCTGACGTCGCCCTGCTTCCGTAAGAGAGCTGGGGGCCGCCGTCGTCACAGAGCTTGTGGAGCGCCATCATTGCCCATCCGGCGGAGCTGGCCGGATGGGACGCCGGTCTTGTTCTCCGTGACCCGAGTCGATTCGGGGTAGGACGATGATGGCGCTTCCTGTTGACGTGGCGGGTCTGTGCCCTAGGCAGGGTGACGTGGGGGCTCCTCCGAAGCCGAGGTTGAGTCTGTCCTCTGTTGCCGAGGCCGAGCCCGAGCCGTGGGGTCGGGCGAGGCGGAGGTCGTTCGGCCGAGGCCAGGGCGGAGTCCGAGCCCTGGGATCGGGCGAGGCGGAGTTTCGTCGTCTTCCGGGTCTTAGCCCGAGTCCGAGCCCTGGGGTCGGGCAGAGCGGAGTTCGCCGTCTTCCGGGTCTTAGCCCGAGTCCGAGCCCTGGGGTCGGGCGGAGCGGAGTTCGCCGTCTTCCGGGTCTTAGCCCGAGTCCGAGCCCCGGGGTCGGGCGGAGCGGAGTTCGCCGTCTTCCGGGTCTTAGCCCGAGTCCGAGCCCTGGGTCGGGCGGAGCGGAGTTCACCGTCTTCCGGGTCTTAGCCCGAGTCCGAGCCCTGGGGTCGGGCGGAGCGGAGTTCGTCGTCTTCCGGGTCTTAGCCCGAGTCCGAGCCCTGGGGTCGGGCGGAGCGGAGTTCGCCGTCTTCCGGGTCTTAGCCCGAGTCCGAGCCCTGGGGTCGGGCGGAGCGGAGTTCGCCGTGGCGCCTTTGGCAAGGCCTGACTGCCTGTCAGACTCACTCTGTCGAGTGGCACCGCAGTCGGGGTGGCGCAGGCGGCGCTGTCCTTCTGTCAGACTGGTCAGTGGAGCGGTGGAGTGACGGCGGTCACTTCGGCTCTGCCGGGGGGTCGCGTGTCAGGATAAAGGTGTCAGGCCACCTTTGCGTTAAATGCTCCTGCAACTTGGTCAGTCGGTGTGGTGATTTAGTCAGGGTTGCTTCTGAGCGAAGCCAAGGCCTCGGGCGAGCCGGTGATGTGTCCGCCGTAAAAAGGGGGGCCTCGGGCGAGACGGAAGTCTCTCGAGGTCGGCTGCCCTTGGCCGAGGCTAGGCTCGAGTGAAGCGTGATCGAGTCACTCGTGTGGACTGATCCCTGACTTAATCGTACCCATCAGGCCTTTGCAGCTTTATGCTGATGGGGGTTACCAGCTGAGAATTAGGCGTCTTGAGGGTACCCCTAATTATGGTCCCCGACAGTAGCCCCCGAGCCTCGAAGGGAGTGTTAGCACTCGCTTGGAGGCTTTCGTCGCACTTTTTTGCAAGGGGACCAGCCTTTCTCGGTTGCATTTTGTTCCGGTGGGTGCGCGCGAGCGCACCCGCCGGGTGTAGCCCCCGAGGCCTCGGAGGAGTGGTTACACTCCTTCGAGGTCTTAATACCTTGCGTAATGCTTCGGCTGGTCTGGTCGTTCCCTCATGCGAACTGGCCGTAGCCCGGGTGCACGGTCGGGGCCCAAGCTCTCGGGCTGGTATGTTGACGCTGTCAACGGTTTGGCCGGAGCCGGTTTTTGCGAGAGCAGCCCCCGAGCCTCTGCACAGTGCGAGAGGACGATCAGGGACAGACTCGACTTTTTACATACGCCCCTACGTCGCCTTTCCGCAAGGAGGAGGGGGGGAGTGCGCCATGTTACCCTCGATGGGCACCGAACATGGTGTCTCCGGTGAGCTGCAAGCGGGTAATCCGAGTGGACGTCCGTGCCCCGTTCGTTGGGGGTCGGCTAGGGGCCCGGAGGCACGCCCAAAAGTACCTGCGGGTGATTTGCCGGACCCGGTCCCCTGGCGACGGGGTCCGAGGGCTCGATGCCTCCCTCCGATGGGATTTCGTTACAAGATCGTCCCCGCTGGTCTCGGAAATGTCCTAGGGTACCTCGGGAGCGCAGCCCGAGCCTCGGTTATGTATCGAACGTACCCCTGGTCATCCCTCGCTCGGTGTCTGAGGCGACTGTGAACCCTTCGGGGGCCAGCCTTCGAACCCCTGATCAGTAATGGGCGCGGAGCCCGAGTAGCCTGAGGCGGCCATGGAACCCTTCGGGGGGCTGGCCTTCGAACCCCTGACCAGTAGTGGGTGTCGGGCCCACGCGATCTGAGGCAACTGTTGAACCCTTCGGAGGGCCAGTCTTCGAACCCCTGATCAGTAGGGGGGGCTCGGAGCCCGGTTCCTTCGCGGAGAAGGATCCTTTTCAGGGTATCCCCCTTTCCCGGTCCCTGTTGCAAGAGATAGAGAAAGAGGAAAGAGGAAAAGGATACGAAATCGAACGACGTGGCGTACCTTTTCTGACGCGGTTATTACGGCGAAGGTGAAGCGTCGCGCGCTCCTCCCGTCAGGGGCGCCGCCTGTCTCGCCGCGGAGTTAATGCGACGGGGCGAGTGGTTGGCGGGGCGGCCGTTGCGTGTGCGCGATCCGTTCGAGGAACGGGTCACGGGTGCACCGTCTTCACACCGTGGGAGGAGGCTCTCTTGCTGTCCCAGGATGAGACGTGAGCCTGGCTGACGACGTGACTGCTGCGCCCGCCCGCCTGCCACCGCCATTACTGTCGGCCCACTTTCGGTCGCTTTGACCAACGCGCCAGGCTGGCGCTGCTGGGTCGCCTCGAGTCGCGGCATAGGCTCCGCAACCGAAGAGGCGCGACGGTGGCACAAGTGGCGGTGCGGTTGCTTGCATGCAGCAACTGGCGCGCCGGTTGCTTGACGCGTGGGCCTGGGCTTCCAAGCTGGCGTGTCAGAAGTTGGAGAAGCGCGTCCACCTGGCGCGGTTGCATGCCGCCTGCATGGCTGCCCGCCCCTTCCGCCCGTTGGTCTGGGCAAAAGTGGGGGGTTGCTTGTAACCGCTGGACGGTCGTGCGCACCACGCGCGGCGGTTTGGATTCTTCTGCCCTGAGTCGGTTTGCATGACATGCCACCCAGCCCCCGAGTCGCAGGGGAGGGCCTTGGAGCGTGTTGGAGAAGACTCAGCCCGCAGCGTCTGGGGGCGCACGTAGGGAGAGTTGCCTTTAAAAGGAGGGAGACTCCTCTCAGAAGGCAACCACGTCTTCTTCCTCCCTTATGCGTCGTGTCTTTCCATCTTCCAAGCCCCCGGATGGGGGGTATCCACCGCCTTTCCGCCTCCTTGTTGGAGGAACGCAACTCCATGGGAGTTGGTACCTTTCAGCCATCGTTCGGCTTCAAGGATTTTCATCACGCAGCCTGGCCGCACCCCGCCACCGGCGGTCACCCAAGATGGTGACCTCCAGTTCGACGGTGGGGAAAGCGGGCCAGGCCGCGGCCTCTACTCTTCCCTCGGCCTCAAGGATTTTCGTCATCCAGGCCAAGATGGAAGATGAGGCGAGTCGGGGGGCCGCCCCCGCGTGGGTCGGCTGCCTTTTTCTTCCCCCCGCGCCTGGGGGAGAATGGCGTCCTCGAGTCCCACGGGGACTTCCTCCAGCCATGCCGGGATAGGCAGGGCGCTAGTGGCCCTGGGTCTCCGTCTCCCTGCCTGAATGGCTGGTTCTCGTCCTCAGCGGGGGAGAGCCCTCCTGTCGTGACACCTGCCCCAAAGCTGCTGCCTGAGCCGCTTCGCTGCCTAGGGCGGGGGTGGTTGTCGTCGTGGTTAGAACGGGCGGCAGCGAGCCGCTCATCGTTCTTCTGTTACTCCGCAGGCCTTTCCCCTCGGAGTGGGGTTGTTCGTACCTGCGGAGGGGAACCGGAGTTCCGTTTGTAATGGCATCTCGAATGCCAGTGTGTTTGTTCATTGCGGCTGTCGGGGCCTGAACATGTATGTAATTTTGGCACGGAGCCATGTTTTTTCCTCATTTTCGAGCGCTAAGTCTCGCCTGTTGATTATCTGAACCGCTTTACCAAGCATGAGTCGCCCCGTGTCAAGGTGACGAGTGAGGTATCCGTATCCCGGAGGCGTAGGAATCCCTCGGCCCGATCGGCCTTGTTGTCTGGGGCTCCTCTAGCTTAGTTAAAGAGACCCCTCGGCCGCCCTTCGATGAGCCGAGGCCAGGGGTAGCGATATCAGTATGAACAGAGGCGGAGTTGGCTCGAGAATGGGAACCTGGTTGGCCGGAGCCTAGCCGTGTTGTCCGTCAGCGGAGCCGACGCCAAAGTCGATCAGCCGAGGCCTTGGGTCGGGTTGGCGCCCTTGGAAGCCGGTTGGCCGAGGCCCCAGGGGTAACCGGCCGAGCCGCCTGCTCGGGCCGGATTCCCAGAGGAGTCCCTGGACCGCGTCGCCGTCCGAGGCTGGGTCGGACTTTGCTGAAGACGTCGTCGATGCCGAGGGTGCTACGGCTCCCTTCAGCGCGAAGACCCGAGCCTGCAGGATCAGATCGTCTTGTAGCGTGTGCCTTCTGCGGCCGCCGAGGCCAGAAAAACACACCCTCGCCGTGCTTGCGAAGCTGCGTCTTTTTTCCTCTTGTTTCGAGCATCTGGACTCTGTCGGTAACAGGGATGTTTGTGTGAGCGAGAGTTGCTTCTCGCGGAAGGGACGAGTGAGGTATCCGTATCCCAGAGGCGTGGGAATCCCTCGGCTCGGTCGGCCTTGCCGCTTACGCGTACTTTCACCCATTCATGAGGCCCTGTCCCCGACTTAGTCGAGAAAGCTTGAAGGACTGCTTCGGCAGGAGAGCTTCCGGACGTGAAGACTTGTTCGGTCCACGGAGTCGCTTTATCCGAGCGCGAGTTACTTCTCGCGGAAGGTGATGAGTGAGGTATCCGTGTCCCGGAAGCGTAGGAGTCCCTCGGCTCAGTCAGCCTTGGCTGCTTACGTGTACTCCGTCGTTTCCAGGATCCGCTTTCCGAAGTAGTCAAGAAGCACGAAAGTAATCCTGCTGAAAAGAGATCCTTTTTCGAGGAAAAATTCGACGCAGAGGGGGTCTCCCCCCTTTTAGCCCCCGAGGGAGGGTCGGGCTTTGCCGAGGCTAGGCCGACCCTTCCTTGACGACTAAACTTTGCGTAGGTGCGAGGTATATGAACAACTTGGAAACATCTTAAGGGTAGAAGCGACGTAGTTGTTTGATGTTCCAAGCGTTGCCGTAGATCTCGCCTTGATTGTTGGCCAGCTTGTATGTTCCGGGCTTCAGAACTTTGGCGATGACGAATGGCCCTTCCCAGGGGGGCGTGAGCTTGTGCCTCCCTCGGGCGTCTTGCCGCAGCCGAAGCACCAGATCGCCCACCTGGAGGTCTCGGGACCGGACCCCTCGGGCGTGGTAGCGTCGCAGGGACTGCTGGTACCGCGCCGAGTGTAGTAAGGCCCTGTCCCGAGCCTCCTCCAGCTGGTCCAGCGATTCTTCTCGGCTAGCTTGGTTGCTTTGGTCGGTGTAGGCCCTCGTCCTCGGGGAGCCGTATTCCAGGTCAGTGGGCAAGATAGCTTCAGCCCCGTAGACCAGGAAAAACGGCGTGAAACCCGTGGCACGACTCGGCGTCGTCCTTAAGCTCCAGACCACCGAGGGGAGTTCCTTCATCCACCGCTTGCCGAACTTGTTGAGGTCGTTGTAGATCCGAGGCTTGAGCCCTTGTAGAATCATGCCGTTGGCACGCTCCACTTGCCCATTCGACATGGGATGAGCCACGGCGGCCCAGTCCACCCGGATATGGTGATCCTCGCAAAAATCCAAGAATTTTTTGCCGGTGAACTGGGTGCCGTTGTCGGTGATGATGGAGTTCGGGACCCCGAAGCGATGGATGATGTTGGTGAAGAACGCCACCGCCTGCTCGGACCTGATGATGTTCAGAGGTCGGACCTCGATCCACTTGGAGAATTTGTCGATGGCGACCAGCAGGTGCGTGTAGCCCCCGGGCGCCTTCTGCAAGGGACCGACGAGGTCCAGACCCCATACAGCGAAGGGCCAGGTGATGGGTATTGTCTGCAGAGCCTGAGCGGGCAGGTGGGTCTGCTTTGCATAGAATTGGCACCCTTCGCAGGTGCGGACAATTCTATTGGCGTCACCCACCGCCGTTGGCCAGTAGAAGCCTTGTCGGAAAGCATTCCTGACAAGGGCTCGGGGCGCTGCGTGATGGCCGCAAGCCCCCGAGTGTATTTCTTGCAGCAGTTTCCGACCTTCGGCGATGGAGATGCATCGCTGGAGGATGCCCGAGGGGCTGCGATGGTAGAGCTCCTCTTCATCGCCCAGCAGGACGAACGACTTGGCGCGTCGTGCTACCCGCCGAGCCTCGACTTGGTCGGGGGGTAGCTCTTCTCGACGGAGATATTGTAGGTACGGGGCCTGCCAATCTCGATCTGGCGTGGCCCCGTTCTACTCTTCCTCGACGTCCAGTGCCTCGCCCTCGGGGGCCGAGGGTACCTCGGGCTGTGCCGAGGGTGCCTCGGGCTGAGCCGAGGGTACCTCGGGCTCGGGCTCGTCGTCGATCTTGACAGAGGGTTGATGCAGATCCCGGGAGAAAACGTCCGGGGGGACCGTCGTTCGCCCCGAGGCTATTTTAGCCAGCTCGTCTGCGGTTTCGTTGTAGCGCCGAGCGATGTGGTTGAGCTCGAGCCCGAAGAACTTGTCTTCCAGGCGCCGAACCTCGTCGCAGTAGGCCTCCATCTTCGGGTCGCGACAGTGGGAGTTCTTCATGACTTGGTCGATGACGAGCTGCGAATCACCGCGGGCGTCGAGGCGTCTGACCCCTAGCTCGATGGCGATCCGCAACCCGTTGACCAGAGCTTCGTACTCGGCCACATTGTTGGACGCCGGGAAATGGAGGCGCAGCACGTAGCGCAAGTGCTTTCCGAGGGGCGAGATGAAGAGCAGGCCCGCGCCGGCTCCTGTCTTCATCAGCGTCCCGTCGAAAAACATGGTCCAGAGCTCCGGTTGGATCGGAGCCGTCGGCAACTGGGTATCGACCCATTCGGCCACGAAGTCCGCCAACACCTGGGACTTGATGGCCTTCCGAGGGGCGAACGAGATCGCTTCGCCCATGATTTCCACCGCCCACTTTGCGATCCTGCCCGAGGCCTCTCGGCACTGGATGATCTCCCCCAGGGGGAAGGATGACACCACAGTTACCGGATGAGACTCGAAGTAGTGTCGCAGCTTCCGCCTTGTCAGGATCACAGCGTACAGCAACTTTTGAACTTGTGGGTAGCGGATCTTGGTCTCGGACAGCACTTCGCTGACGAAGTAGACCGGCCTCTGAACGGGCAATGCATGCCCTTCCTCTTGCCTCTCGACCACAATCGCGGCGCTAACCACCTGAGTGGTCGCGGCGACGTAGACCAAGAGGGCTTCTCCATCCGCCGGGGGCACCAAGACAGGCGCCTTCGTAAGGAGCGCCTTCAGGTTGCCGAGGGCTTCCTCGGCCTCAGGGGTCCAAGTGAAATACTCGGCCTTCCTTAAGAGGCGGTACAGAGGCAGACCTCTTTCGCCGAGGCGTGAGATGAAGCGGCTCAGGGCCGCGAGGCATCCCATAACCCTCTGTACACCTTTTAAGTCCTTGATGGGTCCCATGCTGGTGATGGCCGCGATCTTCTCCGGGTTGGCTTCAATGCCTCGCTCGGAGACGATGAACCCTAGGAGCATGCCCCGGGGCACCCTGAAGACACACTTCTCAGGATTGAGCTTGACTCCTTTCGCCTTGAGACATCGGAATGTCGCTTCAAGGTCGGAGAGGAGGTCAGAAGCCTTCCTTGTCTTGACTACGATGTCATCGACGTAGGCCTTGACTGTGCGACCGATGTGTTCGCCGAACACATGGTTCATGCACCGCTGGTACGTCGCGCCCGCATTCCTCAAACCGAACGGCATGGTGACGTAGCAGTACATGCCGAACGGCGTGATGAAAGAAGTCGCGAGCTGGTCGGACTCTTTCATCTGGATCTGGTGATACCCTGAGTAGGCATCAAGGAAGGACAGGGTTTCGCACCCAGCGGTGGAATCCACGATTTGATCGATGCGAGGCAGAGGGTAGGGAACCTTCGGACATGCTTTGTTGAGACCAGTGTAGTCTACACACATCCGCCATTTCCCCCCTTTCTTCCTCACAAGCACAGGGTTGGCAAGCCATTCGGGATGGAATACCTCTTTGATGAACCCTGCTGCCATTAGCTTGTGGATCTCTTCGCCAATCACTCTGCGCTTCTCCTCGTCGAATCGGCGCAGAGGCTGCCTGACGGGTCGGGCTCCGGCCCGAATATCCAGCGAGTGCTCGGCGACATCCCTCGGTATGCCGGGCATGTCCGAGGGACTCCACGCAAAGACGTCGGCGTTTGCGCGGAGAAAGTCGACGAGCACTGCTTCCTATTTGGGGTCGAGCCCGGAACCGATCTGGATCTGCTTGGTGGTGTCGCCACTGGGGTCAAGAGGGACGGCCTTAACCGTCTCCGCTGGCTCGAAGTTGCCGGCATGGCGCGTCACGTCTGGCACCTCCTTGGAGAGGTTCTCCAGGTCGGCGATGAGGGCCTCGGACTCGGCGAGGGCCTCGGCGTACTCCACGCACTCCACGTCGCATTCGAACGCGTGTTTGTACATGGGGCCGACGGTGATGACCCCGTTGGGGCCCGGCATCTTGAGCTTCAGGTAGGTGTAGTTGGGGACGGCCATGAACTTCGCGTAGCATGGCCTCCCTAATACGGCGTGGTAGGTTCCTCGAAACCCGACCACCTCGAACGTCAGGGTCTCCCTTCGGAAGTTGGAGGGCGTCCCAAAGCAGACGGGGAGGTCGAGTCGCCCGAGGGGCTGGACGCGCTTCCCAGGGATGATCCCGTGGAAGGGCGCAGCGCCTGCTCGGACGGATGACAGATCGATGCGCAGGAGCTTGAGGGTCTCGGCGTAGATGATGTTGAGGCGGCTGCCCCCATCCATCAGGACCTTGGTGAGCCTGACATTGCCGACAACGGGGTTGACGACGAGCGGGTATTTCCCCGGGCTCGGCACATGGTCGGGGTGGTCGGCCTGGTCGAAGGTGATGGGCTTGTCGGACCAGTCTAGGTAGACTGGCGCCGCCACCTTCACCGAGCAGACCTCCCGGCGCTCTTGCTTGCGATGCCGAGCCGAGGCATTCGCCGCATGCCCTCCATAGATCATGAAGCAGTCGCGGACCTCAGGGAACTCTCCTGCTTGGTGATCTTCGTTCTTGTCGTCGTCGCGGGCCCTGCCACCCTCGGCGGGTGGCCCGGCCATGTGGAAGTGACGCCGAAGCATAACGCACTCCTCGAGGGTGTGCTTGACGGGCCCCTGATGGTAGGGGCACGGCTCCTTGAGCATCTTGTCGAAGAGGTTTGCACCTCCGGGGGGCTTCCGAGGGTTCTTGTACTCGGCGGCGGCGACAAGGTCCGCGTCAGCGGCGTCGCGTTTCGATTGCGACTTCTTCTTGCCTTTCTTCTTGGCGCCGCGCGGAGCAGACGCCTCGGGAGCCTCTTCCGATGGGCGGCCCTGGGGCTGCTTGTCCTTTCGGAAGATAGCCTCGACCGCCTCCTGGCCAGAGGCGAACTTGGTGGCGATGTCCATCAGCTCGCTCGCCCTGGTGGGGGTCTTGCGGCCCAGCTTGCTCACCAGGTCACGGCAAGTGGTGCCGGCGAGGAACGCGCTGATGACATCCGAGTCGGTGATGTTGGGCAGCTCGGTGCGCTGCTTCGAGAATCGCCGGATGTAGTCCCAAAGAGACTCTCCCGGATGTTGTCGGCAGCTTCGAAGGTCCCAGGAATTCCCGGGGCGCACGTATGTGCCCTGGAAATTGCCAGCGAAGGCTTGGACCAAGTCGCCCCAGTTGGAGATCTGCCCCGGAGGCAGGTGCTCCAACCAGGCACGAGCAGTGTCGGAGAGGAACAGGGGGAGGTTACGGATGATGAGGTTGTCGTCGTCCGTCCCACCCAGTTGGCAGGCAAGGCGGTAGTCCGCGAGCCACAGTTCCGGTCTCGTTTCCCCCGAGTACTTCGTGATAGTAGTCGGGGGTCGGAACCGGGTCGGGAACGGCGCCCGTCGGATGGCCCGACTGAAGGCCTGCGGACCGGGTGGTTCGGGCGAGGGACTCCGATCCTCCCCGCTGTCGTAGCGCCCCCCACGCCTGGGGTGGTAGCCTCGGCGCACCCTTTCGTCGAGGTGGGCCCGACGGTCGCGTCGAGGGTGCTCGTTGCCGAGGTGGCCCGGGGCCGCAGGCGCGGTGTTGCGCGTGCGCCCGGTGTAGACCGAGGCTTCCCGCATGAATCGGGAAGTCGCGGCATGAGGTTCCGAGGGATATCCCTGCCTTCGGGAGGCAGTGCTCTCGGCCCGTCGGGCCGCAGCGCCTTCCAGGAGATTCTTGAGCTCTCCCTGGATTCGCCGACCCTCGGTGGTTGATGGCTCCGGCATCGCACGGAGGAGCATCGCTGCGGCTGCCAGGTTCTGACCAACCCCGCTGGATGCGGGCGGCAGCCTGACCCTGACATCGTTGGCGACGCGATGCTGGAGACCTTGGGGCAGGTGACGTATTTCTCCGGCCAGGGGTTGGCCCGCCCATGCCTGCCCGACGTCCCGACGGATCGGCTCAAGCGCTCCTGTTCCCTCGTTGAGCCTGGCCTGCGCCTCGCGGACTTGCTCGAGTTGTGGGTCGTAACCCCCCGCCGGAGCGGGGACCACAGCTAGCTCCCGTGGGATGTCGGCGCGAGGCACCGGCCTAGGAAGATCACCGTCCTCCGGCATGCCGAGATGGTTGCCTTCGGAGGGATCCCCTAGCTCGATGTGGAAACATTCGCGGCTTGGGCCGCAGCTCTCGTCGCCAAGGCTGCGGCTTCCGTCGGAACAGTCGGATAGGCAGTAGTCACATGCGGTCATGAAGTCCCGCATGGCACTGGGGTTGCCAAGTCCGGAGAAATCCCAACAGATGCTGGGATCGTCATCTTCCTCGGACCCAAAGGGCCCGTAGGTCGAGACGTCCGTCAGTCGGTCCCAAGGTGACCGTATACGAAACCCCAGTGGGGTTGCACTCGCCTCAATGAGAGCGCCCGCCAAAGCGAGGTCGTTTGGCGGGTTGAGGCCGAGTCGAAATGACGTAAGATGGGAGTTAGTCGGTACCTTTTGGTCGACGAGGAGCGACGTAGTCACATCGGGGACTGGTTGCACCATCATCTCAGGTATGAGGGCGACGTCCTGCAGGCTTTCCGCGAGCGCGCCGGTGTCGTCTTCTTGCTCGGGGTCAGCGTGTCGCGGGGGGACGACGCTTGCCTTCGTCTTGAACGCGAGGTCGACGTCCGGCGTGCCTTCCGTTGGAGCGTCGGGGGCGTCGATTCGCTCGACGACCGACGAAGCGCGGCCTCCCGCTTGGCCTTGATGGCCCCGCCTCCTCCTCCGTTGGCAGGGGAGAGAACGGAGCGAGCTCGAAGGTTGCTCTTCCACCACGCGGGGAAGATGTCGTCGATTCCGCCGCCGGCGGGTGGGTTGTCGGCCGCCATTGCCGTTGTCGCGCGGCGGTGGAAGAAGTATCATGTCGTAGCTGCCGTCGAAGGACATGAACTCAAGAGTCCCGAAACGAAGCATCGCCCCGGGCCGGAGAGGTTGCTGGAGACTGCCCATCTGGAGCTTGACGGGGAGCTATTCGTCAGCACGCAGCAGGCCCCTACCTGGCGCGCCAACTGTCAGCGTTTCGAGACAGGGGGGTCCCTAAGCCGACGAGTGAGTGTGCTGCGTGCCCCAGCCCAGATGGGTCGAGCGCGTGGGCGAGCGCGAAGGGGGAGAGGCGAGGTGGCCGGAGCCGAGCGTGAGAGAGGTGGAAGTCCCGCGGCCTTCGTGTTCGTCCCGCGCCCAGGTCGGGTGCGCTTGCAGTAGGGGGGTTACAAGCGTCCACGCGGGTGAGGGAAGCGAGCGGCCCCAAGAGAGCGCCTGTCCCGTCCTCGGTCCCGCGCGGCCAACCTCCTCTAAGAAGGCCCTGGTCCTCCCTTTTATAGTCGTAAGGAGAGGATCCAGGTGTACAATGGGGGTGTAGCAGAGTGCTACGTGTCTAGCGGAGAGAGAGCTAGCGCCCTAGGTACATGCCAATGTGGCAGCCGGAGAGGTCTTGGCACCTTGCTGGCGTGATATCGTGGCTGTCGGAGGTGCGACGGAGCCTGGCGGGGGGACAGCTGTTGGAGCGGTCGAGTCCTGGCTGACGTCGCCCTGCTTCCGTAAGAGAGCTGGGGGCCGCCGTCGTCACAGAGCTTGTGGAGCGCCATCATTGCCCATCCGGCGGAGCTGGCCGGATGGGACGCCGGTCTTGTTCTCCGTGACCCGAGTCGATTCGGGGTAGGACGATGATGGCGCTTCCTGTTGACGTGGCGGGTCTGTGCCCTAGGCAGGGTGACGTGGGGGCTCCTCCGAAGCCGAGGTTGAGTCTGTCCTCTGTTGCCGAGGCCGAGCCCGAGCCGTGGGGTCGGGCGAGGCGGAGGTCGTTCGGCCGAGGCCAGGGCGGAGTCTGAGCCCTGGGATCGGGCGAGGCGGAGTTTCGTCGTCTTCCGGGTCTTAGCCCGAGTCCGAGCCCTGGGGTCGGGCGGAGCGGAGTTCGCCGTCTTCCGGGTCTTAGCCTGAGTCCGAGCCCTGGGGTCGGGCGAAGCGGAGTTCGCCGTCTTCCGGGTCTTAGCCCGAGTCCGAGCCCCGGGGTCGGGCGGAGCGGAGTTCGCCGTCTTCCGGGTCTTAGCCCGAGTCCGAGCCCTGGGGTCGGGCGGAGCGGAGTTCGCCGTCTTCCGGGTCTTAGCCCGAGTCCGAGCCCTGGGGTCGGGCGGAGCGGAGTTCGCCGTCTTCCGGGTCTTAGCCCGAGTCCGAGCCCTGGGGTCGGGCGGAGCGGAGTTCGCCGTCTTCCGGGTCTTAGCCCGAGTCCGAGCCCTGGGGTCGGGCGGAGCGGAGTTCGCCGTGGCGCCTTTGGCAAGGCCTGACTGCCTGTCAGACTCACTCTGTCGAGTGGCACCGCAGTCGGGGTGGCACAGGCGGTGCTGTCCTTCTGTCAGACTGGTCAGTGGAGCGGTGGAGTGACGGCGGTCACTTCGGCTCTGCCGGGGGGTCGCGTGTCAGGATAAAGGTGTCAGGCCACCTTTGCGTTAAATGCTCCTGCAACTTGGTCAGTCGGTGTGGTGATTTAGTCAGGGTTGCTTCTGAGCGAAGCCAAGGCCTCGGGCGAGCCGGTGATGTGTCCTCCGTAAAAAGGGGGGCCTCGGGCGAGACGGAAGTCTCTCGAGGTCGGCTGCCCTTGGCCGAGGCTAGGCTCGGGTGAAGCGTGATCGAGTCACTCGTGTGGACTGATCCCTGACTTAATCGTACCCATCAGGCCTTTGCAGCTTTATGCTGATGGGGGTTACCAGCTGAGAATTAGGCGTCTTGAGGGTACCCCTAATTATGGTCCCCGACAATCCCTTCCTCCTCAAGGTACTCCTCCATTTGAAGGTTCTTGAACTCGGACCCATTGTCGCTCCTTATCTTTTTCACCTTGAGCTCAAACTCGTTTTGATCTCTCCTTAGGAAGCACTTGAGGGTCCCTTGGGTTTCAGACTTATCCTGCAAAAAGAATACCCAAGTGAAGCGGGAAAAGTCATCCACAATAACTAAACCATACTTACTTCCTCCTATGCTTAGATAGGCGATAGGTCCGAAGAGGTCCATATGGAGCAGCTCTAGGGGTCTTGATGTGGTCATCACATTCTTGCTGTGATGTGCTCCTCCCACTTGTTTACCTGCCTGACAAGCTGCACAAGGTCTATCTTTTTCGAATTGCACATTAGTTAATCCTATCACGTGTTCTCCCTTTAGAAGCTTGTGAAGGTTCTTCATCCCCACATGTGCTAAGCGACGATGCCACAGCCAGCCCATGCTAGTCTTAGCAATTAAGCATGCATCTAGACCGACCTCTTCTTTTGCAAAATCAACTAAGTAAAGTTTGTCGTCTAATACACCCTTAAAAGCTAGTGAACCATCACTTCTTCTAAAGACAGACACATCTATGTTTGTGAATAAACAATTGTATCCCATATTGCATAATTGACTAACGAATAGTAAATTATATCCTAGAGACTCAACTAAAAACACATTAGAAATAGAGTGCTCATTTGAGATTGCAATTTTACCTAACCCTTTTACCTTGCCTTGGTTCCCATCACCGAATATTATTGAATATTGGGAATCCTTGTTTTTGACGTAGGAGGTGAACATCTTCTTCTCCCCCGTCATATGGTTTGTGCATCCGCTGTCGATAATCCAGCTTGAACCCCCGGATGCATAAACCTGCAAGGCAATTTTAGGCTTGGGACTTAGGTACCCAACTCTTGTTGGGTCCTACAAGGTTAGTCATAATTGTCTTAGGGACCCAAATGCAAGTTTTATCACCCTTGCATTTTGCCCCTAATTTTCTAGCAACTATCTTCCTATCCTTTCTACAAATAGCAAAGGAAGTATTTAAAGCATGATATATTGTAGAAGGACCATCCATAACTTTCCTAGAAACATGAACAATATTCTTTCTAGGCACATGATGAACATATCTCCTAGACATATCTCTATCATGCATATAAGAAGAACTAGAAGCAAACATAGCATGTGAATCATAACTTCTATAGTCATTTCTAGCATGTCTCCTATTATGATACATAAAAGCATGGTTCTTTTTACTACTTGCCATAGGAGCCTTCCCTTTCTCCTTGGCGGGGATGGGAACCTTATGGCTTGTTAAGTTCTTGGCTTCCCTCTTGAAGCCAAGTCCATCCTTAATTGAGGGGTGTCTACCAATCGTGTAGGCATCCCTCGCAAATTTTAGCTTATCAAATTCGCTCTTGCTAGTCTTAAGTTGAGCATTAAGATTAGCCAATTCATCCTTAAGTTTGGAAATTGAAACTAGGTGTCCACTACAAGCATCAATGTCAAAATCTTTACACCTATTACAAGTTGCAACAATTTCTACACAAGATGTTGATTTACTAGCTATTTCTAACTTAGCATTCAAATCATCATTAATGCTCCTTAAGTTAGAGATTGTCTCATGGCAAGAAGATAATTCACAAGAAAGCATTTCATTTCTTTTAACTTCTAGAGCATGAGATTTTTGTGCTTATACAAATTTGTCATGTTCTTCATACAACAAATCCTCTTGCTTTTCTAAAAGCCTATTCTTAGCATTCAAGGTATCAATCAATTCATTAATTTTATCTACCTTGGTTTTATCTAGGCCTTTAAATAAACACGAATAATCTATTTCATCCTCATCACTAGATTCGTCCTCACTTGAAGAAGCATAAGTAGAGTTTCGAGTACATACCTTCTTCTCCCTTGCCATAAGGCATGTGTGACGCTTGTTGGGGAAGAGGGATGACTTGTTGAAGGCGGTGGCGGCGAGTCCTTCATTGTCGGAGTCGGAAGAGGAGCAATCCGAATCCCACTCCTTGCCTAGATGCGCCTCGCCCTTTGCCTTCTTATAGTTCTTCTTCTTCTCCCTCTTGTTCCCTTGATTCTGATCACTATCATTGTCGGGACAGTTAGCAATAAAATGACCAAGCTTACCACATTTGAAGCATGAGCGCTTCCCCTTAGTCTTGGTCTTGCTTGGCTGCCCCTTGCGACCTTTTAGTGCCGTCTTGAATCTCTTGATGATGAGAGCCATCTCTTCATCATTAAGTCCGGCCGCCTCAATTTGTGCCACCTTGCTAGGTAGTGTCTCCTTGCTTCTTGTTGCCTTGAGAGCAAGAGGTTGAGGCTCATTGATTGGACCATTCAATGCGTCGTCCACGTATCTTGCTTCCTTGATCATCATTCGCCCGCTCACGAACTTTCCAAGTATCTCCTCGGGCGTCATCTTGGTGTACCTAGGATTCTCACGAATATTGTTTACAAGATGAGGATCAAGGACAGTAAAAGACCTTAGCATTAGGCGGACGACGTCGTGGTCCGTCCATCGCGTGCTTCCATAGCTTCTTATCTTGTTGACAAGGGTCTTGAGCCGGTTGTACGTTTGTGTTGGCTCTTCTCCCCTTATCATAGCGAATCTCCCGAGTTCGCCCTCCACCAACTCCATTTTGGTGAGCATTGTGACGTCATTCCCCTCATGAGAGATCTTGAGGGTGTCCCAAATTTGCTTGGCGTTATCCAAGCCGCTCACTTTGTGGTATTCATCCCTGCACAATGAAGCTAGAAGAACAGTAGTAGCTTGTGCATTTTTATGAATTTGCTCATTAATGAACATGGGACTATCCGTACTATCAAAGTGCATTCCACTCTCTACAATCTCCCATATACTAGGATGGAGAGAGAACAAGTGACTACGCATTTTGTGACTCCAAAATCCGTAGTCCTCTCCATCAAAATGGGGAGGTTTACCAAGTGGAATAGATAGTAAATGAGCATTTGTACTTTGAGGAATACGAGAGTAATCAAAATAAAAGTTCGAATGGACCGTTTTCTTTTTCTCGTAGTCGTCGTCCTTTTGGGAAGAGGAAGATTCGTCACTGTCGTAGTAGACGATCTCCTTGATGCGCCTTGTCTTCTTCTTCCCATCTTTGCGCTTGTGGCCCGAGCCCGAGTCGGTAGGCTTGTCATCCTTCGGCTCGTTGAAGATGGACTCCTTCTCGTTGTTGTTGACCACCGTCCCCTTTCCCTTAGGATCCATCTCTTCGGGCGATTAGTCCCTTCTTGAAGAGAACGGCTCTGATACCAATTGAGAGCACCTAGAGGGGGGGTGAATAGGTGATCCTGTAAAACTTAAAACTTAAGCCACAAAACTTGGTTAAGTGTTAGCACAATAATCACCAAGTGGCTAGAGAGAAGTCTTAGCAAAACACAATAACCACAAGAGAACAATCACAGAGATGACACAGTGGTTTATCCCGTGGTTCGGCCAAGACCAACGCTTGCCTACTCCACGTTGTGGCGTCCCAACGGACGAGGGTTGCAATCAACCCCTCTCAAGCGGTCCAAAGACCCACTTGAATACCACGGAGTAAGGGCGGGATAAGCAACACACTCAAGACAAGAAATCACAGCAACACCACGCACACAAGTCGCAACAAGAGCTCACAACACAACTCAATGAGTTCACAACTCAACTAGAGCTCTAATTGCTATCGCAAAGAATCAAAGGTGTGGAATCGATGTCTTAGTGCTTAGGAATGCTTAAAGAATGCTTGGTGTTCTCCTCCATGCGCCTAGGGGTCCCTTTTATAGCCCCAAGGCAGCTAGGAGCCGTTGAGAGCAATCTGGGAAGGCAATCCTTGCCTTCTGTCGCGTGGCGCACCGGACAGTCCGGTGCACACCGGACACTGTCCGGTGCCCGATTTCTTTCCTTAAATGGCGCAGCCGACCGTTGGCAGCCAGAGAGCCGTTGGCGCACCGGACATGTCCGGTGCCCCCTTCTAGCCGTTGGCTCGGCCACGTGTCCCGCGCGGATCGCGCGGCCGACCGTTGGCCCGGCCGACCGTTGGCTCACCGGACAGTCCGATGAATTATAGTCGTACGTCGTCGGTGAATTCCCGAGAGAGGCCAGTTCGCTCGAGCCAGCCTGGCGCACCGGACACTGTCCGGTGCACCACCGGACAGTCCGGTGCTCCCAGATTGAGCAGACTTTGGCTGAACAAAGCCATCTCATTTCCAATTCGATTTTTCCTGTTTCCAGCACTTAGACACAACATATTAGTCCATAAATAATGTACTAAGTCTAGAAACATACCTTTTGACATGATTTGCACTTTGTCCACCACATTGCATGGATCAACACAAAAGCACTTGCGTTGGCACTTAATCACCAAAATACTTAGAAATGGCCTAAGGGCACATTTCCCTTTCAGCATGTCGTACCCTATGGCGCTGACAATTTTTTTGGAGCTTCTAGTTTTTTAGAAGCTAAACAAAAATACTATATGTTTATTTTAGGTTATGACATTTTTATTGAGAACTATGTTACCACGGATCACCAGATCCACTCTCTTCCCTCCTGTCAGCAGTAGAGGCGCAAGAAGATGTAGATGACCCGTCTCCCTTCCCATAAGTACGACAGAGGAAACATACGAGACACATGATATAAGGTTGGGCCTTTGGCCTCTTTCTTATCTCTGTATTATGAGGGGGTGTACAGGTTTCTTATATAGAGCTGTGAGACCCTTTAAGGGTAAAGTAGGTATTTGCCCACATAACCCTAACTAGGGTTACTTAACACTCCCCCTTGGGCGAATACCGCGACCAACACATGCCTCGTTAAAACTCCGAAAAACCCAGTGGGAAAAATGTGGAGAAAGAGTGCATGGTGATACAAATTGCATTTGCACTTTGTTGCCTCGTTAAAAACCTCATGTGAGAAACTTCAAGAAAACTCACCAAGGAAAAAAGAGTACAACAGCTGTCATCGTGACAGATTTCGATCCTTTGGGATCTAGATTCTATCGAATCTTCTACAAGGGCTAACTTTAGAAATGTGCTCCCCCTGATCCTTGCAAAACTGCATCAATAAGGCAAAACATCTTCTTCTAGAAGTATATGCACATAAAGATTTAGCAAACGGATTGCATATCCTTGCAAGGACTATTTCAGGAACTTTACCTCTACTCAATTCTAGGATATACGAGGTAAGTGCACGTATCAATATAAATAATCCACTTTGACTGATGGTGTTTGATCGACTGTATCTATATATTTGATAGAAAGTTCCATAAAGGTTCACGTATTGATCATCAAGCTCACGCCTTCAGGACATAGAATATGACATTTATTGTCTCACAATTGTAATCAATATTGTCGGGGACCATAATTAGGGGTACCCTCAAGACGCCTAATTCTCAGCTGGTAACCCCCATCAGCATAAAGCTGCAAAGGCCTGATGGGTACGATTAAGTCAGGGATCAGTCCACACGAGTGACTCGATCACGCTTCACCCGAGCCTAGCCTCGGCCAAGGGCAGCCGACCTCGAGAGACTTCCGTCTCGCCCGAGGCCCCCCTTTTTACGGCGGACACATCACCGGCTCGCCCGAGGCCTTGGCTTCGCTCAGAAGCAACCCTGACTAAATCGCCACACCGACTGACCAAGTTGCAGGAGCATTTAACGCAAAGGTGGCCTGACACCTTTATCCTGACACGCGCCCCCCCGGCAGAGCCGAAGTGACCGCTGTCACTCCACCGCTCCTCTGACCGGGCTGACAGAAGGACAGCGCCGCCTGCGCCACTCCGACTGCGGTGCCACTCGACAGAGTGAGTCTGACAGGCAGTCAGGCCTTGCCTAAGGCGCCACGGCGAACTCCGCTCCGCCCGACCCCAGGGCTCGGACTCGGGCTAAGACCCGGAAGACGGCGAACTCCGCTCCGCCCGACCCCAGGGCTCGGACTCGGGCTAAGACCCGGAAGACGGCGAACTCCGCTCCGCCCGACCCCAGGGCTCGGACTCGGGCTAAGACCCGGAAGACGGCGAACTCCACTCCGCCCGACCCCAGGGCTCGGACTTGGGCTAAGACCCGGAAGACGGCGAACTCCGCTCCGCCCGACCCCAGGGCTCGGACTCGGGCTAAGACCCGGAAGACGACGAAACTCCGCCTCGCCCGACCCCAGGGCTCGGACTCCGCCCTGGCCTCGGCCGAACGACTTCCGCCTCGCCCGACCCCATGGCTCGGGCTCGGCTTCGGCAACAGAGGACAGACTCAACCTCGGCTTCGGAGGAGCCCCCACGTCACCCTGCCTAGGGCACAGACCCGCCACGTCAACAGGAAGCGCCATCATCATCCTACCCCGAATCGACTCGGGTCACGGAGAACAAGACCGGCGTCCCATCCGGCCAGCTCCGCTGGATGGGCAATGATGGCGCTCCACAAGCTCTGTGACGACGGCGGCCCCAGCTCTCTTACGGAAGCAGGGCGACGTCAGCAGGGACTCGACCGCTCCAACAGCTGTCCCTCCGCCAGGCTCCGTCGCACCTCCGACAGCCACGACATCACGCCAGCAAGGTGCCAAGACCTCTCCAGCTGCCACATTGGCATGTACCTAGGGCGCTAGCTCTCTCTCCGCTAGACACGTAGCACTCTGCTACACCCCCCATTGTACACCTGGATCCTCTCCTTACGACTATAAAAGGAAGGACCAGGGCCTTCTTAGAGAAGGTTGGCCGCGCGGGACCGATGACGGGACAGGCGCTCTCTTGGGGCCGCTCGCTTCCCTCACCCGCGTGGACGCTTGTAACCCCCCTACTGCAAGCGCACCTGACCTGGGCGCGGGACGAACACGAAGGCCGCGGGACTTCCACCTCTCTCACGCTCGACTCCGGCCACCTCGCCTCTCCCCCCTTCGCGCTCGCCCACGCGCTCGACCCATCTGGGCTGGGGCACGCAGCACACTCACTCGTCGGCTTAGGGACCCCCCTATCTCGAAACGCCGACAGTTGGCGCGCCAGGTAGGGGCCTGCTGCGTGCTGACGAACAGCTCCCCGTCAAGCTCCAGATGGGCAGTCTCCAGCAACCTCTCCGGCCCGGGGCGGTGCTTCGTTTTGGGACTCTTGAGTTCATGTCCTTCGACGGCAGCTACGACATGATACTTCTTGCACCGCCGCGCGACAACGACAATGGCGGCCGACAACCCGCCCGCCGGCGGCGGAATCGATGACATCTTCCCCGTGTGGTGGAAGAGCAACATTCGAGCTCGCTCCGTTCTCTCCCCCGCCAACGGAGGAGGAGGCGGGGCCGTCAAGGCCAGGCGGGAGGCCGCGCTTCGTTGGCCGTCGAGCGAATCGACGCCCCCGACGCCCCGACGGAAGGCACGCCGGACGTCGACCTCGCGTTCAAGACGGAGGCAAGCGCCGTCCCCCCGCGACACGCCGACCCCGAACAAGAAGACGACGCCAGCGCGCTCGCGGAAAGCCTGCAGGACGTCGCCCTCGTACCTGGGATGACGGTGCAACCAGTCCCCGATGTGACTACGTCGCTCCTCGTCGACCAAAAGGTACCAACTAACTCTCATCTTGCGTCATTTCGACTCGGCCTCAACCCGCCAAACGACCTCGTTTTGGCGGGCGCTCTCATTGAGGCGAGTGCAACCCCACTGGGGTTTCGTATGCGGTCGCCTTGGGACCGACTGACGGACGTCTCGACCTACGGGCCATCTGGGTCCGAGGAAGATGACGATCCCAGCATCTGTTGGGATTTCTCCGGACTTGGCAACCCCAGTGCCATGCGGGACTTCATGACCGCATGTGACTACTGCCTATCCGACTGTTCCGACGGAAGCCGCAGCCTTGGCGACGAGAGCTGCGGCCCAAGCCGCGAATGTTTCCACATCGAGCTAGGGGATCTCTTCGAAGGCAACCATCTCGGCATGCCGGAGGACGGTGATCTTCCTAGGCCGGTGCCTCGCGCCGACATCCCACGGGAGCTAGCTGTGGTCCCCGCTCCGGCGGGGGGTTACGACCCACAACTCGAGCAAGTCCGTGAGGCGCAGGCCAGGCTCAACGAGGGAACAGGAGCGCTTGAGCCGATCCGTCGGGACGTCGGACAGGCATGGGCGGGCCAACCCCTGGCCGGAGAAATACGTCACCTGCCCCAAGGTCTCCAGCACCGCGTCGCCAACGATGTCAGGGTCAGGCCGCCGCCCGCATCCAGCGGGGTTGGTCAGAACCTGGCAGCCGCAGCGATGCTCCTCCGCGCGATGCCGGAGCCATCAACCACCGAGGGTCGGCGAATCCAGGGAGAGCTCAAGAATCTCCTGGAAGGCGCTGCGGCCCGACAGGCCGAAAGCACTGCCTCCCGAAGGCAAGGATACCCCTCGGAACCTCATGTCGCGACTCCCCGATTCATGCGGGAAGCCTCGGTCTACACCGGGCGCACGCGCAACACCGCGCCTGCGGCCCCGGGCCACCTCGGCAACGAGCACCATCGACGCGACCGTCGGGCCCACCTCGACGAAAGGGTGCGCCGAGGCTACCACCCCAGGCGTGGGGGGCGCTACGACAGCGGGGAGGATCGGAGTCCCTCGCCCGAACCACCCGGTCCGCAGGCCTTCAGTCGGGCCATCCGACGGGCACCATTCCCGACCAGGTTCCGACCCCCGACTACTATCACGAAGTACTCGGGGGAAACGAGACCGGAACTGTGGCTCGCGGACTACCGCCTTGCCTGCCAACTGGGTGGGACGGACGACGACAACCTCGTCATCCGTAACCTCCCCCTGTTCCTCTCCGACACTGCTCGCGCCTGGTTGGAGCACCTGCCTCCGGGGCAGATCTCCAACTGGGACGACTTGGTCCAAGCCTTCGCTGGCAATTTCCAGGGCACATACGTGCGCCCCGGGAATTCCTGGGACCTTCGAAGCTGCCGGCAACAGCCGGGGGAGTCGCTCCGGGACTACATCCGGTGATTCTCGAAGCAGCGCACCGAGCTGCCCAACATCACCGACTCGGATGTCATCGGCGCGTTCCTCGCCGGCACCACTTGCCGCGACCTGGTGAGCAAGCTGGGTCGCAAGACCCCCACCAGGGCGACCGAGCTGATGGACATCGCCACCAAGTTCGCCTCTGGCCAAGAGGCGGTCGAGGCTATCTTCCGAAAGGACAAGCAGCCCCAGGGCCGCCCATCGGAAGAGGCTCCCGAGGCGTCTGCTCCGCGCGGCGCCAAGAAGAAAGGCAAGAAGAAGTCGCAATCGAAACGCGACGCTGCTGACGCGGACCTTGTCGCCGCCGCCGAGTACAAGAACCCTCGGAAGCCCCCTGGGGGTGCAAACCTCTTCGACAAGATGCTCAAGGAGCCGTGCCCCTACCATCAGGGGCCCGTCAAGCACACCCTCGAGGAGTGCGTTATGCTTCAGCGTCACTTCCACAGGGCAGGGCCACCCGCCGAGGGTGGCAGGGCCCGCAACAACGACAAGAACGAAGATCACCAAGCAGGAGAGTTCCCCGAGGTCCGCGACTGCTTCATGATCTATGGAGGGCATGCGGCGAATGCCTCGGCTCGGCATCGCAAGCAAGAGCGCCGGGAGGTCTGCTCGGTGAAGGTGGCGGCGCCAGTCTACCTAGACTGGTCCGACAAGCCCATCACCTTCGACCAGGCCGACCACCCCGACCATGTGCCGAGCCCGGGGAAATACCCGCTCGTCGTCGACCCCGTCGTCGGCGATGTCAGGCTCACCAAGGTCCTGATGGATGGGGGCAGCTGCCTCAACATCATCTACGCCGAGACCCTCAAGCTCCTGCGCGTCGATCTGTCCTCCGTCTGAGCAGGCGCTGTGCCCTTCCACGGGATCATCCCTGGGAAGCGCGTCCAGCCCCTCGGGCGACTCGACCTCCCCGTCTGCTTTAGGACGCCCTCCAACTTCCGAAGGGAGACCCTGACGTTCGAGGTGGTTGGGTTCCGAGGAACCTACCACGCCGTACTAGGGAGGCCATGCTACGCGAAGTTCATGGCCGTCCCCAACTACACTTACCTGAAGCTCAAGATGCCGGGCCCCAACGGGGTCATCACCGTCGGCCCCACGTACAAACACGCGTTCGAATGCGACGTGGAATGCGTGGAGTACGCCGAGGCCCTCGCCGAGTCCGAGGCCCTCATCGCCGACCTGGAGAACCTCTCCAAGGAGGTGCCAAACGTGAAGCGCCATGCCGGCAACTTCGAGCCAGCGGAGACGGTCAAGGCCGTCCCTCTTGACCCTAGTGGCGACACCACCAAGCAGATCCGGATCGGTTCTGGGCTCGACCCCAAATAGGAAGCAGTGCTCGTCGACTTTCTCCGCGCGAACGCCGACGTCTTTGCGCGGAGTCCCTCGGCCCCCGAGGGCGAGGCACTGGACGTCGAGGAAGAGCAGAGCGGGGCCACGCCAGATCGAGATTGGCAGGCCCCGTACCTGCAATATCTCCGTCGAGGAGAGCTACCCCTCGACCAAGTCGAGGCTCGGCGGGTAGCGCGACGCGCCAAGTCGTTCGTCTTGCTGGGTGATGAAGAGGAGCTCTACCATCACAGCCCCTCGGGCATCCTCCAGCGATGCATCTCCATCGCCGAAGGTCGGAAACTGCTGCAAGAAATACACTCGGGGGCTTGCGGCCATCACGCAGCACCCCGAGCCCTTGTCGGGAATGCTTTCCGACAAGGCTTCTACTGGCCAACGGCGGTGGCTGACGCCACTAGAATTGTCCGCACCTGCGAAGGGTGCCAATTCTATGCGAAGCAGACCCACCTGCCCGCTCAGGCTCTGCAGACAATACCCATCACCTGGCCCTTCGTTGTATGGGGTCTGGACCTCGTCGGTCCCTTGCAGAAGGTGCCCGGGGGCTACACGCACCTGCTGGTCGCCATCGACAAATTCTCCAAGTGGATCGAGGTCCGACCTCTGAACAGCATCAGGTCCGAGCAGGCGGTGGCGTTCTTCACCAACATCATCCATCGCTTCGGGGTCCCGAACTCCATCATCACCGACAACGATACCTAGTTCACCGGCAAAAAATTCTTGGATTTTTGCGAAAATCACCATATCCGGGTGGACTGGGCCGCCGTGGCTCATCCCGTGTCGAATGGGCAAGTAGAGCGTGCCAACGGCATGATTCTACAAGGGCTCAAGCCTCGGATCTACAACGACCTCAATAAGTTCGGCAAGCGGTGGATGAAGGAACTCCCCTCGGTGGTCTGGAGCCTAAGGACGACGCCGAGTCGTGCCACGGGTTTCACGCCGTTTTTCCTGGTCTACGGGGCCGAAGCTATCTTGCCCACTGACCTGGAATACGGCTCCCCGAGGACGAGGGCCTACACCGATCAAAGCAACCAAGCTAGCCGGGAGGAATCGCTGGACCAGCTGGAGGAGGCTCGGGACAGGGCCTTACTACACTCGGCGCGGTACCAGCAGTCCCTGCGACGCTACCACGCCCGAGGGGTCCGGTCCCGAGACCTCCAGGTGGGCGATCTGGTGCTTCGGCTGCGGCAAGACGCCCGAGGGAGGCACAAGCTCACGCCCCCCTGGGAAGGGCCATTCGTCATCGCCAAGGTTCTGAAGCCCGGAACATACAAGCTGGCCAACAATCAAGGCGAGATCTACGGCAACGCTTGGAACATCAAACAGCTACGTCGCTTCTACCCTTAAGATGTTTCCAAGTTGTTCATATACCTCGCACCTGCGCAAAGTTTAGTCGTCAAGGAAGGGTCGGCCTAGCCTCGGCAAAGCCCGACCCTCCCTCGGGGGCTAAAAGGGGGGAGACCCCCTCTGCGTCGAATTTTTCCTCGAAAAAGGATCTCTTTTTAGCAGGATTTCTTTCGTGCTTCTTGACTACTTCGGAAAGCGGATCCTGGAAACGACGGAGTACACGTAAGTAGCCAAGGCTGACCGAGCCGAGGGACTCCTACGCCTCCGGGATACGGATACCTCACTCATCACCTTCTGCGATAAGTAACTCGCGCTCGGATAAAGCGACTCCGTGGACCGAACAAGTCTTCACGTTCGGAAGCTCTCCTGCTGAAGCAGTCCTTCAAGCTTTCTCGACTAAGTCGGGGACAGGGCCTCATGAACGGGTGAAGGTACGCGTAAGCGGCAAGGCCGACCGAGCCGAGGGATTCCCACGCCTCTGGGATACGGATACCTCACTCGTCCCTTCCGCGAGAAGCAACCCTCGCTCACACAAACATCCCTGTTACCGACAGAGAGTCCAGATGCTCGAAACAAGAGGAAAAAAGACGCAGCTTCGCAAGCACGGCGAGGGTGTGTTTTCTGGCCTCGGCGGCCGCAGAAGGCACACGCTACAAGATGATCTGATCCTGCAGGCTCGGGTCTTCACGCTGAAGGGAGCCGTAGCACCCTCGGCATCGACGACGTCTTCAGCAAAGTCCAACCCAGCCTCGGACGGCGACGCGGTCCAGGGACTCCTCCGGGAATCCGGCCCGAGCAGGCGGCTCGGCCGGTTACCCCTGGGGCCTCGGCCAGCCGGCTTCCAAGGGCGCCAGCCCGACCCGAGGCCTCGGCTGATCGACTTTGGCGTCGGCTCTGCTGACGGACAACACGGCTAGGCTCCGGCCAACCAGGTTCCCATTCTCGAGCCAACTCCGCCTCTGTTCATACTGATATCGCTACCCCTGGCCTCGGCTCATCAAGGGCGGCCGAGGGGTCTCTTTAACTAAGCTAGAGGAGCCCCAGACAATAAGGCCGAACGGGCCGAGGGATTCCTACGCCTCCGGGATACGGATACCCCACTCGTCACCTTGACACGGGGCAACTCATGCTTGGCAAAGCGGTTCAGATAATCAACAGGCGAGACTTAGTGCTCGAAAATGAGGAAAAAACACGGCTCCGTGCCGAAATTACATACATGTTCAGGCCTCGACAGCCACAATGAACAAAGAACACCGGCATTCGAGATGCCATTACAAACGGAACTCCGGTTCCCCCTCCGCAGGTACGAACAACCCCACTCCGAGGGGGAAGGCCTGCGGAGCAACGGAAGGCCGACGAACGGCGCGTCGTCACCTGCTCCAGCAGCGGCGACGACGACGACTTCTGCTCCGGGGGGGCGAACAGCGGCAACGCTGACCTCAGGGTGGATGCCGCTGCCAGGAGGCCCCCGCCCCTGCCAAAACTCGTAAGGCAAGGACGGGCAGAAGGCCGTAGAGTTGGAGGTCAGTCCGTGGCCGGCCCCGGCTATCTCGCCGGCAGCAGAACCTCTTCAAGCTGCCGTGGCGGATGCCGGCACCGCGAGCGGCTCCGAAGCCACTCGCGCCCGAAAGCCAGGCACGCTGCAGCTGCCAGCGCCACGGACGACGGCCGCCCTTCCCTCCGATCACTGAGTGAAGGAGCGGGCCGCCGCCCACGCGGGGGCCGACCTCAACTCGGCGCACTCCCCTCCCCAGCCCTGGTGATGAAAATCCTTGAGGCTGAGGGAGGGGCAGAGGCCGCAGCCCGGCTCGCTTTCCCCCACCATCAAGCCGGAGGTCACCATCTCGGGTGACCGCCGGTGGAGGGGAGCAGCCGGGCTGCATGATGAAAATCCTTGAAGCCGAACGATGGCTGAAAGGTACCAACTCCCATGGAGTTGCGTTCCTCCAACGAGGAGGCGGAAAGGCGGCGGATACCCCCCATCCGGGGGCTTGGAAGATGGAAAGACACGACGCATAAGGGAGGAAGAAGACATGGTTGCCTTCTGAAAGGAGTCTCCCTCCTTTTAAAGGCAACTCTCCCTACGTGCGCCCCCAGACGCCGCGGGCTGAGTCTTCTCCAACACGCTCCAAGGCCCTCCCCTGCGACTCGGGGGCTAGGTCCCGCATGTCATGCAAACCAGCTCAGGGCAGAAGAAGCCAAACCGCCGCGCGTGGTGCGCACGACCGTCCAGCGGTTACAAGCGACCCCCCACTTTTGCCCAGACCAACGGGCGGAAGGGGCAGGCAACCATGCAGGCGGCATGCAACCGCGCCAGGTGGACGCGCTTCTCCGACTTCTGACATGCCAGCTTGGGAACCCAGGCCCACGCGTCAAGCAACCGGCGCGCCAGTTGCTGCATACAAGCAACCGCACCGCCACTCGTGCCACCGTCGCGCCTCTTCGGTTGCGGAGCCTATGCCGCGACTCGAGGCGACCCAGCGGCGCCAGCCTGGCGCGTCGGTCAAAGCGACCGAAAGTGGGCCGGCAGTAATGGCGGTGGCAGGCGGGCGAGCGCAGCAGTCACGTCGTCAGCCAGGCTCACGTCTCATCCTGGGACAACAAGAGAGCCTCCTCTCACGGCGTGAAGACGGTGCACCCGTGACCCGTTCCTCGAACGGATCGCGCACGCGTAACGGCCACCCCGCCAACCACTCGCCCCGTCGCATTAACTCCGCGGCGGGACACGCGGTGCCTCTGGCGGGAGAAGCGCGCGACGCCTCGCCTTCGCCGTAATAACCGCGTCAAAAAGAGGTATGCCACGTCGTTCGATTTCGTATCCTTTTCCTTTTTCCTCTTTCTCTATCTCTTGCAACAGGGACCGGGAAAGGGGGACACCCCGAAAAGGACCCTTCTCCGCGAAGGAACCGGGCTCCGAGCCCCCCCCCCCTACTGATCAGGGGTTCGAAGACTAGCCCTCCGAAGGGTTCAACAGTCGCCTCAGATCGCGTGGGCCCGACACCCACTACTGGTCAGGGGTTCGAAGGCCAGCCCCCCGAAGGGTTCCATGGCCGCCTCAGGCTACTCGGGCTCCGCGCCCATTACTGATCAGGGGTTCGAAGGCTGGCCCCCGAAGGGTTCACAGTCGCCTCAGACACCGAGCGAGGGATGACCAGGGGTACGTTCGATACATAACCGAGGCTCGGGCTGCGCTCCCGAGGTACCCTAGGACATTTCCGAGACCAGCGGGAACGATCTTGTAACGGAATCCCATCGGAGGGAGGCATCGAGCCCTCGGACCCCGTCGCCAGGGGACCGGGTCCGGCAAATCACCCGCAGGTACTTTTGGGCGTGCCTCTGGGCCCCTAGCCGACCCCCAACGAACGGGGCACGGACGTCCACTCGGATTACCCGCTTGCAGCTCACCGGAGACACCATGTTCGGTGCCCATCGAGGGTAACATGGCGCACTCCCCCCTCCTCCTTGCGGAAAGGCGACACAGGGGCATATGTAAAAAGTCGAGTCTGTCCCTGATCGTCCTCTCGCCCTGTGCAGAGGCTCGGGGGCTGCTCTCGCAAAAACCGGCTCCGGCCAAACCGTTGACAGCGTCAACATACCAGCCCGAGAGCTTGGGCCCCGACCGTGCACCCGGGCTACGGCCAGTTCGCATGAGGGAACGACCAGACCAGCCGAAGCGTTACGCGAGGTATTAAGACCTCGGAGGAGTGTAACCACTCCTCCGAGGCCTCGGGGGCTACACCCGGCGGGTGCGCTCGCGCGCACCCACCGGAACAAAATGCAACCGAGAAAGGCTGGTCCCCTTGCAAAAAAGTGCGACGAAAGCCTCCAAGCGAGTGTTAACACTCCCTTCGAGGCTCGGGGGCTACTGTCGGGGACCATAATTAGGGGTACCCTCAAGACGCCTAATTCTCAGCTGGTAACCCCCATCAGCATAAAGCTGCAAAGGCCTGATGGGTACGATTAAGTCAGGGATCAGTCCACACGAGTGACTCGATCACGCTTCACCCGAGCCTAGCCTCGGCCAAGGGCAGCCGACCTCGAGAGACTTCTGTCTCGCCCGAGGCCCCCCTTTTTACGGCGGACACATCACCGGCTCGCCCGAGGCCTTGGCTTCGCTCAGAAGCAACCCTGACTAAATCGCCACACCGACTGACCAAGTTGCAGGAGCATTTAACGCAAAGGTGGCCTGACACCTTTATCCTGACACGCGCCCCCCCGGCAGAGCCGAAGTGACCGCTGTCACTCCACCGCTCCTCTGACCGGGCTGACAGAAGGACAGCGCCGCCTGCGCCACTCCGACTGCGGTGCCACTCGACAGAGTGAGTCTGACAGGCAGTCAGGCCTTGCCTAAGGCGCCACGGTGAACTCCGCTCCGCCCGACCCCAGGGCTCGGACTCGGGCTAAGACCCGGAAGACGGCGAACTCCGCTCCGCCCGACCCCAGGGCTCAGACTCGGGCTAAGACCCGGAAGACGGCGAACTCCGCTCCGCCCGACCCCAGGGCTCGGACTCGGGCTAAGACCCGGAAGACGGCGAACTCCACTCCGCCCGACCCCAGGGCTCGGACTTGGGCTAAGACCCGGAAGACGGCGAACTCCGCTCCGCCCGACCCCAGGGCTCGGACTCGGGCTAAGACCCGGAAGACGACGAAACTCCGCCTTGCCCGACCCCAGGGCTCGGACTCCGCCCTGGCCTCGGCCGAACGACTTCCGCCTCGCCCGACCCCATGGCTCGGGCTCAGCCTCGGCAACAGAGGACAGACTCAACCTCGGCTTCGGAGGAGCCCCCACGTCACCCTGCCTAGGGCACAGACCCGCCACGTCAACAGGAAGCGCCATCATCATCCTACCCCGAATCGACTCGGGTCACGGAGAACAAGACCGGCGTCCCATCCGGCCAGCTCCGCCGGATGGGCAATGATGGCGCTCCACAAGCTCTGTGACGACGGCGGCCCCAGCTCTCTTACGGAAGCAGGGCGACGTCAGCAGGGACTCGACCGCTCCAACAGCTGTCCCTCCGCCAGGCTCCGTCGCACCTCCGACAGCCACGACATCACGCCAGCAAGGTGCCAAGACCTCTCCGGCTGCCACATTGGCATGTACCTAGGGCGCTAGCTCTCTCTCCGCTAGACACGTAGCACTCTGCTACACCCCCCATTGTACACCTGGATCCTCTCCTTACGACTATAAAAGGAAGGACCAGGGCCTTCTTAGAGAAGGTTGGCCGCGCGGGACCGAGGACGGGACAGGCGCTCTCTTGGGGCCGCTCGCTTCCCTCACCCGCGTGGACGCTTGTAACCCCCCTACTGCAAGCGCACCTGACCTGGGCGCGGGACGAACACGAAGGCCGCGGGACTTCCACCTCTCTCACGCTCGACTCCGGCCACCTCGCCTCTCCCCCCTTCGCGCTCGCCCACGCGCTCGACCCATCTGGGCTGGGGCACGCAGCACACTCACTCGTCGGCTTAGGGACCCCCCTGTCTCGAAACGCCGACAAATATAAGCATTCGCTCCCCCTGACGATGATATCTATCAAAGTCGTTATCCCTCATAACTCAAGCGTATTCTTCAAGATATATGTCTCATTGTTCATCTGGAATAACGAGAATGGATGAGGTTGGGGTGCTTTCATTTTCTATCTTACACCACAATTTATACATAGTTGTGCAAAGCAAATAACATGTCCTTCAATAGGACTTAGGGGATAATATAGTTGCAACAGTACATATTCTAAATATGACATATCGCTCCAGGCGTTCATCCTTCGCAACATCTATGATGGTGTCACAAAAGTCCATCAAAGATCGTAATCCATTAGGGATTTTTCATTGGTCAGATATATCGTTATAGTCTATCATTCTGGCACAATGGGGATATTTTGCCAGTAACACCTAAACCTTATAGGTTTATGCCATCGTGTCTTTAGAGGATACCGTAATTCCACATCTAGTGGAAAATACCATGAGTAAAGATCGTGGAATGCACATGTGCTTATTCGGTGAACTTCAAGTCCTTTGGTACCTCATCTTATTCCTTTTCGGGTCTGTATGGGTCTTTATGCCTTTATAGGGATTATCAAACTTTGTTGTTTAACACAGACTTTATTTCTTCTGGAAAGGTTCTATCAAGGAACTATAATCTCATTTAGGAGATATTCTCTCTACATAGGAGAGTGATCATTCATCAGAAATGTTTTATCTAGTACGAGATTTATATGTTGCACATTTATAATTCAAAGATATGAGTCCTCGTGGGATCACATGCGGATCTTCAGAATCCTATTAACTGCATATTTTAATTCATGCCATTTGCCAGATATATTACATAGTGGAACAATGTTTATTCAACACGCATGTGGGATGGGTCTCTCACAAGACCATTTGAACCATCGCATTCACCACACATTATTTCAATAGTGCCCATAAATGTCCGAACTTTAAGCTCGTGACTTTCATTTTGCGATTATTGGTTCAGCCTCGATTGCGTTTATCAATGACCCGATAAGAGAGCTTCAAGCACTCATGCCTAGGACTTTATTTTGGATCCCTTTGCAATCTATAGAGGCAAGATAGGTGTCGACATATTTGTCTCCCACATTTAATAATGATCTTCGTCATTTCCCAAAAACAAAAGATTCATTGTTCCGTATTCCTAGCACAATGATATTGCGCGCATTGCTAGGAATTTCATCATTAAGATGAACCTCTTCGTGAGGCAACTCACGAGTAGGGCGAGTTCATCGGAGGAGAGTTATTACAGACCACGTGAATCTGCGATGTGAAGCATATTGCGGCACTAAAATCGGATCCTGCAACGGTTACATGGATGAGCTCGGTACCGTGTGCATGCAGTGACCATGCATGTATGTGCGGGTGGTGGTGGCGAGAGATTCGCGCGAGGATGGAGGTGGCTGAGAGATTTGCGCGTTCAGCATGCGGCTGCTGGCGGTCGTGCGGCCGGGGGATTCGCCGCGGGTGGGAGGGGAATGGCGACGGGGAGCGGTCGTGCGTGCTGGGCTGCTGAGGCGGGGGCGGTCTACACTGCCTCCTTAATAGTTAGTAGAGAAATAACAGTTTAAGCATCTGTACGAGACCACAAATCTTTCTCTGGCTCGACCAGAGCAAAAGTGTTCATCATATCCTGCCCTTTTTCCGCGGCCATACATTCTTCTTCTCATAACTGGATCTTCTTGATATGATCCATTGTGATGGTGGAGTCCCCGGCCTGCACATCACGCTGGCCGATTATGCTGTAGTGTACAGCATGCCGTACCCTGTGGCGCTGACAATTTTTTGGAGCTTCTAGTTTTTTAGAAGCTAAACAAAAATACTATATGTTTATTTGAGGTTATGACATTTTTGTTGAGAACTACGTCACCACGGATCACCAGATCCGCTCCCTTCCCTCCCGTCAGCAGTAGAGGCGCAAGAAGCTGTAGAAAACCCGTCTCCCTTCCCATAAGCACGACAGAGGAAACACACGAGACACTGGATATAGGGTTGGGCCTCTGGCCTCTTTCTAATCTCCATTTCATATGAGGGGTACAGGTTCTATATATAGAGACGCGATAGCCCTCAGGGCTATATTCGGTATTTGCCCACATAACCCTTCATTAGGGTTTCTCAACACTCCCCCTTGGGCGAATACCGCGACCAACACATGCCTCATTAAAACTCCCAAAAAACCCAGTGGGAAAATATGGAGAAAGAGCGCATGGTGACGCATATTGCATTTGCACTTTGTTGCCTCGTTAAAAACCTCATGTGAGAAACTTCAGGAAAACTCACCAAGGAAAAAGAGTACAACAACTGTCATCAGGACATATTTCGATCTTGTATATCTAGATTCAATTGAATCTTCTATAAAGACTAACTTTAGAAATGTGCTCCCCCTGATCCTTGCAAAACCGTATCAATAAGGCAAAACATCTTCTTCTGGAAGTATATGCATATAAAGATTTAGCAAACGGATTGCATATCCTTGCAAGAACTATTTCAGAAACTTTACCTCTACTCACTTCTAGGATATACGAGGTAAGTGCACGTATCAATATAAATAAGCCACCTTGATTGATGGTGTTCGATCGACTGGATCTATATATTTGATAGAAAGTTTCATAAAGGTTCACATATTGATCATCAAGCTCACGCCTTCAGGGCATAGAATATGACATTTATTGTCTCACGATTGTGATCAATATAAGCATTCGCTCCCCCTGACGATGACATCTGTCAAAGTCGTTATCCCTCATAACTCAAGCATATTCTTCAAGATATATGTCTCATTGTTCATCTGGAACAACGAGAATGGATGAGGTTGGGGTGCTATCATTTTCTATCTTACACCACAATTTATACATAGTTGTGCAAAGCAAATAACATGTCCTTCAATAGGACTTAGGGGATAATATAGTTGCAATAGTACATATTCTAAATATGACACATCGCTCGAGGCGTTCATCCATTGCAACATCTATGATGGTGTAACAAAAGTCCATATAAGATCGTAATCCATCAGGGATTTTTCATCGATCAGATACATCGTTACAGTCTGTCTTTCTGGCACAATGGGGATATTTTGCCAGTAACACCTAAACCTTATAGGTTTTTGCCATCAGGGCTTTAGAGGATACCGTAATTCCACATCTAGTGGAAAATACCATGAGTAAGATCGTGGAATGCACATGTGCTTATTCGGTGAACTTCAAGTCCTTTGGTACCTCATCTTATTCCTTTCCGGGTCTGTATGGGTCTTTATCCCTTTATAGGGGTTATCAAACTTTGGTGTTCAACACAGACTTTGTTTCTTCTGGATAGGTTCCATCTGGGAACGATGATCTCAACTAGGAGATATTCTCCCTACATAGGAGAGTGATCATTCATCAGGAATGTATTATTCGGTATGAGATTTATATGTTGCATATTTATAATTCAAGAATATGAGTCCTCCTTGGATCTCATGATGGATCTTCTGAATCCTATTAACTGCATAGTTTAATTCATGCCATTTGCCAGATTATATCATATAGCGGAACATTGTTTACTCAACACATATGTGGGATGGGTCTCTCACAAGACCACTTGAACCATCGCATTCACCACACATTATTTCAATAGTGCCCATAAATGTCCGAATTTCAAGCTCGCGACTTCCATTTTGCAATTATTGGTTCAGCCTCGATTGCATTTATCATTGACCCGATAAGAGAGCTTCAAGCACTCATGCCTAGGACTTTGTTTTGGATCCATTTGCAATCTAGAGAGGCAAGATAGATGTCGACACATTTGTCTCCCACATTTAATAATGATCTTCGTCATTTCCCAAAAACGAAAGATTCATTGTTCCGTATTCCTAGCACAATGATATTGCGCGCATTGCTAGGAACTTCATCATCAAGATGAACCTCTTCGTGAGGCAAATTACCAGCAGGGCGAGTTCATCGGAGGAGAGTTATTACAGACCACATGAATCTGCAATCATAACATATGCTTCGACTAAGGCTAATGGATCATATTCGCAGGCGTCCCCGAGAATAGATCAAATGCCAATAAGTCAAATGTGGATATGATATTAATCCCGGGTATATCCACATCTACATCAGGTAGAAGCATTCAAACCAATATGGTTAATCCTCAACGATTTCTGGCAAACTCCATATACACAGGAGTACACACTGAACGACAGGTTCAGTTTGGATTTTGTGTGTTTAATAGAATATTGAGGCATTACATTATATGGGCATTCCTCCCCCTAATGCCGAGATGTTCTAAAAGCATATAGATAAAATCCCCAACCACAATCATCCAGTTGTGGGCAATGTATGCTATTGTGGTGATTTATTTGGGAAATCTTACGCACATTACAGATAGGGGTTTTATGCAGTGAGCTTTGGACTTAGATTTATGTAGTGGCATGAATACTACATATTTGTCCTTCAAAATGAAGGGTTAGTCTCAACATCCAGCGAGACACGCAACAACAAGTTGCTTCATGGTTACAATTCTGCTAACTTATTGTTATTACTACCAAATGCATAGTCAATCATTAAGATTTAGACTGATATGCGCAACACTATTTTATCCATAAGGGTCCTTCAGGAGCTCATGCATACCATTCGTTTGGAGCCATTAGTTGACTTCAGTTCAACAAGTAAAATGACCATCATAGTCTAACGTTCACAAAGTCATTCACTGGTTGCATTGTGCTTTTAAGCACATAGGAAAAATGTGTGTGTTTATATTGGTAGTGAAGTGCACGGCATCAGGCCAATGCTGCCAAGCAAAGATTTTTATATGCAGAGATGTATAGTCCAGCTCATTTTTATCACTGCCCATGGTTTACCCAATTACTCATACTACTCTGAAATTGGGTATCGATTTATGCAACATTTCTAGGTATAATAATTGAGAGAGAACTTATAACAATAGTTAATTATTTGTGGTGTTGCCAGCAGGGCAAACATTTCTCCTCATATTATATACCAAATTGTTCTATATAGCATTATTTCGATCTCTTCATTGTTCAGCAAAAAGAGAAAGCTTTGGAATAGAACAGCCAAGACCAATAATTCATTTTATCTGGGAAATATCATCATATAACTAGCTTTTGATGAAGCAAATGATGATAACTGCTTGGCAAGAATGAAACAATACTGGTATCCGTCTAGGATCCATCTTCAACAACAGATATTACTGCTCTCATACGAAGAAATCATGAGGAGTATAGAGGATACAACAGGACTCTACAAGATCTTCATATTTCTATCACAAATTATCACCACTTACAATCTCGTGGTCAAGACTTATGGCTCTTCTGGTGCCAAGGACCAAGGACATATTAATGCCCAATTTAGCTTCAAGCTTTGTGGTGATGTGGGATTTCATGGCTATTTTTCTACTCTTCTTATTTCTGGTAGATCAGATATAGATTATGGTAAGCATGCCAAGGGGTGGAATACAATGTAATTCTGCTACATAAACCCCAGATATATGTCTATTCAGAATCGATCTTTACCATTTGGTTTATAGTATACACCATACCAGTCAAAGGACTATCCCAAGTCAATTCAGCGGCTATAAGTATTTAAATTCTGAGAGATGTATGCAATACAAGCATAGAGGTCCTAGATAGGCCGAGTAAAGTGGTTCGACGAGAACACACAATGTTTTTTTCACACCATCGTTGTGAAAAAATTCTCAGAATTACCTTTCGATGTACTCGCAACTTCGTGTTGCTAAGGTACTAGCCATTTATCTCAAAGTTCGCTTCATGCCGTTCAGCGACAAATAGCAATGTGCCAACATCTGGTTGAGCAATGTATGACAGAGATTCTAGCATTTATTCATCTGATAAGGTCTTATTGCTTACTAATAAAATCCCAATTTGTGATGTTTTTTGTGCCAAAAAAGGCTTTCATGCATTAATATTGAATTTCTTCAAGTTACATCGGGTAAAACTTTATGCACGAGGAGAGAGCAGAGATTTAACTTATCTGTGTTTCATTGTATTTCGATTTAATTTCCCAGATTTAATATAGTTGTTATGACCACTTGGCGATATATATAAATATACAATGCCACACAACACAATCAAACAAAATATAGAGCGAAAACAAAATTATTTACGAAGGTTGCACATAATGTGACTTCAGGGGCTTGAACAACCCACCACAATCTACGCGAGTACAAGCTCTAGTGTATCTGGCGTCAACGCGTGTGCGACCATCAGGGCTACGACAACACAACAAGCCTTCGTAATATGCGCAACAGGCACAATTATGGCTCGGTAATTGGGGTACACGATAAATCCACGCAACATGCGCAACATGCGCAATTGTGCTCGCGGTAGACAGACAGTGCCTACAGGGCATGCAAAAAAATATGTGACTCAGCGATGGCGGTCTGACTCAACGGGAGCGATCCGATTAATGGAGAGCGCGACATAGCAATCATATGACGTAGCCAAGTTCGAACGGCACAAATATTGCGTCGTGTTGCCAGGGTGCAGTCAATATTCAGCTAATGCCATAACTCAGCCGATTACCAACGCAGCCTGATCGGCGTGTCTGAGTACCCATTATACAATTTAATCGCTCGACATGAGTCCGAAGGCTCAACACATAACAAATATTTAGAGCGATTTGAGTATACACAATATATACTCCGCATGCATTTTAATAATTTTCTACTATTTACTTCAGGAAATAAAGCAGAAAAATAAATACCAATATTAATGCATAATCATAACACATCCAGTGTAAAAAATATTTTTCTAATATTTAAGCATGCATTTTTTCTATTAATTATTTATAACAGAAAATAATTAATTGAGGTAGAAGCCGTAACATAAAACATGCTTTATTCTCTTTGTTATTTTCAACGGAAAATAAATAGAATAAATAAATGGAGGCTTTTCTTTTCTTAGCCGATTTTCTCTATTTTTTTTTCTCAGCCGCTCATACTGGAGCATTGATGCATGTGGCTTGTGGCCTATGCACCCCATCCGAGCATGCAACTCTTTCAACGGAAAGAGAAGGCGACACTTATGCATGGCATTTTTTCAGCTACGGCAGCGGGTGGACGAGACGTGCACGATCTTTTCTGCATATTACCGTCCGTGCATGCATGCATGTGAATCCCAGCCACTGCGCAAAGACTAGTCCGGTATTTTTTTTTCGGCAGCGAGCTGTTACAGTGTATGCGTCTTGCCCAGGAATCTCGCAGCTCGCGACCTGGCGCAAGAAACGCGGATGGCTCAACTGCACAAGGGATCAGTCCGCCTTTACGGGTAGGGCTGGACAAAATGCTCGTGGCTCGCTGGCTCGCTCGTTTCGTGGTCAGCTCGGCTCGGCTCGGATCGGCTCGTTTGAATTTTATCACGAGCTGAGCTGACATTCTAGCTCGGTTCGTTAACGAGCCAGCTCGGTTCGTTAACGAGCCAGCTCGCGAGCTAAACGAGCTACCATATTCTAGTAAAACGAAACTATATACATATCATTTATAGAATAATTGATGAACATGTTATATATATGTGAGATGTCTATGGCCTATGAATTAAACTAATGATTAATGAACTATGCATATGTGTTAATTTGGTCTATGCAAATATAATTATGGGTTAAACTGATGAACATGCATGTGAATTGTGAATTAATGAGTGATGAATTGTGCTAATTTGGTGTTATATTGACATGGTTTGTGAAACTATGAGTATAATTACTATTTTCTATTGTTAAATTAGTTTGAAATTAACTAAAAAATAATTATTATATACATTTTTTTTCTGCTCTGGCTCGCGAGCTAAACGAGCCAGCTCGAGCTCGTAAACGAGCCGAGCCGAGCTGACTCTGTGGCTCGTTACCTTAACGAGCCGAGCCGAGCTGGCTCGTTAGCTTAACGAGCTAGCTCGAACTCGGACGAGCCGAGCCGAGCTGGCTCGTTATCCACCCCTATTTACGGGACGGTCAGGGATGACGACTCTTCTGGCGTTGTTTACGCGCGGCGCAGAGATTGTCCTCTGGACGAATCAAATCAAATACGAAAGAGATAGAGGAGGGCACCGCATTGCACAGACTGGGAGCCGCGCATTGGGAACTGCCCCCGTCTCTCTCTTCTCCCTGCGCCGCAATTTCTTTTTCCTTATACGCATGCATGCGTTTGGCTGGACCATGCAGGACTGCATGCAGCCGCTTAACCAACGCCAGAGAGAAAAAAAAAGGTGTGGGCTACTCTCCGAGCACTCCGGCGAGATACCCGACCAGCGTGAACCACTGAGTGGACCTCCGACGCCCAGACGTAGTGGTGTCCAAGACGTTCAACTACGTGCTGATCGAGATCGAGGATAATATCCAATCTACTTAGAAACACATACCGCTCGATTGCGTAGAGGGGAATCGAAGTCTGTCGCGTAGGACAGTTCGGCAAGGCCGGAGGACCTGCCGGATTGACGAAGAGTTGATGCAGATTTGATCTCGCGGCAACGTTGAGGTAGAGCGTGCTGATAACGTGTTGAGAACTACGTCACCACAGATCACCAGATCCGCTCCCTTCCCTCCCGTCAGCAGTAGAGGCGCAAGAAGCTGTAGAAAACCCGTCTCCCTTCCTATAAGCACGACAGAGAAAACACACGAGACACTGGATATAGGGTTGGGCCTCTGTCCTCTTTCTAATCTCCATTTCATATGAGGGGTACAAGTTCTATATATAGAGACGCGATAGCCCTCAGGGCTATATTCGGTATTTGCCCACATAACCCTTCATTAGGGTTTCTCAACAATTTTAAACTCAGAACACAAACTCTCACGTCTCCCACTCCAACAAGGCGGATGACGGAGGTGATATTGAGCCAACCGAGTAGAAGCAGACATCGCTAGTTTTCACTTCGGCAGTCCAGCCTCCAGGCCCAGCCCATATAGCACGTGCCAGACAGGGCTGCTGCACGGAAGAGAATTACATGGGCTAAATCACAAGGCCCTTTCCCTTTTGTGAGCCCTAACATGTGTGGAAACGAAAAACTACCGTAAATTTTTCGATAGGAAAAAACTATCCTAACTGCCAGGGTGGGTAGTGTACCTGTCTCCATCCATACATACATCCTGCTACGCTTTCTCTATTCACACATCTCATATTCTATTTTATAACGCCTATTAATGCATACATGGTATACCTAGCCATACACTCCGTCACTCTTTAACCGAAGTTCTCACTTATCGAGAAATCAAATACATTTAGTTTTGATCAAATACATATCAATACTTAAAAGATATAATTAGTATTATTAGACAGATCATTAGATTTGTTTTTATATAGATTTATTTAGAGATACAAAAGCAGCTGATGTTTTCGACAAATCTGATAAAGTTTGAGTAACGTGTTTCTTCACTAGTACAATTTGGCTCTATACAAGCGGTAGGATTTTTACATCACAGGCGGTTCGGTTAGAAAACCGCCTGTGATGTCCCAGGCGGTTTAGTACGCCTGTGATGTAATAGTATCACAAGCTGTTTTTGTTTAGGACCGCCTGTGATGCTCTATCCTTTTCACAAGCGGACCCTAAGACAAAACCGCCTGTGATTGTAAAATTATGAAAATACAATTTAAATATGAAAATAATTTTAATTTTTAACAGAAATATGCAAATACAATTTAAATGAATTAATATTTAATTTTTAACAATAATATGCAAATACAATTTAAATGAATTATAATAGCACACATAGATAACTAGAGAGATTTTAAATTAATTGGCAACCACAATTCATAGTCGATCATACATGATAACAAATACAATTTGATTCATACAATTTTTCATGAACTACCATTTTTCCGCATGTATGGCTTTAAGTTCTTATCAATTTTCTTTTCCACACGCTTGATTCTCTCTGGACCGTTAAAGACGAACATCTCTTCATACTTATTGTATTCCTCATCTTGGTCTCCCACATTCTCAACTCCAACAATTTTTTGCTTTCCAGAAATAACTACATGCATCTTCTCATCTGCTGGATCGAGTACATAGAACACTTGTGCAACACATTCGGCGAGAACCCACGGGTCATCTTTATATCCTACTTTCTTTAAGTCTACCAGTGTGAGTCCGTAGTTATCCACTATCACCCCCACGGGATGTTGTACCCATTGGCACTTAAACAAGGGTATTTTCATGCTTGGGCCATAATCAAGTTCCCATATTTCCTCTATGAATCCAAAATATGTGGTCTTCTGTCCATGTAGGTCAAAAGCATCGATACGAACACCGCTATTTTGTGCAACACTTTTCATGTCTTTTGATTTAGTGTAGAATGTGTACCCATTGATGTCATATGCTTGCCATGATGTCACAAAACACGATGGCCCAGAAGCCAAATTCTTCATTGTTTTCTCATCCGAAGAGTCTCCGAATGGGATGTTTTTGTCCATTAACCATTCGCTGAAACGATGTTTGTGCTCCCTCATGATCCAGTCCTCTGTGCGGTTCTGATTTTCTTTACGAAGCTCATTCAGGTGTTCCTCTATGTAAGGCTCGGCTATCGTGAGATGTTGTAGTACACTACCATGAGCACAATGTACTAGCTTGTAATCCTCAACGCGAAAAGTTTTCTTGCCCATTCTCCCTCTCCCACATAGTTTACCCTCATGTTTAGGTACAGGCACACCTATCATTGTTCCGTCACTGATGTAATCTATACAGCTCTCAATCACTTCTTCTGTAGTGTATCCCTCCATGATTGAACCCTCTGGGTGAGCGCGATTTCGCACATAACCTTTTAATACTCCCAGGTATCGCTCCAACTGAAACATATGATGTAAATATAGTGGCCCTAATATTTTTATCTGATCCACGAGATGTATGATTAGGTGTACTTGCATATCAAAAAATGATGGAGGAAAACACATTTCAAGCTTGCACATAGTCTCGATGATGTATGCCTTTAGATAGTCCAAGTCTTCTAAAGCTATTACTTTTTGTGAAACCGCATTGAAAAAGTAACACAAGCGTGTGATGACAACTTTGACATGCTCTGTTTTGAGGGCTCTTACCGCAATTGGGAGGAACACCGTCATCATCACATGACAGTCATGAGAGTTGTAGCCAAATAGAGACAAGTCCTTCATCCTGACTAGTCTGCTGATATTGGATGAGAAACCTGTGGGCACTTTGACCCCACGCAAACATTTGCAAATCTTTGTTCTCTCCTCAACTGACAAGTTGTAGCTAGCTGGGGGGAGGTAAGGCTTCCCTTTGCCACTATCCACTGGATGAAGTTCCGGTCTGATTTGAAGATCTACTAGATCATTGCGTGATTTAAGTCCGTCTTTTGTCTTACTCGGCATGCCCAACAAGGTTCCAATGATGCTGTCAAAAACATTTTTTGTTACATGCATCAAATCAATGTTGTGGCAAATTTCCATATCCTTCCAGTATGGGAGGTACTTGAAAAATATTGATTGCTTCTTGAAAGTTGTGTAAGTTGAAGGGTCAGTTCTCTTTCTCTTTTCTCCTTTGTTTTTTCCCTTTCCGAATACAACATGAATGTTCTTTACAATTTCAAAAACAAGTTTCCCACTATAAGGCTTTGGTGCACCTTCACTTTCCAGTTGATTGTTAAATTCCTCTTTCATCTTTCGGTACTTATGCTGCTTCATCAAGAACCGTCTGTGTCCCATGAACACCAACTTCTTGGATGATTTAAGGTACATGGAAGCAGTTCCATCGACGCACACTACACAACCATTCTTTCCTTTAGTCTTTTGCCCTGATAGTGTGGCGCCACCGGGAGAATCATGGATGGTAACAAATATAATTGCTCTTAAGTTGAAATACTCACGGCAATACTCATCCCATATTCTAACTCCTTCATTCCAGAGCTTTGTCATATCTTCCATAAGAGGTTCTAGGAACACATCAATATCAACACCAGCTGATTTCGGACCTTGAATAAGAATAGTCAACATAATATACTTTCTTTTGTGACACAGCCATGATGGAAGGTTGTACATCGTTAAAGTCACGGGCCAGGTGCTATGTACACTTCTTTTTTCACCAAATGGATTCATTCCGTCTGTACCCAAAGCAAATCTTACATTTCTGGTTTCTTTGGCAAACTCAGGATACATAAGATCGAAATTTTTCCATTGTGATGCATCAGCAGGGTGTCGAATCTGTTTGTTATTCTGCTTGCGATTTTCAACATGCCAACGCATAAGCTCAGCCTCCCTAGGGTTTGAGAACAAACGTTTTAAGCGATCAATTACTGGAAGATACCACATCACCAAAGCTGGGTTCTTTGACTTCTTTTTCCCATCCATGTCATCAAAAGTGTCATCGTCACTTTCAGGTCCAATAGTGGATTTCTTGTTTTTATTTTTCTTCGGGAATTTTTTTACACAGTCTTGATTGTAGCTCTTCTTGTATCGACTGACATTGCAAACTGGGCATCTTGATGCGTTCTCAAAATCGCCACGATACAGAATACAATGGTTCGGACATGCATGAATTTTTTGCACACCCAGAGCTATGGGAGATATAAGCTTCTTCGCTTTATAAGTGCTTGTTGGTAGTTTGTTGGGTTTTGGTAGTAATTGAGACAGAAAATTCAAAAGATCTGTGAAGCTAGTATCAGACCATCCGGCGCTAGCCTTCAACTTCAGAAGTTCTAGAACTGTACGCAGTGTAGTAAACTCTTTGTCACAACCCTTTGATTCATCATATAAAGGTTCTTTTGAGGCACTTTCCAGTCCCTCCATTTTAGATAGCCCTTTCTGCGATCCCACAGAACTTAACATTTCTGGTTCCATATGGCGCAACATCTCTTCACAATCAAATTCTTCAAATTCTTGATTAGCATCCACATTATCCACTTCACCATCAACTTTAAGATCTAAAATTCCGACAACTCTCTCGTCATTACCAGGCACTTCACACGGATCCAACTCACCATGTTCTGACCATATCGTGTAATTGTTTTTAAACCCTCTTTTTAGCAGATGTGATTGGATTACTCCTATATCTCTCCAAGCTATCTTATTATCACAATCGATGCACGGACATAATATCTCCTTGCTCTTTCGCAAATTCGCGTGCTTGTTGGCCGCTTCAATAAAGCTTCTCAAATTTCGAATGTACGACGGATGTGGTCTTGGCACATTGTACATCCAACCTCGGTCCGCCATTACCTATCCCTATATTGATTAACGTCAATATCGAGATGTAACATGAAAAAATAAATGTTCATGAAAGTGAAACAAGATCATATCGAGATGTACCTAGTATATGAGACAAAATTTTTTAAAATATCCCTAATTAATTGAATTTAATCCCTAAATCATGAACGAATTAATGTGCATGAAAATGAAACAAGATTGCAGCAATATAGGTACCTTGAGGTGAGACAACTCTTCAAAAAAATCTTTAAATCAGATCAACTACAAGTCTAAATCTTGGAATTCCTGAGTTTTTCTTCAATTCCGGTCTATATTACAAAATTGAGGCAAAAAAATCGTATCAAAATGAGAAATAAAACAAACGGAGATCATATATATGCATAAACTCTTGAAATCAAGCCCGAAAATCAAAAACAAAACCTTTTCCCCGTAGATCAAAATAATCCGCCGCCGCTACAGTACTGTGCAGCCTAGCGGCGTCGGGCTCCGGAAGTTAGGGTTCCTGCGCTGGAACCGAGCCTTTTATACTACATACACATCACAGGCGGATTTTAAGAAAAACCGCTTGTGATGTATAACATCACAAGCGGTTTTCTATGTCGACCGCCTGTGATGTTTACATATCACAGGCGGTCGACATAGAAAACCGCTTGTGATGTTATACATCACAAGCGGTTTTTCTTAAAATCCGCCTGTGATGTGTTTACTATATAAAAGCGTCGGTACGGTGGCTTAGGGTTTAGTGTTTTCGCCAGGAGCTGATACTTCGCCGCCAGGCTGCTGCGCCGCCGTTCCCGTCCCCGTCTCCGAGCCGTGAGCGCCCTCCACGCCGTCGCCGAGCCCGAGCCCAACCACCACCGTCTCCGAGCTGGGCGCCCGTCCCCGTCCCCGAGCGCCACCGTCATCCGAGGCGCCCTCCACCCCGTCCCCGAGCCCGAGCGCCGCCGAGCCCATCTCCGAGTGCGCCACCGTCCCCTTCCCCGTCCCCGAGCCCGAGCGCCGCCGAGCCCATCTCCGAGTGCGCCACCGTCCCCTTCCCCGTACCCGAGCCCGAGCGCGCCGCCGTGCCCATCTCCGAGTGCGCCACCGTCCCCTTCCCCGTCCCCGAGCCCAAGCGCCACCGTCTCCGAGGCCAAGCGTCGCCGTCCCCATCCTCGAGCCCGAGCGCCGCCGAGCCCGAGCGCCGAGTGCGCCGCCGTGCCCATCTCCGAGCCCTCGGTGCACTCCTTGATCATGCCTTAATTACTTGTTAAAAATTCATGCCTTCATTACTTGTTTTTGCTAGTCCTGCCTTAATTATTGTTAATCTTATATTGTTAATGTTGGTCATTATAATTATATTGTTGGTGTTTTCACTTACATATTTTGTTAAGGTCATCATTTTTGCTTTAGTAGCTTGTATCCCTTGTGATTAAATGTTGGTAATTATGCTTATGAAGAATTTTGTCATGGATAGTTGATGCAACTACTAGGACCCCTGCCTTAATTATTGTTAATCTTATATTGTTAATGTTGGTCATTATGCTTATATTGTCGGTGTTTTCACTTACATATTTTGTTAAGGTCACCATTTTTGCTTTAGTAGCTTGTATCCCTTGTGATTAAATGTTGGTAATTATGCTTATGAAGAATTTTGTCATGGATAGTTGATGCAACTACTAGGACCCCTTCTTGGTAGAAAATCTCCATAGTGATTGGGGAAACAAGTCTATTTTTAGTGTTTATGGCCACATACATCATGGAAGTACATAGCCATGGCAATGTTATTATCTCCCTATGTTATAAGACTTGTTCTTATCTCCCTTCTTAGTTTTTTGACTACCTATCTTTGCTTCCCAACCCTATGTTATAAGACTTGTTCTTATCTCCCATCTTTGACTTGTTCATAGCCATGACAATGTTATTTGGACCCCTCTTTTTGCCCTATAAGCCACATCCTTGTTTTCCCTCTGATCCCTGCCTTTGTTGCGATCTCAATGTTGATTGTGAGGCTTGGCCATTTTCAGTTTTAGAGATGGAAAAAGAGCCACTTGACATGGTTGAGAGCTCAGTTCGAGTCATCGAGACACATGTTGACATCATTCGCAGTCTAGTGACTGATGGGGTTGTGGATACTAGTGAACCGGAATCGGTGTACACACTTAAGACCACTTTGTTTCAAATTGGAGATGTATGCGACATGCTTGAAAAGTGTGCTCTGTCCATCAAAAAGTATGCTGACTCCAAGAGGGCTAAAATTATTCAAGATGAAGCCCTGCAATATGCTGAAGATGATGATGAAGCTGCAGATGATTTGGAGGAACTCCCATGCCCAGATCTCCTTACTCAAGCCGACATATTGGAAAAATATTTTGGAATTGAGTATGATAGCGACCAGTCAAGGGGTTGTTGATGTTTAGTCCTAAACAACACGATATGAGTATCGTAGGTTTCACTCTTAGAGATAATGTATTTTGTATGAACCTCTTAGAGAGTGTCAAGTCAATGAACTATCTTCGAGTACTATTGGGAAGTGTATCTCTTTGATGTATTTTTTTCTAGTGATATCGATGGTGCCGAGTAGCACCAAATTTGGACTTGTGTCCATATCTATAGATGCTAGTAGTTGAGCACTAGCTCCTACAATCTTAAGTGTGTAGACCCCAAGAAGAGATTAAGTCCTGTAGTCTACCACCTCTCGTTATTTGTGGGCTTCACCGATGGCTGGAAACATTTGGTGATAGCAAACGACCTTCGGGTTGAAGACGTCTGCGAGCTTGTTAAGGGGCCAGACGATGGTGAGCCGGTGTACTATGTCCGGATGTGTGGTCACAAAATTAAAAGCTGCCCCGGCTGCATGTGTGTGCTTCTCTTCTCTTAGGTGGGTCGCTAAGTGATCTTAGTAGCCGACATAAGAGAAGAGAAGCGCACAGATGAAGTCGGGGCGGCTTTAAATTTTGTGACCACACATCCGGACAGAGTACACCGGCTCACCATCGTCTGGCCCCTTAACAAGCTCGCAGACGTCCCCAGCCTGAAGGTCGTTTGATGTCACCAAATGTTTCCCGCCCTCGGTGAAGCCCACAAATAACGGGAGGTGGTAGTCCACAGGGCTTAATATCTTCTTGGGGTCCTACAGGGCTTAATCTCTTCTTGGGGTCCTTCAGCATGGCTGTGATGTTATAATGCTGAAGTACCCCAAGAAGAGATTAAGCCCTGTAGTCTACCACCTCCCGTTATTTGTGGGCTTCACCGATGGCTGGAAACATTTGGTGATAGCAAACGACCTTCGGGCTGAAGACGTCTGCGAGCTTGTTAAGGGGCCAGACGATGTTGAGCCGGTGTACTATGTCCGGATGTGTGGTCACAAAATTAAAAGCTGCCCCGGCTGCATGTGTGTGCTTCTCTTCTCTTAGGTGGGTCGCTAAGTGATCTTAGTAGCCGACATAAGAGAAGAGAAGCGCACAGATGAAGCCGGGGCGGCTTTAAATTTTGTGACCACACATCCGGACAGAGTACACCGGCTCACCATCGTCTGGCCCCTTAACAAGCTCGCAGACGTCCCCAACCCGAAGGTCGTTTGATGTCACCAAATGTTTCCCGCCCTCGGTGAAGCCCACAAATAACGAGAGGTGGTAGACTATAGGGCATAATCTCTTCTTGGGGTCCTTCAGCATTATAACATCACAGCCATGCCTTCTCTGTCTAACTACATTGGAAAGTGCCTTTTCTCCAAGTTGAATGGCAGTATATCACACTAACAGTATATCCCTTTATCGATGGAACCAGCTTGAATGGCAGACAACGAGCAGCCTAGTATGGATGTGGTCTGCACCGGTGCGTCTAACAAAGTTGATGAAGACGCGACCAAACTTGAATGGCAGACAACGAGCAGCTCCAGTGAAGGGAGCGGGGAGGATAGTACTAGTGACGACAATCCTTGTACTCCTATACCTCCAAGGAAGAAAAAAACATCAGATGAGCTTGATGCCGACTATATTCCCAACGATGAAGAGGTAAATAGAAATATGTGGACTATATTGTAAAATAATGTTCATATATGAAAGGCCATTAATTTTTTCACTATATAGATTTCAAATGAAGAGAAGAAAGAGGATGCATCTTCTACACGAAACACGGAGGATGCTCCGATGCCTGAATCATCCGTTTCACATAAGCGGAAACGAGGGCGACGAGGTCCAAATCAGATGAAAGAAGGTGCAGTTATGTATGTAACAAAACTAAATGCAGAGGGGTTTCCTGAAGAACCACTTGACGTGGTTACAAAGTTTCGAAATTCCTGCGGGGCTACTGTTAGAGATATAGTGCCAATCACACTTCAAAAATGGAAGGATTTAGATGAAGACACCCGCAACAAGCTATGGGCTAAGTTGTCTGAGTCATTCAAGTTCCCAAAAGGCACAGAGGATGCAGTAAGGAAGTCGATGCTCTCTGCTATGGCCAAGATGTTTCGTGGGTGGAAGGCCGAGATGAATAGGGACTTTGTTAAGAAGAATAAGGTTCCTCCGCCCAAGAAAATGGGGAAAATCACTCAAGCTCAGTGGGAGGAATTTGTTCGTCAGAAGACCGAACTGAAGGCCAAAGAACTGGGCGAAACTAATTCTCAGAGAGCGAAGATGAACAAACACCCCCATCGCCTGGGGTCAAGCGGATATCACCATAAAGTTGTGCAGTGGAACAAGATTATCGAGGAAGCTATAACTAACGGCACTTTGGACCCAATATTAAAAGATATCGATGAGAGAGCTATTCGTTGGATCTTAGGTCGAGCAGGTTTGAGTGAGGACGGCAAACTTGTGCATCCAGAATTGGTAGGCGAAGTTTCGTCAAAAATTCAAGAATATGCAGATAAGAGAAAAAAAGGAGAATTTAAGCCTCGGAGGGAGAATGACATACTAACTGCAGCCCTAGGCAATCCTGAACACACTGGACGGGCTTGGGGAATCTCTTCTAAGATTTCCTGGAGAGAGGCGTTTCCAGAGTATGCGTCGTCATATAGGAAACACGAGAAGTCGAAAAGGACCCTTGAAGAGACTATTGATGAAAGGGTACAAAAGGCTATTAATGACGTGATGAACAAAATGAAAAAAAACAGAATGCATATCATTTGAACTCAAGCCAAGCCACATGAGTCCACCTATAGTCCCTAGCAGCGTTGGATCTGTGCAAGACTTGACCAAGTACCCTGTAGACGATATTGTTGAGGACAAGCCTTGCTTTCTTCATATTCCAATCAATCGATCTGGGACAAAAACAAAGCAAGCTGCTACTGGTTTGGTAAAACCAGGACTTGTTAACTACAAGGACAATCCTGTCCCGCCACACTATGCTGTGGTCGAAGTTCTAGAAATCACAGACAATGGTTGTGAAGATTGGGAGATAGATTTTCCAGTTGAGGGGATCATAACTTTGCATGAGGCAATTAACGAGTTGGTCCTTTGGCATCGACGCGACATCAAGTTTGGTGATGAGCCGAATTCAACACCAATGCAACAAAAAGCTAGTTCGATCATTCCACACCCCATGGTGCAGGAAGATATGACACCGACCTCCAAAAAAATCGTTGAAACAATCATATCGCCTCTTGCGAAGGAACTCGACGAGGGGGGCGTAGACAAAATTGTTCCTCAGAATGTCGACGTCAACATAAAAAAGGAACCAAAGGTTGGCACCAATGTTGAAGGGCCAACTATTTCAAAGAAGATTCATAAGCGAATCGCCACAAACGATGTCAAGAAACCGTCAGAATCAGTGGCACGCTACCTGCATAAATTGCAGAGAGTTATGACTAATCAATCAAAAGCAGTATCAGCATCTCATGGAGTAGGCACACGGCCGGCCCAAATAGACAATTTCGAAGTATGGGAAGAAGATGGAATGATTCATACTCGAGAATCATTACGTCTTAAAACCAATATCTCGGTATACAAGAAGGAGGATGTTCCTCCTAAATTTGTGAATGGGAGGCCGTTCTTAACGACGGTGCAACTTTCTAAGTTGTCGACTCCGGAGATTAGAATGCATGAGTGGTACATGGTGGCTAGCAACAAATACAAACTCGAGGAATTCACATTTGTTGTGCCAGAAGATGCATTTTGGAGCAATGATCATATAAATCCTGTGCGGCATTTATTCTTTGACGATCTCTGGTCGTTGTACCACCGACAAAGGATGGAAACGAACTACTTAACCCTCTTCTGCTTGTAAGTACCTCTAAACTTTCATATTTGTTAGTTTTGTACACGCACACATAAACGAGAGTCTAACGATTAACACTATTACACGTAGGATGCAATACATGGATGATAAGAAGAAACAACTTAAGACAGGGTTTCTTGACCCGTTGATGATATCCCAAGCTCGCTACAAAGTAGTTGCTCGGAGGCAAGGAGAAGAATACAAAGACTTGGACGATGCTGAATTTGAGAAAGCCGTCAAACAGAATCAGAGAAAGAAAATGAAGGTAATGGCGGCATACATTGGACGAGCCATGTACAATCATGTACAACATGGCAAGGACTTAATAATAGCTCCGCACCACTTTAAGTAAGTTATCGACATGGTTTAATTTTGAACTATAAATTATGGCAATCGTGATATTAACATGTGTTTTCGTCTATGTCTATATAGTGACCACTACATTTGTATCATGATCTGGCCAAAGGATGGTAAAGTCGTGGTCTTCGACTCACTGAGAATGGAAAAGGCTACGTATAATGACTTCTTGAAGATTTTAGAGAAGTATGATTATTATTGCACACTTGTACTTATTACATCTTAACAAATGTATTCTTAATCTCACAATGCTATTCTTATATGCAGTGCATACCGTTTTTATTGGAAAGATCTTGGCGGCGAACATCCAGAGGACAAGCCTAATTTGTCAATATCATTATTTCCATATGGTGACAAACAACCTCCGGGTACTGTCCTGTGCGGTTATTATGTATGCGAATGGTGTCGTGTCACCTTCCATTACATGGTCAATCGTGAGGATGTAAGTTCGCTATCATTGTCTATATTGTAATTTTTATGTTATATTGTTGCTCATCACATTACTCTTAGCACCGATTGCTTTTTGCTTTCATTGCAGGTTCCTAAATCTAAGATCAATGCTGAATGGTTAGAAAGAGATATGGTTTCCACCGGCGTGGCTAAGGTTGTAAGAGACTTGCTTTACTTTATGCGCCGTGAAGTTCTTCATCAACAAGGGCTATTCTACAATGTAAATGGAAATTTGCAAAAATTCCCAGAACTAAGTTTGTACACAATATCACACAGTGTTTAGGTCTTTAGTTAGGAACTTTAGATGTTTAGTTGTCTATGGAACTTTGAGATGTTGAGTTGTTATGCAACTTGATGTGTATAAATCTGTGTATGATGGAACTTGATATATATGTGGATGAATCTGTGTATGTATATGGGGATGTTTGAATTTTTGTATGATGAATCTGTTTATGGAACCTGCTGAATCTGTGTTTGAATCACAGGCTGTTATTAATTCTGTTTCTGTATATGAATCTGGAAAATATATATGAATCTGCTTCTGTATATGAATCTGGGAAATACAGGCGGCTTATAATTAAAACCGCCTGTGATGTGTGACTATCACAGGCGGTTCTTTTAAACCGGACCGCATGTGATGTGTGACTATCACAGGCGGTTCTTTTAAACCGGACCGCCTGTGATGTGTGACTATCACAGGCGGTTTTTGATTGACCGCCTGTGATGTTGTTTTACATCACAGGCGGTGCACCACAAGCGGTTCCTGGAACCGCCTGTGTAGGCTAACCGGACCGCCTGTATAGAGGATACCTGTAGTAGTGCTTATAGCGACAGATGATATTATTTAGAGATCGATGCAGAGAGAACTTACAACGTGCATGGTTTTAAAAAAAACAAACATTTAATCTTCCGTAAGAAAGTTGAAAAGAGATTTTTTTTAAAAAAAAATCAGTCCATGACGCTACATGTAACACGAAGGCATGCATGCAGAGGCAGAACGTAGACGAGTAACTGATGGCACGCCTCGCGCACGCAGAGCACAGGGACAGCTAGCTTAGCATAGCATAGACGCAGCGCTTCACGCTTCAGACGAGATCCCAACGAAAGAGCACATGCGTTGCGTCCGATGTGTCATGGGCTCATGACTAGAGTATTCGTTGTTGCTTAACTTGCAGGTTTGACTTATGCTGGCCACGAGAGTCGAGCCCAGCAGCATCAACATGTGCACCAATCAATCCCGGCCCTGCACACACGCTATGCCATGGTTGCATTGCATTTTTGCACTAAACAAAACAGCAAGGTCAGCCACCGGGGCCGCGCTGGTCGCACGCATGGTTCCCATATGGATCGCCGCCTGCCGGGCCGGAGGCTGGGTCTCAGTGTGTGACGGTGCGACGGTGCGTACGTGCTCAGATCCCGCGGCGGCTGGCTGGCAGCGGCAGGCGCGCGGCATGTGGGCGCAGCCGGCGAGCCGGCGCGGGGGGCTCCTCGTGCCGGTCACGTGGGACAGGCGGAATACACGGTTCCATGCTCTGCCCCCCCCCCCCCCCCCCCCCCCCCCCCCCCCCCCCCGGCCCGGAATCTTTGTTCCGAGGCCGACACGATCCACCGGCCGCAACCCGCTCCGGCGAGGCGGGCGGCGATCGTACTCCCACAGGAGCGTTGTTTATAATCAAGTCCACGCGCGCGTATGCTTCGGCTCTCGCGGGAAATCGGGCTTGGTTTCGCAGCTGGATCACCATGACTCATGGTCATGGACCATGCCCCCCTCCCTCCACACTTTCACACCCAGCTAGCAGCTTCTTGGTACCTGCAAGTCAAACCACGTGTTTGGAACTCGCCGGGGGCGCAGCGTAGCCGGTTTGTGGCATTTGTTTGCGCGGGGCTGCTGATCCCGATGCGGCGGCGGTCTTTGCTCCGCGGTTCATGCGACGAAGAGCCCCTCCGGCCGTGCTCCCGTTTACTCCAGTCCTACGAGGGTTCAGTGCAGTTAACTTGCAGTAGAAAAAAAATTGAGGTGGACATTTCTTTCGGTGGTAAAAGGTTGGGAGCACAGGGCGGACCGGGCCAACTTTATCTGCATCCCGTGCTCGTGGTTACTGACTAGTATAGAGTTACATGCATCCACTTCATTTTTATCCCCCTTTCCGGCCTTCCCACATCAGGAAGGAACGCTACGCACGCACTAAAGCAGGAGTACGTACCAACCAGGGTACAGCCGGTGTGGCCGGTGGCCGGGTGGGGCAGGAGGAGGCTGGAGGACGGACGAGGACGCCTGGCGACGCACTGCGGCACTGATCCAGCGCACAATGCCTGTACGCGCAAAGCTACAAGCGGGGGAGACGCGATGAGACAAGCTTTTTTCCGACAGAACTGGGGCGTATCGTGTCCTGCTCCTGCGTAGTACTAGTACTACGCGATGAGCGCGCCCACCCACCCGGCCCCGGCCGGCCCTCCCAGGACCCAGGGTGCATGCGCCAGGGCAGGCAGGCAGGCAGGCTGCAAAACAAAAAACCGCTGCAAACCCGCCTGTCCGAATCTACAGGAGCAATCTGGCAGATGCTCCGTGTCTGCGAAAAATACGCCTTTTTTTCAAGCGTCTGTTGCGCCATCCTCTCTCTTCAGGCTCTGTGGTGAAAGGCTCGAAAAGAAGCAAGGAGGACGACGGCGGCCAGGGAGGCTTTGCCCCGGCGGCAGCAGAAGGCGATGCCGATGCTGACTGCCCGCGGCGGCGCGGCACACATCGCCGCCGACAAAAAAAAAACTCAAGGACCGCCCATCCGCGCGCGTCACGAGGCACCGGCGCACGACAGGCCTGGCTTGACCCAGCCGCCGACGGCCCGACCCCGTTCCCAGGGCACGTCAGCGTCTCCGCTGTGCTCCTGGCTCCTGCCCGTTTGCTCCGCTTGTCTGGTTGCTGACTGTCCACACACCCCCGGCCGGCCCCGCCAGACCACGGTTCGATCTAGGTGGTGGGTGTGGTGCTAATGAATCACGATCTAAACTGCTATTCACGGTTCATTTGAGTTTTTAAGTACATTTAGTTTAAAAATATTTAGAAATAAAATCTGATCTAAATGTGATCAGATCCTCTTTAAATTTTGTAGTGCAAATTTTATAGACCATTAGCACATATAGGCGGGCTACTGGATCGGCACGCACGCCGCGGTCCCTTCTCTATTGGTGTCGACGCCGTTCTACGCGTCCACTATGGAGACCGATAGAACTAGAGAATGTTTCTCTTCAAGTTACAGTATATAATAGAATAAAATTGTAGAGTTAGTTTTAAACCATTTATTTAAAATGTTGGCTCTAAAGTTTAGAGTTATAAATTTTAGAGCAATGAATCTAAAATTACTCGTGCGGTTATTATCTATTTACTTTATCAAATACAAGAGTGCTCATATATATCAGGTCAATTGTCCTTCGTAGCACACTAGGTAAATCTTGGTATTGACGACAATGCCAACTAAAAAATAACGTAGTTTTACCATCTGCTTTAGATTCAAGATAATTATTTGGACTACTGCATCTTCAATTCATACAGACAAAACAATGTAGAAGCAATAATATAGAAATAATATATATAATTAAAATCAAACGAACAAGCTAACAAGCACTTTCAGCTTCATTCCAAACGTGTCATAATAATTTCTGCTCGAAAAAAAGATTAGCAGAGCGTAAAAAGTAAGAATCATTTCCACCAAGTTTCTCTCAAGATACTTCATGTTTTCTCTTGCGTCAAAGTCCTCCAACCGTTTAATTTCTTTGTCTTAACTCTCTAGAGACATAAGTGCTAAGAAGTGAAGTTTCTATTCTATGAACGGTTTTCACATAAAAAAACACATTCTTCCTTCTTCGCAGCTATCCGAGCTTTCGAATATCCAATTTTTTTTCGTCATTCCCTTCTCATGGTTGGAAGAAGCCTCCGCGTTAATTTCAATTGATCGTCATATTCCTCGTATAAGCAAAGTATTTGTCGGCGTTTCGAGACCGGGGGTCCCTAAGCCGACGAGTGAATGTCGCCACGTGCCCCAGCCCAGATGGGTCGACGCGAGGCCGAGCGCGAAGGGGGAAGTGAGGTGGCCGGAGATGGGCGTGAGAGAGGTGGAAATCCCGCGGCCTTCGTGTTCGTCCCGCGCCCAGGTCGGGTGCGCTTGCAGTAGGGGGTTACAAGCGTCCACGCGGGAGAGGGAAGCGAGCGGCCCCAAGAGAGCGCCTGTCCCGTCCTCGTCCCCGCGCGGCCAACCCTCTCTAAGAGGGCCCTGGTCCTTCCTTTTATAGGCATAAGGAGAGGATCCAGGTGTACAATGGGGGTGTAGCAGAGTGCTACGTGTCTAGCGGGGGAGAGCTAGCGCCCTAAGTACATGCCGATGTGGCAGCCGGAGAGATCTTGGCACCCAGCTGGTGTGATGTCGTGGCCGTCGGAGGAGCGACGGAGCATGGCGGAGGGACAGCTGTCGGAGCGGTTGAGTCCTTGCTGACGTCCTCCTGCTTCCGTAAGGGAGCTGAGAGCCGCCGTCGTCACAGAGCTTGCGGGGCGCCATCATTGCCTATCTGGCGGAGCTAGCGAGATGGGACACCGGTCTTGTTCTCTGCGGCCCGAGTCAGCTCGGGGTAGGGTGATGATGGCGCTTCCTGTTGACGTGGCTGGCTTGCGCCCTAGGTTGGGCGACGTGGAGGCTCCTCCGAAGCCGAGGTCGAGTCTGTCTTCCATGGCCGAGGCCGAGGCCGAGCCCCTAGGTCGGGCGAGGCGGAGGTCGTTCGGCAGAGGCCAGGGCGGAGTCCGAGCCCTGGGGTCGGGCGAAGCGGAGTTCGTCGTCTTCTGGGGCTGAGCCCGAGTCCGAGCCCTGGGGTCGGGCGGAGCGAAGTTCGCCGTCTTCCGGGACTTAGCCCGAGTCCGAGCCCTGGGTCGGGCGGAGCGGAGTTCGCCGTCTTCCGGGACTTAGCCCGAGTCCGAGCCCTGGGTCGGGCGGAGCGGAGTTCGCCGTCTTCCGGGACTTAGCCCGAGTCCGAGCCCTGGGTCAGGCGGAGCGGAGTTTCCTATGGTGCCTTTGGCAGGGCCTGACTGCCTGTCAGTCTCACTCTGTCAAGTGGCACTTCAGTCGGAGTGGCGCAGGCGGCGCTGTCCTTTTGTCAGGCCGGTCATTGGAGCGGTGAAGTGACGGCGGTCACTTCGGCTCTGTCGGGGGGCGCGTGTCAGGATAAAGGTGTCAGACCGCCTTTGCATTAAATGCTCCTGCGATTCGGTCGGTCGGTGCGGCGATTTAGTCAGGGTTGCTCCTTAGCGAAGGCAGGGCCTTGGGCGAGCCGGAGACGTGTCCGCCGTTGGAGGGGGCCTCGGGCGAGACGGAAATCCTCCGGGGTCGGCTGCCCTTGTCCGAGGCTAGGCTCAGGCGAGGCATGATCGAGTCGCTCGAATGGACTGATCCCTGACTTAATCGCACCCATCAGACCTTTGCAGCTTTATGCTGATGGGGGTTACCAGCTGAGAATTAGGAGTCTTGAGGGTACCCCTAATTATGGTCCCCGACACCCTAATTATGGTCCCCGACAGTATTCTACATCAAATTTTCTTTGAGTACAGCTAAATACCAATCAAGGGATTAAGCTAACCTTGCATGGTAGGGCAACCAGTGTCTTGGTGTTTCGAACCTAGCGCCGGTAAGTAAATTGTGTGTGCGTGTTTCGGGCACCGGACGGTGTGCGCGGTGGACACAAGATTTATATTGGTTCGGACATAACGTCCCTACAACTAGGCTGGCCTCCCGCGGGATTCGCGTGGGAGCAGGTAGTCGAGGTTGGGCTCGGGCGAGATGGAGTTTGTTCCGAGGGCGAATCATGTGTCGAGCATGGCAAAGTTTGCGCCCGAGGGCTCGTCTGCACTCCTGTCGTATTACATGTCCAGTTAGGAGTTGATAAACGACGTGCGATAACAGTGGTCGCACGCGTAATCACAAATGGTGAATCTCTGATAATACTACGTCTTGTTGCTCCTGTACACCTGCAACCCTGCGTGAGGTAGGTACGCGCATTGAATGCAGCTGTCTCCCAGCGGCCTTGGGACGAGCCTTGCCACATGTTTTATCCTTCTCGCCGTCCGAGACGGACTCGGGCTCGGGCGAGGCAGAGTTTATCCCGAGGGCAAGTCCTGTGTCGAGCAAGGCGAAGTTTGCGCGCTGAGGGCTGGTCTGCACTCCTGTCGCATTACATGTCCAGTTAGGAGTTGACAAACAACGTGCGAGAACAGTGGTCGCACGCGTAATCACAGTTGGTGAATCTATGATAAGACCGCGTCTTGTTGCTCCTGTACACCTGCAGCCCTGCGTGAGGTAGGTACGCGCATTGAATGCGACTGTCTCCCAGCGGCCTTCGGACGAGCCTTGCCACATGTTTTATCCTTCTCGCCGTCCGAGACGGACTCGGGCTCGGGCGAGGCGGACACTGTTGTCCTAGGGTGATGGGCCTCGGTCAGAACGGATATTGTTTCGAGTTCGTGCCCCATCCGAGATCAGGTTCGTGCGAGACAGAGTTTTGAGAAGACCCCCGATGTGGACCTCGGACGAGGCGGAGTTCTTGATTCCTTCACCTTGGAGGATGTATAGGGTTTTAAGTGCGTTTTAGGGTGTAATCTGGGTACCCTAATTTTCATACCAAACAAAAACTAAATAACAAAATCTATTTTACTTAAAAATTTATAAGTTTGAATTAAACATTATCGAAAACAAGAACTAATATGACATTGGATGGATGGAGGGAATGTCATGCTTATTCAGACATAAAAAAATTCATATGGAAGCTTTGTTTTATCTTTTTGAGTGTATGTAAGCTTTTATTTGAGATTCTGTTCCACACTTGACTTGCACGAACCAGGAACCCCACAAGTAGTGCTGGGAATCTGGGCCGGGCTTTTTGGGCCAGCACGAGCACGACCCGAAAATAAGAGCCCAAAGCACGGCCCGACACGAAATAATATGGGCCGAGCTAGCACGGCCCGAAGTCGGGCCTGGGCCGGGCCTCAAATTCCGACCCGTCGGGCCCCCAGCACGGCACGCATAGATGGGCCGGGCTTGGGCCGACACGACCCAATTGAGCCCAATCTATTTAATTTCTTTAATTTAGTAAGATATCGACTGTATATTGTTGTTATATTTGGAGTTTATGTGGTTAAATGATATTATAATTGTTTAATATCTTTAATTTAGTAAGCTATGAATTTTATATGATTATAATATTTTGATTTTATGTGGTCAAATATACGGGCCGGGCTTGGGCCGGCACGGCCCAACGAAGGCACGACGTGGTTTAGGGCCGGGCTGGGCCACTGTTTTTACACTTCGGGCTGGCACGACACGACCCAAAAAATATTTGGGCTTTCCTGGCCCGAACCCGTTTGGCACGAAGCACGATGGGCTTGGGCCGGGCTGGCCCGGCCTGGCCCAATTCCCAGCACTACCCACAAGCCACAGCATCGATCGATGTTCCACATATAGATGTCCAAATAGTGCGGGCCGCCCGTTTGGCCCGTGGCACGACACGAATTTAGCCCGGTCTAAACACGGCCCGGCACGGCCCGTTTAGCGGGCCGGGTATGGGCAGATACGACGACCCGCGTGCTTTGGCCCGGCCCGGCTCGATAAATAGGTCGGCCCGACGACGGCCCGCATATTTATGTAAATACTAAATATGTAAATGCATTTAATTCTCTCATAGTATGTAAATACTAAATACGCGACCAAACATATATAAAATGCATACATAAATATAAAATGCATACATAAATATTTTGTTGTCTTAATATATATAAATAATATGTTATTATATATGATTAATTTTGTTAAATATATGTATTTATATACCGTTCTACTGTTGGTTCGGGCCAGTGCCCGGCCCGGTCCGTTGAGGCCCACCAGGCCAACGGGCCGGCCCGGCACGTTTTTTTCTGTGCGTGCCGGATTTGGGCATGTCCTTAGGCACGTGGGCCAGCCCGACCCGGCCTGAAACATCAACGGGCCGTGTTTGGCCCGGCCCTATTCGTACCGGGCCAAAACAGGTTCAGACTGGGTCCGTATCGAGTGGGCCGTTTAGACATCTATAGTTCCACACGAGTGTTCCTCGATCTCCATGTAACCAAGACCACTACCCCGATGACGCATACCGAAATTCACGGGCCTCAAACTTCCACACAGCTCCACGCATACGTCGATCCACTGGTACTCATCGCTGTTTCCTACACGACCGTCCGCACATCATCCTGACGGCCTGTCTCCCACCCACTTCCAGTCGCCGAACGGGTTATAAAAAGTCACAACGGGCTGGGTTTACTCCTGCTCGTTACCGTGAGAACACGCAGCTCCGTAGCTCAGTTACACACGACACCCGCTCGTCTTCGTCAGTTCGTCTCCTCCACCTCTGTATCCCTCTCACTCCACCGGCCGCCGGCCCTCGCATCGGCGCGTTCCCAATGATCACATTTGCGGACCTGACGGAGCCGGCCGCCGCCGGCGCCGAGCGGTGCGTGGACCGGCAACTGTGGCTGGCGTGCGCGGGCAGCATGTGCACCGTGCCGCTTGTTGGCGCCAGCGTCTGCTACTTCCCGCAGGGGCACGCGGAGCACGCGCTCGGTCTCGACGGTGCGGCCGACCTCTCCGCGGCGCGCGTACCGGCGCTGGTCCCCTGCCGCGTCACGGCAGTGCGCTACATGGCTGATCCAGACACCGACGAGGTCTTCGCCAGGATCCGCCTCGTCCCGCTACGCGGCGGGGAGGCGCACGCGGGTGGCCTCGATGACGATGTGGCCGCGGCGGACGAGCAGGAGAAGCCGGCGTCGTTCGCCAAGACGCTGACACAGTCCGACGCCAACAACGGCGGCGGGTTCTCCGTGCCGAGGTACTGCGCGGAGACCATCTTCCCGCGGCTTGACTACGCCGCCGACCCGCCCGTGCAGAACGTCGTCGCCAAGGATGTGCACGGGACCGCCTGGAAGTTCCGCCACATCTACCGGGGCACGCCGCGCCGGCACCTGCTCACCACTGGGTGGAGCACGTTTGTCAACCAGAAGAAGCTCATCGCCGGGGACTCCATCGTGTTCCTCCGCGGTGACAGCGGGGACCTGCACGTCGGCATCCGGCGCGCAAAGCGTGGGTTCTGCGGCGCTGGTGGGGGCGGAGGCGACGAGGCCCCTACGCCCGGGTGGCATCATTACGCCGGCCTTATCCGAGGTAATGTGAGCCCTTGCGCGGCTGCCAAGGCACGGGGCAAGGTGCGACCAGAGGACGTGGCCGAGGCGGCGAGGCTGGCGGCTGCCGGGCAGTCGTTTGAGGTGGTGTACTACCCTCGCGCGAGCACGCCCGAGTTCTGCGTTCGCGCCGCCGCGGTCCGCGCGGCGATGAGGGTGCAGTGGTCCCCAGGGATGCGGTTCAAGATGGCGTTCGAGACCGAGGACTCCTCCAGGATCAGCTGGTTCATGGGCACCGTCGCCGGCGTCCAGGTCACCGACCCCATCCGCTGGCCGCAGTCGCCGTGGCGCCTTCTTCAGGTATGCAGCAGAGGTGCTACTTAACAGCTACCATACCAACAAAAGCTTTGCGCTTGGTGCTCACTTGTTGAATTGGCGATTGCGCTGCAGGTGACCTGGGACGAGCCGGACCTTCTGCAGAACGTGAAGCGGGTGAGCCCATGGCTGGTCGAGCTGGTGTCAAGCATGCCGGCCATCCACCTCGCCTCCTTCTCGCCGCCGCGGAAGAAGCCCCGCATCCCAGCGTACCCCGAGTTCCCCTTCGAAGGGCAGCTCCTTAACCCGGCGTTCCCGCCCAGCCCACTGCCACACGGCCAGCAACACCACCACAATTTCCTTCACGCCCACCCACCGTCGTTCTTCCCGTTCCCGGACGGCAGTGCTCCTGCAGCCATACAGGGAGCCAGGCATGCGCAATTTGTTCCATCTTTATCAGATCTCCACCTTATCCACCTGCAGTCGAGCCTGCTGTACCCTGGGCTCCGCCGTCCCGACCATGTCGGTCCGACGATCCCTATCCCGTCGGGAATCAGCACCGACCTGACCATCGGAGGCGCACCGGCGCGCGACGGCGTCCCGTGTGCCCTGTCCGTCGGTGCCAGCAAGCAGAACCCCGACGCCGTCAAGCCGGCGGGGCTGGTGCTCTTCGGACGGACCATACTAACCGAGCATCAGATGAGCCTCAGCAGCTCCGGCGGCGCCACCTCCCCAGCGGCGACTGGTAACAGCTCTCTGTGCTGGACCGCCGAGAAGGGCCCCAATGTCTCGGAGGGCTCGGGCTCGGGCTCGGGCTCCGGCGTCATCCAGAACAGCCCGACCGGCAAGAACACGTCGTCGGAGAGGCTGCCGTGGTTCGGGGACGGCAGCAGCCAGCAGGCCTCCGAGCCCGGTCTTGAGCCCGGACAATGCAAGGTGTTCGTCGAGTCCGACACGGTCGGCCGCAACCTCGACCTGTCGGCGCTGGGCTCGTTCGACGAGCTGTACGGCCGCCTGTCCGAGATGTTCGGCGTCGAGGGCGCGGAGATGCGGAGCCGCGTGCTGTACCGCGGCGCCACCGGTGAAGTGAGGCACGCCGGCGACGAGCCCTTCAGGTAACTAGCAATCGAGCCCTTCAGATAACGTTTGCCTGCAGCTGACGCAGCGTGAATGACCGTACGAGCTTATTATGAACAATTGCTCTGCCGTTTCAGCGATTTCGTCAAGTCGGCACGGAGGATCACGATATTAACCGATGCTGGGAGCGACAACCTAGGAAGCTAAGTGAGGAGCAGTGAACCAATTCCAGCCGCGAGTACTGACTAGCCAAGTAGCTAGTGTTTGGTTACAGGAACAGCATAGGATGAATTTTTTGTTGTTGTTGATGTTTGGATTTGGACAAGAGACACCAAGAGTCACGGTCACGAACGTCCCAAGTAGAATAAATATTCGCTTGAGACCTGGGCCACGAGCTTCTTCGCGTGAAGAGGAGACAGCAACCGCAGTGAGGGAGGAGAAAAGGTGGCCGTCGGCGAGGTTGAGTGGCCGCACGGGGGAGCTTCAGCCCCCCGCCGTGCGGGTGATCTCCGGCTGGCCGCCACGCGGGCGAGCGTGGGGGGAGCTTGGGCCCTGCTGCCGCGCGGGCAACCTCTGGCGGTCTGGCCCACGCCCACCATCGCGCAAGGCGAGCGCGGGGGAACTCCGGCAGTCAAGCCCCCAGCGGCCCTCCTCGTCGCTTAGAGAGGTGGGGCCCCGTATGTCATATGGTTGATCTCATTGTTTTTTTTTTGTCTTAAAACCAAATAAAAAAGTAGTCATTCCGTCTCTTTTGAACCAAACAAAGAGAAATTATCGTTCCGTTACAGCTCTGTACTCCGAAGGGAGATGTCGCCGTGGCAGGTCGTAGGCAATGCCATGCCAAAATGATTAGGCAGTTCGCTGTTCGATTTTGTGTCCATCCAAAATCACTGTACAACGTGGGGGTACGGTGGTAACCCTATTGTTCAACTTATTCCTTCTCTGTATCCTCGTTCGTTCCGATGCACTTCGTCGTTTGGCGTTTTCGTACGCTTGCGGCGGACCCCTGTGCTGTGACAGACCACTCATCATCGGTGCTTGATGAATGGCCTTTGAAAACCATCACGGCAGATCGCTGCCCACGCTACACGCTCCGTCTCCGTGGCCTCACGGCTCCAGGCGACTTGGCTGTTGCCTAGCCTGTCTCTGCCTCTGCCTCTGCCTCCCTCATCCCTCTGCGTGCGTGCTGATGATGGTGAGTGAGGTCACTCAAAAGCATCGTGTCAGGGTGCTTGCCCTCTATCCCAACCGGAGAAATAGCTGACATGTCTGGTTTGCCTAGCTGAAAACGGATTTGGCCTGCCCTGCAAGCCGAGGCCGCTCGTCCAGTCATCCCCTCTATGGCTCTACTACTAGTACTAGTACTAGCAAGACCGACCGGACAACAGTGCCTGGATTAGCTAGAGTAGCGACTCCTCTGGCCATATCGCCGTTGGTCCACACTCCGCACCCCCCCTGACGCCGAGCTCCGTCGTCTGTATCCTACTGCCATGGGTGGGGCCTTGCATTGGCCACTCGCTCGCGCGGCTGTTACTTTCAGTTGATTGCCTCGCGGTCGAAAGATGAAAACTGCTTGCTAGAATGTCGTCAATGCAGGCTGATGCTACAGAAGGGGGGCCGGCCGCTCTCTTGTCTCTTGTCGCCAGTCATGGTTTCAGCTTGTACGGATGACACTGGCAGCTCTTGTCGTTGGAGGGAGGCTGCGGGTGCAGCCAGGTGCACGGCAGAATTTATTATTTATTATTATTATTTCCGGTGGCCACGGGCCGGGGTCGCGCTCACGGGGCGTTTGTCCCGTGCGCCGCTGCGCTGTTGCACTGAAAGAATGTTGCTCCCGCGCGCGCATTCGCATTGCACCTTCTCGCCGCACCGTCCCGGGCCGGGTCCGGGTGTGTCACCGCACCGTGTCTCGCTCGCCGGGGTGGGCGTCGCTGTCCTTAGCTGGCTGGCTCCCTGCGTTTCGCTCCGCCAGCGCACGACCTCTCAACCGGTGGACGTAACGTCACGTGTGTTTTACCTTAGAAGATGCCGCCGCTTGCAAGTTGCCGTGCTCTCGGTGCCGCGGGAGCTTGCGAGTTTCGCATGCCGGAGTCGTCTCGGACTGCCTGTCGAAGCGTACGGGTAGGATTAGCTTAAGAAAAAAAAACAGGGTTTTTAAATTTGGCTGGCAGTCATACTGCTATACATACTAGTAGTAAGTGCATCCGATCCGGTGCGTGGCCGACACAGTCTAATCCCATTAAATTATTGGGCCAACTCTTGCTAACGAACCATCGTGTCCACTAGACTGGTCGTCTGGAAAATCATTAACACCCGGAAATTTGCCAGCCGGGGCGATGTACAAGTGCACAGCCAGCCACACAGCGGAGCATTTCTCCATCGGTGGCGGGAATGCCTTTTTTTTTTTGCTGGATTTGCAGAGCGTGTGGCAATCGGAATTCGGAGCATGGACAACGCACTGACCCCTCCCCCACCGTGCCACCTTTCTGGCCATCCCTTTTCGCCTACTAATTTCAGATGTGCCTATGATTACGGTTGCTTGTCGGAAAAGAAAAAATGGGAATGGAGGCGTGAGCATCTGGTGACTCAACGTCGCATGTTCATCCTGGCCCGTTTCGAAAGCAGAAAGACCATACCGACAATGCAATGCAATGCAACCGATGACACTCTCCAGGCTCGTTCCGTGTAAGAATCGCAACTAAAGCTGCAACCGAGAACACAGTCTGCTACTCGTACCACCCTGCACCAACCGCTGCTGCCGGTAGAAGTCGACAAGTGCTATAGCACGCTTTAAACATGGCGGCAAGCAAGCAAACGCATGCATGTGTGACGTAACGATCCAGTAAAATTGTGTTGTATGGACGGCAGCGCGGCATGGCGACGCGCGACGCGGCAGACGGGCAGAGCGCCAGAGCTAGCAGAGCGAGGGGCGCAGCGTCTGAGCTGTAGCTGTGTCTGTCTGCCTAGCTGCTGCTGCGCCATCGCACAGTGCTGCGATTGAGAGTAGCAGGTAGCTGGGGCCTGGCGCACGATTTCATGAGCCGTGCATGCTGCTGTGTCATGCTGGCATGGCAATGCGAGTGCGAGGCAGGCAGGCAGGCAGGCAGAGGCAGCCCACTACTCGTCCGGCAGTCCAGTGCTCAAACGACGGGCGTTTATGTGACCACGCATGCACCTCGTTTATGTGCTCAAACGACGTTTGCGTACGTATTCGCTCGACGTGTCGACGGCATCCACACCTCGGGCTCTGCGACGTGACCACGCATGCATACGCAAAACCCGGCTGCCACTGCGGTGTCAGAGGCAGCCGCTGTCGTGCCGCTGTGTCCTCGCCGCGGCCGTGACCCGTGAGTGATGGCGCTGGCGCTGGCGCGGAGACGCAGCGACGACAGCGCGCGGCGCGGCACCCTCATAAGTCAGCGCGGTTAATGGAAGTCAGAGCGTCTCGGCGTCTCCCTCCCGCGCCCCCGTCGCGGTGGGCACGGCGTGGCACACTGCACCATGCCGCCCTGCTGCATGCGGTCCCGCCAGGCCTCGGTCGCCTGCCGGCCTATCTTGTTGTGTTAGAGCCACGGGCCCACGGCCCTACCACGCGTTCCATTATTGCAGGTGCCATTTGTTTATGCGCGCTGCGGAGGAGATCAACGGAACGGTGAGAACGGAGGAAATGGTTCCCGTCCGTGCGTGGCGATCCCGCGGCGACGACAGCACGTCAGCGCTGCGCCTGCGCGGGAACCACCGGGGCCCCCCCGCTGACAGAGTGTGCTCTCCTTTCGCCTTTTTGATTGAAATGTCAGCTTCTCCCGGGCAGGAGCGCAAGGAAAACGAGACGATGGAGGAAGAGCTGGCGACGCCGCCTGATTGCTCAGCTCATACGTACGTACAGTATTCTGAAATCTGAACCGCCAGCCTCACGTGTGTACGCGACTACGCGTCCGAACCAAGAAACCCGAACGAGGCCAGCCCGAGCCCATCCAGATTTTCCGCTACGCAGCAAACGATGCGAAACCCCCCTTGCTTTCAGTGCCCGCCCGTGCCAACCAAGCGCACACACAAGGACAATCAACCGCTACGAAAAGCGAGCGCCGGTGTGATCCCAAAGCTGGCCTGTCTCTGCCTCTGCGGCTCTGCCCTCCGGGAGTAGTACTAGTAGTAGTATTTTAGGCCAAACTCGGGTCCGTTTGGCCTCGTCTAGTCTTGTCACGTCTGTTTAGTTTGACCCGTTGGCCGGCCACGGCCAGCGAAACCCGCCGGCACTTTCTCCCGTGCCGGCTTTCGTGGCGTTTGTGTTCCCGGGACGGCGTTTTTATCTCGCTTTGTTTTTGCGGGGTTCCCCTTCCCCCGGTCAAAGCTCGCCTCGGGGTTCGGTTGGATGGCGATGGCGATGGCGACACGGGCTTGTTGGTTGGGAGAAATGTGTGGAATGGACAAGTCTATTCTTGTTCTTGTAAGTTGTGTGTGCACGAGCGCCCTCGGGTGTCGTGTCGGTGCTCTGCTGGCGTCGTTTCAAGGGGGCGGTCAATCCAGAAGAATCCCAGGTTAGCTGGCGATATGTTTGGTGATGGTTTGTACCTGGACGGCTGTCGCGTAACAGTTCCTTTCAGTCTGTAGGCCGAACGTTTAGGCCCTTTTACGCCCCATATAAACTGAGCCCGGCCCTTTTTTCCGTCTAGGCTCCTTTTACATCCTGTGAAAATTTGGCCCGGCCTGTTTTTGGCCGGATCCTTTTGAGTTTGAAGGCCCAGGTTCGGTTCGGTTACTAACGTGTACTTAGGAGCTCGGCCCTACTCGTGCTTGGGCCAGCAATTTTGTAGACCGGGGATAGCACAATTCAGAAAATAGTTTCACCAATAATATAAAAAAACATACCTTTCCCATCTCGCAAAACAGTGGCGTAGCTAGGATTTTTTATAAGGTATGCCATAACTTTTTTTTATAAATAATTTAGTATAACCGGTGGAATCCATATGTTTTAGTTTCTTTTAGTCATTATCTTCTTTACTCCTACCAATTGACAATTTAAGCCTATATTTAGAACAGCTCTAGTTCACAGAAAATTTGGTGGAGTTGGTGAAATAGGTTATTAGGCGTTTCAAAAAATCGTAAAACTAGAGCGTTAAGCATTTAGAAGATATTTAGATAAGTTATATTGTTTATTTATTTAGATTAAAAATATTTTTAAAACTATTTAAATTAATATTTTAAACTATAACTCTATATTGGAGCTGAAACCTGGATGCATCCCAAATACAGTCTAAATACCAAATAAGACTAAAATACAGAGATTAATCTTTAGTCCCTAAAACCAAACCGCCTCTTAGTCTTGCATTGGTCTAATAAGCTCCCTATAGAAACCTCCTAACAGCCAACAAAGATTCATGGAAGCCTGATTAGTGATTAGATGAATTAACCTATGCTGCTCATCTAGCACATCATCACATATTTTTTTTCCTGTAACAAAAAATAGAACGACATGAACGGAGAGCGAGGAATCCCGTGCACCTAGCACTGCTCCGCTCTTGACTCTTCCCCGGTTTTGCTGGGCAAAAGGCTTCCGTTTCGACAAGCGACGGGCAACGCTCGCGCGGAGAGCCGTGCGCGATGACGCCCGGGGGGGGGGGGGGGGGGGGGGGGGGGTCTGCAAACTGCATGCCGTCCTCTCGTGTTCTTGTGGTTGCAGCATCCTGCGGTCCTGCGGGTGCAAGGCGCGTCCCATGCAAGTTTAACGTTGGAGGCGTGCGCATGTAGACATGGGGCGTGTTCGGCTGGCTACAAGCCGACACTGTTGCAGCTGTTTGGACTGCTGCAGCTGCAATCCATAGAGAGAAAAATACTGTAGAAGCCGCAGCCGCAGCCGGATTGCAGCCGCAGCAAGCCGCAGCGAACAAGCTGATGCACAGGAGCTCAAATTGTGTGATGCTAGCTTGTACAATGCTGCACTAGTTTAACCACTAGCGGCATGAGGATTATGCAGCTGGCTCACAAAATATATAGTATTGATTAATTATCTTTTGGCACAGAAAAGGAGCCTAATTAATCTCACAAAAAGATAGTAGTCTGTAATTTTACCTCTTCGTAGTACAGCAGCATGCAGTACTCCTATGCTTTTATATGTGCTTCTTCTTCTCTCTCTATATATACTAATTATTAGCTAATGATGAATAATGAAGTGGTGATATATTATCTCATTCTATTAGACAAACCAAATAAATAAACCGAGAAATGAGAAAAAGATGTACTACTTTGTTCCTTAAACCATACACAACACTCATAAACAATCACACACACAAAAAAGATATTATCTCCGTTCTCGAATATTTACCGTCCGCTAACTCATCTTTAACTACAAATAAGAAAGGACGGGGAGTATCTTCTACTCCATCTGTTTTAAATTGTCATTTTTCCTGATTTTTGAAGTACGTAGCTTTTACAATGTATTTAGAAATAATGTTTGTCTAGATGCACAAAAAAAAAATATATAACTGCAAAAATGTACTAAAATGAAGACAGTCTAATAAAAACTATATACATATACGTTTTTTTTAATTAAAAAAGATATTAACGTTAAAGTTTGAGTTGTAAGACAACTCAGACCTGGGTGTGGCTGGTGACAGCCCGGCTTCTCACCCCAACGATGGTAAAGCTAGCTCTATAAAAGACCACCTCTAACACCTGAAAATTTCACAGTAGCCAGATCCAGAAGTGAACAGCCTCAAACACAAACTAGAGAAGATAGGTGCTAGCTTAGTGAGGTTAACCCGTAGGATGTCGCTGGAAGACAGTTTCAAGGAGAGGGTAGCCATGTGGCGCAGGGAACATGACATTATTTACAACCAGGTAATCATCGGCTAGCTTTGTTGGCCATCACCTAATTAAAATCTGCTTCGCTACGGTTGATGGGTGTATATATATAATACGACTTCAAGAGATCGAACGTACGGCAAAGAATTTGAGTGTTTCTTCTCTGTGCCATGCACACGCGCCAGCTCCCAGTGCTGCTAGAGAAGATGGACATCCTATTTCCTGCGGAGAACATGGAAAACTCGGAGCCTGAGGTAGGCAAATCATCCCAATCTTCTTCTTCTTTACATCCCATTCCCAGCGGTCACTGTGAACGTACCAGAAACAGACAGCAGATGCCCTACGCTAAACCATACTGTACAGTGTACATACGAAGATCATTATCTAAAAAAATTGATACGTAGACAAGCAAACGCTGCAACTGAGTACTGCAATATATATACTAATCTGTGTCTGGATCTTCCTCGCTTCTCTCAGAACAAATCTGAAACAAAGAATCTGGTCGCCCCGCTGCCAGCCGTGACGCCGGAGGAAATAGGGGAGCGCTACAAGGATCTGGAGGAGAGCATCAGGGGATTCATCAAGGATCTGGACGAGGCCGAGAAGGAGGAGGAGGAGGACGGAGGCACGAGCGAGGCGGCATCGCCGTCTTCAGTGGACGATGAGTAATAATCAAGAGCTGCAGGAGCATCACAAGCTAGGACGACGGAGGCCCCTGGGGATCGGCAGGAGGAATGGATGATGATCGTCCCATCTAACAATAATTATTATTAGTTCCTTTCGTTCATGTTTCTCGGTTGTCTAATACAGTATTCGAGTCCTGCGTAATGCGTGTCGATCTGTCGTTTATCCTTTGCTGTTGCTGGCAAGATTAATTGATGAGATCAACCGGGCGAACACCATGCATGCTCTGCGTGGTACATCTCTCGCGTCCTATATACGACGCACAGCCGTGCAGCCAACTTTTGATATGCTTACGGTTACAGGCGGTGCCAATCTCGTGCATACTGCCATAGTTGATGTTCCACGCAATACTCGTTCCCGACCGGATTAACTCAACTGCTACCGCGGTTTGGGATGCTACCGGATACGGTTGCCGAACATATCCGGTGCACATATGACAAAAAAATTCTGAAAAATTTATAGATATTCTTTTCATCCTACTCCTATTATATACAAAGTTTCAAGTTCACATTCGTTATATTTTAGCTGTAATAAAAAAGAACATTTTAGCCGATTTTCTAATTTAAATCTGTCAGAAATTTTATCTTTTTTATTACAATAAAATATAACGAATTTGAACTTACAATTTTGTATATAATAAGAGTACAATTGACAGATTATGTATGTTTTTTTCAAATTTTTTATGAACTTTGTTAGTTCATGCATGTGCATCATAAATGTTCCTATATGGTTGTTCGTTTGATTCCAAAACCAAGAGAATTAAATTCTCTACAAATAAAAACTCCCTTAGTCCCCTTCTCGATCTCCTCGAGGGCTCTAATTCCTCCGATTTATAATCAAACAAACAAGACCTAAGATTGTTTAGTTAAAGACTTATAGTCTTCTACAAAATCCCAGCAAAAGTATGACAACCATTCGTGAACCACGATGGTAAAAGGAGAAACAAAAAAAAACAACCAACTTCGTAAAAATTTAAGCTTGCATTGAGCGACAGCCTGCATAAAAAGCAAATAAGGAACTAAGGATATTTACACAATGATTTCTCTTTTTCCCCCTCCTTGCACAAGTTTTTGTTAAGCTTATTCTGCATGCTTAACTAAACGATCACATATTCTACCAATTCCCAATTTTGTTGAAATATTTTATGCAATTCTTGAGGTGCGCTTAATGCTTGTGTCATTTCTAGTTTTGACTCAACAAGAAGACATCGCCTCAACTAAGTGCTGACATATTTGTTCTAATTATGAAAATAAAAATATCGGGCAAACCACTAAATTAGAAAATAAGAAATACATGTATTCAAAAGTTAATGTACAAAATCATGTTTTTGCGAGTCAAGTATCCTTTTGTTTTCAACATCTAAAATTTAAAAAACCAGACCGGTGAAAAGTTATGTTCAATAGGAATTTGTTAACGCCAAGATGTATCCTAGATCACACACCAGATAGGGCTAGATCATTCGGATCATCATGGATCGGAGAACGCAGTAAGCATAACGATTACATAGTGAAGAATGGAGAGGTTTTTGAGCAAACCATCAGTGTTAGGATAACCAATCACACTTATGTGATGAAGAACGACTAGTTTTTTGGTACACTAGCAAATGAGACATCGAAGCTTCACCCGAGAGGGGCTTCATCGCTGTAAGAATGTCGTTGTGTTGATCTAATTCATCTACCAAGGCAATAGCGCTAAAAGCATCATAATGCCCGAGAGGGAGGGTGAATTATGCTTCTCTAAATTTCTTGCAAATGATTAAACCCTAATCTTAAGCCCAACTTCACCCCAATTACTTAGCTAGATCACAAAAGCTAGAGAAATCTAAACCAAACCTAAGTCATCATGACAATCACAAGCAATGTAAATACTCAAAATAATTTGCTACAAGTAATTGTTGAATGTAAAGCAAAGGCAACAAAACTCCTTCGAATTTTTCCCGATGTATCAGAGAGTTAGCACTCTTCACTAGTTCTTGTTGGAGCACCCGTGCAAGGGTATAACTCCCCCTTACTCCTTGCAAGGACCAAGTGATCACTATGATATGATCCTTTACCTCTCTAGCGTGGTGGAACCCTCACGATCGTGAACAAACTTGAGATGGGTCACCAACAAATCCTCCGGGGTAATCACCACTCTCCAAACGCCACCGAGCCGTGTAGGTGATGCCGATCACTAAGAGTAATAAGCCAAAGAATTTCACTTGGCCAAGAGTAATAAGCCTAATACATGTAGTGTGTGCTCTAGATGGCTCTCACTTGCACTAATGAGGTCCTAATGTAGGATTATGATTTTGCTAATCACCTCACTATGCTTGCAAACTCAAAGCAATGGATGCTAGATGGTTGGGGTAGCAAGACACATACTATGGCTAGTGGAAGGGGTATAAATAGCCCAACCACCAAAACTATCCAAACCGATAATACCCAAATAGTGGAAACCAATAATAAAAGTTGCCTCAATCAGAAATGCACAAATTGATAATTTATAAAGTTCATCATATAGTAAGTGCTCACTAAAGCTTTAAATGGAAGACTCCAAGCAACAGAAATTAATCTTCCTTCAAGAAGCATCCCATCACTCAACCACACATGAGAACTTAATCTTGATGCATGTATAGTGTATAGATACCTCCTCTAAAGTCAAACAATACACATCAAAATCTAGTAAGATGAAGTTATATTGGCTATCCCATCTACAATATCTATAATAACTTATATGTTTTTTGTTTAACAAAAATATGAAGACAACATGAAAAGGGCGAGCGGGGCATCTAGATGGTGTTCGAGTAGAGATGGAAGAATGGTTTGATAAAGTTAGTCTTCTCGTATCATCTAACACAGTAGTACTTGACAACTCCCCGTGATTTTATTTGGCAAAGCTTTCCTTTTAGTCGATGATGACCAACATCATCAACATTTGCAGAGATGCAGTGATGTCTAGGGTTTGCATGCTATAATTGTGGCTCACTTTTTATTTAAGATATGAGCACAAACATGTTTTCCAAAGATCAAAGGGCGTAAATGGAAAAATACAAGCTTTTATGGTAAGGGGCAAAAGATCTATGTATAAATTTATCATAATAGATGCAAACCAATGACTAACAAGTTTACATAAAATATGAGAATGTATACATTGGCTACACAGAAATCGACAATCTACAAATGCGTTAAATAACGACCCAATTAATGCAAACCGACAATCTAAAAATGCTTTAAGTAACCGATCCAAACCAACAATATACATGCAGTGAAAATCAATAACTAATAGTATAGATGGATAAACCAATTAAGACCCAAACTAACTGTTGGGGACTTGCTCTCAAATGCTATGAATTAAGAACAAGGCAACATAAAATGTTAAATATCAATGCCCTTCGTCCTCTGAAGCATTATTTCCTCAAGGATATGCTTCGGAGGACGAAGGTTATAATAGCAGAACTACGAAGATTATACCTTCGTAGTCGAATTTACAAAGATAATATGAAATAACGTAAGACATCGAGCATTAAAAAACAAGTGAATTGGAAATAAATAACATCATTTATTTACTATATATAAATTTAAGATGTTCAAACATAACATTTAGATACATTTATACCTTTGCCTTGACAAAGGATAATTTCCGAGTGATGCTATCGTAATTGCAAGAAAGCATGAACAGTAAAGGAATACTGTTCACTATTTATAGGCACAGGACACAGCCTGTGAGGAATTACAATCATACCCCTCACAAAAGTTTACAACAATGACTCGAACTCTCATGGACTAAAAGGTCATTCTATCTTTAAGTCGGTTTGTAATCCCGAAGCTTCACGAAATGGCACCTTCGGCATCACGTACGAGTAGCTTCAGCCGAGGCTGTTTCTTTCTGCAGGACCTTCGGCGACGAAGCATGGTCCCAACACTAACCATCCACACATTTAACATGCAACAAGTACTACAATCTCAATAAGCAAGTGCTTAAAGCAAGTTTAATAATATAGCCGAATGCTGACTGTAAGGACCTTTGTAGGGTACCTCTTAGCCCATTTGTATAGTGGTTGGTTCTTCCCTATTAATGTATGAAGCCACCTATCTCTCTCACAAATTTTTTGGTTCTTGTGTCTAAGCCCATTGTAGTTTACAACTTGTTTTTCTCTCCCTCTCCTCTTCTCTCGCATCCACCTAATCATTTAGCCGGCTTAAACTAGCTCCAAGAGACCCTCTAAAGGGTCATGTACTATAAATTGTAGAGAAGATTCCCGTCATCTACTCTCTCCAGCAGTATCCTCTAAACGTTCCTCTAAATTTAGAGGATGTTGCTGGATCATCTATATGTATAATTTCTCTCTCCTCTCCTCTATCTATCCATTTAATACTTTAAACAACCAGTTTAACAAAACTAAAATATGTACAATATATTTGAGAGTATGACAAATATGTATGTACAAAAATCAACAATTAAAAATAACTCTAATATAGGTATTTGGGTATAATGACATGATTTAGAGAACGTTGTTGGAGAGGAAGAAAATATAGAGGATGAAATCTTTTAGAGGAGATTGTAAAGGATATATATAGAGGACGTTGCTAGAGACAATCTTACAACCTTTTATTATACTTCTTTGGATGAAAATGTCTTACTTAAACTCTTTTTAACTTCTTTGGATGAAAATGTGTTTATGCAGTAGCAAAAAAAAAGTAGGAAACTCCAATATATATGTGAAAATTTTAATCTTGATCTAATAAGTTCCCTATAGAAACCTCCGAACAGTCCAACTAGATTCATGAAAGCCTGATTAGATTAATTAACTTAAGTTGTTCGTCTCTAGCGCGCATCATCACGTAAATTTTCTTGTAACACAAATAAGAGGACGACATGGAGGGAGAGCAGGGAATCTAGCGCTGTGTCATTCGAAAGAACTCCCCAGTTTTGCTGGCAAAAGGCTTCCGTTTCAACAAATGACGGGCAACGTGCCAACGCCGTCCAGTTGTGGGGTGGCTGCAGCATCCTGCGGTCCTGCCAATGCAAGGCGCGCCCCATGCAAGTTTAACGTTGCAGGCTTGCGCATGTAGACATGCAGTAGTGGAGCTCAAATTGTGTGATGCTAGCTTGTACAATGCTGCACTAGTTTAACCGCTAGCGGCGTGAGGATTATGCAGCTGACTCACAATATTATACAGTATTGATTAATTATTTTTTTTGCATAGAAAAAGGGACCTAATTAATCTCAGAAAAGAATTATTTTTTTTTCCTTTTCGTAGTACAGCAGCTTGGAATCCTATGCCCTTTTTTTGTGCTTCTCCTACAGACTATAGTCTTATGCATTTAAAGAATCACACAAAGAAAAAAAATACCTTCTATGCCGTCTGATTCAAATTGTAAGTTTTTCTGACTTTTTTTAAATACATAGCGACGTATGTAGACATAATGTATGTCTAAATACATAGAAAAAACTGTATAACTTTAGAAAAAACTATATTTTATAAGAAAAATAGATAATGAAACTAAATCTGATCGAGTTGAAGACAACTCGAACCTGGGTGTGGTCAGTGACAGCCACACTTCCCAGCCCAACAGTAAAGCTAGCTGGCTCTATAAAATGACCACCTCCGTATCGTATATCACCTCAAAATTCACAGTAGCCAGATCCAGCAGAATTGAGTGACAGGCTCAAACACAAGCTAGAAGATAGGTGCTTAGTGAGTTAACCAGTGGGATGTCGCTGGAAGATAGTTTGAAGAAGAGGGTGGCCAAGTGCCGCAGGGAGTATGACATTATTTACAAGCAGGTAATCATCGGCTGGTTGGTCACTTAACTAAAATCTGCTTCACTATGGTTCATTGAATAATACGATTTCAAGAGAACGGCAAATAAGAACTGAGTGTACTAAACCTCCATAAACAGCTACCGGTGCTGCTAGAGAAGATGGAAATTCTATTTCCTACGGGGAAGAAGATGGAGAGCTCCGAGCCGGAGGTAGGCAAATGGTCATCATCTTCTTTTCTTTTCTTGTTTTTTTTTTACTTCCCAGCGGTCTGTGAACCAGAGAAACACACAGAAGAGATGCCCTACGCTGAACCATATATACGTAGGCAACTGAGTGTAATCTAGTACTAATTCGTCTCTGGATCTTCCTTGCTTCTGAATTCTCGATCGTCTCAGAACAAATCCGAAGCAAAGGGGGAGCCGGTCGACCCGCTGCGAGCCATGACGCCGGCAGAAATAGGGGAGCGCTACAAGGATCTGGCGGACACCGTCAAGGGATTCCTCAAGGATCTGGACGAGGCCGAGAAGGAGATCGTCGCAGGCACGAGCCAGGCGGCAACGCCACCTGCTTCAGTGGAAGACCAGTAATAATCAAGAGCAGCAGCAGCACAACCGCACAAGGAGAGGGAGGCCTGGATCTGCATCAGGAGGATCATCATCCCGTCTAATAATAATTACTCCGTATTAGTTTCCTTTCGTCAGTCATGTTTCCCAGTTTGTTAATCATCTGGATGTTGGGTGATAATTTAGCTGTTCTGGTGTGTTGTGATTCCGACCGAGTCGAGCAGGTCGTAGCTAGAGCGTGTGTTCGTCGGCTGTATGTATCGCTTTCGATCCGTGGAATCGGTCGGAGTACACTGCCTGCTATATGGTTGTTTATGTTTATGATTCAGATTATCCTTACTGATGATGTGCTGACTGCTGAGTGGAGAAACAAGGTTCAACCGGGCGAAGACCATGCGGCTTATGCATCTCTCGCGTCCTACTGCACAAACGGTTAATTATTAGGGCCTAAAACGAAGGATTGTAAACATGCCACTTAACTTTTGCAAAATTAGATAGTTAGTTCATTTGGATGGATGCCACTGACATGTTTCTAATTAACCCTAAAAGAAACAGGTACAGCCGTGCAACCCAGTTTTCTTTTGCCATGTTTACTGTGCCAATCTCTCGTTGATGTTTCCAGCTCATATATACTCGTCGTTACAGACTAGAACAACTGACTAGCTGTTTGGTTGGGGCTTTTAATTTCGGCATGTAATCAATTCACTGTACAAACTGATCACGCTGCTTCTCCTGCATGCTTGGTTGCGTCTGACTGTAATGGGATACGGCCAGTACAAGTGCCGAAAGACGCTCAGCAAGTGCTACGGCGGTTTGGGATGCTACCATATATGCCACCCACGCACTTAGCACACCATTAAGAGCGTTTAGGAAAAGTCTATGAGAAATAATCCCAACAAAATTATACATGGCAATCATCCGTGAAGAACCACGATGGTACAAGGAAAGGTAAAATGAAAAGATAGATAAACCAACACTGTAGAAATTTAAGCTTGAGCGACAACCTGTACAACGAGAAACCAAGAATTAAGGAGACTGACGGACATACAACTATTTACGCAATGATTTCTCTTTTTTTTTGTTTCTCCTCGCACAATCTTTCGTTCAAGCTAATTTTGCGCGCTCAGGTATGATCGCATGTTCTATCAATCCGTACTTTTGTTCGAATATTTTATGCAATTCATTGGGGTGCGTGCGCTTAATACTTGCGTCATTTCTAGTTTGTGGTCAACAAAAAGGCATCTCCTCAAATAAGTGACGCCATTTTTTTTTCTAATTATATGAAAATATATCGGGCACACCACTAAATTAGAAACAGGAAATATCTTTATTCATAAGTTATTGTATAAAATCGTTTTCTGAGAGCCAAGCATCTTTCTGTTTTAACATCTAAAATAAAAGAAGTATTTTGTATGATAAAATGACTATATGGACATGAGTTGGATTTGCTCTAGTAAATCTAGCTAAGAGACAAAAGGTCTTGATATAGTACAGTAATATAGTAGGACCTGGCCTCTTTTAATGTGGACAAATTCCCAGATTTTAAACTCTATTACTCCAGACATAACAAATAAGTCCTAAAACATCCCCAACATAAGGCCTCCCCTAGAGAATTCGTTGGTACTCTCTCCATTCAAAAATGTTGATCGTTAGTTTTTTTCAAGTTAATTTTCTTTTATTTTGGTCTAGTTTAATACACTCTATACATTCTAAAACATCCCCAACATAACGACCTTTGCCACCACATGTTTATAGGTAAGTTTTAAAGGGTAAGTCCTTCATAAAAATATAGATACTTCTTCGAGTAGGAGTTACATCTCCTATTGTCTCACCTACCGTCTAATATACTTTTTGTGTAGACTCAATCGTTGTGTTGCAATTGTGTGGCTAAGGTAGACCCATATAACTAGAGTTTCAATCATAGGAATCTTTACTCTCTCGTTATCCTCCTACCTAGTTATACCTTGCTAATTATCTTGAACTATCTTTATCTTGGCTTATTTCAACAACTATTTTTATCATAATTTGATTGCTTCTACAATAGTTGTTACTAAGTTTAGTAAACATAAAGATCTCTAGCTACCGCTTTTCCTTGGGTTCAATAAAGAATGATACCTTGAAATACTCCTTAGTGAAGTGCTATAAGTGTATTCTATGTGCTTGCAGAATTATCTGCTTGAGCATAAGAAATACTAGCATTAAGAAAAAGGCCAAACCAACACTTTTAACAAATGTAACTTGAAAATTTGTAATTATAAATGTAGAAATGGATAAGCAAGATAGTCTTTATTTTCGTAAGAAGGTAAAAAGTCAAACTACAATTTGTTAGCCAATATATTTGAATTGGCAATCTATAAGTTCTCAAAATGGGATTTGACAATCTACTAAGGCATTAATGAATTGGTGAAAATCAACAATCTACCATGGTGTATTGGGTTCATAACCATAACAAGTAATTAGTGGATCGATTAGTGTGTATATGTGTACTACTTTGGTGGTTAGCACTCAAGACATGGAAGATTTATCCTACTTTATTTGAGCACATGGCCCCTAATCTAGCATCGAGTTCTTTATGTTGGAATGCTCAAATGAGTTATTACACACACAAAGAGAGAGGTAGTAGAAGAGAGGTAGCTAGTTCGAATCTAGGGTTTGTTTCTCGAATCAGCTTGAATCAATGTCTTCTTGTCCATAGGAGCCTATGTCCCAACTTATATCAATCAGGGGCTAGGGAGTAAAAGGATTTGTGTTTGTTATCTTCCTTGGTTGGCATGTGAGCTCAAGGATTTTGTGTTTGTAACCTAGAGTCATTGGATGTGTTCACATCGTCTCCTACATTATCATGGTCGGTAGCATTGGAACCATCCTAGATGTCCCGTGTAGGGGTCTAGAGTTGGTCATCAGATCATAGAGATGTTGTTGTATCTCTCTTGGATCTACTCTCCTATTGGCATTCATGGCATGCCAATGAAGGAGAAGCCTCCTCCAGAGATATTACCATGTTGTCCTGCACCCTCATCTATTCCTTAGGGCAAATAGACCTCATTTTCTTCCTTGTCGTGTTGTGTCACACCCTAGAAGTAGCTAAGACAAAGCCTCATAGGATCAAGGAATAACAATGTGCTAGGGCCACAGTAGTTATGACTTCGTTCACATGTTAGTCTCCTTATGCCTATCAAAAGATTTCTAGCATCATCATAGGATGAGGGTTGACCGAGATGATAGAACATAGCTCATTTCTATCGAATCACCTTTAGTATAGTCATGTGCATCAGTGCTGAAGTTTTACGTAGGCCTATGTCGGGTTCCTTGGGAGCACCTAGATTCTTAGATGAGGGATGTGTTCCATGTTTTGGCCAAAGGCTTCTTTCATCGGTCAGGACATCTTAGGGCTATATGGGCCTTTCTCAATATCTAGCGAGGGCGCATGAGCATACCCACTGGGTGTAACCCCTAACCAATTAGGATAATCATCAAGGTGTTAATCAAACCTTTATATATGGTGATAACATGATATTTTTGTAACCCACCTTATGTATTCATCACATGGTATTAATAAATGGTTTCAAAGTGACAACTTGTAAATGCTTCAACAAAGGGAGGAAACCAACTATTTATAAGTTCGTTAAATGATTCGACAATTTGCAAAGAAACAAATTGTACAAATGGACAAGCAAGATAATATTTGTCGTGGCATGGTGAATAATAAACAACAACTTTGTTAAGCAATATATATAAACAAACAGTATATAAGTTCTTTAAATGAAAATCGACAATATACCATAATGTGTCAATGAATGGGTGCAAAATGACAATCTACCATGTCGTTGATAAATGGTTGCAAACGTTAATGTGCTAAGCAAAGGATGAAAACGACAATCGACAAGTTTGTTAAATGAAATATGACAATTTGTAAAGAAATAATGTACAAACGAACAAGCAAGTTAGTCTTTGTATAAGAGGGTGAAATGACAAACAATAAATTTGTTAATCAATATTTTGTGAGGCGACAATCTACATGTTCTCGAAATGGAAACCGACAACCATGTATGGGTGCAAACCAACAATCTACTACCATGTCGTTAATAAATGGTTGCAAAATCCTAATCCATAAATGTGTTTAGCCAAGAGCGAAAACCGACAAACTATAAGTTCGTTAAATGGAATACGACAATTTGCAAATAAAAAATACACATATGGACAAGCAACATAGTCTTTGTTATAACATGGCGAAAAGGAAAACTACACATGTTTTAAGCAATATATCTGGGCCGATGATCTAGTGCTCATTCTCAAAATGGAAACCGACAAATGTATCGTGAAGTGTTCATAAATATGTGCAAGTCGACAATCTATCGTGGCATTATTAAACGGTTGCAAATCGATAATCTATAAATGCATTAAGTCAAGGGTGAAAACCAACAAGTCATTCTTATGAATCTAAAAAAGATAAAATGACTTATATTTTAAAATAGACGGAGTATTAAAAAAACGCCGAGACGGGACAGTACGACAACATCGAGCAACTACACGAACAACTTTAAAAAACCGGTCTGATTTACTCCATTATATTCTTGACATGACTCATTTTTTCGTTATTAGTGGTCTGATGTATATACACTACTATTTATTTTCCCAACATTGTTTTGGGTTGTGAATGCACGAGCCGTTGACCTACTACTATTGGTCGTCTTGTGACCCTGCTTTGATAAGCAAATTATCTCGTTGAGTGTGTACTGTGAGTAAAAAACATGTTCGCTCTAATCATAGGTTCCACCAGCTACATGAATTTGACCAAGGGAAATGTAGCTGCCACCGCCGCCTCATCGGTCACAACGAGCGCCGGAGGAAGCCACCACCTGGACCTGATCAAAGACTCCAAACACATCGCCAATGTTGGGGACTTGCTCTCAAGTGCTATGAGTTGAGAACAAGGCAACACAAAAATATTAAATGTTAATACCCTTCGTCCTTCGAAACATTATTTCTCTTAGGATATAATGATCTTCAGACGAAGGCCATGAAGGACATACCTTCATCATCATGGAATACAATAAATAAAAGAAGAAGAAAATGACATATGGAAAACAACATAAACAGTCATATGGCATTATCATCATATTTCTCATTATATAATCATGGAAAAACATGTAAAATATTAAATTACAAAAGTACCTTTGGCTGGACAGAAGACAAAAGTACAAGCGTGACACACAAACGAGTACAAGTCCGCGTGAACAGTACGTGGGTACTGTTCATCTATTTATAGGCACAGGACGCAGCCTGTCTAGAATTACATTCATGCCCTTTATGTTTACTATTGACATTAGAACAATCTATCGAGGACTAAATAGCCTTTTCCCTTTTAAGTCGGTTCCCTTTCTTGCCGTTATACCGAAGCTCTCTTGCGCGTAGCTTCGGCGCTGCGTCAATCTTCGTATCGTTCGTGCTTTTCATACTGTGTGGTTCTGATCCAAGTCCGAAGGCACCTGTTCATATATTACACTCGGGAAACATTGTTAAATCATGTTTTTGAGGACCTTCGGAAGACGAAGGCCCCCAATAGTAGCCCCTCGCAATATTAATTTGTTAGAATGACGAATTCAGATTGCGACATGGACGAAGGCCCTAAGCCGAAGGTCCGAAAAAACACCTTTCCTTTGCTAGAATAGCAACAGTTAATGACAGACGGGGCCCTCCAACTTGGGGCGCACTGGGCGTATAAATAGGAACTCACACCAACTGCACTTGATACAGTGCTTGTGCCATTTGCCCTATTTTCTCAATTTTATAACTTGTGCTTACTAGCGCTTGATAGCTTTCAAGCTTTTGAGCTTCGATTTGAAGGACACGTTTTTGTTGCTTCCGAAGGGAAGATGTCTCAAGACAAGAAGACAGTTGCTGAGACGAAGCTAACCAAAGAGGAGAAGCTCCTTGAGGAGAAGACTGACGAATTTGTTGAGTCAATAGCAAAAACAAATACAGAGAAGATTACTCAAGAGATACTGGAAGGCTTGTCTGAAGATACTGATGATAGCGACAGCTATGATGTGGAGAGTGGAGGCGAAGACTCTGAAGATCGGCCCTGGCGACCAAGTCATGCAGTCTTCGGGAAATCAACTATCAAACAGAGTCATCTTGATAATATGAGAGGAAGGTATTTTCGAGATATGTCTATTGTGAGGGCTGACGTAGATAGGGTCGTTCCTGCTCCCAAAGAAAATGAAGTTATGATCTTTCGAAGCTTCTTCAAAGCTGGACTTTGGTTTCCGTTGAGCAGATTTGTTGTTGAAGTTTTAAAGACATACCAGATTTTCCTTCACCAGATCACTCCTAAAGCAGTTATTAGAATGGGGATCTTTGTCAGGGCTGTGAGAAGTCAAGGTCTAGAGCCAAGTGCAAGATGTTTTTGCAGTATGCATGAACTTTCGTATGAGACAAGGCCCTGGGGTAAAGGACAATACCATAACAATTTTGGTTGCTATAGCTTCGTTGCTCGCTCTGGCGCAAGCTACCCAGTGCCAACGTTTCGGAAGAGATGGCCCGGGGCCTGGGTGGAAGAGTGGTTCTATGTGAAAAATGATTTGAAGGCGAGAGAAGACAATAAAGAGATCATCATGCACCCCATCTGGTCCTGCTTTGGCCTCTGAAAACCGAAGGTAGAAATTGATGAGGCAGCCGAAGCATGCCGAAGGGCCTTCAACACAATTTGCTCTTTTATTGGGACAAGAGACTTACTTCAAGAATATATAGCCTACAGGATATGGCCACTTATAGATAGCTGGGAAATGCCGAAAGAAACCATCACTAACCCTAGCGAAGGCGACCTAGTTCGATTAAAATACACCTTCAGGTTTGGGGACAAGTTTGTCGAACCAGATGATGATTGGCTGAAGTGTATTGAAAATACTAGTGATGAGTTACTTGGAGTATATTCCAAGTCCGAAGATAACACATTATCTGCGGCCTTCGGGAGCCGAAAAAAGAAAAGATCAAATAGGGTTTTTGATGCTATTGGATTTGTGTACCCTGACTACTGCTATCCGCTGCGGCGACGGGGAAAGAAGAGGAAAACCGCTGCTTCTACCAAGGCTGCTGCTTTGGCCACTTTAGATGAACCTGCGCCGAAGAGCAAGAAGTTGAAGGTTCTTACCCATCGGCCACGCTATATTGAGCCGGCCGTGGTGCCTGAGTTTGGTGGAGAGACTTCTTCAGCCGCTGATCCAAAGGAGCCCATTCATCCTACGCAGAAGGCTGAAGAACCGGCTGCCATGCCGAAGGCGTCCTCAGCCGAGCTAGCTGAGTCAAAGACTGATAGGGATAAGGCCGAAGAACAAAAAACTGAAGAAGCAAAAAAGTTAGAAATTTTAAGTCCTTCGGCGGAAATAACAGTACCGAAGACACAAAAAAGTCTTGCGGCAACCCCAAAAAGAAAAAAGGACGGTAAATGTACTGGACGTGCTAGAGACAGTAAAGGCTTTAAGCTATACTTCTTCAGGGAAAATTCCCGAGGCTTCAAAAATGCAAACCGAGGCTGAGACAGAGCCGACCGAAACTGAAGCTACAGTAGAAACAGTAGATTCCAAACGCCCCTCTTCCATAAAGAAGGTTGTCGAAACTGCCAAAGCGCAGACTGAAGCTGATACTAGGCAGATAAAAGGTAAAGCTGCAATAATTGAGGCTGGAACCGAGGTCGAGCCCATAGTGCCTATTGAGACGAAGCTTGCCACAACCGAGCGGGGGGCCGAAGAAGTACCTGCAAATACTGATATAGCTTTTGAGAGAAATGCGGCCAAAGAAGCTGAATCCCTTACTCCCGAAGCACCTTCCGAAGACCTTGATTATGTCATTCGACATGCTTCGGGAAAAAGATTATCCGAGGAAGAAATTTTTGAAGCTAAACACTATGCCCGAGAACTGAAGTACCCGAAGGGGGCCTTAGTATTTAATGGTACAGATGAAGATGATTTCTTGTATTGTCTCCCAGACAATAAAGAATTATCCGTCTGTCGGGAGATGTCCAAAAGTATGGGTTTTCCGAAGCTCGAAGCTGGCCTTTGTGCTATGACGAAGGACGATATTGCGAATAGCCTTGCATACAACAGTCTGAAGGTACAAAAAGTTGTGAATTTTGAAGTTTATGAATTCTGTAATGAAGTCTTGTATTATCATGTTAATCCATTCATTCTTTCTTGTAGGGCTTAATACTTAGCAACGCCTTAAGGGCGCAAAAGAATGCTGAGGATGAGAGCTGCACTATTGCTCTCAACAACCTTCAAACAGAGGTTATCAGGCTGAGAAACGAAGCCACGGAAAAAGACAAGATTCTACTTACATTGGTGGACAAAGTAAAGGGGGATGAAGCTAACTTCAAGGCTCAATCTGAAATTCAAAAGAATGAGATTGAAGACCTTCGAAAACAATTGGCAGAAACCAAAGTAAAGTGTGCTGTTGCTGAAGCTGATCGAGATGCTAGCGAATATTGGAAAATATATCTAGAAAAAACGGTTGCAGAGATTCGCGCATCCAAAGAAAGATGTTTTGAAAAATCTGTGGAATGCGTGAAGAAGATAAAGGCTAGCTTCGCCAATGTAGGCGCCTAATCAAACGAAGACAACTTCATATGAGGTGACCCTGAGGGCGTTATCGAGTGGATCAGTAGTGAAGCCGAAGCTTTTGAGGAGATTTTGAGTGACCGCGGGGACGTCTGCGCATTTTTTGGTGCGAGAGGAGCTGCAGCCGTTCTGGAGAAGGTGGGTTGCGAACATGTAAAAACCTTGGCACAGGCCGACACTGCCTTTTCTGTTGACGATACGAAATACCCTTCGGCCGAAGCAAGTTTATTGGGCGGCAAATTTTTTACTGACATTTGGGAAAATGGCGGCCGAGCAATAGCTCATGAAATAATAAAGAAAAACAAAAAAGATATCCACGACTCTCGAGAAACAGCGAAAAAAGCTGAGAAAGCTGCAGAACTTGAGAGACGGATAGGTATTGCTTATTGGCTTGTAGCTTCGTCGTTTGTTTTTCCGAGACTTCGAATTAATTGATTTTTTCTGTCGCAGCTGAGCTACCTCCTCCACCGGAGCCGTTCGACCCTCTAGCCGACCCAGAGACAAAGAAAGCGCTAGAAATTATTAATATGGCCGAAGCTATTGTAGACGAAGTTGTTACCAAACTGCTAACCGAAGCTGCAGAAAAAGTTCTGAAGGAAGAAGAGTAGCTATTGTAAAAACATTTTTAGGATGTTGATGTAACATTTGCTGGACTAAGTTTGTAATATTTTATGTTGACAATTTTGAATCTAATACGTAAGTCATTTGTAATATAATTCTTTGCGATGCATGAAATTTTACATACATATCATTTTTGAGCCTTTGGCGAAAAAACACCTTCCTTCTTTTCATGCTTCGTAAAGGTCTTTTTATGCCTCGTAAGAAATCCACACTTTGCAAAAACACCGATGCTTCGTAAACAATAGATCCCTTCTTCCACATCGGAACTGATGAATCTATAATTCTTAGCTTACTTCGTGCCTTGGCACCTTTTCATGTTTGTAAAATGTTCTTCAAAGATCGACTTCATTTCCAATTCATGTCATTGGTGTGATATGATGTATGATATGATGCTATGCGATATGATGTGATGAAATGATGCAAAGATTGATGCCAATGCCGAAGACACACCCACGCTAAAACACAATCTGTGCGTCCCCTTAGGGATAATCAAAAATTTCTTTACCGCTTATTTTTCGGTGTAAGTTCTGCATCCCCTAAGGAACGTCTTTTTAACTTCTTCGCCTTCTATTTCGGTGGTATTCGCGTTGACTTTTTGCGCTTCGCCTTATATTTCGGCGGTATTTGGCTCTGCATTCCTTTTGGAATGACTTTTGAGCAGGAAACTTACACTGCGCTCCCTTGGGAACGACTTTTTGAAGCTTCGGCAACTTACGCTGCGCTCTTTAAGAACGACTTTTTGTGGCCTCGGTGAAACTTTCACTACAATTTTTAGCTCTGTATTCCCGAAGGAATATCTCTTTGTAGCTTCGGCATTCTCGTAAGTCTATGACGAAGGTATATTTCATTTTGACATAAACGAAGCTAGTACGGGAAATTAAAAATGACAAGAAAACTAGGTTTACATTGATTGTTCCTTATTGAAAAGAAAATGATAGTGAATGTAAAACTATGCCATAGGTAGGATATCTCTCAGTATATTTGTTTTGATTCTGGCACAGTGCTATTAACTGTGCGAGCTTCGGACCCCTCCCTGAAATCTCTCTATTGATGGGTCTGTTGGCTCCCTTCTGGCTGCTGAACTCGTGAGTAGACAGGTTGTAGTGGCGGTGGAGGTGGAAGCTATGGCCAAGAAACTTGCGGCTGATTAGCCGAAGCAACAGAAGATGCAGGATGATTGCCCACATATTCTGGTATGTAGGGTGAATGACACGAAGCAGTGTGCAGGACCTGCTTCGGTTGACTTTGTCGGGCTTCAGCTTCTGTAATCTCTTTTTTCTTTTGGATGGTGATTTGACACATTCTTGTATTGTGGCCCTTGTCTTAACCACAAAATAAGCAGTAGATCTTTCTGGGATGGTCCCCATATCTTCCTCCGAAGCCCCTGGCGCTTCTGCCTCTTGGAGCTGGCGGCCGGAAAGAGCTTTGTTGCTGCCCCGAAGCTTGCGAGGAAAACTACGGCCTCTGTTGTTGACTTCCCCTGTCATCACTCTGAGTAGAGTTGTGAATTTACCTGACGTGCCTCAGGTGGATTCTTCCTCCGAAGCCCCTGGTCATTTCAGAGAACATGTATGCTTCCTCCCTTCTTTGGCGGAAGTCATTGTCAACCCGGATGTACTCATCCATCTTCTGAAGCAGCTTCTCCAGGGTCTGTGGGGGCTTTCTAGCGAAATACTGGGCAGTTGGTCCTGGACGAAGCCCCTTGATCATGTCCTCAATGACAATTTCATTGGGCACTGTAGGCGCTTGTGCTCTAAGACGCAAGAACCTTCGGACATATGCCTGGAGGTACTCCTCATGATCTTGCGTGCATTGAAACAAGGCCTGAGCTGTGACTGGCTTTGTCTGGAAGCCTTGGAAACTTGTCACCAGCATATCCTTGAGCTTCTGCCACAAAGTAATGGTCTCTGGCCGAAGAGAATAATACCATGTTTGGGCCACGTTCCGAACTGCCATGACGAAGGACTTGGCCATAACAGCTGCATTGCCTCCATATGAAGATATAGTTGCTTCATAACTCATCAAAAACTGCTTCAGGTCTGAATGCCCGTCATACATGGGAAGCTGAGGTGGCTTGTATGATGGGGGCCATGGGATAGCCTGCAGTTCTGCTGCCAAGGGAGAAGCATCATCAAAAGTAAAGGTATCATGATTAAAATCATCATACCATCCATCGTCGTTGAACAAGCCTTCCTGATGAAGCTCCCTCTGTTGGGGCCTTCGTTCTTGTTCGTCTTGAGCAAGATGGCGTACTTCTTCAGTGGCTTCGTCGATCTGCCTTTGAAGATCAGCCAATCGGGCCATCTTCTCCTTCTTCCTTTGTACTTGCTGATGGATTATCTCCATGTTTCTGATTTCTTGGTCCAATTCCTCCTCCTGGAGTGTTGGACTAGTGGCCTTCCTCTTCTGGCTTCGGGCCTCTCGAAGAGAAAGGGTCTCCTGATTTGGGTCCAGTAGCTGCAGTGCGGTAGCCCCTGGCGCTGAAGCTTTCTTCGGTGGCATGACAAAGGTCAGTGCTTGCCAAAGATGGTCGAAAAAGGGTTCACCGGAGGTGGGCGCGAATGTTGGGGACTTGCTCTCAAGTGCTATGAGTTGAGAACAAGGCAACATAAAAATATTAAATGTTAATACCCTTCGTCCTTCGAAACATTATTTTCCTTAGGATATAATGATCTTCAGACGAAGGCCATGAAGGACATACCTTCATCATCATGGAATACAATAAATAAAAGAAGAAGAACATGACATATGGAAAACAACATAAACAGTCATATGGCATTATCATCATATTTCTCGTTATATAATCATGGAAAAACAGGTAAAATATTAAATTACAAAAGTACCTTTGGCTAGACAGAAGGAAAAAGTACAAGCGTGACGCACAAACGAGTACAAGTCCGCGTGAACAGTACGGGGGTACTGTTCATCTATTTATAGGCACAGGACGCAGCCTGTCTAGATTACATTCATGCCCTTTATGTTTACTATTGACATTAGAACAATCTATCGAGGACTAAATAGCCTTTTCCCTTTTAAGTCGGTTCCCTTTCTTGCCGTTATGCCGAAGCTCTCTTGCGCGTAGCTTCGGCGCTGCGTAAATCTTCGTATCGTTCGTGCTTTTCATACTGTGTGGTTCTGATCCAAGTCCGAAGGCACCTGCTCATATATTACACTCGGGAAACATTGTTAAATCATGTTTTTGAGGACCTTCGGAAGACGAAGGCCCCCAAAAGTCAACTTGGAGCACGGCGCCACCTCCACACCCGAGGTGCAACCCGTCGCATTCAAGGCGACAGAAGAAGAGAAGAGGGAGTCTACACCAAGTAGGCTTCCAATTGATGCCTTCAAGCTCGACAACGAGGAGATGGCGCTCATCATCAAGAGCTTCCATCAAATCCTCAAGCATAGGAGGGGGAAGGACTACAAACCCCACTCCAAAAGAGTGTGCTACAAATGTGGTAAGCCCAGTCATTTCATTGCTAAATGTCCAATGTCTAGTGAAAGTGACAGGGATGACGACAAGAAGGGGAATAAGAAAGAAAAGAAGTACTAGAAGAAGAAGGGCGGCGAAGCTCATGTGTGTCGGGAATGGGACTCCGACGAGAGCTCCACCGACTCCTCCTTCGACGAGGACGCCGCCAACATCGCCATCAACAAGGGCCTCCTCTTCCCCAACGTCGGCCACAAATGTTTCATGGCAAAGGACAGCAAAAAGAAGAAGGTATAATCTAGAACTACCCCCAAGTATACAACATCCAGTGATGAGGGTAGTTCTAGTGAAGACGAAGATGGTTTACTTACTCATTTTGCCAACCTCAACATGGAACAAAAAGAAAAATTGAATGAATTGATAGGAGCCATTCATGAGAAGGATGAACTCTTGGACAACCAAGAGGAATTCCTTATTAAACAAAATAAAAAAACATGTTAAAGTGAAAAATGCTTATGCTCAGGAAGTAGAGAAATGTGAAAACCTGACTAAAGAGCTAAGCATTTGCCATGATTCAATTACCAGTCGTAGAAATGAAAATGCTAGTTTAAATGCTAAGATTGATAAATTGAATGAATCAATTTCTAGCCTTAGGACTGAAAATGCTAGTTTAATTTCTAAGGCTAGAGAGTTAAATGTTTGTAATGATTCTATTTCCTGTCTTAGAAATGAGAATGTCATATTACATGCTAAGATATATGAATTAAATGTTTGCAAACCCTCTACATCTACCGTTGATCATGTTACTATTTGTACTAGATGTAGAGATGTTAATGTTGAAGCTATTAATGATCACCTTGCTCTAATTAAACAACAAAATGATTATATAGATCAATTAACTGCTAAAATTAATGAGCATGAAATTGAAAATGAAAAGTTTAAATTTGCTAGAAGCATGCTCTATAATGGGAGACGGCCTGGCATTAAGGATGGCATTGGTTTCCAATAGGGAAGCAATGTCAAGCTTAATGCCCCTAAAAGATTATCTAATTTTGTAAAGGGCAAGACACCCATGGTTCAGAATAATGAGGGTTACATTTTATATCCTGCAAATTATCCCCGAACATAAAATTAGGAGAATTCATGCTAGAAAACCTCACACTGTTTCTCATCATGCTTTCATGTATAAAAATGAGGCTTCTAGCTCTAGACATTCTACACATGTTAAAATGCCTAAAAAGAAAACTCCTGCTGCATCAAATGAGCCTAACATTTCATTTAAGACTTTTGATGCATCTTATGTGCTTACAAACAAATTAGGCAAAGTAGTTGCCAAATATGTTGGGGGCAAGCACAAGAGTTCAAAGACTTGTGTTTGGGTACCCAAGGTGCTTGTTTCTAACGTGAAAGGACCTAAGACTGTTTGGGTACCTAAGAACAAGACCTAAATTGTTTTGCAGGTTTATGCATCTGGGGGCTCAAGTTGGATTATTGATAGCGGATGCACAAACCACATGATAGGGGAGAAGAGAATATTCTCCTCCTATAAGAAAAATGAAGATCCCCAACGAGCTATCACAATCGGAGATGAAAATCAAGGTTTGGTCGAAGGACTTGGTAAAATTGCTATATCACCTGACCATTCTATTTCCAATGTTTTTCTTGTAGATTCTTTAGATTACAATTTGCTTTCCGTTTCTCAATTATGCAAAATGGGCTGCAACTGTCTTTTTAGAGATGTAGGTGTTACTGTCTTTAGAAGAAGTGACAATTCAATAGCATTTAAGGGAGTGTTAGAGGGTCAGCTATATTTAGTTGATTTTAATGAAAACGCAGCTGAACTCAACACTTGTTTAATTGCTAAGACTAATATGGGTTAGCTCTGGCATCGCCGACTAGCCCATGTTGGAATGAAGAATCTTCACAAACTTCTAAAGGGAGAACACATTTTGGGACTAACAAATGTTCATTTTGAGAAAGACAGGGTTTGTAGTGCATGTCAAGCAGGAAAGCAAGTTGGCGCCCATCATCCACACAAGAATATCATGACGACCGATAGGCTGCTTGAGCTACAAGACATGGATTTATTCGGCTCGATCGCTTACATAAGCATCGGCAGGAGTAAGTATTGTCTTGTAATTGTGGATGACTATTCTCGCTTCACTTGGGTATTCTTTTTGTAGGAAAAATCTCAAACCCAAGAGACCTTAAAAGATTCTTGAGACAGGCTCAAAATGAGTTCGGATTAAGGATCAAGAAAATAAGAAGCGATAATGGGACGGAGTTCAAGAACTCTCAAATCGAAGGCTTTCTTGAGGATGAGGGCAACAAGCATGAGTTCTCTTCTCCCTACACACCTCAACAAAATGGTGTAGTGGAGAGGAAGAATAGAACTCTACTGGACATGGCAAGAACCATGCTTGATGAGTACAAGACACCAGACTGGTTTTGGGCTGTGGCGATTAACACCGCCTGCTACTCCATCAAACGTCTCTACCTTCACCGAATCCTCAAGAAGACATCATATAAACTCCTCACCAGTAAAAAGCCCAATGTTTCATATTTTAGAGTCTTTGGTAGCAAATGTTTTATTCTTGTTAAAAGAGGTAGAAAATCTAAATTTGCTCCTAAGGCTATAGAAGGCTTTTTACTAGGTTATGACTCAAACACAAGGGCATATAGAGTCTTCAACAAATCCACTAGATTAGTTGAGGTTTCTTGTGACATTGTGTTTGATGAGACTAATGGCTCCCAAGTGGAGCAAGTTGATCTTGATGAACTAGATGATGAAGAGGCTCTGTGCGTCGCACTAAGGAACATGTCCATTGGGGATGTGTGTCCTAAGGAATCCGAAGAGTCTTCATAAGCACAAGATCAACTGTCAGCTTCCAATCAAGCATCTCCACCAACTCAAGATGAGGATCAGGCTCAAGACAATGAAGATGAAGATCAAGAGGATGAGCCACCTCAAGAGGAGGACAAGGATCAAGGGGGACATGAAGTTGATCAAGACAAGGAAGATGATCAAGAAGTTCAGGGTCAAAGACCGCCACACCCAAGAGTCCACCAAGCAATTCAATGAGATCACCCGTCAACTCCATCCTTGGTGATATTTATAAGGGGGTAACTAGTAGATCTCGAGTTGCACATTTCTGTGAACATTACTCCTTTGTGTCCTCTATTGAGCCATACAGGGTGGAGGATGCACTAAGAGATTCGGATTGGGTGCTGGCTATGCAAGAGGAGCTCAACAACTTCACGAGGAATGAGGTATGGCATTTAGTTCCACATCCTAACCAAAATGTTGTAGGTACCAAGTGGGTATTCCGCAACAAGCAAGATGAGCATGGTGTGGTGACAAGGAACAAAGCCTGACTTGTGGCCAAAGGTTATTCACAAGTCAAAGGTTTGGACTTTGGTGAAACTTATGCACCCGTAGCTAGGCTTGAGTCAATTCGTATATTACTTGCCTATGCTACTTACAATGGCTTTAGGCTTTATCAAATGGTCGTGAAAAGTGCATTCCTCAATGGACCCATCAAGACAGAGGTCTACGTTGAGCAACCTCCCGGCTTTGAAGATAGCGAGTACCCTAACCATGTGTATAAACTCTCAAAGGCGCTTTATGGGCTCAAACAAGCCCCAAGAGCATGGTATGAATGTCTGCGAGATTTCCTTATCAATAATGGCTTCAAAGTCGGAAAAGCCGATCCTACACTCTTTACTAAAACTATTGCAAAAGATTTGTTTGTATGCCAAATTTATGTTGATGATATCATATTTGGGTCTACTAACAAATCTACTTGTGAAGAGTTTAGTAGGATTATGATACAAAAATTCGAGATGTCTATGATGGGGGAGTTGAAATATTTCCTAGGATTTCAAGTCAAGCAACTCCAAGACGACACATTCATCAGCCAAACAAAGTACATTCAAGACATACATAACAAGTTTGGAATGAAGGATGTCAAGCCCATCAAGACAAAAAAATCATGAGATATTTAGTTTATACTCCTAAGTTTGGACTTTGGTACCCCAAGGGATCTACTTTTGATTTAATAGGATATTCCGATGCTGATTGGGCAGGGTGTAAAATTGATAGGAAGAGCACATTCGAGACTTGTCAGTTTCTAGAAAGATCCCTGGTGTCTTGGGCTTCAAAGAAACAAAACTCAGTAGCTCTTTCCACCGCCGAAGCCGAGTATATTGCCGCAGGTCATTGCTGTGCGCAATTACTTTGGATGAGGAAAACCCTCAGGGACTATGGCTACAAATTGAGCAAAGTTCCTCTCCTATGTGACAATGAGAGTGCAATCCGCATGGCGGATAATCCCGTTGAACACAACAGCACTAAGCACATAGACATTCAGTATCACTTTTTGAGAGATCACCAACAAAGGGGGATATCGAAATTACTTATGTCAGCACCAAAGAACAATTAGCTGATATCTTTACCAAGCCTTTAGATGAGAAAACCTTTAACAAACTTAGGAATGAGCTAAATATTCTTGATTCTCGGAATTTTGATTGAAACATTGCACACATAGCTATTTTTATATACCTTTGATCATGTCTCTTTCTTTCGGCACATATATATTTCTTATTCTTCTTGTGCCTAAACTAGGACTAATATTGTTCAATGAGCATCTTCTGTATGAAGCCTTAGATTGAAAGGGAAATGGAGTATTCGGCAAAGACATCGCTTCCACTCAACTCCATCGGTATTATCTACCCTTTGCTGGTATTCCGTCATCTCTCAGATTGGTATACTCTTTCACTCACATTTCTTTTATCAATGGGTGAGAAAAATATAAAAAGGGGCTCTCAAAGTCTCCATTTTTGGCGATTAATGCCAAAGGGGGAGAAAGTATTAAGCCCAAAGCAAAAGGACCGCACCACCACCTAATTTTAATTGTGTTTCAAAACTTTTAAATTGGTATATTTCAAATTGATGTTGTTTTAAAACTTCAATTGGTATCTTGTTATGACAACCTTTTCAATTAGTATGTTTATTTTCAATTGGTATATATAAAGGTAAATTTTCAAATTGGTATCTATTAAAACCCTCTTGAAAACTAAGAGGAGAATTTCATTCATGGGGAGTTTTGTTTAGTCAAAGGAAAAGCATTTGAAATAGGTGGAGAAATTTCAAAATCTTGAAAATGCTTCTTGCCATCTTATTCATTTGAAAATGCTATTTGCAAAAGACTTTGAAAATATTTTCCAAAAGGATTTGCAAAAACAAAACATGTGGTGCAAACGTGGTCCAAAATGTTAATAAAAGAAAGCAATCCATTCATATCTAGTAAAATTATCAATTGGTCTAATTCTAAGTAACCTATGCACTTACCTTATGCAAACTAGTTCATTTCTGTACTTTATATATTTGCTTTGGTTTGTGTTGGCATCAATCACCAAAAAAGGGGGGAGATTGAAAGGGAAATAGGGTTAACCTTTTCCCACAATTAATTTTGGTGGTTGAATGCCCAACAAAAATATATAGACTAACTAGTTTGCTCTAGAATATATGTTCTACAGGTGCATAAAGGTTCAACACAAACCAATAAATATTCAAGTTAGGGATCCAAATTCAAAGGAGCAAAGAAACCAAGTGTGTTGTGGTCTGGCGCACCAGACTGTCCGATGTGCCACCAGACAGTGTCCGGTGCACCAGGTCCGTACAGGGCTGAACCAGCCACTCTTGGGTTTCTCCAGGCGCACTCCGCTACAATTTACCGGGCTGTCCGGTGTGCCACCGGACTGTCCGATGCACCAGTGGAGCAACAGTTATCCAGCACAACGATCGACTGCAACAGCGCCCTGACGCGTGAACAGTGAAAAACAGTGTGGGTAGAGTCAGAGCCACAGTGTCAGAGACGCACCGGACAGTGAACAGGACCTGTCCGGTGGCGCACTGGACTGTCTGGTGCCGCAAGAGGACAAATCCTCCAACAGTCAACTGCTCCAGAACCCTAACGGTTGGGTGACGTGGCGGCGCACCCCAACGGCTTGTTGGTGGTTGAGGGCTATAAATACCCCCAACCACCACAACTCCAAGCATCCAAGTTTTCTGAAGTTCTCATTCAATACAAGAGCTAGTGCGTTCACTCCTAGACACAAATCAAAAGATCAAAGCCTCTCCAAGTCCCCAAAATCAGTCCAACCGCCTAGTGACTTGAGAGAGTGTTTGTTCGTGTTCTTTGCGCTCTTGTTGCTTGGATCACTTTCTTCCTTCCTCATTCTTGTTCGCAAGTGACTTGTAATCAAAGCAAGAGACACCAAGTGTGTGGTGGTCCTTGCGGGGTCTAAGTGCCCCGTTTGATTAAGGAGAAAGCTCATTCGGTCTAAGTGACCGTTTGAGAGAGGGAAAGGGTTGAAATAGACCCGGTCTTTATGACCTCAACGGGGACTAGGTTCTTTGGAACCGAACCTCGGTAAAACAAATCACTGTGTCCACTCACTTTATTTCTTGGTTGATTTTTTCCCCTCTCTTTCGGACTCGGTTTTAACTCTAACGCTAACCCTGACTTGTAGCTTGTGTTTTAAGTTGTAAATTTCAGATTATGCCTATTCACCCCCCTCTCTAGGCGACTTTCACTAGCCGCAATGTGACCTGGTATGAAGAAATTGAATTGGAGAAACTATTCCCAATACCAACTCTATATTCCACCCTTTTCTGCTCTTCCCTTCCTTCCCCTTCTCCATGTTACATCTGGTATCAGAGGTCCGATCTTGAGTTTGCTGCCGATCTGGAGATGGCTGCATCACACGGGTACTACACCAGGCTACAGCGACGTCAGGGCAAGATGGATCCGTCGTCCAAGTTCTTGTTGGATGAGATCGAGAAGAAGTTTACCGCCCTCGACCTCAAGTGGGAGCAACACTTCCTCGACTTCAACTGTACCAAGGAGGAGCGCCTCGTCGCCCTGGAGCAATCGAGCATAGATCTGGAGCAGTGGCGTCCCAAGGTTGAGGCATCCCTGGAGGACGTCAAGCTGGAATTATGCAAGATGAACAAGCAATGGGATCAGACGATGCTGGACTGGGCGACCGCAGATCAGGGCATCCTCGGCAAACCTGAACCCTGTTTGGAACTTCATCGTCAACACACACCTGCCTTCAATTCTGATGACCCTAATGGGCACCGCGACGACACATGCATCCGGGATTCAGGGTTTGGGTCAGTCACGACCTTCATCCCTGGCCCACTCAAGGGTATGCAATCAATACCACCCTCGCCAGTTCCTTCTCACTTTCATGGACCCATGTTTGATCAGTGCCTTAATCAACATTGTAGCTCTGAATCCTTGAGTCGTTCCTAGGAAAACTGCCTAAGTTGTCGTTTCCCATTTTCGAGGGTGAGAATCCGAGATTGTGGATATCACGCTGTGAAAATTACTTCGACATGTACGAAGTTGAACCTAAAGTGTGGATTAAGGTGGCTTCCATGCACCTATCTCCTCAGGTCACGTGTTTGTTCCAATCGGTGCAGCACAAACATCCATGATTGTCATGGCCCTTATTGTGCAGACAGTTACATGATTGATTTGGTCGTGATCAGTTGCAGTTTTTGCTTAGACAACTTTTTCGCATACAACAATCGAGTACAGTTTTAGAGTATCAGGATAGGTTTGTGTCTCTAGTCGACCAGTTGGTAGTTTATGAGTCCATTCCTGATCCTTTATTTTTTGCTACACGATTTGTGGAAGGTCTTCGTAGTGATATTCGTGTTGTTGTCATGCTTTAGCGTCCTTTGGACTTGGACTCCGCATGTTCCTTGGCTTTGTTGTAGGAAGAGGTGGCCCTACCAACAGCTCGAGTTGATCACAAAAAGGGGAATTTCGGGCTTGGTCAAAGCCGGCGCATCTGAACCCTCTGCCCTTACCGCCACCTCCACAACATGGGGTGCCAGCTACTAAGGAGAATGCATCTGAGAAGAAGCATGATCATTCATCATCCATGGATGGCAAGTTAGGTGCTCTCAAGGCTTATAGGAGTGCACGCGGTCTGTGTGACCGTTGTGCCGAGAAATGGCATCGTGGTCATACGTGCAATGCCACGGTTCAGTTACATGCTATCTAGGAAGTTTGGGATTTATTGTCCAGTGAATCTACACAAGATCGGGATAATGAGGAGTGTCAGCCAGAAGAGCATATGGTGATGTCCATTTCGTCTGAAGCGGTGAATGGCCTGACTGCTAAACGGTCAATGAGGTTTTTGGGTGTTATGAAGACAGTAGAGGTCTTGATTCTGATAGATTCAGGCAGCACCGACTCTTTTATTAACCAGACAACAGTGTCTAAGTTGGGTATGCATGTTGTACCAACCACTCCCTTACAGGTCCAAATGGCTAATGGCGCTCGAGTATCTTGTACAAGTTTGGTCCCTCATGCTATATGGTCCATACAAGGATACAACTTTAAATAGGATTTGAGAATTTTGAACCTGCCAATGTTTGACTTGGTGTTGGGTATGGACTGGCTCAAGCACTTTAGTCCTATGCATGTACATTGGCAACAAAAGTGGCTTTGCATTCCGTATCAGGGTGTTCAGGTGATGTTACATGGTTGTGCTTCAGCACAATCAACTGAAATACTCCTACACATTACTCCTATTGATTTGTCTGATTCTACACCTGAAGAGTGTTCCCTGGATCCGGCTATAGCATCCTTGCTGTCCAAATTTGATAGTGTCTTCTCTAAGCCTACATCATTGCCTCCAGTCAGGGCCTGTGACCACTCCATACCTCTAGTGCAAGGAGCTTCACCTGTGTATATCAGACCTTATAGATATTCCCCAACCCTAAAAGATGAGATTGAGAGACAAATTTCTGAGATGCTACACTCTGACATTATCAGACCTAGCTCTTCCACCTTTTCTTCTCCAGTCCTGTTGGTGAGGAAGAAGGATGGCAGTTTCAGGTTCTGTGTTGACTATCGCTATCTTAATGCATTGACTGTTAAATGGAAATTCCCTATACCTGTGTTTGACCAGCTCATGGATGAGTTAGCTGGAGCATCCTAGTTTTCCACCTTAGATCTGTTGTGAGGGTACCACCAAGTCAGGCTCAAACCAAGAGAAGAGTTTAAAATAGCCTTCCAAACTCACCATGGGCAGTTCAAATTTTTGGTGATGGCATTTGGGTTATGTGGGGCACCAGCAACATTCCAAGGAGCTATGAATATAACCTTGGCACCATTGCTTCGAAAATGTGTTATTGTTTTCTTCGATGATATCCTCATTTATAGTGCTACATTTGAGGATCATCTCACTCATCTGCAACAAGTGCTTTCTTTGTTACAAAAGGAGTATTGGTTTGTCAAACGCTCTAAGTGTAAGTTTGCACAGAGAGAGATTTCATACTTGGGACATGTCATAAGTGACAAGGGGTGGCTACTGATAACACTAAAGTGGAAGCTGTCCTTTCTTGGCCGACACCTATGAATATTAAGAAGCTCAGAAGCTTTTTGGGCTTGGCAGGCTACTACAGAAAGTTCGTTAAGCACTTTGCTGTGTTGGAAAAACCACTACATCAACTGTTTAAAAAAGGCATGTTGTTCATCTGGACATCTGGACATGAAGAAGCATTTCATTCTCTCAAACAAGCTCTCAGTTCAACCCTAGTGTTGGCTATCCCAAATTTTACCTAAACTTTTTGTTTGGAAACTGATGCCTGTAAGAACAGAGTGGGCGTGGTTTTACTGCAAGATGGGCACCCATTGGTATTCATTAGTAAACCTTTAGGTGTCAAAACTCAGGGGTTATCTACTTACAAAAAGGAATATTTATCCATCCTCATGGCAGTGGAACAGTGGAGGCATTACTTGCTACACTCGGAATTTATTATTTACACTGATAAAAAAGCTTGATTCACCTCAATGAGCAGAGGCTTAACACCCCTTGGTAGCAAAAGGTATTCACCAAGCTATTGGGAATGCAGTACAAAATTGTCTATAAACAAGGGACCCAAAATCGAGTTGCTGATGCATTGTCGAGAAGAGCTCATGTGTCTGTCACTTGTTTCGCTGTATCTGCTTGTTCACCACAGTGGTGCCAGGATATCATTGATGGCTACTTGTTGGATGAGCATGCTAAACAATTGTTAACTAAGCTTTCAGTGGACGCCTCTTCGGTACCTCTATTTACCTTACAGGATGGCCTTATCAAGTATAACAACAAGGTCTGGATTGGTGACAATGCACCTATGCAGCATACTATTTTGGAAGCTATACATAGTTCTGCTGTGGGGGGACACTCAGGATTTCCAGACACATACCACAAGCTAAAGCAGCTTTTTGCTTGGCCAGGAATGAGAAAATTTGCTAAGGAGTTTGTGGCATCTTGTTCAGTGTGTCAGCAATCCAAATCTGAAAGGGTCAAATACCCTGGGTTATTGCAGCCCCTCCCTGTACCTGCAGGTGCTTGGCAAACCGTGACCATGGACTTTGTGGAGGGCCTACCCTTGCCCCATTCTAATAATTGTGTCATGGTGGTCGTTGATAAGTTTTCAAAGTTCAGCCACTTCATTGCTTTGAAGCACCCTTTTACTGCGTTGATGGTGGCTAAGGAATTCTTGCAACAGGTGTACAAGCTACATAGCATGCCTCTAGCTATTGTGTCTGATTGGGACCGAGTGTTTACAAGCCAGCTTTGGAAGACCTTGTTTCAGTTAGCAGGGGTGAAGATGCAGATGAGTTCTTCCTACCACCCTCAATCGGATGGGCAAACAGAGAGGGTAAATCAGTGTATGGAAACATTTCTCAGATGCTTTTGTGAATGCTTGTCCAAGTAAATGGGTTGAATGGTTGTATTTGGCGGAGTTTTGGTACAACACTAGTAAACATGAGGCACTAGGTTTTTCGCCCTTTGAGGTACTGTATGGCTATACGCCAAAACCCTTTGCCCTGGAGTTGCTGTCACCATCTGCAATACCAACCCTCGATGACTGGCTACAGGATAAGGTAGTCATGACTGATTTGGTTTGACAGCACTTGGCACGATCTCAGTTAAGGATGAAGTCACAAGCTGATAAATGTCGTTCTGAACATGTCTTCTCTGTAGGTGACTGGGTCTATTTGAGGTTGCAGCCATACATCCAATCTTCATTAGCACCCAGATCAAACCAAAAGTTAGCATTTCACTATTTTGGGCCATTCCAAGTCATGTCCAAAGTGGGATCAGTTGCTTATAAGCTCGAACTTCCAACTTCATCTAGAATTCACCCAGTATTTCATGTTTCACAACTGAAAAAACAGTGGCCCCATCTGTCACTATTACTCATCTTCGCACTCTTTGACAGGTTTTCAGGTTCCTGAGAAAATTCTCCAACACCGCCTGAATGCCGATGGCTTGTCACAGGTTCTGGTCCAGTGGTCTGGCATGCCTGCTACCTTGGCGACATGGGAGGACACACTGCTTCTCCACCAATGCTTCCCTCGCGCACCTGCTTGGGGGCAAGCAGGTCCTCATTGCTGGGGGATTGTCACAAGCACAATGGAAGATGCAGCAGACAAGCCGATCAACAAGGAGAAAGAACGACTTCATGTATCAGGTTCGACAGAAGACACAGGTGCTCTGGTGAATGAGGAACATGCCACAACATAAGCTGGAGTCGAAAAGCGCATCAGGAGGCCCAATACTCGTTTCAGCGGCCCAGAGTGGCTGGTGTAATATGTTTCTATTTTGCGCGGATGCTTAAAAACGCTAGCCGCAATATGACCTGGTATGCAGAAATTGAACTGGAGAAACTATTCCCAATACCAACTCTGTATTCCACCCTTTTCTGCTCTTCCCTTCCTTCCCCTTCTCCATGTTACATTGACCGCTGAAACGGGTATTGGGCCTCTTGATGCGCTTTTCGGCTCCATCTTCTGTTGTGGCTTGTTCCTCATTCACCAAAGCACCTATGACTTCTGTCGAACCTGATACATGAAGCTGTTCTTTCTCCTTATTGATCGGCTTCTCTGCTGCATCTTCCATTGTGTCTGTGACACATGGCGAGCATCTACGGGGCGTTGAGCGCCTGGACGGGCTCAAGAGACCCTGCTGCCGACAGCGCCAGGAACGCGCAGCGTCTCGACTATGCTCTGCACCTGGTCCACCCAGGCTCCGCGGCGGTCCACTTCTCCGGCGAGCACGAGCTCGCCCTGCAGGAAGCGGCGGGCCGCCACACCTGCCGCGCATCGACCATGGTGGCTCCGGCGGCGGCACCTTCAGCCATTCCACCACCAGCGCGATGAATTGGTCCTTGTAGCAGCACTGCCTGCCTTCATCCGGTCGCCACGCCATGAGACGTGGAGGGAGCACTTTTGGACACCACCCTGGTTTTGTGCGCCTTACCTTGCCGTTCTCGTTTTTTCAGGGTGGAGAAACTGGGATTCCTAATCGTAGTAGGTCCACCGTGAATACCCTTCCCGTGTAGTAGCGCATTGTGTCCATGAACTCGGTCCAATACCTGATCCTATAGTTCGAGAACTCTCGTAACCGAAATCATTTAGTTATGGGGATGCTTTTCAATTGACTTGTTTTTTAGCCATAACAACCTTCATGCATGTTGTAGCTTAGTCGGGAACTCAAATGTCTGCTTTGATCAATCGTCGTGTCATCATGTGTGTATCTGTTTGTTGAATCTTTTTGTTGCGAACTTTGCGTACTTCCCATGCTGCTGCATATTGCTTATTGGATGAGGCGAGGATGTTCATGTCCTGACTCCAATGATCCTTGTCCAGCTGTCACGCCACGTCGACCTTGGCACAATCTAGCAACAACTCAGGGGCTATAAATATATCGTACTACTAGATACGAGCCTTCCGACGATCGACTATTGATCATTGCACGACCGAAACCTCGGCGAGTTGGTACGGCTGCGATGAGTTCGGTGGCAAACAAGACGGATGGTTCGTATGATGTGTGGTCCGTCATCGACCAGGCGTTCATGAAGGCTCCATCGTCGAACGACTCGGCGTGCTCCGTGCAGGTGGACGCTGTCGCGTACCGCGAGACCATCCAGACCTAGGCGGAAGACCTGCGCGCCAAGAACGGGGCGCGCCCGCTCTCGGTGGCCATGTACCACTGCCGGCGCGCCCTCGACCACTGCAACATAGCTCTTGACTTCGCCCAGCAGCGCAGGGTGGCGGTGGGCCTGGTGGACGATGAGTTGTGCCCATCCGTGTAGGCCGCGATGGACACCCAGGTGGTGTTGAAAAATTAACAGGGCCTAAGATTAATTTGATAATGCAGCACAAAACAAAAAATTTAGATCTATTGACAGATAATATCAACGACATTAGAACAGAACAGATCTGAACTAACTCAACAAGATTAACGCATAACATAAGAATCGACAACGGATCTAACCATAAGACCGTCATCGCAATAAACTGAAACCATAGATTTACTCACAGTGATTTCCACAAGCGTTGAAGAAGAACCCGAGCAGACGTGCGTGAAGCACTTCCCAGAAACCTGATTCGTCGGCACCTGTGCAGGTCGTCAAAACGTCGGCGGTGGTTCGGAGACACCGCTCTCCCTTGATCTGCTGCACGTTAGACGAAGGGATGGCAGGACAGAGAAGTGACGACGCAGAGAATTGAGAAGAAGAGGATGAGTCGGTTGCTATTCGCCTCTGTCCTCCGATTGAAGGACGCCTGCCCTTTATAGACGGTCCACAACAACCCCTTGATTCGATCTGCTATATTCCAGGAACCGCCCCCTGGAATATCTTTATGTGCAACCGCTTGGAGATCTCACACGTAACGTGCGTGCCAGTTACTCCTGGTTGACATGGCAGTCTAGGTGTGATATTTGATAACCAAATAAACAAAAGGCAAAAATTAAACTGTCGATTAGAACACGTCACGAAACGATCGTGCATCGTCGCAAGTCACAAGTCATGCGATAAATAATGTGAAACGCGAGCGAGCGAGCGTGTGTGGCAGCCTCCATAGCCCTTTATTTGTCTCATGTGAAGAGTAGAGAACACTCCCACATATAAGGTGGTTCTCTCCTATCTAGATGGGCGTTGTGGGACTAAAGCCCCGTGCCATCCCTTCACACCACCTTGGCTTCCTTATTGAATTGGGCCACACACAAATGAGCCTAATTCCAACAATCCCCACCAAAGCCAAGGTCTCCAATTGACTCAATCTCTACGCTTTCATATACCAGCTTTATAGTGCAGACCCGATACGGGTTGAGCTACACCTTGCAGTACAGGATTCGCTTCCTCACGACTTTGCAATGGACAAAGCCTTGAATTGCTAGTCTTGTATAAGTTGGTTTCACCTATAGGCATCACTGATACTAGGCCGCCTAAAGCCACGCCTCTGGTTGGAGCGTTACGGTCATGCTCCCATGTCTTTTAGTGAATTTATTTGAGATTACCCACATCTCAAAAGATTTCTAGCATCATCATAGGATGAGGGTTGGCCGAGATGATAGAACATAGCTCATTTCTATCGAATCACCTTTAGTATAGTCATGTGCATCAGTACTGAAGTTTTACGTAGGCCTATCTCGGGTTCCTTGAGAGCACCTAGATACTTAGATGAGGGATGTGTTCCATGTTTTGGCCAAAGGCTTCTTTCATTGGTCAGGATACCTTAGGGCTATATGGGCCTTTCTCAATATCTAGTGAGGGCGCATGAGCATACCCACTAGGTGTAACCCCTAACTAATTAGGATAATCATCAAGGTGTTAATCAAACCTTTATATATGGTGATAACATGATATTTTTGTAACCCACCGTTATGTATTCATCACATGGCATCAATAAATGGTTGCAAAGTGACAACATGTAAATGCTTCAACAAAGGGAGGAAACCAACTATTTATAAGTTCGTTAAATGATTCGACAATTTGCAAAGAAACAAATTGTACAAATGGACAGGCAAGATAATCTTTGTCGTGGCATGGTGAATGATAAACTACAACTTTGTTAAGCAATATATATAAACAAACACTATATAAGTTCTTTAAATGGAAATCGACAATATACCATAATGTGCCAATGAATGGGTGCAAAATGACAATCTACCATGTCGTTGATAAATGGTTGCAAACGTTAATGTGCTAAGCAAAGTATGAAAAACGACAATCGACAAGTTTGTTAAATGAAACCTGACAATTTGTAAAGAAATAATGCAAACGAACAAGCAAGTTAGTCTTTGTATAAGAGGGTGAAATGACAAACCATAAATTTGTTAATCAATATTTTGTGAGGCGACAATTTACATGTTCTCAAAATGGAAACCGACAACCTTGTATGGGTGCAAACCGACAATCAACTACCATGTCCTTAATAAATGGTTGCAAAATCCTAATCCATAAATGTGTTTAGCCAAGAGCGAAAACCGACAAACTATAAGTTTGTTAAATGGAATACGACAATTTGCAAATAAAGAATACACATATGGACAAGCAACATAGTCTTTGTTATAACATGGCGAAAAGGAAAACTACACATGTTTTAAGGAATATATCTGGGCCGACGATCTAGTGCTCATTGTTGAAATGGACACCGACAAATGTATCGTGAAGTGTGAATAAATATGTGCAAGTCGACAATCTATCGTGGCATTATTAAACGGTTGCATATCGATAATCTATAAATGCATTAAGTCAAGGATGAAAACCAACAAGTCATTCTTATGAATCTAAAAAGATAAAATGACTTATATTTTAAAATAGATGGAGTATTAAAAAAAGACAACGCCGAGACGGGACAGTATGACAACAAGGAATGGCGGCGGCACCTTCAGCCATTCCACCACCAGCGCGATGAATTGGTCCTTGTAACACCACTGCCTGCCTTCATCCGGTCGCCACACCATGAGACGTGGAGGGAGCACTTTTGGACACCACCCTGGTTTTGTGCGCCTTACCTTACCGTTCTCGTTTTTTCAGGGTGGAGAAACTGGGATTCCTAACCATAGTAGGTCCATCGTGAATTCCCTTCCTTTGTAGTAGCGCATTGCGTCCATGAACTCGGTCCAATACCTGATCCTATAGTTCGAGAACTCTCGTAACCTAAATCATTTAGTTATGGGGATGCTTTTCAATTGACTTGTTTTTTAGCCATAACAACCTTCATGCATGTCGTAGCTTAGTCGGGAACTCAAATGTCTGCTTTGATCAATCGTCGTGTCATCATGTGTGTATCTGTTTGTTGAATCTTTTTGTTGCGAACTTTGCGGACTTCCCATGCTGCTGTATATTGCTTATTGGATGAGGCGAGGATGTTCATGTCCTGACTCCAACGATCCTTGTCCAGTTGTCACGCCACGTCGACCTTGGCACGATCCAGCAACAACTCAGGGGCTATAAATATATCATACTACTAGATATGAGCCTTCCGACGACCGACCTTTTGATCATTGCTCGACCGAAACTTCAGCGAGCTGGTACGGCTGCGATGAGTTTGGTGGCACACAAGACAGATGGTTCGCATGATGCGTGGTCCGTCATCGACCAGGTGTTCGTGAAGGCTCCACCGTCGAACAACTCGGCGTGCTCCGTGCAGGTGGACGCTGTCGCGTACCGCGAGACCATCCAGACCTAGGCGGAAGACCTGCGCGCCAAGAACGGGGCACGTCCGCTCTCGGCGGCCATGTACCGCCGCCGGCGCGCCCTTGACCACTGCAACGTAGCTCTTTACTTCGCCCAGCGGCGCAGGGTGGCGGTGGGCCTGGAGCACGATGAGTTGTGCCGGTCCGTGTAGGCCGCGATGGACAACCAGGTGGTGTTGAAAAATTAATAGGGCCTAAGATTAATTTGATAATGCAGCACAAAACGAAAAATCCAAATCTATTGATAGATAATATCAACGTTATTAGAACAGAACATATATGAACTAACTCAACAAGATTAACGCATAACATAAGAATCGACAACAGATCTAACCATAAGACCATCATCGCAATAAACTGAAACCGCAGATTTACTCACAGTGATTTCCACGAGCGTTTAAGAAGAACCTGAGCAGACGTGCGTGAAGCACTTCCCAGAAATCTGATTCGCCGGCACTCGTGCGGGTCGTCAAAACGCTAGCGGTGGTTCGGAGACATCGCTCCCCCTTGATCTGCTGCACGTTAGACGAAGGGATGGCAGGGCAGAGAAGCGACGACGCAGAGAATTGAGAAGAAGAGGATGAGTCGGTTGCTATTCGCCTCTGTCCTCTTACTGAAGGACTCCTGCCCTTTATAGACGGTCTGCAACAACCCCTTGATTCGATCTGCTATATTCCAGGAACCGCAATGGACAAAGACTTGAATTGCTAGTCTTGTGTAAGTTGGTTTCACCTATAGGCATCACTGATACTAGGCCACCTAAAGCCATGCCTCTGGTTGGAGCGTTACGGTCATGCTCTCGTGTCTTTTAATGAATTTATTTGAGATTACCCACATCTCAAAAGATTTCTAGCATCATCATAGGATGAGGGTTGACCGAGATGATAGAACATAGCTCATTTCTATCGAATCACCTTTAGTATAGTCATGTGCATCAGTGTTGAAGTTTTACGTAAGCCTATGTCGGGTTCCTTGGGAGCACCTAGATACTTAGATGACGGATGTGTTCCATGTTTTAGCCAAAGGCTTCTTTCATCGGTCAGGATATCTTAGGGCTATATGGGCCTTTCTCAGTATCTAGCGAGGGCGCATGAGCATACCCACTGGGTGTAACCCCTAACCAATTAGGATAATCATCAAGGTGTTAATCAAACCTTTATATATGGTGATAACATGATATTTTTGTAACCCACCGTTATGTATTCATCACATGGCATTAATAAATGGTTGCAAAGTGACAACTTGTAAATGCTTCAACAAAGGGAGGAAACCAACTATTTATATGTTCGTTAAATGATTCGACAATTTGCAAAGAAACAAATTGTACAAATGGACAAGCAAGATAATCTTTGTCGTGGCATGGTGAATGATAAACTACAACTTTGTTAAGCAATATATATAAACATACATTATATAAGTTCTTTAAATGGAAATCGACAATATACCATAATGTGTCAATGAATGGGTGCAAAATGACAATCTACCATGTCGTTGATAAATGGTTGCAAACGTTAATGTGCTAAGCAAAGGATGAAAAACGACAATCGACAAGTTTGTTAAATGAAACCTGACAACTTGTAAAGAAATAATGCAAACGAACAAGCAAGTAAGTCTTTGTATAAGAGGGTGAAATGACAAACAATAAATTTGTTAATCAATATTTTGTGAGGCAACAATTTACATGTTCTCGAAATGGAAACCGACAACCTTGTATGGGTGCAAACCGACAATCAACTACCATGTCCTTAATAAATGGTTGCAAAATCCTAATCCATAAATGTGTTTAGCCAAGAGCGAAAACCGACAAACTATAAGTTCGTTAAATGGAATACGACAATTTGCAAATAAAAAATACACATATGGACAAGCAACATAGTCTTTGTTATAACATGGCGAAAAGGAAAGCTACACATGTTTTAAGGAATATATCTGGGCCGACGATCTAGTTCTCATTCTCAAAATGGAAACCGACAAATGTATCGTGAAGTGTGAATAAATATGTGCAAGTCGACAATCTATCGTGGCATTATTAAACGGTTGCAAATCGATAATCTATAAATGCATTAAGTCAAGGATGAAAACCAACAAGTCATTCTTATGAATCTAAAAAAGATAAAATGACTTATATTTTAAAATAGACGGAGTATTAAAAAAAGACAACGCCGAGACGGGACAGTATGACAACAAGGAATGGCGGCGGCACCTTCAGCCATTCCACCACCAGCGCGATGAATTGGTCCCAGTAGCAGCACTGCCTGCCTTCATCCGGTCGCCACGCCACGAGACATGGAGGGAGCACTTTTGGACACCACCCTGGTTTTGTGCGCCTTACCTTGTCGTTCTCGTTTTTTCAGGGTGGAGAAACTGGAATTCCTAACCATAGTAGGCCCATTGTGAATTCCCTTCCCTTGTAGTAGCGCATTGCGTCCATGAACTCGGTCCAATACCTGATCCTATAGTTCGAGAACTCTCGTAACCTAAATTATTTAGTTATGGGGATGCTTTTCAATTGACTTGTTTTTTAGCCATAACAGCCTTCATGCATGTCGTAGCTTAGTTAGGAACTCAAATGTCTGCTTTGATCAATAGTCGTGTCATCATGTGTGTATCAGTTTGTTGAATCTTTTTGTTGCGAACTTTGCGGACTTCCCATGCTGCTGTATATTGCTTATTGGATGAGGCGAGGATGTTCATGTCCTGACTCCAACGATCCTTGTCCAGTTGTCACGCCACGTCGACCTTGGCACGATCCAACAACAACTCAGAGGCTATAAATATATCGTACTACTAGATACGAGCCTTTCGACGACTGACCTATTGATCATTGCTCGACCGAAACCTCAGCGAGCTGGTACGGCTGCGATGAGTTCGGCGGCACACAAGACGGATGGATCGCATGATACGTGGTCCGTCATCGACCAGGCGTTCGTGAAGGCTCCACCGTAGGACGACTCGACGTGCTCCGTGCAGGTGGACACTGTCGCGTACCGCGAGACCATCCAGACCTAGGTAGAAGACCTGCGTGCCAAGAACGGGGCGCGCCCGCTCTCGGTGGCCATGTACCACTGCCGGCGCGCCCTCGACCACTGCAACATAGCTCTTGACTTCGCCCAGCGGCGCAGGGTGGCGGTGGGCCTGGTGGACGATGAGTTGTGCCCATCCGTGTAGGCCGCGATGGACACCCAGGTGGTGTTGAAAAATTAACAGGGCCTAAGATTAATTTGATAATGCAGCACAAAACAAAAAATTCAGATCTATTGACAGATAATATCAACGACATTAGAACAGAACAGATCTGAACTAACTCAACAAGATTAACGCATAACATAAGAATCGACAACGGATCTAACCATAAGACCGTCATCGCAATAAACTGAAACCATAGATTTACTCACAGTGATTTCCACAAGCGTTGAAGAAGAACCCGAGCAGACGTGCGTGAAGCACTTCCTAGAAATCTGATTTGCCGACACCCGTGCAGGTCGTCAAAACGCCGGCGGTGGTTCGGAGACACCGCTCTCCCTTGATCTACTACATGTTAGACGAAGGGATGGCAGGGCAGAGAAGCGACGACGCAGAGAATTGAGAGGAAGAGGATGAGTCGGTTGCTATTCACCTCTGTCCTCCTACTGAAGGACGCCTGCCCTTTATAGACGGTCCGCAACAACACCTTGATTCGATCTGCTATATTCCAGGAACCGCAATGGACAAAGACTTGAATTGCTAGTCTTGTGTAAGTTGGTTTCACCTATAGGCATCACTGATACTAGGCCGCCTAAAGCCATGCCTCTGGTTGGAGCGTTACGGTCATGCTCCCGTGTCTTTTGGTGAATTTATTTGAGATTACCCACATCTCAAAATATTTCTAGCATCATCATAGGATGAGGGTTGACCGAGATGATAGAACATAGCTCATTTCTATCGAATCACCTTTAGTATAGTCATGTGCATCAGTGTTGAAGTTTTACGTAAGCCTATGTCGGGTTCCTTGGGAGCACCTAGATACTTAGATGAGGGATGTGTTCCATGTTTTAGCCAAAGGCTTCTTTCATCAGTCAGGATATCTTAGGGCTATATGGGCCTTTCTCAGTATCTAGCGAGGGCGCATGAGCATAACCACTGGGTGTAACCCCTAACCAATTAGGATAATCATCAAGGTGTTAATCAAACCTTTATATATGGTGATAACATGATATTTTTGTAACCCACCGTTATGTATTCATCACATGGCATTAATAAATGGTTGCAAAGTGACAACTTGTAAATGCTTCAACAAAGGGAGGAAACCAACTATTTATAAGTTCGTTAAATGATTCGACAATTTGCAAAGAAACAAATTGTACAAATGGACAAGCAAGATAATCTTTGTCGTGGCATGGTGAATGATAAACTACAACTTTGTTAAGCAATATATATAAACATACATTATATAAGTTCTTTAAATGGAAATCGACAATATACCATAATGTGTCAATGAATGGGTGCAAAATGACAATCTACCATGTCGTTGATAAATGGTTGCAAACGTTAATGTGCTAAGCAAAGGATGAAAAACGACAATCGACAAGTTTGTTAAATGAAACCTGACAACTTGTAAAGAAATAATGCAAACGAACAAGCAAGTAAGTCTTTGTATAAGAGGGTGAAATGACAAACAATAAATTTGTTAATCAATATTTTGTGAGGCAACAACTTACATGTTCTCGAAATGGAAACCGACAACCTTGTATGGGTGCAAACCGACAATCAACTACCATGTCCTTAATAAATGGTTGCAAAATCCTAATCCATAAATGTGTTTAGCCAAGAGCGAAAACCGACAAACTATAAGTTCGTTAAATGGAATACGACAATTTGCAAATAAAAAAATACACATATGGACAAGCAACATAGTCTTTGTTATAACATGGCGAAAAGGAAAACTACACATGTTTTAAGGAATATATCTGGGCCGACGATCTAGTGCTCATTCTCAAAATGGAAACCGACAAATGTATCGTGAAGTGTGAATAAATATGTGCAAGTCGACAATCTATCGTGGCATTACTAAACGGTTGCAAATCGATAATCTATAAATGCATTAAGTCAAGGATGAAAACCAACAAGTCATTCTTATGAATCTAAAAAGATAAAATGACTTATATTTTAAAATAGACGGAGTATTAAAAAAAGACAACGCCAAGACGGGACAGTATGACAACAAGGAATGGCGGCGACACCTTCAGCCATTCCACCACCAGCGCGATGAATTGGTCCCTGTAGCAGCACTGCCTGCCTTCATCCGGTCGCCACGCCACGAGACATGGAGGGAGCAATTTTGGACACCACCCTGGTTTTGTGCGCCTTACCTTGCCGTTTTCGTTTTTTCAGGGTGGAGAAACTGGGATTCCTAACCATAGTAGGTCCATCGTGAATTCCCTTCCCTTGTAGTAGCGCATTGCGTCCATGAACTCGGTCCAATACCTGATCCTATAGTTCGAGAACTCTCGTAACCTAAATTATTTAGTTATGGGGATGCTTTTCAATTGACTTGTTTTTTAGCCATAATAGCCTTCATGCATGTCGTAGCTTAGTCAGGAACTCAAATGTCTGCTTTGATCGATCGTCGTGTCATCATGTGTGTATCTGTTTGTTGAATCTTTTTGTTGCGAACTTTGCGGACTTCCCATGCTGCTGTATATTGCTTATTGGATGAGGCGAGGATGTTCATGTCCTGACTCCAACGATCCTTGTCCAGTTGTCACGCCACGTCGACCTTGGCACGATCCAACAACAACTCAGGGGCTATAAATATATCATACTACTAGATACAAGCCTTCCGACGATCGACCTATTGATCATTGCTCGACCGAAACCTCGACGAGCTGGTACGACTGCGATGAGTTCGGCAGCACACAAGACAGATGGTTCGCATGATGCGTGGTCCGTCATCGACCAGGCGTTCGTGAAGGCTCCACCGTAGGACGACTCAGCGTGCTCCGTGCAGGTGGACGCTGTCGCGTACCGCGAGACCATCCAGACCTAGGCAGAAGACCTGCGCGCCAAGAACGGGGCGCGCTCGCTCTCGGCGGCCATGTACCGCCGCCGGCGCGCCCTCGACCACTGCAACGTAGCTCTTGACTTCGCCCAGCGGCGCAGGGTGGCGGTGGGCCTAGAGGACGATGAGTTGTGCCAGTCCGTGTAGGCCGCGATGGACACCCAGGTGGTGTTGAAAAATTAACAGGGCCTAAGATTAATTTGATAATGAAGCACAAAACGAAAATCCAAATCTATTGACATATAATATCAACGACATTAGAACAGAATAGATCTGAACTAACTCAACAAGATTAACGCATAACATAAGAATCGACAATGGATCTAACCATATCACTGTCATCGCAATAAACTGAAACCGCAGATTTACTCACAGTGATTTCCACAAGCGTTGAAGAAGAACCCGAGCAGACGTGCGTGAAGCACTTCCCAGAAATCTGATTCGCCGGCACCCGTGCAGGTCGTCAAAACGCCGGCGGTGGTTCGGAGACACCGCTCTCCCTTGATCTGCTGCATGTTAGACGAAGGGATGGCAGGGCAGAGAAGCGACGACGCAGAGAATTGAGAAGAAGAGGATGAGTCGGTTGCTATTCGCCTCTGTCCTCCTACTGAAGGACGCCTGCCCTTTATAGACGGTCCGCAACAACACCTTGATTTGATCTGCTATATTCCAGGAACCGCAATGGACAAAGACTTGAATTGCTAGTCTTGTGTAAGTTGGTTTCACCTATAGGCATCACTGATACTAGGCCGCCTAAAGCCATACCTCGTGTTGGAGCATTACGGTCATGCTCCCGTGTCTTTTGGTGAATTTATTTGAGATTAACCACATCTCAAAAGATTTCTAGCATCATCATAGGATGAGGGTTGACCGAGATGATAGAACATAGCTCATTTCTATCGAATCACCTTTAGTATAGTCATGTGCATCAGTGTTGAAGTTTTACGTAAGCCTATGTCGGGTTCCTTGGGAGCACCTAGATACTTAGATGAGGGATGTGTTCCATGTTTTAGCCAAAGGCTTCTTTCATCAGTCAGGATATCTTAGGGCTATATGGGCCTTTCTCAGTATCTAGCGAGGGCGCATGAGCATAACCACTGGGTGTAACCCCTAACCAATTAGGATAATCATCAAGGTGTTAATCAAACCTTTATATATGGTGATAACATGATATTTTTGTAACCCACCGTTATGTATTCATCACATGGCATTAATAAATGGTTGCAAAGTGACAACTTGTAAATGCTTCAACAAAGGGAGGAAACCAACTATTTATAAGTTCGTTAAATGATTCGACAATTTGCAAAGAAACAAATTGTACAAATGGACAAGCAAGATAATCTTTGTCGTGGCATGGTGAATGATAAACTACAACTTTGTTAAGCAATATATATAAACATACATTATATAAGTTCTTTAAATGGAAATCGACAATATACCATAATGTGTCAATGAATGGGTGCAAAATGACAATCTACCATGTCGTTGATAAATGGTTGCAAACGTTAATGTGCTAAGCAAAGGATGAAAAACGACAATCGACAAGTTTGTTAAATGAAACCTGACAACTTGTAAAGAAATAATGCAAACGAACAAGCAAGTAAGTCTTGTATAAGAGGGTGAAATGACAAACAATAAATTTGTTAATCAATATTTTGTGAGGCGACAATTTACATGTTCTCGAAATGGAAACCGACAACCTTGTATGGGTGCAAACCGACAATCAACTACCATGTCCTTAATAAATGGTTGCAAAATCCTAATCCATAAATGTGTTTAGCCAAGAGCAAAAACCGACAAACTATAAGTTCGTTAAATGGAATACGACAATTTGTAAATAAAAAATACACATATGGACAAGCAACATAGTCTTTGTTATAACATGGCGAAAAGGAAAACTACACATGTTTTAAGGAATATATCTGGGCCGACGATCTAGTGCTCATTCTCAAAATGGAAACCGACAAATGTATCGTGAAGTGTGAATAAATATGTGCAAGTCGACAATCTATCGTGGCATTATTAAACGGTTGCAAATCGATAATCTATAAATGCATTAAGTCAAGGATGAAAACCAACAAGTCATTCTTATGAATCTAAAAAAGATAAAATGACTTATATTTTAAAATAGACGGAGTATTAAAAAAAGACAACGCCGAGACGGGACAGTATGACAACAAGGAATGGCGGCGACACCTTCAGCCATTCCACCACCAGCGCGATGAATTGGTTCCTGTAGCAGCACTGCCTGCCTTCATCTGGTCGCCACGCCACGAGGCGTGGAGGGAGCACTTTAGGACACCACCCAGGTTTTGTGCGCCTTACCTTGCCGTTTTCGTTTTTTCAGGGTGGAGAAACTGGGATTCCTAACCATAGTAGGTCCATCGTGAATTCCCTTCCCTTGTAGTAGCGCATTGCGTCCATGAACTCGGTCCAATACCTGATCCTATAGTTCGAGAACTCTCGTAACCTAAATTATTTAGTTATGGGGATGCTTTTCAATTGACTTGTTTTTTAGCCATAACAGCCTTCATGCATGTCGTAGCTTAGTCAGGAACTCAAATGTCTGCTTTGATCAATCGTCGTGTCATCATGTGTGTATCTGTTTGTTGAATCTTTTTGTTGCGAACTTTGCGGACTTCCCATGCTGCTGTATATTGCTTATTGGATGAGGCAAGGATGTTCATGTCCTGACTCCAACGATCCTTGTCCAGTTGTCACGCCACGTCGACCTTGGCACGATCCAACAACAACTCAGGGGCTATAAATATATCGTACTACTAGATACGAGCCTTCCGACGACCGACCTATTGATCATTGCTCGACCGAAACCTCGGCGAGCTGGTACGACTGCGATGAGTTCGGCGGCACACAAGACGGATGGTTCGCATGATGCGTGGTCCGTCATCGACCAGGCGTTCGTGAAGGCTCCACCGTAGGATGACTCGGCGTGCTCCGTGCAGGTGGACGCTGTCGCGTACCGCGAGACCATCCAGACCTAGGCAGAAGACCTGCGCGCCAAGAACGGGGCGTGCTCGCTCTCGGCGGCCATGTACCGCCGCCGGCGCGCCCTCGACCACTGCAACGTAGCTCTTGACTTCGCCCAGCGGCGCAGGGTGGCGGTGGGCCTAGAGGACGATGAGTTGTGACGGTCCGTGTAGGCCGCGATGGACACCCAGGTGGTGTTGAAAAATTAACAGGGCCTAAGATTAATTTGACAGCACAAAATGAAAAATCCAAATCTATTGACATATAATATCAACGACATTAGAACAGAGTAGATCTGAACTAACTCAACAAGATTAACGCATAACATAAGAATCGACAATGGATCTAACCATAAGACCGTCATCGCAATAAACTGAAACCGCAGATTTACTCACAGTGATTTCCACGAGCGTTGAAGAAGAACCCGAGCAGACGTGCGTGAAGCACTTCCCAGAAATCTGATTCGCCGGCACCCGTGCAGGTCGTTAAAACGCCGGCGGTGGTTCGGAGACACCGCTCTCCCTTGATCTGCTGCACGTTAGACAAAGGGATGGCAGGGCAGAGAAGCGACGACGCAGAGAATTGAGAAGAAGAGGATGAGTCTGTTACTATTCGCCTTTGTCCTCCTACTGAAGGACGCTTGCCCTTTATAGACGGTCCGCAACAACCCCTTGATTCGATCTGCTATATTCTAGGAACCGCAATGGACAAAGACTTTGCAATGAACAAAGACTTGAATTGCTAGTCTTGTGTAAGTTGGTTTCACCTATAGGCATCACTGATACTAGGTCGCCTAAAGCCACGCCTCTGGTTGGAGCGTTACGGTCATGCTCCCGTGTCTTTTAGTGAATTTATTTGAGATTACCCACATCTCAAAAGTTTCTAGCATCATCATAGGATGAGGGTTGGCCGAGATGATAGAACATAGCTCATTTCTATCGAAACACCTTTAGTATAGTCATATGCATCAGTGCTGAAGTTTTACGTAGGCCAATGTCGGGTTCCTTGGGAGCACCTAGATACTTAGATGAGGGATGTGTTCCATGTTTTACCCAAAGGCTTCTTTCATCGGTCAGGATATCTTAGGGCTATATGGGCCTTTCTCAATATCTAGCGAGGGCGCATGAGCATACCCACTGGGTGTAACCCCTAACCAATTAGGATAATCATCAAGGTGTTAATCAAACCTTTATATATGGTGATAACATGATATTTTTGTAACCCACCGTTATGTATTCATCATATGGCATTAATAAATGGTTGCAAAGTGACAACTTGTAAATGCTTCAGAAAGGGAGGAAACCAACTATTTATAAGTTCGTTAAATGATTCAACAATTTGCAAAGAAACAAATTGTACAAATGGATAAGCAAGATAATCTCTGTCGTGGCATGGTGAATGATAAACTACAACTTTGTTAAGCAATATATATAAACAAACAATATATAAGTTCTTTAAATGGAAATCGACAATATACCATAATGTGTCAATGAATGGGTGCAAAATGACAATCTACCATGTCGTTGATAAATGGTTGCAAACGTTAATGTGCTAAGCAAAGGATGAAAAACGACAATCGACAAATTTGTTAAATGAAACCTGACAATTTGTAAAGAAATAATGTACAAACGAACAAGCAAGTTAGTCTTTGTATAAGAGGGTGAAATGACAAACAATAAATTTGTTAATCAATATTTTGTGAGGCGACAATGTACATGTTCTCGAAATGGAAACCGACAACCATGTATGGGTGCAAACCAACAATCTACTACCATGTCGTTAATAAATGGTTGCAAAATCCTAATCCATAAATGTGTTTAGCCAAGAGCGAAAACCGACAAACTATAAATTCATTAAGTCAAGGGTGAAAACCAACAAGTCATTCTTATGAATCTAAAAAAGATAAAAATGACTTATATTTTAAAATAGACGGAGTATTAGAAAAAGAAAACGCCGAGACGGGACAGTACGACAACTACATCGAGCAACTACGCGAACAACTTAAAAAAACTAACAACTGAGAAACTACAATTTAAAAAGAAAAGACTCAACTATCTACAACTTCATTAAACAACGTCGCTGAAATCAGAAACCATTAAAGAGTTACGCAAAGTGTCTGTGGTATAATAATTCATATAAAACTGCAAACTCCAGTATGCAAATCCCCCAAATATAATCTTGTACTGTAATAATAATCTTCCTCTAGAAACCAGCTCTAGCTAGCTGTCCAACAAGATTCGTAACAACTCGTTGGCATGTACTTGAATTATTGTTCATCGACCCCATCCGTATAGTATAAACTAGCACGCAGTTTTATAGCGCCCGTTGTCCTGTGTGTAACAGAAAGAAGAGGCTGGTTTTCGTTTGAAGATGAGTTGCCTAGATGGGCAACGCCCTGTGGACGTGGACTGCATCCTGCCAAGGGTCTAGCTAAGCAAGCTTAACGTGACGCTGAAACACTAGTCTGCATATGTATAGTGATCACGCATGAAGGCTCAAAACTGAGAAAATGCTTGTGCATTCTACCACTCCACTACGTTTCATTTTGACCGTTAGCAGCATTGAAGATTCGGAAGTAGTAGTATTCTCTCCGTTCTAAATTCAAGTTCTTTTAAAAAAGTTAGAGAGTCAAAATATCTTAAGCTTGGCCAAAATTATAGAGAAGATTATAAAAGTTTATGACATCGAATAGGTATGCTATAAAGTTATAACTAATAAAAAAATATTTAAAATCATGAATATGTTGAAGGAGAGGATGATCGTAGGCAGATATAGAAGGCCGTAGGCGTAATCATAATAAGCTAGCTCAGGAGGAAAGAAGCGTACTAGAAGAGATGAAAAGGAGGATGATCGGATCATCCATTCGAATATAATAATATCCTCTCTATTCTTTTTTATTTGTCGCGTTTTAGTTTAAAAATAAATTAGTGAGCGACAAATATTCGAGAACATAATCAAGAACGAAGGTATTATAATATAATAAAATACAATCATTGGTTCCATTCCGGCGTGCTGAGTCGGAATCGGAACAGCACACGCGCGCCTAGTAGTGTTCGTCGTCGATCGGTTGTACCGAGGCTAGCTGTTTACTTTGCATTGAATTAATTGGTTAAGTACTGTCTTAGGATGCGTGCCATACGTGTAAAAGAATGTCAATATGCCATTCTCTTGCTGGGATGGTTTGGTCGGAACACGAGTTCCTCTGTTCGGTTAGCCGGTTAGGCGGGATGATTTTTATTAGTATTATTTTTTGGTTGGCCTCGGTATCCTCGCGCGCTGCTGGAAATTTTGAGCAAGTGCCGTGTGAGATTTGTCCATCCGGGCACGGTAAGCATTGCGTTTTCCTGGCGTCCTAGATCGCCCTGTCAGAGTTTTTCAGATTGGGGGGGAGGGGGGAGGAGTGCATGTATGGGCATGGCTCAACCACAAGGAACGCCAGACGAGTTCACGTTGGATTGAATGCAGGCGAGGCCGCAGCCTGCCTAGCTGGACCCATGCACCGGGCCGGCCACGGCCTTATCCGTCGTCGACACGTACGGGCGATCAATAATTGATCACTGTGGCGCCGGAAACTCGCACCTAAATGCAAGCCATAGATCCAGGTAGCAGGCAATGCATGGACGACCTTTTCCTTGTTGCTTCAGTTCTCGGATCAGGACTAGGACGACTGGTGGTTATGTGCACCACACCCACACACGTGTGTCTGTGTGTGTGTAGTGTGGCTATCTTCAGTTCTCTACCTCACTGGTTGGCAACCTGCAGTGGCTGAACTTGACAGGTCGCGATGAATTCCGTTGCGGTCTTGCGCTGCGTCGTGTACGTACGTACGTGAGGGGTTTGTAATAAGGTTGGATGGATTGTCTTTTTGTTCACGCTGATTAATTATCATCAGGCGCGTGCTCATTCCAGCTGGTTTCTACGGCGGCCTGCCGCAGTAAATAACGTACGTGACCCGTCACGTACGCCAAGGTTGTGTTAAAAATGATATTTATGGTCCCGTGTGCGCGCGCGGTGGAGCCGCGGTCAGTGCACTGACCGGAGGAATTTAAGCACGCGGTCAAGGTGATGACTCAGGATGACACAGCACCTGTTTTTTTTCTTTCTTTCTTAAAATAAAGGCGCATGCATATCCCGCTTCTCACCTGGAGTTAACCTTTGTCCAATTCAACCAAATCCATGTAAAAACATGTTATTGTTTATGATATATAATAAATACCATTATCCTAAACATGCAATGTATTTTTTTGTAATAGATTTATTTAGAAATATATATTATTATCATTATATATATATATATAGTTTTAGTTAAACTTACAATTGAAGTAAATCATTTTTTTATAAACAAGACATGCATTTATTATATGGGGCGGACCGGAGAGTCTATCTAGTCTAGAACTACGACGACACGCCAGCAAGAGCAATGTTCCCTTGGTAAGCAAGAGCTGTTATTGGTGAGACTTTCTGGGCGGATCCGAGCGCACTGCCAATGGTTTCTTCGCAGACAGTTGGCGCCGGCAGGGATGAGAGAGAGAAGCAGCAGATTCCACCTCCTCCATCTTCTTGCAGCTGCCAACCTGGGCTCCCGACGACGAGGATGAGATCACCGATGATTGATGTCACTGCAGCAGCAGACTGTGCTGCATGCGGGAGGGACGACTAATGAAGACAAACGCACTTGAAGAGAAACTGATCAAACACAACCGCCTGACCACGTACGTAAATCTGCTGCGCCGCGACAAGGACAGGTCAGTTTCACGGCTGTCCACGGATAACGACACCGAATTGATCGATCGCATTGCGTGATCGGCCGATGACGCTCGCTCCACCGGCGGAAACGCAATGTCACTGCGAGGTGCGAGCTAGCTATAGCTCATACACCAGGCCACGTCACAACACCTGCTGCTAGTGTGCCGCATTCTGTTCAGAAACTCAAATGATATGTCCGCTACAAAATGCAACGGTAAACCATCAATGGTACAGACACAAACAACCTAGACCTAGAGACGAACCTCATCTCATCGATATGCCAAGGCTTTACCAAGGCGAGAAACAAAACAAACACCGCTAAATTAAATTAGCGCACAGCAAAAGGGGTGGACTAGCTAAAACGCTAGCTCTTGCAAAACAAAACAAAAAACTCACTCACTAAAAGACAACACCCATCAACTTCCTGCACCACTACCTGAAGCAACGATCAACTATTCCCGACTCAATTAAATTTCATCGAAACCTAAATTCCTCTGCCAAAGCTATAGCGAAGCACACGCCGGCTATAGGAGTGCAAAATGGCGTCCGCGGCCCCGACCAAGTCGCCGCCGTTGTCGTCGCCGCTGCCGCCGGTCAGTCAGTCCTGGAACCCGGTGGTCCGCTTCCACACCGCGTCCCGGACCTTGAGGGTCCTACCGACGACCCCGTTCACCGACAGCGACGCGGCGCGGCGCCGGCACGCGAGCTCGTGCGGGGGCACCAGCGCGTCCACGGAGCCGTCGTCGTCGGCGTCGTCCACCTCCCAGTCCCAGCCGTGGTGGTATCCCGCGGGCCGGTACTCGTCGCCCAGGATCTTGGACCAGTCCGGGATCTTCACCGGCAGGGACCCGTGCGCAGGAGCCGCCGGCTTCGTCGTCGCCTTCCCGGCCGCGGCCAGCACAAACGGGCGCGCCCGCGGCGGCGGCGCCTCGGCAGCAGGCGCAGCAGCGGCGCTCGGGGCGAACGCGCCCCAGATGTCCGACTCGTCGAAGTCCTCGCCCGTGCCCGCTAGGGGGCTCGTCGGCACCACGACGACGCCTCCTCCGTGCGGCGCCGGCGCGAAGTGGAGGTACGCGCGCTCCGTCGCCGCCGACCGCGTGGTCCTCGCCATTGCGCGTAGCGTGTGCTGCCTGCGTAGTACCACCACCGCCACGTCGGAGACGATGTGCGAGTCGGTCCACCGTCGACTTCGTGCGAGGAATGGTAGGACCAGATGGGATGGGAGAGGGGGAGAAAAAAAAAAGAAGCGCGCGATGTGGAGGGAGAACGAATGGGAGATGAGTGAGCGCGTGTGCCGGTGGTTTGGGCCGTGCATTTATACGCGCTGGAGGGCCGAGAGCGAAGAGCGGGGGGAATGGATAAGGCCGTTAATGCAATGACGGTTTCGCCCTCCGGACGACAACACGTTCGTATCGCTACGAGGTGGACGGAAATGGTGGAGGCCGGTGCACTTGCGCCCACTGCTCGCTGGGCCCTGGTGTCTATTTATGCTGAGCCAGGTCGGATGCGATCGGGTACTGAGGTGCTGCCACGTTGCTAGCTACCGGGAGCCGATGTTGATAATGTGCCGGGCCCAACGTTATTGTTTTGGATAGTGTGTGTATTATATATAAAGAGAGAGAGAATGATTGGAAACAGAACTACTTATCTGTGTGCCAACCTAAAAATAGCAGAGTCTGTAGACGAGTTGTCCTCTAATTCCTTCTGTTAACCGTGGCTGCTAATGTAAAATATTGCCACTTAAAGCAATCTACCCACACTGTCTGGGCATTATTATCCATTTATCCGATCCATCAGGCCGGTAAAATTACTCCGTGCTAGTACATACATGCTACAAAGCGGACTGGAAAAGGCTGCACCGAAATGCGGGTGCTCTTACGTGTGTGGTCGACCGTCTCGCTGTGAACGTGTGATGGACGCTTCGCCGGATGTGTAGTAATAAAATTAGGTGGCTAATGCTGAGGTACGGCGTCTGCGACGACCCCCAAGCCCAACGTGTCCCCAGGCCACCAGTCCATCACACGTACGCACGCCCGGCCGGATCGTTATCCGCTAGCTGCAACCTGCATGGGTGCCGTCGCTTTCGGCCGGAGCCCGGAGGGAGGGAAGGCAGTGGGATGCGCCGGAGCCGGTGGACCCGGTCAGCAGGCGGACGTGGGCGCGCCTGCTCGATCGTGGGCGCAACGCATCCGGATTGGCTTGCTGGGGCCGTGCGTGACAGCGCCCGTATGCATGCATGTCGTCGATGATGCGCTTTGTTAGCGGAGACGCCGGAGAGATGAGGCCGGACCGCCGGACACGGTGCCACAGCGCGGATCGGAGCTCGGAGGGCCGGTCTCGGGCATGCTGCTTGGCGGTGCCGCAGTGCCGACGAGCCGTGCTCTGCTGCGCCTGCGTGTCGAAGAAATCCGGTGGGGTGAACCCACGTCCACGTGCACGGCAGCGCTGGAGAGTGACAGCACCGACGTGCACGTACTGTGGGGTGCATGCATGGAGCGCGGACTGCGCGGTACGAGTACGACACGGTGGATCGCCGTGGACAAGACGAGGGCCAGGGCTCGTCAGTTCATGTCGGGTAGGTTTTTGAGCCGCCAGCCCAAATCTGTTCACAGCTTTCTGGGCTCCACATGACAGACGAATAGCCTGAAAAAATGCGGGAGAGAGATGCAGCCAGGGCCGGGCCAGCAGAATGGGCTGTTTGGTGGGCTATGTGTTGGTCAAGCGGGCCTGCTAAGTCTCTGCTATCTGTACTAATGTACTAGTATGATTTTTGTCACTGTTCAACTCTTATGAGAATCACATTGTAAAGCTGATGAAATCACATAAGAAACTACTTTTGACCTGAATAGGGGAACCACCTGTTGAGGTCAAAAGTAGTTTCCAATATGATTTCATCAGCTTTAGGCCTAGCTTGACAACTTAAATCCCCTCCGGAATTCCTTGGGGTTGAGGGGAAAATTAAGAATCCTGGACGGATTTAAGTTTCCAAACTAACCCTCGTAGTTTGAAAACCAAATAAATACCTGTAAAGTCTTTAAAAACATGAAAAAAAATATCTAAGCCTCTAAAAGTTCTAAGAAAATTCTTGGAGATAATTTGGACATAACAAACCCAAATAAAAGTATTTAGAGCTTGCTAAACTTCCAAATTATTTTATCTCTGGCAAAGTTGAAAAATATTTAAAAATCCCAAGACATTGTAATTATATTTTATGTATTAATGTTTTCAAAAATACTTACACGGCAAAAATATGAGACACAAACAACAACAATGCAATATACATTTAATAATGCAGAATTCATTCATGTTGGTTGTAGACTTGTATCTCATGTTTTTTATCGTCTAAAATTCTGTTTCATCTCATGTTTTATTGTATAAAGTTTTCGAAACATGTTTATGCATTGATCAGAAATTTTCATATCTTTAGATATCCTTTCGTTTTTTATGACTAAATCTATTTTTTTGGAAAGGAAATGCTTCACGCACGACCCACTCCTACAACTGTCTTCTATATTCTTTGAAGTGCTCTGAATATTTTATTCAGGTCTATCTTGTCCTAAAATATATCTAGGATTTCTAAATTCCTAGAACTTATAATTTTAGATTTAAAATAATATAAATTATTTATAATATATCTAAGTACAAATGAATGAAACAATCTTGAAACCACATTTAACTGGAATATAGAGCCAATTTAAATGATTTTAAAAAGTTTGTTAGGAGGTAATAAATTAGACATTAGTGTCTAGTTTTAAAGTCCGGAGAGGAAAGATCTGATTACAGATTGCAAAGATAAAAGGGGTTATTACTTTTGCAAACTGTAGGAGTGCTAGAGTAGTATGCCTTATGTTGTACGGGCCGGGCTGGGCTGTCGGATCTGTTAGCATATGTGCAGCGCAGATCTTACTTCTTACATCTGGCCTCTGAATTTTCTTTCTGAATTCGTGTCGCAACTATTCGAACCATAGGATCTTAACTGCCACACAACTCGGCCCGTGAAGCTGAGACAGTCTTATTAGATTGGTTTGCTGGATATATCTAAATAGGAGATATCGGTACTCCAGAGGTTTGGTTCACGAATAAGCTGTGGGTATCCCTGATAGAAGGATATTCCCTTAAACGTTGGAGGTGCCACCAAAAAAATGTCTGACAAGCTTATCCATGTTTTCTAACCTGTTATTAATAAACAATTAAGAAATATTAGTATGTTCTGTTATAATTACTCAGTATTTAATTAGTTATTATTTGTAAATAATATAAATACAATTAGCCAAGTACTGTCATCCCATCCGCTTTATTCTATCCGAATAAACAGGAAAAATAACTCGTCATATTCATCTAACCAAATATATAACATAGATATTCATATGACATCACTAAATATATATGCATGGAGTGGAGCCATATAACCAAAGACACAGCTACAGGGCTGAATGGACGACCGCGTCACCGTCAAAGCTGAAATGCCACCCAGGTTCACGCGAAGAATAAAGGCCAGAAGGGTGTTCCGACCCCAGACTTTCCAAAAGGGCAAAATGGTTTTCTCTGCTACGATAACATTTAAAAAAACGGAACATTGGTGACAACGACGATGTGCCACATTCACGGGAGGTGACCTGCCCTGGTGCCCACTGCCCAGCACGACTACTGTGTACTGCTCGAGAAAGAACACCTCGACCACCTTGCATTTAGCTGTTGCGCCTAGCTTGCTGAAGATTGCAGAGGCACGAGGTCGTCGGCTGAAAACTGCTCTCTAGCCCGTTCGCTGATGTCAAGCTCTCTCCCCCCCCCCCCCCCCCCCCCCCATTCCCTTCGTCCTGTTCAGCTGGGCTATCCAGCCCCAAATCTCCGCATGCTGACACGGGTGCCGGCCGCTGGTCGGTAGAAACCGGCAGATAGCATAGGACTGGAGCGCCGCCGCATATGTTATCGGTTTGTATAATGCAAAGTTGCAAACCGCAACTCTTGTCGTGCGCTGCGAGCACGGACGTTGAGAAGGCATCACGGTCACGGATGATTGGTCCTGTGAGAGGGACGCGAGCCGCCCGGCTCTTGGCAGCCACAAGAGCGAAGTTGGCACCGCCGGATTGGCCGGCCGCCGCTCTCGCGTATGCTCCAGGCCTGAAGCAATCTCAAGGCCGCCGTTGTGACAGGTGTCGCCTCTTCATGATACGTATATTCTGTGTCCCGAGGTGAAGCCGGGGACTGGGTAGGCGAAGAGAAGGAAAAGAATGAGAAAAAAGATAGAGAATTCTACCGAGTTCACTGTTTTTGACCCAAAATATTACCTAACCCGAACAAACTTGACACCACTCACACAACAACAAAAAATAGAGGCCAACTCAACCTAACCTCATCACACTAGGCAAGGGTCGAGTACTGGGCGTGCCAAACGACCCAACCTTGATCCGACCAGAGGCGGACCCAGAGCAATTAAAATGAGAGTGAGGGCACACTTATAAAGACAAGCACCAAGACACCAGAGCGGGGGCATCTAATTTGAATTGAGCAGGGGACCTTATGATGAAATCTAGTCTCTACTACTTGCAACAAAGAAATGAGCGAGTGTCTATGCCATCACTCAATCATACATAGGTCTGCCCCTAGATCCGACTTGAGCCTGACCTAATTCGACGTTTGAACAGGTCTAATATATGTATTGCTTGTTTTCATGTAATCGTTATGCACTAATACTTTATCGAATATTTATGTGTCATCGAAACGCACGCGCATTGTACTGGTGTCGTAGAAAATGTGAGTGGAAGGCAGGCAGACGACCCGCGCTACTTTGATGTCATGATTTTCATCATCGATAAGGGAAAGTTAAATAGCTGATTTCTCTCATTCACCAGCCAAAGAGAGGTGATGCACATCATGCCAGACCATTTAGTTTCGCTCGTGTGGATGTATTATGACTCATTGAACATAGTTGATGCAATTGTTGGATATGTGTTCTCTACCTCAGTCAAGGACGGCCGAAACTAAGTCTATCATCCTCAAAAGAATGTGCTCTCATCATGTGCAAATCTCTAGCTTTTCTAGTTGTGGCCTTCGGTCATAGGACACGATATTAAAGGTGCAGGGCACTGGGACTCCATAAACCCTGCCCACCACATTCCCTAGGCCCCTAAAAGCATCTAGGTCACCGGTTGCTTTTAGTGATTAATGACAACGTAAGATTACATGTGATTAACCTATGTTTTGTAGACCAAATGGTAAGTTAGGTCACATTACAGAGAGTTGCGCTACAACGGTGAAAACAATCCCTCAGATGAGAAGTGACGGCTGAAAAAGGCGAATCATAAGATGAAGGACTTCATATCCTAAGTGTCGAAGGAGTCGTGGAAACTTGGTATAGAGTTATGAAGCGTCCCGATCCTCTGGGACTCAAATGTGATACAATTACTAGTCCCAGGAGGCTAGTAAACACATTTATACATCAGATGATTACAGATCTGGTTAAACGAGATAAACCTATAAAGGTGGCGATCAACTTTAATAGTTGGTCCACAACTCGGGACATATCATCAGAGTGGGGCTGAAGTGGCCCGATATATGCAGCGAAGCAAATCAGCGGTCCAACAGCCACAGGCAAGGTTGGGAACAGTCGTAACTCTTACTCGATCTCCTTTTTCTGAAAAACAACAAATAAGCAAGGGTGAGTACAAATGTACTCAGCAGCCGACCTTTACCCGCGGAATGGGGAAATCAGATATAATGCATAGAATATGTGGAGCTCAGGATATTTTGCAGAAACAGCAATATTTTATGCAAGGTTGTTTTGAAAAACATTTTGTATTTTGCAAAGCGCATCCTCTCCAAAAGGAGCAGGAAGTTTTTCAATATAAGAACAATCCCCTGGACTAAACCATCCAGGTATCTCAGCAGTTTCCCACTGGTTTTTCCTTTTTCAAAAACAGCTACTAGACTTCCCGTCCACCATAGCTCATGGCTCAACCGCCGGACCTTTTTTAAAAAAACCACTTTTCTCAAACGCATCTTTTTTTTGAAAACAAAACACTAATTGCCATACCACACCAGACTCGTCCATTCCTGTGGACACAGACTATTCGAATAGGTTTAAACTCTGCGCAGAGGGGTACACTTTACCCACTAGTCCGGCTCTACGATCTCATGATCAATGAGATCCGAATCCGAATCTCTTTCTTTTCCCGCACGTCCTAACCTTAATGGTTATACCGGAAGGAGTCAGGCCACCACCATGTCCAAACCGAACAAAACATTCCCCCTCCTTATCCTCCCGGTGCTCCCCAGCCTTCATAATCCTGGGGTTGGACCGTACGAGTTCAAATTGAGTGACTGCCCACACAGTCTCGAGTGGTTGTACTTATCATGAGTACAAGTAGTGAAAGATGACAAATCGGTCCTTATATGAGGGGACAATCTTTCTGCTCACGCCTAAACCAGCTGAGCCTTCACCTTAGGCCCTCCCCTAAACCAGGGAGTCCCTGATCATCCTACTCAAAGGTGATAAGGGTGAAAACCCTTCATCATACACATTTTGAAAAGCATTTTCTTTTGAAAAACTCACACCTTTTCTCAAATCATTTGTAACAAATATATTAAGGATTGATTGCGGCAAGCGGCTTGGGTGGCCATAATAACTTGTCTCAAAATCATATCATGCATAAAATAACAGGCTGAGGGTTGTGGTTGAAAAATCATAGGTAATTTATGCATCAAAGGGATCCAGTGAGCTTGCCGTGCTTATTCGGCAAAGGGGGAAGGAGAGCTCGCGAAACTGGCTTCTGGCTCCACCGCCTAGCGTAGACTTGCAGATCTGGCCTCCACGAGACGGCACGAACGCTCCGATAACTATGCAACATGAACAAGCAAACATACAAACCAGCAAGTATACTAACAAATATTTAGTATAGTGGTCAGAATAGCGATATATGGATGTGTAGAGTCTTGAGTAGAATCTGTGTCATGTGGTGTTGAGATACTACTAGTGGTGGAGCGGAGGTGCTTACCAGGAGGGTGGAATGGAGGCGAAGCGACACTATGCGTGTAGCCGGCAGAGCGGAGTAACTGAGTGGGTGGGGTGTTTGCCTTGGCTGAGGGTGTTGAGTGTGTGTGGAGAAGGAGAGGGTAGCTGGGTGTATTTATAGTTGGGTGTATGCGGTGTAGCACAGTGAAGTTCACTGTTGGTGAGAATAGTGACGAATGAATCGACTGGCTTAGTCTGAACAGGGAGATTATATACAGAATATGGGACAAGAGTGTTTTGGGAGTTTTCTGAAATATGAACCATGCTTAAGGGATGACATGGTTGGATAGGGAATAGTTTGATTAGAATTTAGAAACAAGAATTATTGGAATCGAAGTTTGGAAGCCTGGTTCGAAGGAATCTCAAAGTTAAGCGTGCTCAACTTGGAGAAACCTGGGATGGGTGACCAGATGGGGGCGGGTTCCCACTTGAAGGAAAATCACAATCACCGGAGTTCGTATGACTGGAATATGGGTCTGGCTGGTCTTAGGTGGACTGGACAGCATGGTGGATGAGTAGTTGAAATTTGGGGTGATCGGATGATCGATAAATAGTAACGATGGTGAATACTGTCGATGAATAGTAATGATGAATAGTAATGATGAATAGTAATGGTGGATAGTAATGATGAATAGTGATGGTGAATAGTCGTATGAACGAACGATGAACGATGAATAGTGATGATGAACGATGTATAGGAACTATGAACGAACGATGAACGATCGAATGATCGGACGAACGAACGATCGAAATTTCGGCAGCATAACAGCAGGACAAAGATTATTTGGAAGAACGATGAATAGGGACTATGAACGAACGATGAACGATAAATAGGAACTATGAACGAATGATGAACGATGAATAGGAACTATGAACGAACGGACGAACGATCGAATGATCGGACGAACGAACGATCAAAATTTCGGCAGCATAATGGCAGGACAAAGATTATCTGGAAGAACGATGAATAGGGACTATGAACGAACGATGAACGATGAATAGGAACTATGAACGAACGATGAACGATCGAATGATCGAACGAACGAACGATCGGAATTTCGACAGCATAACGGCAGGAAAAGATTACTTGGACGAACGAACGAACGATCGAACGATCGGACGAACGGACGAATGAACCATGAACGATCAGACGAACGATTGAACGAACGGACGAACGAACGAACAAACTAAGAATAGGGGGACGAACGATCGAAGAACGACCGAACGATCCTTGTGCTAGTGTGTGCTTGTGTGGAACATGGAGTGGGTGTGTGGGGGGGGAAGAGAGTTGCCATGAAATGGCTTGAGGTGGGATGAGAGGAGGCCCTTGCCCCTCTATTTATAGCCATGGTGGGGGGATTAGGGGGAGGGATGAGAGGATTAGTGGGAGGATGAGAGGATTAGTGGGAGATTAGCATGTATTTGTCTTGTATAAGTGAGATTAGCTTGTAGAGCTCACCGTATGACACTGGAGGCATACGTATACGTATGAGCATGAGGAAAGTTATGAAGAAAATATTTATAGGGACTTGAAAATGATTCTGAAGGTATTTCTTAGGAGGAAAATATCTGGAGATATATCGGTGGAATATTTGGGTAGTATTTCTGGAAAGAACTTGAAGTGGATTACTCAGGAAATATCTGGGCGGTATTTCTAGAAAGAATTCGAGGGTGATCACTGGGGAAATATTTGTAGGATATTTTGAGGAGGATTTTGGAGAGAATATAGACCACTATAATTTATTTGTTGATATCAACTCGCAAACAAACATTTTGAAATGAAATTTGAAATTCATTTTGAATTTAGAGCGAGTTTGAGAAAATTCCAAGATTTGAATTTTTGGGATGCTACAAGTTAGGACTTCTATTTTTGTTTCAGCCGTACTATATGTATTGAGCCAAAGAGAGGTGACGCGCATCACGCCAGACCATTTAGTTTCGCTCGTGTGGATGTACTATGAATCATTGAACATAGTTGATGCAATTGTTGGATATGTGTTCTCTACCTCAGTCAAGGACGGCCGAAACTAAGTCTATCATCCTCAACAGAATGTGCCCTCATCATGGGCACAACTCTAGCGTATCTAGTTGTGGCCTTCGGTCATAGGACACCATATTAAAGGTGCAGGTCTCTGGACCTCCATAAACCATGCCCGCCACATTCCCTGGGCCCCTAAAAGCATCTAGGTCACCTGTTGGTTTTAGTGATTAATGACAACGTAAGATTACATGTGATTAACCTGTGTTTTGTAGAGCAAATGGTAGTTAGGTTACATTACAGGGAGTTGCGCTACAATGGTGAAAACAATCCCTTAGATGAGAAGTGACGGCTGAAAAAGGCGAATCATAAGATGAAGGACTTCTTATCCTAAGTGTCGAAGGAGTCATGGAAACTTGGTATAGAGTTAGGACTTCTATTTTTTGTTTCAGTTGTACTATATGTATTGTTGGATAGCGTCAGCCAAAGAGAGGTGACACGCATCATGCCAGGCCATTTAGTTTCGCTCGTGTGGATGTACTATGAGTCATTGAACACAATTGATGCAATTCTTGGATATGTGTTCTCTGGCTCAGTCAAGGACGACCGAAACTGAGTCTATCATCCTTAACAGAATGTGCCCTCATCAGGGGCACAACTCTAGCGTATCTAGTTGTGGTCTTCGGTCATAGGACACCATATTAAAGGTGCAGGGCACTAGCACAAAAGCCAATGCTTCTTGACTCCATAAACCCAAGCCGTCATATTCCCTATGTCTCGATCACCTCTAGCACCCTTAGTGGCTAGATTTGGTCTTCCTATGGCATCGATTGAGCCAATGAATCCCATGCACCGTCCAACAATGTACCACCGACAAACCCTAACGCATAAGGAGAACAAGGAATAAAGGGAGGACCCTAGGCCCCGATCACCTCTAGCGCCCTTAGTGGCCAGATTTGGCCTTCCTATGGCATCGGTTGAGCCAATGAATCCCATGCACCATCCAACAACGTACCACCAACAAACCCTAACGCATAAGGAGAACAAGGAATAAAGGGAGGACACTAGGCCCCGATCACCTCTAGCGCCCTTAGTGGCCAGATTTGGCCTTCATATGGCGTCGGTTGAGCCAATGAATCCCATGCACTGTCTAGCAACATACCACCAAAGTTATGACACCCAATTCCACCCCCTTTCCTCTGGTACATCTTTATTTATGAGTTTTGGATGGTCGTGAGAGGACCTAGTGAGACCTAAGTGTTCTATACTCATAGCAATGGTATCAAAGCAATATTGAGGTTTCTTTATGATCCTAGTCCACAAGAACATAGAAGATAATAAAGAACAACTATATGGAAAGGCTAGATTGGTGGGGTTTAAAACTCTAACCCTAATCTCGACAACAAATCGAGACTAAAACGGGGCAAGGGGAAAGGGATAGAGTTCCCCAAAGGTCGAAACCCTTATGCTAAATGTTGGGGACTTGTTCTCAAATACTATGAATTAAGAACAAGGCAACACAAGATGTTAAATGTTAAAGCCATTCGTCCTTCGAAGCATTATTTCCCTTTGGATATAATGATCTTCAGGCGAAAGTCATGAAGGACATACCTTCATCATTGCAGTATATGTTAAATAAAAGAAGAAGCGTATGACATATAGGAGACAATATAAACAATCACATATCATTATTGATTCATTTTATATAATCATGGAAAGACAGGAACAATATTGAATTACAAAAGTACCTTTGGCTTGACAGAAGGCAAAAAGTACAAGTGTGACGCACGAGTGATTACAAGTCAGCGTGAACAGTATGGGGGTACTGTTCATCTATTTATAGGCACGGGACACAGCCCATGTAAAATTACATCCATGCCCTTTACATTTGCTAATAACTTTAAGGTAATCCGCCGAGGTCTAAATAGCCTTTTCCCTTTTAAGTCGGTTCCCTTTCCTGCCGTTATGCCGAAGCTCCCTTGCACGTAGCTTCGGCGCTACGTCAACCTTCGTATTGTTCGTGCTTTTCCCACTGTGCGGTTCTGATTCGAGTCCGAAGGCACCTGTTCATATATTACACTCGGGAAACATTGTTAAATCATGTTTTTGAGGACCTTCGGAAGACGAAGGCCCCCAACAGTAGCCCCTCGCAATATTAATTTGTTAGAATAACGAATTCAGATTGCGACATGGACGAAGGCCCTAAGCCGAAGGTCCAAAAAAACACTTTCCCTTTGCTAGAATAGCAACAGTCAATGACAGACGGGGCCCTCCAACCTGGAGCGCACTGGGCGTATAAATAGGAACTCACACCGACTGGACTTGATACACTGTTTGTGCCATTTGCCTTATTTTCTTAAATTTATAACTTGTGCTTACTAGCGCTTGATAGCTCTCAAGTTTTTGAGCTTCGGTTTGAAGGACACGTTTTCGTCATTTGCGAAGAGAAGATGTCTCAAGACAAGGAGACAGCTGCTGAGACGAAGCTAACCGAAGAGGAAAAGCTCCTTGAGGAGAAAACTGCTGGATTTGTTGAGTCAATAGCAAAAACAAATACAAAGAAGATTACTAAAGAGATACTAGAAGGCTTGTCTGAAGATACTGATGATAGCGACAACTATGATGTGGAGAGTGGAGGCGAAGATTCTGAAGATCGGCCCTAGTGACCAAGTCATGCAGTCTTCGGGAAATAAACTATCAAACAGAGTCATCTTGATAATATGAGAGGAAGGTATTTTCGAGACATGTCTATTGTGAGGGCTGACGTAGACAGGGTCGTTCCTGCTCCCAAAGAAAATGAAGTTGTGATCTTCCGAAGCTTCTTCAAAGCTGGACTTCGGTTCCCGTTGAGCAGATTTGTGGTTGAAGTTTTAAAGACATACCAGATTTTCCTTCATCAGATCACTCCCGAAGCAATTATTAGAATGGGGATCTTCATCTGGGCTGTGAGAAGTCAAGGTCTAGAGCCAAGTGTAAGATGTTTTTGCAGTATGCATGAACTTTCGTATGAGACAAAGGCCTGGGGTAAAGAACAATATCATAACAATTTCGGTTGCTATAGCTTCGTTGCTCGCTCTGGCGCAAGCTACCCAGTGCCAACGTTTCAGAAGAGATGGCCCGGGGCCTGGATGGAAGAGTGGTTTTATGTGAAAAATAATTTGAAGGCGAGAGAAGACATTAAAGAGATCATCATGCGCCCCATCTGGTCCCGCTTCGGCCTCCAAAAGCCGAAGGTAGAAATTGATGAGGCAGCCAAAGCCTGTAGAAGGGCCTTCAGCACAGTTTGCTCTTTTATTGGGACAAGAGACTTACTTCAAGAACATATAGCCTACAGGATATGGCCACTTGTAAACAGCTGGGAAATGCCGAAAGAAACCATCACTAACCCTAGCGAAGGCGGCCTGGTTCGATTTAAATACACCTTCAGGTTTGGGGACAAGTTTGTTAAACTAGATGATGACTGGCTGAAGTGTATTGAAAATACTAGCGATGAGTTACTTGGAGCATATTCCAAGTCCGAAGATAATGCACTATCTGCGGCCTTCGGGAGCCGAAAAAAGAAAAGATTAAATAGGGTTTTTGATGCTATTGGATTTGTGTACCCTGACTATCGCTACCCACCAGGGGGTAGAAAAGAAAGGGTGCAACTTCTTGAAAGGTTGCTGCTTCGGCTGCTCCAAGCGAGCCTGCGCCGAAGAGTAAAAAGTTGAAGGTCCTTACCCACCGACCACGCTATATTGAACCGGACATAGTGCCTGAGCTTGGCGGGGAAACTTCTTCAGCTACTGAAGCGAAAGAACCTGCTCCTCCCACGCAGAAGATTAAAGAGCCGGTTGTAATGCCGAAGGCGCCTTCTACTGAGCTAATTGGAACGAAGGTTGATGAAGATGAGGCTGAAAGATCAAAAACTGAAGAAGCAACAAAGATGCCCGTGATTCTAAGTCCTTCAGCAGAAGCAACAGTGCTGAAGGCAGAAAAAAGTTCTGCAATAACCCCTAGAAACAAAAGGATGGTAAATGTATTAGATATTTTGGAAACAACAGATTCCAAACGCCCCTCTACCATAAAGAAGGTTGTCGAAACTGTCAAAGCGCATACTAAAGCTGATACTAGGCAGATAAAAGGTAAAGTTGTAACAATTAAGGCTGGAACCGAGGCTGAGCCCACAATGCCTGCTGAAATGAAGCTTGCCACAACCGAGCAAGGGGCCAAAGAAGTACCTCCAAATGCTAATATAGCTTTTGAGAGAAGTGTGGCCAAAGAAACTGAATCCCTTACTCCCGAAGAACCTTCCGAAGACCTTGATTATGTCATTCGACATGCTTCGGGAAAAAGATTATCTGAGGAAGAAATTTTTGAAGCTAAACACTATGCCTGGGAACTGAAGTACCCAAAGGGGGCCTTAGTGTTTAATGGTACGAATGAAGATGATTTCTTGTATTATCTCCCGGACAACAAAGAATTATCCGTCTGCCAGGAGATGGCCAGAAGTATGGGTTTTCTGAAGCTCGAAGCTGGCCTTTGTGCCATGACGAAGGACGATCTTACGGATAGCCTTGCATACAACAGTCTGAAGGTATAAAAAGTTGTGAATTTTGAAATTTATGGATTCTGTAATGGATACTTTTATTCTCATGTTAATCCATTCATTCTTTCTTATAGGGCTTAATACTTAGCAACGCCTTAAGGGCGCAAAAGAATGCTGAAGACGAGAGCTGCACTATTGCTCTCAATAACCTTCGAACAGAGGTTATCAAGCTGAGAAACGAAGCCACAGAGAAAGACAAAATTCTACTTACATTGGTGGACAAAGTAAAGGGGGATGAAGCTAACTTCAAGGCTCAATCTGAAATTCAGAAGAATGAGATTGAAGACCTTCGAAAACAACTGTTCGAAGCTAAAGAAAAATGTGGTCTCGCAGAGGCTAACCGAGATATTAGTGAATATTGGAAGAACTACTTACAAAAAACAGTTGATGAACATCGCGCATCCAAGGAAAGATATTTTGAAAAATCCATGGAGTGCGTGAAGAAAATAAAGAATAGCTTCGCCAACGTGGGTGCCTACTTGAACGAAGATAATTTCATACAAGGCGACCCTAAGGGCGTCATCGAGTGGATCAGTAATGAAGCCGAAGCTTTTGAGGAGATTTTGAGTGACCGTGGGGACGTCTATGCATTCTCTGGTGCGAGGGGGGTTGCAGCCATTTTGGAGAAGGCAGGTTGTGAACATGTTAAAACCTTGGCCCATGCCGAAGCTGCCTTCTCCGTCGACGATACGAAGGATCCCTCGGTCGAAGCGAGTTCAATAGGTGAAAAATTTTACACTGATATCTGGGAAAATGGCGGCCGAGGGATGGCTCATGAAATAATGAAGAAGAGCGAAAAAGATATTCATGACGCTCGATAAGCGACAAAAGAAGCTGAGAAAGCTCCGGAGCTCGAAAGACGGATAGGTATTACTTTAATGGCTTTTAGCTTTGTTGTTTATTTTTGTGACTTCGAGCTAATTTGTGTCTTCTACCGCAGCTGAACTATCTCCTCCCCCAGAGCCATTCGACCCACTGGCCGACCCAGAGACAAAGAAGGCAATAGAAATTATTAATATGGTCGAAGCTATTGTAGATGAAGTTGTTACCAAGCTGCTAACCGAAGCTGCAGAAAAAGTTCTGAAGGAAGAAGACTAGCTATTGTAAAAACATTTCTAGAATATTAATGTAACATTTGCTGAACTATGTTTGTAATATTTGGTGCTTATAAATTTGAATGTAATATATGAAATGTTTGTAATTCAGTTCTTTGCGATGCATGAAACTTTATGTACGTACCATTTTTGAGCCTTCGGCGAAAAAACACCTTCCCTTCTTTTCATGCTTCGTAAAGAAGAGTTTTTATGCCTTGTAAGAATCATCCATACTTTGTAAAAGCATCAATGCTTCATAAACAATAAATCCCTTCTTCCACATCAGAACTGAAGAAGTTGTAGTTCTCAGCTTACTTTGTGCCTTGGCATCTTTTCATTTTGTGTAAAGCATTCTCCGAAGATCGGCTTCGTTTCCAATTGATGTCATTGATGCGATATGATGTATGTTGTGATGCCATGCGATGCGATGATATGATGCAAAGAATGATGCTAATGCCGAAAACACATACCCACACTGAAACACGATCTCTGTGTCCCCTTAGAAACTATCAAAATCTCTTTGTCGTTTATTTTTCGGCTTCACCGCTTATTTTTCGGTGTAAGTTCTGCATCCCCTTAGGAACGTCTTTTGAACTTCTTCTCCTTCTATTTCGGTGGTATTCGCGTTGACTTTTCACGCTTCGCCTTATATTTCGGCGGTATTTGGCTCTGCATTCCCTTTGGAACGACTTTTGAGCAGAAAACTTACACTGCGCTCCCTTGGGAACGACTTTTTGTAGCTTCGGCAAACTTACGCTGCGCTCCTTAGGAACGACTTTTTTGTAGCTTCGGCAAAACTTGTGATGCAATTTTTAGCTCTGCATTCCCTTAGGAACGACTTTTGAGCTTCAGTAATTTTCGAGCTTCGTGAATCTGTGGGAAAGATATATTTCACTACGACAAGAACAAAGCTATTACAAGAAATTAAAAATGGCAAGGAAACTAAGTTTACATTGATTGTTCCTTATTAAAAAGAAAATGTCAATGAATATAAAAATGCTTCGGAGGTAGGATATCTCTTAATAGATGTGTTTTGATTCCGGCACAATACTGTTGATTGTGCGAGCTTCGGATTCCTCTCTGAAATCTCGCTGCTGATGGGTCTGCTGGCTCCATTCTGGTTGCTGACCTCATGAATAAGCAGGTTGTAGTAGTGGTGGATGTGGAAGCTGTGGCCAGGAAGGCTGTGGCTGACTAGCCGAAGCAACAGAAGCTGTAGGATGATTACCCACATATTCTGGTATGTAGGGTGAATGACACGAAGCAGTGTGCAGGACCTGCTTCGGTTGACTTTGCCTAGCTTCGGCTTCTGCGATTTCCTTCTGCTTTTGGATGGTGATTTGGCACATTCTTGTAGTATTACCCTTGTCTTCACCACAAAATAGGCAGTAGATCTTCCTGGGCTGATCCTCATATCTTCCTCCGAAGCCCCTGGCGCCTCTGCCTCTTGGAGCTGGCGACCGGAAAGAGCTTTGCTGCTACCCCAAAGATTGTGAAGTATATTGTGGCTTCTGCAGCTGACTTCCTCTGTCATCACTCTGAGTGGAGTGAATTGACCTGACATGCCTCGGGTGGATTCTTCCTCCGAAGCCCCTGGTCATCTCAGAGAACCTGTAGGCTTCCTCCCTTCTTTGGCGAAAGTCATTGTCAGCCCAGATGTATTCATCCATCTTTTGAATCAGCTTCTCCAGAGTCTGTGGAGGCTTTCTAGAAAAATACTGGGCAGTGGGTCCTAGACGAAGCCCCTTGATCATGGCCTCAATGACAATTTCATTGGGCACTGTAGGCGCTTGTGCTCTCAGACGCAAGAACCTTCGGACATACACATGGAGATACACCTCATGATCTTGCGTGCATTGAAACAGTGCCTGAGCTGTGACTGGCTTCGTCTGGAAGCCTTGGAAACTTGTCACTAGAATATCCTTAAGCTTCTGCCATGAAGTAAATAGTAATAGTCCTTGGCTGAAGAGAAGAATACGATGTTTGTGCCACATTCTTAACTGCTATGACGAAGGATTTGGCCATGACAGCTGCATTGCCTCCGTATGAAGATATAGTCGCTTCATAACTCATCAAGAACTGCTTCGGATCTGAATGCCCATCATACATGGAGAGCTGAGGTGGCTTGTATGATGGAGGCCATATGATAGCCTGTAGTTGTGCTGCCAAAGGAGAAGCATCATCAAAGGTAAAGGTATCATGATTAAAATCATCATACCATCCATCCTCGTTGAATAAGCCTTCTTGGTGAAGCTCCCTATGCTGGGGCCTTCGTTCTTATTCATCTTGAGCAAGATGGCGTACTTCTTCAGTAGCTTCATCGATCTGTTTTTGAAGATCAGCTAGTCGGGCCATCTTCTCCTTCTTCTCTTGTACCTGCTGAATGGATTATCTCCATGTTTCTGATCTCCTAGTCCAACTCCTCCTCTTGGAGTGTTGGACTAGTGGCCTTTCTTTTCTGGCTTCGGGCCTCTGAAGAGAGAGGGTCTCCTGATTTGGGTCCAGTGGCTGAAGTTGAGAGCACCTAGAGGGGGGTGAATAGGTGATCCTGTAAAACTTGAAAGTTAAGCCACAAAAACATGGTTAAGTGTTAGCATAATAATAGCCAAGTGGCTAGAGAGGAGTCTCTACAAAACACAATAACCACAAGAGATCAATCACAGAGATGGCACGGTGGTTATCCCGTGGTTCGACCAAGACCAACGCTTGCCTACTCCACGTTGTGGCGTCCCAACGGACGAGGGTTGCAATCAACCCCTCTCAAGCGGTCCAAAGACCCACTTGAATACCACGGTGTTTTGTTTGCTTTTCTTAATCCTGTTTGCGAGGAATCTCCACAACTTGGAGCCTCTTGCCCTTACACTTGAAGTTCACAAAGAAGCACAGAGCAAGGGAGGGATTAGCAACTCACACAAGACACTAAGATCACAGCGAATACACACACACAAGACCCAGACTTAAGCTCAAAAGACTAGCACACTAGAACGGAGCTTAAATCACTAGAATGTCGAACAAGTGCGTAAGAATGGAGTATGAGTGATCAAGAGTGCTCTAGGAATGCTTGGTGTCCTCCTCCATGCGCCTAGGGGTCCCTTTTATAGCCCCAAGGCAGCTAGGAGCCGTTGAGAGCAATCCTGGAAGGCAGATCTTGCCTTCTGTCGACTGGCGCACCGGACAGTCTGGTGCACCACCGGACACTGTCCGGTGCAGATCTCCTTCCTTATTTGGCGAAGCCGATCGTTGGAGTCTGAGAGCCGTTGGCGCACCGGACACTGTCTGGTGCACACCGGACAGTCCGGTGCACCAATGTGACCGTTGGCTCGGCCACGCGTCACGCGCGGAATCCTCGGCCGACCGTTGCCCCGGCTGACTGTTGACTCACCGGACAGTCTGGTGCACCACCGGACAGACCGATGAATTTTAGCCGTACGCCGTTAATCATCTCCCGAGAGCGACGAGTTCGCCTGTGAACGGCTCACCGGACAGTCCGGTGCGCCACCGAACCGACCGGTGAATTTTAGCCGTACACCTCCGTCGAAGTCCCGAGAGCAGCCTGTTCGCCAGAGCCAGCCTGGCGCACCGGACACTGTCCGGTGCTCCACCGGACAGTCCGGTGCACCCAGACCGAGCAGACTTTGGCTGAACAAAGCCATCTCATTTCCAATTCAATCTTTCCTGTTTCCAGCACTTAGACACAATACATTAGTCCATAAAAACAATGTACTAAGTCTAGAAACATACCTTTTGACAAGATTTTCACTTTGTCCACCACTTTACATAGATTAGCATAAAAGCACTTGTGTTGGCACTCAATCACCAAAATACTTAGAAATGGCCCAAGGGCACATTTCCCTTTCAATCTCCCCCTTTTTGGTGATTTATGCCAACACAACATAAAGCAACTAGAACAAGTGCAGTAACAATGCAAATGAACACTCAAAATTGTTTTGATTCAATTTTGACATATATGGATCACTCTTTGCCACCACTTGGTTTGTTTTTGCAAATCAAACTCAAATTCCTATCTCTAAGTCAAATCCACTTGTAGAGACATAAAGAGAGGTAATCCAAAGAAATTGATCAAGAATCTCAAAAACTCCCCCTTTTCCCATAATCAACACTTCTCCCCACAAGAGGCCAACTTTTGACAAAAGAGACAATAAAAGAGTTTTGACAAACCAAAAGCTTTAATCTACTATTTTCAAAAATTTCTCAAGTGGTAGCTGGTAGCTGATCCATCTATTGCTTTGGCCTTTATTTTCTCCCCCTTTGGCATTAAGCACCAAAACGGGATCAATCTTGGCCCTTTAACCCCATTGCCTCACCAAAATTTTCAAATAAGAATACAAAGGCAATAAGAGTAGATGAACTTGGAATAAATTACCCTCTCATCGGAGTGCAGTGGAAGTCTTTCATGGTCCAAGTCCACCTTTTCCCTTTCAAATCTCCTTTGAGACTAAATCAAGCAAACTCAAGCAAACAGTTAGTCTCAAAGGGTCAAGTTGTAACACAACTCCCCCTAAATATGTGCATCACTTGCAAAAAGGACTTGTGAGGTCCGGGGAGTGATTGTACAACTTGAGCGCCATACATAAGCAACAAATGCAGAAGGAACATGATCAAAGGCATAAACACATGTATGCTATAAATCAATCCAAGTTCCGCGAATCCAGGACATTTAGCTCACTACGCAGCCTGCAAAAGGTCTTTTCATCTAAAGGCTTAGTGAAGATATCGGCTAGCTGGTTCTTGGTGCTAACATGAAACACTTCGATATCTCCCTTTTGCTGGTGGTCTCTCAAAAAGTGATGCCGGATGTCAATGTGCTTTGTGCGGCTGTGCTCAACAGGATTTTCCGCTATTCGGATAGCACTCTCATTGTCACATAGGAGTGGGACTTTGCTCAGATTGTAGCCAAAGTCCCGGAGGGTTTGCCTCATCCAAAGTAGTTGCGCACAACACTGTCCTGCGGCAACGTACTCAGCCTCAGTAGTGGATAGGGCAACGGAAGTTTGTTTCTTAGAGTTCCACGACACCAGGGACCTTCCTAAGAATTGGCACGTCCCTGATGTACTCTTCCTATCGACCTTACATCCAGCATAGTCGGAATCTGAGTATCCAATCAAGTCAAAGTTGGACCCCTTTGGATACCAGATCCTGAAGCAAGGCGTAGCGACTAAATATCGAAGAATTCACTTCACAGCCACTAAGTGACACTCCTTAGGATCGGATTGAAATCTAGCACACATGCATACGCTAAGCATAATATCTGGTCTACTAGCACACAAATAAAGTAAAGACCCTATCATAGACCGGTATGCCTTTTGATCAACGGACTTACCTCCTTTGTTGAGGTCAGTGTGTCCGTCGGTTCCCATCAGAGTCTTTGCGGGCTTGGCGTCCTTCATCCCAAACCGCTTTAGCAAGTCTTGCGTGTACTTCGTTTGGGAGATGAAGGTACCATCCTTGAGTTGCTTCACTTGGAACCCAAGGAAGTAGTTCAACTCGCCCATCATCGACATCTCGAATTTTTGCGTCATCACCCTGCTAAACTCTTCACAAGACTTTTGGTTAGTAGAACCAAATATTATGTCATCGACATAAATTTGGCACACAAAAAGATCACCATCGCAAGTCTTAGTGAAAAGAGTTGGATCGGCTTTCCCAACCTTGAAAGCATTAGCAATTAAAAAGTCTCTAAGGCATTCATACCATGCTCTTGGGGCTTGCTTAAGTCCATAGAGCGCCTTAGAGAGCTTACACACGTGGTCGAAGCCAGGGGGTTGCTCCACGTACACCTCCTCTTTGATCGGCCCGTTGAGGAAAGCGCTCTTCACATCCATTTGGTACAACCTGAAAGAATGGTGAGCGGCATATGCTAGCAAAATACGAATTGATTCTAGCCTAGCCACAGGAGCAAATGTCTCCTCAAAGTCCAAACCTGCGACTTGGGCATAACCTTTTGCCACAGGTCGAGCCTTGTTCCTTGTCACCACCCCGTGCTCGTCCTATTTGTTGCGGAACACCCACTTGGTTCCCACAACATTTTGCTTGGGGCGAGGCACCAGTGTCCAAACTTCATTGCGCTTGAAGTTGTTGAGTTCCTCCTGCATGGCCAACACCCAGTCCGGATCCAGCAAGGCTTCTTCTACCCTGAAAGGCTCAATAGAAGAGACAAAGGAGTAATGCTCACAAAAATTAACTAATCTTGAACGAGTAGTTACTCCCTTGCTAATATCACCCAATATTTGGTCGACGGGATGATCCCTTTGAATCGTCGCTCGAACTTGGGTTGGAGGTGCCTGAGGTGCTTCTTCCTCCTCGACTTGAACATCCTGTGCTCCCCCTTGATCATGCGCCTCTACTTGAGGTACCTGTTCGTCATCTTGGGTTGGGGGATACACCATAGTTGAGGAAGACGGTTGATCTTGCTCCAATTGTTCCTGAGGCCGCACATCTCCAATCGCCATGGTGCGTATCGCGGCCGTTGGAACATCTTTATCGGCGTTTCGAGACAGGGGGGGTCCCTAAGCCGACGAGTGAGTGTGCTGCGTGCCCCAGCCCAGATGGGTCGAGCGCGTGGGCGAGCGCGAAGGGGGGAGAGGCGAGGTGGCCGGAGCCGAGCGTGAGAGAGGTGGAAGTCCCGCGGCCTTCGTGTTCGTCCCGCGCCCAGGTCAGGTGCGCTTGCAGTAGGGGGGTTACAAGCGTCCACGCGGGTGAGGGAAGCGAGCGGCCCCAAGAGAGCGCCTGTCCCGTCCTCGGTCCCGCGCGGCCAACCTTCTCTGAGAAGGCCCTGGTCCTTCCTTTTATAGTCGTAAGGAGAGGATCCAGGTGTACAATGGGGATGTAGCAGAGTGCTACGTGTCTAGCGGAGGGAGAGCTAGCGCCCTAGGTACATGCCAATGTGGCAGCCGGAGAGATCTGGGCACCCTGCTGGCGTGATGTCGTGGCTGTCGGAGGTGCGGCGGAGCCTGATGGAGGGACAGCTGTTGGAGCGGTCGAGTCCCTGCTGACGTTGTCCTGCTTCCGTAAGAGAGCTGGGGGCCGCCGTCGTCATAGAGCTTGTGGAGCGCCATCATTGCCTCTCTGGCGGAGCTGGCCGGATGAGACGTCGGTCTTGTTCTCCGTGACCCGAGTCGATTCGGGGTGGGATGATGATGGCGCCTCCTGTTGACGTGGCGGTCTGTGCCCTAGGCAGGGCGACGTGGGGTTTCCTCCGAAGCCGAGGTTGAGTCTGCCTTCTGTTGCCGTGGCCGAGCCCGAGCCAAGGGGTCGGGCGAGGCGGAAGTCGTTCGGCCGAGGCCAGGGCGGAGTCCGAGCCCTGGGGTCGGGCGAGGCGGAGTTTCGTCGTCTTCCGGGTCTTAGCCCGAGTCCGAGCCCTGGGGTCGGGCGGAGCGGAGTTCGTCGTCTTCCGGGTCTTAGCCCGAGTCCGAGCCCTGGGGTCGGGCGGAGCGGAGTTCGTCGTCTTCCGGGTCTTAGCCCGAGTCCGAGCCCTGGGGTCGGGCGGAGCGGAGTTCACCGTCTTCCGGGTCTTAGCCCGAGTCCGAGCCCTGGGGTCGGGCGGAGCGGAGTTCGCCGTCTTCCGGGTCTTAGCCCGAGTCCGAGCCCTGGGGTCGGGCGGAGCGGAGTTCGCCGTCTTCCGGGTCTTAGCCCGAGTCCGAGCCCTGGGGTCGGGCGGAGCGGAGTTCGCTGTGGCGCCTTTGGAAAGGCCTGACTGCCTGTCAGACTTACTCTGTCGAGTGGCACTGCAGTCGGAGTGGCGCAGGCGGCGCTGTCCTTCTGTCAGACTGGCCAGTGGAGCGGTGGAGTGACGGCGGTCACCTCGGCTCTGCCGGGGGCGCGTGTCAGGATAGAGGTGTCAGGCCACCTTTGCGTTAAATGCCCCTGCAATTTGGTCAGTCGGTGTGGTGATTTAGTCAAGGTTGCTTCTGAGCGAAGCCAAGGCCTTAGGCGAGCCGGTGATGTGTCCGCCATAAAAAGGGGGCCTCGGGCGAGACGGAAGTCTCTCGAGGTCGGCTGCCTTTGGCCGAGGCTAGGCTCGGGTGAAGCGTGATCGAGTCACTCGTGTGGACTGATCCCTGATTTAATCGCGCCCATCAGGCCTTTGCAGCTTTATGCTGATGGGGGTTACCAGCTGAGAATTAGACGCCTTGAGGGTACCCCTAATTATGGTCCCCGACAGTAGCCCCCGAGCCTCGAAGGGAGTGTTAGCACTCGCTTGGAGGCTTTTGTCGCACTTTTTTGCAAGGGGACCAGCCTTTCTCGGTTGCATTTCGTTCCGGTGGGTGCGCGCGAGCGCACCCGCCGGGTGTAGCCCCCGAGGCCTCGGAGGAGTGGTTACACTCCTTCGAGGTCTTAATACTTCGCTTAACGCTTCGGCTGGTCTGGTCGTTCCCTCATGCGAACTGGCCGTAGCCCGGGTGCACGGTCGGGGCCCAAGCTCTCGGGCTGGTATGTTGACGCTGTCAACGATTTGGCCGGAGCCGGTTTTTGCGAGAGCAGCCCCCGAGCCTCTGCACAGGGCGAGAGGACGATCAGGGACAGACTCGGCTTTTTACATACGCCCCTGCGTCGCCTTTCCGCAAGGAGGAGGGGGGGAGTGCGCCATGTTACCCTCGATGGGCACCGAACATGGTGTCTCCGGTGAGCTGCAAGCGGGTAATCCGAGTGGACGTCCGTGCCCCGTTCGTTGGGGGTCGGCTAGGGGCCCAGAGGCACGCCCAAAAGTACCTGCGGGTGATTTGCCGGACCCGGTCCCCTGGCGACGGGGTCCGAGGGCTCGATGCCTCCCTCCGATGGGATTCCATTACAAGATCGTTCCCGCTGGTCTCGGAAATGTCCTAGGGTACCTCGGGAGCGTAGCCCGAGCCTCGGTTATGTATCGAACGTACCCCTGGTCATCCCTCGCTCGGTGTCTGAGGCGACTGTGAACCCTTCGGGGGCCAGCCTTCGAACCCCTGATCAGTAGTGGGCGCGGAGCCCGAGTAGCCTGAGGCGGCCATGGAGCCCTTCGGGGGGCTGGCCTTCGAACCCCTGACCAGTAGTGGGTGTCGGGCCCACGCGATCTGAGGCGACTGTTGAACCCTCGGGGGGCCAGCCTTCGAACCCCTGATCAGTAATGGGGGGGCTCGGAGCCCGGTTCCTTCGCGGAGAAGGATCCCTTTCGGGGTATCCCCCTTTCCCGGTCCCTGTTGCAAGAGATAGAGAAAGAGGAAAACGGAAAAGGATACGAAATCGGACGACGTGGCGTACCTTTTCTGACGCGGTTATTACGGCGAAGGTGAAGCGTCGCGCGCTCCTCCTACCAGAGGCGCCGCGTGTCCCGCCGCAGAGTTAATGCGACGGGGCGAGTGGTTGGCGGGGCGGCCGTTGCGCGCGTGCGATCCGTTCGAGGAACGGGTCACGGGTGCACCGTCTTCACGCCGTGAGAGGAGGCTCTCTTGCTGTCTCAGGATGGGACGTGAGCCTGGCTGACGACGTGACCGCTGCGCCCGCCCGCCTGCCACCGCTATTACTGCCGGCCCACTTTCGGTCGTTTTGACCGACGCGCCAGTCTGGCGCTGTTGGGTCGCCTCGAGTCGTGGCATAGGCTTCGCAACCGAAGAGGCGCGATGGTGGCACAAGTGGCGGTGCGGTTGCTTGCATGTAGCAACTGGCGCGCCGATTGCTCGACGCGTGGGCCTGGGTTCCAAGCTGGCGTGTCAGAAGTCGGAGAAGCGCGTCCATCTGGCGCGGTTGCATGCCGCCTGCATGGCTGCCCGCCCCTTCTGCCCGTTGGTCTGGGCGAAAATGGGGGGTCGCCTGTAACCGCTGGACGGTCGTGCGCACCATGCGCGGCGGTTTAGCTTCTTCTGCCCTGAGCCGGCTTGCATGACATGCGGGACCCAGCCCCCGAGTCGCAGGGGAGGGCCTTGGGGCGTGTTGGAGAAGGCTCGGCCCGCGGCGCCTGGGGGCGCACGTAGGGGGAGTTGCCTTTAAAAGGAGGGAGGCTCCTTTCGTAAGGCAACCATGTCTTCTTCCTCCCTTAAGCGTCGGGTCTTCCCGTCTTCCAAGCCCCCGGATGGGGGGTATCCGCCGCCTTTCCGCCTCCTCGTTGGAGGAACGCAACTCCATGGGAGTTGGTACCTCTCAGCCATCGTTCGGCTTCAAGGATTTTCATCAGGCAGCCTGGTTGCTCCCTTCCGCCGGTGGCCACCCAAGACGGTGACCTCCAGCTCCTGGATGGGGAGAGACAGACCAGGCTGTGGTCCCGCCCTCAGCGTCGGGTGCGTTCGTCATCCTCGCTGGGGCAGGGGCCGAGGCGAGCCGGGGCTCTACCTCGCGTGCGGGTCGGCGAACCACCTCCTCTTCCAGCTTCTGGTGGTGGCAATCGTCCTCCCGCGCTGCGACGGAGTCGTCCTCCAGTCATGCCGGGGAAGGCGAACTGTTGCTGTCCAGCTAGGATGCAACATTCCGTCTTCCCCCTCGCATTCGGGGCGAGGACGGCAGCGAGGATCTACCGGAGCGCTTGGGGGCGGCCCGCTCTTTGGCTTTGATGGCTTGTTCGCATCCCTTGAGTGGGACCGCGAACAAGAGCCTTCCGGTGACTGCGTTCACCTGGGGCCATGGCTGCCGCTGCAGAGGTCGTTGCCCCGCAGGCCCGAGGTCGCTTGTACCCTCGGGGACGGAACCGGAGTCCCGTTTGTGATGGCACCTTGGATGCCAGTGTTTTTGTCCATTGTGGCTGTCGAGGCCTGAACGTGTATGTAATTTCGGCACTGAGCCGTGTTTTTTCCTCATTTTCGAGCACTAAGTCTCGCCCGTTGATTATCTGAACCGCTTTACCAAGCATGAGTTGCCCCGTGCCAAGGTGACGGGTGAGGTATCCGTATCCCGGAGGCGTAGGAATCCCTCGGCCCGTTCGGCCTTGTTATGTGAGGCTCCTTTAGCTTAGTTGAAGAGACCCCTCGGCCGCCCTTCGGTGGATCGAGGCCGGGGGTAGCGATATCAGTATGAACAGAGGCGGAGTTGGCTCGAGAATGGGGAACCTGGTTGGCCGGAGCCTAGCCGTGTTGTCCGTCAGCGGGGCCGACGCCAAAGTCGATCAGTCGAGGCCTCGGGTCGGGCTGGCGCCCTTGGAAGCCGGTTGACCGAGGCCCCGGGGGTAACCGGTTGAGCCGCCTGCTCGGCCCGGATTCCCGGAGGAGCCCCTGGACCGCGGCGCCGCCCGAGGCTGGGTCGGGCTTTGCTGAAGACGTCGTCGATGCCGAGGGTGCTACGGCTCCCTTCGGCGTGAAGACCCGAGCCTGCAGGATCAGATCATCTTGTAGCGTGTGCTTTCTGCGGCCGCCGAGGCCAGAAGAAAACGCCCTCGCCGCGCTTGCGAAGCTGCGTCTTTTTTCCTCCTGTTTCAAGCATCTGGACTCTGTCGGTAACAGGGATGTTTGTGTGAGCGAGAGTTGCTTTTCGCGGAAGGGACGAGTGAGGTATCCGTATCCCAGAGGCGTGGGAATCCCTCGGCTCGGTCGACCTTGGCTGCTTACGTGTACCTCGTCGTTTCCAGGATCCGCTTTCCGAAGTAGTCAAGAAGCACGAAAGAAATCCTGCTAAAAAGAGATCCTTTTTCGAGGAAAAATTCGACGCAGAGGGGGTCTCCCCCCTTTTAGCCCCCGAGGGAGGGTCGGGCTTTGCCGAGGCTAGGCCGACCCTTCCTTGACAACTAAACTTTGCGTAGGTGCGAGGTATATGAACAACTTGAAAACATCTTAAGGGTAGAAGCGACGTAGCTGTTTGATGTTCCAAGCGTTGCCGTAGATCTCGCCTTGATTGCTGGCCAGCTTGTATGTTCCGGGCTTCAGAACTTTGGCGATGACGAATGGCCCTTCCCAGGGGGGCGTGAGCTTGTGCCTCCCTCGGGCGTCTTGTCGCAGCCGAAGCACCAGGTCGCCCACCTGGAGTTCTCGGGACCGGACCCCTCGGGCGTGGTAGCGTCGCAGTGACTGTTGGTACCGCGCCGAGTGTAGCAAGGCCCTGTCCCGAGCTTCCTCCAGCTGGTCCAGCGATTCCTCTCGGCTGGCTTGGTTGCTTTGTTCGGTGTAGGCCCTCGCCCTCGGGGAGCCGTATTCCAGGTCAGTGGGCAAGATAGCTTCAGCCCCGTAGACCAGGAAAAACGGCGTGAAGCCCGTGGCACGACTCGGCGTCGTCCTTAGGCTCCAGACCACCGAGGGGAGTTCCTTCATCCATCGCCTGCCGAACTTGTTGAGGTCGTTGTAGATCCGAGGCTTGAGCCCTTGTAGAATCATGCCGTTGGCGCGCTCTACCTGCCCATTCGACATGGGATGAGCCACGGCGGCCCAGTCCACCCGGATATGGTGATCTTCGCAAAAATCCAAGAATTTTTTGCCGGTGAACTGGGTGCCGTTGTCGGTGATGATGGAGTTCGGGACCCCGAAGCGATGGATGATGTTGGTGAAGAATGCCACCGCCTGCTCGGACCTGATGCTGTTCAGAGGTCGGACCTCGATCCACTTGGAGAATTTGTCGATGGCGACCAGCAGGTGCGTGTAGCCCCCGGGCGCCTTCTGCAAGGGACCGACGAGGTCCAGACCCCATACAGCGAAGGGCCAGGTGATGGGTATTGTCTGCAGAGCCTGAGCGGGCAGGTGTGTCCGCTTCGCATAGAATTGGCACCCTTCGCAGGTGCGGACAATTCTAGTGGCGTCAGCCACCGCCGTTGGCCAGTAGAAGCCTTGCCGGAAAGCATTTCCAACAAGGGCTCGGGGTGCTGCGTGGTGGCCGCAAGCCCCCGAGTGTACTTCTTGCAGCAGTTCCCGACCTTCGGCGATGGAGATGCATCGCTGGAGGATGCCCGAGGGGCTGCGATGGTAGAGCTCCTCTTCGTCGCCCAGCAAGATGAATGACTTGGCGCGTCGCGCTACCCGCTGAGCCTCGACTTGGTCGAGGGGTAGCTCTCCTCGACGGAGATATTGCAGGTACGGGGCCTGCCAATCTTGGTCTGGCGTGGCCCCGCTCTGCCCTTCTTCGACGTTCAATGCCCCGCCCTCGGGGGCCGAGGGTACCTCGGGCTGGGCCGAGGGTGCCTCAGGCTGAACCGAGGGTACCTCGGGCTGAGCCGAGGGTACCTCGGGCTGAGCCGAGGGTACCTCGGGCTCGGGCGCGTCGTCGAGCTTGACGGAGGGTTGATGCAGATCCCGGGAGAAGACGTCCGGGGGGACTGTCGTTCGCCCCGAGGCTATCTTAGCCAGCTCGTCTGCGGTTTCGTTGTAGCGCCGAGCGATGTGGTTGAGCTCGAGCCCGAAGAACTTGTCTTCCAGGCGCCGAACCTCGTCGCAGTAGGCCTCCATCTTCGGGTCGCGGCAGTGGGAGTTCTTCATGACTTGGTCGATGACGAGCTGCGAATCACCGCGAGCGTCGAGGCGTCTGACCCCTAGCTCGATGGCGATCCGCAATCCGTTGACCAGAGCTTCGTACTCGGCCACATTGTTGGACGCCGGGAAGTGGAGGCGCAGCACGTAGCGCAAGTGCTTTCCGAGGGGCGAGATGAAGAGCAGGCCCGCGCCGGCCCCCGTCTTCATCAGCGACCCGTCGAAAAACATGGTCCAGAGCTCCGGTTGGATCGGAGTCGTTGGCAGTTGGGTGTCGACCCATTCGGCCACGAAATCCGCCAACACTTGGGACTTGATGGCCTTCCGAGGGGCGAACGAGACCGTTTCGCCCATGATCTCCACCGCCCACTTTGCGATCCTGCCCGAGGCCTCTCGGCACTGGATGATCTCCCCAGGGGGAAGGATGACACCATAGTTACCGGATGGGACTCAAAGTAGTGTCGTAGCTTCCGCCTTGTCAGGATCACAGCATACAGCAGCTTTTGAACTTGTGGGTAGCGGATCTTAGTCTCGGACAGCACTTCGCTGATGAAGTAGACCGGCCTCTGAACGGGCAATGTATGCCCTTCCTCCTGCCTTTCGACCACAATCGCGGCGCTAACCACCTGAGTGGTCGCGGCGACGTAGACCAAGAGGGTTTCCCCGTCCGCCGGCGGCACCAAGACTGGCGCCTTTGTAAGGAGCGCCTTCAGGTTGCCGAGGGCTTCCTCGGCCTCAGGGGTCCAAACGAAACATTCGGCCTTCCTTAAGAGGCGGTACAGAGGCAGACCTCTTTCGCCGAGGCGTGAGATGAAACGGCTCAGGGCCGCGAGGCATCCCATGACCCTCTGTACCCCTTTTGAGTCCTTGATGGGTCCCATGCTGGTAATGGCCGCAATCTTCTCCGGGTTGGCTTCGATGCCTCGCTCAGAGACGATGAACCCTAGGAGCATGCCTCGGGGTACCCCGAAGACACACTTCTCAGGATTAAGCTTGACTCCTTTCGCCTTGAGACACCGGAATGTCACTTCAAGGTCGGAGAGGAGGTCGGAAGCCTTCCGTGTCTTGACTACGATGTCATCGACGTAGGCCTCGACTGTGCGTCCGATGTGTTCGCCGAACACATGGTTCATGCACCGCTGGTACGTCGCGCCTGCATTCCTCAAGCCGAACGGCATGGTGACATAGCAGTACATGCCGAACGGCATGATGAAAGAAGTCGCGAGCTGGTCGGACTCTTTCATCCGGATCTGGTGATACCCCGAGTAGGCATCGAGGAAGGACAGGGTTTCGCACCCAGCAGTGGAATCCACGATTTGGTCGATGCGAGGCAGAGGGTAGGGAACCTTCGGACATGCTTTGTTGAGACCAGTGTAGTCTACACACATCCGCCATTTCCCCCCTTTCTTCCTCACAAGCACAGGGTTGGCAAGCCATTCGGGATGGAATACCTCTTTGATGAACCCTGTCGCCATTAGCTTGTGGATCTCTTCGCCAATCGCTCTGCGCTTCTCCTCATCGAATCGGCGCAGAGGCTGCCTGACGGGTCGGGCTCCGGCCCGAATATCCAGCGAGTGCTCGGCGACATCCCTCGGTATGTCGGGCATGTCCGAGGGACTCCACGCAAAGACGTCGGCGTTTGCGCGGAGAAAGTCGACGAGCACTGCTTCCTATTTGGGGTCGAGCCCGGAACCGATCCGGATCTGCTTGGTGGTGTCGCCACTGGGGTCGAGGGGGACGGCCTTGACCGTCTCCGCTGGCTCGAAGTTGCCGGCATGGCGCTTCACGTCTGGGACCTCCTTGGAGAGGTTCTCCAGGTCGGCAATGAGGGACTCGGACTCGGCGAGGGCCTCGGCGTACTCCACGCACTCCACGTCGCATTCGAACGCGTGTTTGTACGTGGGGCCGATGGTGATGACCCCGTTGGGGCCCGGCATCTTGAGCTTCAGGTAGGTGTAGTTGGGGACGGCCATGAACTTCGCGTAGCATGGCCTCCCTAGCACGGCGTGGTAGGTTCCTCGGAACCCGACCACTTCGAACGTCAGGGTCTCCCTTCGGAAGTTGGAGGGTGTCCCGAAGCAGACTGGGAGGTCGAGTCGCCCGAGGGGCTGGACGCGCTTCCCAGGGATGATCCCGTGGAAGGGCGCAGCGCCTGCTCGGACGGAGGACGGATCGACGCGCAGAAGCTTGAGGGTCTCGGCGTAGATGATGTTGAGGCAGCTGCCCCCGTCCATCAGGACCTTGGTGAGCCTGACATCGCCGACAACGGGGTCGACGACGAGCGGGTATTTCCCCGGGCTCGGCACATGGTCGGGGTGGTCGGCCCGGTCGAAAGTGATGGGCTTGTCGGACCAGTCTAGGTAGACTGGCGCCGCCACCTTCACCGAGCAGACCTCCCTGCGCTCTTGCTTGCGGTGCCGAGCCGAGGTATTCGCCGCATGCCCTCCATAGATCATGAAGCAGTCGCGGACCTCGGGGAACCCCCCTGCTGGGTGATCTTCGTTCTTGTCGTCGTCGTGGGCCCTGCCACCCTCGGCGGGTGGCCCGGCCCTGTGGAAATGACGCCGAAGCATAACGCACTCCTCGAGGGTGTGCTTGACGGGCCCCTGATGGTAGGGGCACGGCTCCTTGAGCATCTTGTCGAAGAGGTTTGCACCTCCGGGGGGCTTCCGAGGGTTCTTATACTCGGCGGCGGCGACAAGGTCCGCGTCGGCGGCGTCGCGTTTCGATTGCGACTTCTTCTTGCCTTTCTTCTTGGCGCCGCGCGGAGCAGACGCCTCGGGAGCTTCTTCCGATGGGCGGCCCTGGGGCTGCTTGTCCTTTCGGAAGATAGCCTCGACCGCCTCCTGGCCGGAGGCGAACTTGGTAGCGATGTCCATCAGCTCGCTCGCCCTGGTGGGGGTTTTGCGACCCAGCTTGCTCACCAGGTCGCGGCAAGTGGTGCCGGCGAGGAACGCGCCGATGACATCCGAGTCGGTGATGTTGGGCAGCTCGGTGCGCTGCTTCGAGAATCGCCGGATGTAGTCCCGGAGCGACTCCCCCGGCTGTTGCCGGCAGCTTCGAAGGTCCCAGGAATTCCCGGGGCGCACGTATGTGCCTTGGAAATTGCCAGCGAAGGCTTGGACCAAGTCGTCCCAGTTGGAAATCTGCCCCGGAGGCAGGTGCTCCAACCAGGCGCGAGCAGTGTCGGAGAGGAACAGGGGGAGGTTGCGGATGATGAGGTTGTCGTCGTCCGTTCCACCCAGTTGGCAGGCAAGGCGGTAGTCCGCGAGCCACAGTTCCGGTCTCGTTTCCCCCGAGTACTTTGTGATAGTAGTCGGGGGTCGGAACCGGGTCGGGAATGGCGCCCGTCGGATGGCCCGACTGAAGGCCTGCGGACCGGGTGGTTCGGGCGAGGGACTCCGATCCTCCCCGCTGTCGTAGCGCCCCCCACGCCTGGGGTGGTAGCCTCGGCGCACCCTTTCGTCGAGGTGAGCCCGACGGTCGCGTCGATGGTGCTCGTTGCCGAGGTGGCCCGGGGCCGCAGGCGCGGTGTTGCGCGTGCGCCCGGTGTAGACCGAGGCTTCCCGCATGAATCGGGAAGTCGCGGCATGAGGTTCCGAGGGATATCCTTGCCTCCGGGATGCAGTGCTCTCGGCCCGCCGGGCCGCAGCGCCTTCCAGGAGATTCTTGAGTTCTCCCTGGATTCGCCGACCCTCGGTGGTTGACGGCTCCGGCATCGCGCGGATGAGCATCGCTGCGGTTGCTAGGTTCTGACCGACCCCGCTGGATGCGGGCGGCGGCCTGATCCTGACATCGTTGGCGACGCGGTGCTGGAGACCTTGGGGCAGATGACGTATTTCTCCGGCCAGGGGTTGGCCCACCCATGCCTGTCCGACGTCCCGACGGATCGGCTCAAGCGCTCCTGTTCCCTCGTTGAGCCTGGCCTGCGCCTCGCGGACTTGCTCGAGTTGTGGGTCGTAACCCCCCGCCGGAGCGGGGACCACAGCTAGCTCCCGTGGGATGTCGGCGTGAGGCACTAGCCTGGGGAGGCCACCATCCTCCGGCATGCCAAGATGGTTGCCTTCGGTGGGATCCCCTAGCTCGATGTGGAAACATTCGCGGCTTGGGCCGCAGCTCTCGTCGCCAAGGCTGCGGCTTCCATCGGAACAGTCGGATAGACAGTAGTCACATGCGGTCATGAAGTCCCGCACGGCACTGGGGTTGCCAAGTCCGGAGAAATCCCAACCGATGCTGGGATCGTCATCTTCCTCGGACCCAGAGGGCCCGTAGGTCGAGACGTCCGTCAGTCGGTCCCAAGGCGACCGCATACAGAACCTCAGTGGGGTTGCACTCGCCTCAATGAGAGCGCCCGTTAAAACGAGGTCGTTTGGCGGGTTGAGGCCGAGTCGAAATGACGCAAGATGGGAGTTAGTCGTTACCTTTTGGTCGACGAGGAGCGACGTAGTCACACCGGGGACTGGTTGCGCCGTCATCTCTGGTTCGAGGGCGACGTCCTGCAGGCTTTCCGCGAGCGCGCCGGCGTCGTCTTCTCGCTCAAGGTCAGCGTGCCGCGGGGGGACGGCGCTCGCCTCCGTCTCGAACGCGAGGTCGACGTCCGGCGTGCCTTCCATCGGGGCGTCGGGGGCGTCGATTCGCTCGACGGCCGACGAAGCGCGGCCTCCCGTCTGGCCTTGACGGCTCCGCCTCCTCCTCCGTTGGCGGGGGAGAGAACGGAGCGAGCCCGAATATTGCTCTTCCACCACGCGGGGAAGACGTCGTCGATTCCGCCGCCGGCGGGCGGGTTGTCGGCCGTCGTTGTCGTAGTCGCGCGGCGGTGGAAGAAGTGTCATGTCGTAGCTGCCGTCGAAGGACATGAACTCGAGAGTCCCGAAACGAAGCACCGTCCCGGGCCGGAGAGGTTGCTGGAGACTGCCCATCTGGAGCTTGACGGGGAGCTGTTCGTCAGCACGCAGCAGGCCCCTACCTGGCGCGCCAACTGTCGGCGTTTCGAGACAGGGGGGTCCCTAAGCCGACGAGTGAGTGTGCTGCGTGCCCCAGCCCAGATGGGTCGAGCGCGTGGGCGAGCGCGAAGGGGGGAGAGGCGAGGTGGCCGGAGCCGAGCGTGAGAGAGGTGGAAGTCCCGCGGCCTTCGTGTTCGTCCCGCGCCCAGGTCAGGTGCGCTTGCAGTAGGGGGGTTACAAGCGTCCACGCGGGTGAGGGAAGCGAGCGGCCCCAAGAGAGCGCCTGTCCCGTCCTCGGTCCCGCGCGGCCAACCTTCTCTGAGAAGGCCCTGGTCCTTCCTTTTATAGTCGTAAGGAGAGGATCCAGGTGTACAATGGGGATGTAGCAGAGTGCTACGTGTCTAGCGGAGGGAGAGCTAGCGCCCTAGGTACATGCCAATGTGGCAGCCGGAGAGATCTGGGCACCCTGCTGGCGTGATGTCGTGGCTGTCGGAGGTGCGGCGGAGCCTGATGGAGGGACAGCTGTTGGAGCGGTCGAGTCCCTGCTGACGTTGTCCTGCTTCCGTAAGAGAGCTGGGGGCCGCCGTCGTCATAGAGCTTGTGGAGCGCCATCATTGCCTCTCTGGCGGAGCTGGCCGGATGAGACGTCGGTCTTGTTCTCCGTGACCCGAGTCGATTCGGGGTGGGATGATGATGGCGCCTCCTGTTGACGTGGCGGTCTGTGCCCTAGGCAGGGCGACGTGGGGTTTCCTCCGAAGCCGAGGTTGAGTCTGCCTTCTGTTGCCGTGGCCGAGCCCGAGCCAAGGGGTCGGGCGAGGCGGAAGTCGTTCGGCCGAGGCCAGGGCGGAGTCCGAGCCCTGGGGTCGGGCGAGGCGGAGTTTTGTCGTCTTCCGGGTCTTAGCCCGAGTCCGAGCCCTGGGGTCGGGCGGAGCGGAGTTCGCCGTCTTCCGGGTCTTAGCCCGAGTCCGAGCCCTGGGGTCGGGCGGAGCGGAGTTTCGTCGTCTTCCGGGTCTTAGCCCGAGTCCGAGCCCTGGGGTCGGGCGGAGCGGAGTTCGCCGTCTTCCGGGTCTTAGCCCGAGTCCGAGCCCTGGGGTCGGGCGGAGCGGAGTTCGCCGTCTTTCGGGTCTTAGCCCGAGTCCGAGCCCTGGGGTCGGGCGGGGCAGAGTTCGCCGTGGCGCCTTTGGCAAGGCCTGACTGCCTGTCAGACTCACTCTGTCGAGTGGCACTGCAGTCGGAGTGGCGCAGGCGGCGCTGTCCTTCTGTCAGACTGGCCAGTGGAGCGGTGGAGTGACGGCGGTCACTTCGGCTCTGCCGGGGGCGCGTGTCAGGATAAAGGTGTCAGGCCATCTTTGCGTTAAATGCCCCTGCAATTTGGTCAGTCGGTGCGGCGATTTAGTCAAGGTTGCTTCTGAGCGAAGCCAAGGCCTCGGGCGAGCCGGTGATGTGTCCGCCATAAAAAGGGGGCCTCGGGCGAGACGGAAGTCTCTCGAGGTCGGCTGCCCTTGGCCGAGGCTAGGCTCGGGTGAAGCGTGATCGAGTCACTCGTGTGGACTGATCCCTGACTTAATCGTACCCATCAGGCCTTTGCAGCTTTATGCTGATGGGGGTTACCAGCTGAGAATTAGGCGTCTTGAGGGTACCCCTAATTATGGTCCCCGACAGTAGCCCCCGAGCCTCGAAGGGAGTATCAGCACTCGCTTGGAGGCTTTCGTTGCACTTTTTTGCAAGGGGACCAGCCTTTCTCGGTTGCATTTCGTTCCGGTGGGTGCGCGCGAGCGCACCCGCCGGGTGTAGCCCCCGAGGCCTCGGAGGAGTGGTTACACTCCTTCGAGGTCTTAATACCTCGCGCAATGCTTCGGCTGGTCTGGTCGTTCCCTCATGCGAACTGGCCGTAGCCCGGGTGCACGGTCGGGGTCCAAGCTCTCGGGCTGGTATGTTGACGCTGTCAACGATTTGGCCGGAGCCGGTTTTTGCGAGAGCAGCCCCCGAGCCTCTGCACAGGGCGAGAGGGCGATCAGGGACAGACTCGACTTTTTACATACGCCCCTACGTCGCCTTTCCGCAAGGAGGAGGGGGGGAGTGCGCCATGTTACCCTCGATGGGCACCGAACATGGTGTCTCCGGTGAGCTGCAAGCGGGTAATCCGAGTGGACGTCCGTGCCCCGTTCGTTGGGGGTCGGCTAGGGGCCCAGAGGCACGCCCAAAAGTACCTGCGGGTGATTTGCCGGACCCGGTCCCCTGGCGACGGGGTCCGAGGGCTCGATGCCTCCCTCTGATGGGATTCCGTTACAAGATCGTTCCCGCTGGTCTCGGAAATGTCCTAGGGTACCTTGGGAGCGCAGCCCGAGCCTCGGTTATGTATCGAACGTACCCCTGGTCATCCCTCGCTCGGTGTCTGAGGCGACTGTGAACCCTTTGGGGGCCAGCCTTCGAACCCCTGATCAGTAATGGGCGCGGAGCCCGAGTAGCCTGAGGCGGCCATGGAACCCTTCGGAGGGCCGGCCTTCGAACCCCTGACCAGTAGTGGGTGTCGGGCCCACGCGATCTGAGGCGACTGTTGAACCCTTCGGAGGGCCAGCCTTCGAACCCCTGATCAGTAGTGGGGGGCTCGGAGCCCGGTTCCTTCGCGGAGAAGGGTCCCTTTCGGGGTATCCCCCTTTCCCGGTCCCTGTTGCAAGAGATAGAGAAAGAGGAAAACGGAAAAGGATACGAAATCGGACGACGTGGCATACCTTTTCTGACGCGGTTATTATGGTGAAGGTGAAGCGTCGCGCGCTCCTCCCGTCAGAGACGCCGCCTGTCCCGCCGCGGAGTAAATGCGACGGGGCGAGTGGTTGGCGGGGCGGCCGTTGCGCGCGTGCGATCCGTTCGAGGAACGGGTCACGGGTGCACCGTCTCCACGCCGTGAGAGGAGGCTCTCTTGCTGTCCCAGGATGGGACGTGAGCCTGGCTGACGACGTGACCGCTGCGCCCGCCCGCCTGCCACCGCTATTACTGCTGGCCCACTTTCGGTCGCTTTGACCGACGCGCCAGGCTGGCGCTGTTGGGTCGCCTCGAGTCGCGGCATTGGCTCCGCAACCGAAGAGGCGCGATGGTGGCACAAGTGGCGGTGCGGTTGCTTGCATGCAGCAACTGGCGCGCCGGTTGCTCGACGCGTGGGCCTGGGTTCCCAAGCTCGCGTGTCAGAAGTTGGAGAAGCGCGTCCATCTGGCGCGGTTGCATGCCGCCTGCATGGCTGCCCGCCCCTTCTGCCCGTTGGTCTGGGCGAAAATGGGGGGTCGCTTGTAACCGCTGGACGGTCGTGCGCACCACGCGCGGCGGTTTGGCTTCTTCTGCCCTGAGCCGGCTTGCATGACATGCGGGACCCAGCCCCCGAGTCGCAGGGGAGGGCCTTGGAGCGTGTTGGAGAAGACTCAGCCCGTGGCGCCTGGGGCGCACGTAGGGAGAGTTGCCTTTAAAAGGAGGGAGACTCCTTTCGGAAGGCAACCATGTCTTCTTCCTCCCTTAAGCGTCGTGTCTTCCCATCTTCCAAGCCCCCGGATGGGGGGTATCCGCCGCCTTTCCGCCTCCTCGTTGGAGGAACGCAACTCCATGGGAGTTGGTACCTCTCAGCCATCATTCGGCTTCAAGGATTTTCATCATGCTGCCCGGCTGCTCCCCTCCGCCGGCGGTCACCTGAGATGGCGACCTCTGGCTTGATGGTGGGGGAAAGCGAGCCGGGCTGCGGCCTCTTCCCCTCCCTCAGCCTCAAGGATTTTCATCACCAGGGCTGGGGAGGGGAGTGCGCCGAGTTGAGGTCGGCCCCCGCGTGGGCGGCGGCCCGCTCCTTCACTCAGTGATCGGAGGGAAAGGCGGCCGTCGTCCGTGGCGCTGGCAGCTGCAGCGTGCCTGGCTTTCAGGCGCGAGTGGCTTCGGAGCCGCTCGCGGTGCCGGCATCCGCCACGGCAGCTTGAAGAGGTTCTGCTGCCGGCGAGATAGCCGGGGCCGGCCACGGGCTGACCTCCAACTCTACGGCCTTCTGCCCGTCCTTGCCTTACGAGTTTTGGCATGGGCGGGGGCCTCCTGGCAGCGGCATCTAGCCTGAGGTCGGCGTTGCCGCTGCTTGGTCCCTCGGAGCAGAAGGCGTCGTCGTCGCCGCTGCTGGAGCAGGTGACGGCGCACCATTCGTCGGCCTTCAGTTGCTCCGCAGGCCTTCCCCCTCGGAGTGGGGTCGTTCGTGCCTGCGGAGGGGGAACCGGAGTTCCGTTCGTAATGGCACTTCGAATGCCAGTGCTTTTTGTTCATTGTGGCTGTCGGGGCCTGAACATGTATGTAATTTCGGCACGGAGCCGTGTTTTTTCCTCATTTTCGAGCACTAAGTCTCGCCTGTTGATTATCTGAACCGCTTTACCAAGCATGAGTCGCCCCGTGTCAAGGTGACGGGTGAGGTATCCGTATCCCGGAGGCGTAGGAATCCCTCGGCCCGTTCGGCCTTGTTGTCTGGGGCTCCTCTAGCTTAGTTAAAGAGACCCCTCGGCCGCCCTTCGGTGGACCGAGGCCAGGGGTAGCGATATCAGTATGAACAGAGGCGGAGTTGGCTCGAGAATGGGAACCTGGTTGGCCGGAGCCTAGTCGTGTTGTCCGTCAGCGGAGCCGACGCCAAAGTCGATCAATCGAGGCCTCGGGTCGGGCTGGCGCCCTTGGAAGCCGGTTGACCGAGGCCCCAGGGGTAACCGGTCGAGCCGCCTGCTCGGGCCGGATTCCCGGAGGAGTCCCTGGGCCGCGTCGCCGCCCGAGGCTGGGTCGGGCTTTGCTGAAGACGTCGTCGATGCCGAGGGTGCTACGGCTCCCTTCAGCGTGAAGACCCGAGCCTGCAGGATCAGATCATCTTGTAGCGTGTGCTTTCTGCGGCCGCCGAGGCCGGAAAAAACACACCCTCGCCACGCTTGCGAAGCTGCGCCTTTTTTCCTCTTGTTTCGAGCATCTGGACTCTGTCGGTAACAGGGATGTTTGTGTGAGCGAGAGTTGCTTTTCGCGGAAGGGACGAGTGAGGTATCCGCATCCCAGAGGCGTGGGAATCCCTCGGCTCGGTCGGCCTTGCCGCTTACGCGTACTTTCACCCGTCCATGAGGCCCTGTCCCCGACTTAGTCGAGAAAGCTTGAAGGACTGCTTCGGCAGGAGAGCTTCCGAACGTGAAGACTTGTTCGGTCCACGGAGTCGCTTTATCCGAGCGCAAGTTACTTATCGCAGAAGGTGATGAGTGAGGTATCCGTATCCCGGAGGCGTAGGAGTCCCTCGGCTCGGTCAGCCTTGGCTGCTTACGTGTACTCCGTCGTTTCCAGGATCCGCTTTCCGAAGTAGTCAAGAAGCACGAAAGAAATCCTGCTAAAAAGAGATCCTTTTTCGAGGAAAAATTCGACGCAGAGGGGGTCTCCCCCCTTTTAGCCCCCGAGGGAGGGTCGGGCTTTGCCGAGGCTAGGCCGACCCTTCCTTGACGACTAAACTTTGCGTAGGTGCGAGGTATATGAACAACTTGAAAACATCTTAAGGGTAGAATCGACGTAGCTGTTTGATGTTCCAAGCGTTGCCGTAGATTTCGCCTTGATTGTTGGCCAGCTTGTATGTTCCGGGCTTCAGAACTTTGGCGATGACGAATGGCCCTTCCCAGGGGGGCATGAGCTTGTGCCTCCCTCGGGCGTCTTGCCGCAGCCGAAGCACCAGATCGCCCACCTGGAGTTCTCGGGACCGGACCCCTCGGGCGTGGTAGCGTCGCAGGGACTGTTGGTACCGCGCCGAGTGTAGTAAGGCCCTGTCCCGAGCTTCCTCCAGCTGGTCCAGCGATTCCTCTCGGCTAGCTTGGTTGCTTTGTTCGGTGTAGGCCCTCGCCCTCGGGGAGCCGTATTCCAGGTCAGTGGGCAAGGTAGCTTCAGCCCCGTAGACCAGGAAAAACGGCGTGAAGCCCGTGGCACGACTCGGCGTCGTCCTTAGGCTCCAGACCACCGAGGGGAGTTCCTTCATCCATCGCTTGCCGAATTTGTTGAGGTCGTTGTAGATCCGAGGCTTGAGCCCTTGTAGAATCATGCCGTTGGCACGCTCTACTTGCCCATTCGACATGGGATGAGCCACGGCGGCCCAGTCCACCCGGATATGGTGATCCTCGCAAAAATCCAAGAATTTTTTGCCGGTGAACTGGGTGCCGTTGTCGGTGATGATGGAGTTCGGGACCCCGAAGCGATGGATGATGTTGGTGAAGAACGCCACCGCCTGCTCGGACCTGATGCTGTTCAGAGGTCGGACCTCGATCCACTTGGAGAATTTGTCGATGGCGACCAGCAGGTGCGTGTAGCCCCCGGGCGCCTTCTGCAAGGGACCGACGAGGTCCAGACCCCATACAGCGAAGGGCCAGGTGATGGGTATTGTCTGCAAAGCCTGAGCGGGCAGGTGCGTCCGCTTCGCATAGAATTGGCACCCTTCGCAGGTGCGGACAATTCTAGTGGCGTCAGCCACCGCCGTTGGCCAGTAGAAGCCTTGCCGGAAAGCATTTCCGACAAGGGCTCGGGGCGCTACGTGGTGGCCGCAAGCCCCCGAGTGTATTTCTTGCAGCAGTTCCCGACCTTCGGCGATGGAGATGCATCGCTGGAGGATGCCCGAGGGGCTGCGATGGTAGAGCTCCTCTTCGTCGCCCAGCAAGACGAATGACTTGGCGCGTCGCGCTACCCGCCGAGCCTCGACTTGGTCGAGGGGTAGCTCTCCTCGACGGAGATATTGCAGGTACGGGGCCTGCCAATCTTGATCTGGCGTGGCCCCGCTCTGCCCTTCCTCGACGTTCAGTGCCCCGCCCTCGGGGGCCGAGGGTACCTCGGGCTGTGCCGAGGGTACCTCGGGCTGAGCCGAGGGTACCTCGGTCTCGGGCGCGTCGTCGAGCTTGACGGAGGGTTGATGCAGATCCCGGGAGAAGGCGTCCAGGGGGACTGTCGTTCGCCCCGAGGCTATCTTAGCCAGCTCGTCTGCGGTTTCGTTGTAGCGCCGAGCGATGTGGTTGAGCTCGAGCCCGAAGAACTTGTCTTCCAGGCGCCGAACCTCGTCGCAGTAGGCCTCCATCTTCGGGTCGCGGCAGTGGGAGTTCTTCATGACTTGGTCGATGACGAGATGCGAATCACCGCGGGCGTCGAGGCGTCTGATCCCTAGCTCGATGGCGATCCGCAATCCGTTGACCAGAGCTTCGTACTCGGCCACATTGTTGGACGCCGGGAAATGGAGGCGCAGCACGTAGCGTAAGTGCTTTCCGAGGGGCGAGATGAAGAGCAGGCCCGCGCCGGCCCCCGTCTTCATCAGCGACCCGTCGAAAAACATGGTCCAGAGCTCCGGTTGGATCGGAGTCGTTGGCAGCTGGGTGTCGACCCATTCGGCCACGAAATCCGCCAACACCTGGGACTTGATGGCCTTCCGAGGGGCGAACGAGATCGTTTCGCCCATGATTTCCACCGCCCACTTTGCGATCCTGCCCGAGGCCTCTCGGCACTGGATGATCTCCCCCAGGGGGAAGGATGACACCACAGTTACCGGATGAGACTCGAAGTAGTGTCGCAGCTTCCGCCTTGTCAGGATCACAGCATACAGCAGCTTTTGAACTTGTGGGTAGCGGATCTTAGTCTCGCTGATGAAGTAGACCGGCCTCTGAACGGGCAATGCATGCCCTTCCTCTTGCCTTTCGACCACAATCGCGGCGCTAACCACCTGAGTGGTCGCGGCGACGTAGACCAAGAGGGCTTCTGCGTCCGCCGGGGGCACCAAGACAGGCGCCTTTGTAAGGAGCGCCTTCAGGTTGCCGAGGGCTTCCTCGGCCTCAGGGGTCCAAGCGAAACACTCGGCCTTCCTTAAGAGGCGGTACAGAGGCAGACCTCTTTCGCCGAGGCGTGAGATGAAGCGGCTCAGGGCCGCGAGACATCCCATGACCCTTTGTACCCCTTTTAAGTCCTTGATGGGTCCCATGCTGGTGATGGCCGCGATCTTCTCCGGGTTGGCTTCGATGCCTCGCTCGGAGACGATGAACCCTAGGAGCATGCCTCGGGGCACCCCGAAGACACACTTCTCAGGATTAAGCTTGACTCCCTTCGCCTTGAGACACCGGAATGTCACTTCAAGGTCGGAGAGGAGGTCGGAAGCCTTCCTTGTCTTGACTACGATGTCATCGACGTAGGCCTCGACTGTGCGACCGATGTGTTCGCCGAACACATGGTTCATGCACCGCTGGTACGTCGCGCCCGCATTCCTCAAACCGAACGGCATGGTGACATAGCAGTACATGCCGAACGGCGTGATGAAAGAAGTCGCGAGCTGGTCGGACTCTTTCATCCGGATCTGGTGATACCCTGAGTAGGCATCGAGGAAGGACAGGGTTTCGCACCCAGCGGTGGAATCCACGATTTGGTCGATGCGAGGCAGAGGGTAGGGAACCTTCGGACATGCTTTGTTGAGACCAGTGTAGTCTACACACATCCGCCATTTCCCCCCTTTCTTCCTCACAAGCACAGGGTTGGCAAGCCATTCGGGATGGAATACCTCTTTGATGAACCCTGCTGCCATTAGCTTGTGGATCTCTTCGCCAATCACTCTGCGCTTCTCCTCGTCGAATCGGCGCAGAGGCTGCCTGACGGGTCGGACTCCGGCCCGAATATCCAGCGAGTGCTCGGCGACATCCCTCGGTATGCCGGGCATGTCCGAGGGACTCCACGCAAAGACGTCGGCGTTTGCGCGGAGAAAGTCGACGAGCACTGCTTCCTATTTGGGGTCGAGCCCGGAACCGATCCGGACCTGCTTGGTGGTGTCGCCACTGGGGTCGAGAGGGACGGCCTTGACCGTCTCCGCTGGCTCGAAGTTGCCGGCGTGGCGCTTCGCGTCTGGCACCTCCTTGGAGAGGTTCTCCAGGTCGGCGATGAGGGCCTCGGACTCGGCGAGGGCCTCGGCGTACTCCACTCACTCCACGTCGCATTCGAACGCGTGTTTGTACGTGGGGCCGACGGTGATGACCCCGTTGGGGCCCGGCATCTTGAGCTTCAGGTAGGTGTAGTTGGGGACGGCCATGAACTTCGCGTAGCATGGCCTCCCTAGCACGGCGTGGTAGGTTCCTCGGAACCCGACCACTTCGAACGTCAGGGTCTCCCTTCGGAAGTTGGAGGGTGTCCCGAAGCAGACGGGGAGGTCGAGTCGCCCGAGGGGCTGGACGCGCTTCCCAGGGATGATCCCGTGGAAGGGCGCAGCGCCTGCTCGGACGGAGGACAGATCGACGCGCAGGAGCTTGAGGGTCTCGGCGTAGATGATGTTGAGGCAGCTGCCCCCATCCATCAGGACCTTGGTGAGCCTGACGTCGCCGACAACGGGGTCGACGACGAGCGGGTATTTCCCCGGGCTCGGCACATGGTCGGGGTGGTCGGCCTGGTCGAAAGTGATGGGCTTGTCGGACCAGTCTAGGTAGACTGGCGCCGCCACCTTCACCGAGCAGACCTCCCGGCGTTCTTGCTTGTGGTGCCGAGCCGAGGTATTCGCCGCATGCCCTCCATAGATCATGAAGCAGTCGCGGACCTCGGGGAACTCTCCTGCTAGGTGATCTTCGTTCTTGTCGTCGTCGCAGGCCCTGCCACCCTCGGCGGGTGGCCCGGCCCTGTGGAAGTGACGCCGAAGCATAACGCACTCCTCGAGGGTGTGCTTGACGGGCCCCTGATGGTAGGGGCACGGCTCCTTGAGCATCTTGTCGAAGAGGTTTGCACCTCCGGGGGGCTTCCGAGGGTTCTTATACTCGGCGGCGGCGACAAGGTCCGCGTCAGCGGCGTCGCGTTTCGATTGCGACTTCTTCTTGCCTTTCTTCTTGGCGCCGCGCGGAGCAGACGCCTCGGGAGCTTCTTCCGATGGGCGGCCCTGGGGCTGCTTGTCCTTTCGGAAGATAGCCTCGACCGCCTCCTGGCCAGAGGCGAACTTGGTGGCGATGTCCATCAGCTCGCTCGCCCTAGTGGGGGTTTTGCGACCCAGCTTGCTCACCAGGTCGCGGCAAGTGGTGCCGGCAAGGAACGCGCCGATGACATCCGAGTCGGTGATGTTGGGCAGCTCGGTGCGCTGCTTCGAGAATCGCCGGATGTAGTCCCGGAGCGACTCCCCCGGCTGTTGCCGGCAGCTTCGAAGGTCCCAGGAATTCCCGGGGCGCACGTATGTGCCCTGGAAATTGCCAGCAAAGGCTTGGACCAAGTCGTCCCAGTTGGAGATCTGCCCCGGAGGCAGGTGCTCCAACCAGGCGCGAGCAGTGTCGGAGAGGAACAGGGGGAGGTTACGGATGATGAAGTTGTCGTCGTCCGTTCCACCCAGTTGGCAGGCGAGGCGGTAGTCCGCGAGCCACAGTTCCGGTCTCGTTTCCCCCGAGTACTTCGTGATAGTAGTCGGGGGTCGGAACCGGGTCGGGAATGGCGCCCGTCGGATGGCCCGACTGAAGGCCTGCGGACCGGGTGGTTCGGGCGAGGGACTCCGATCCTCCCCGCTGTCGTAGCGCCCCCCACGCCTGGGGTGGTAGCCTCGGCGCACCCTTTCGTCGAGGTGAGCCCGACGGTCGCGTCGATGGTGCTCGTTGCCGAGGTGGCCCGGGGCCGCAGGCGCGGTGTTGCGCGTGCGCCCGGTGTAGACCGAGGCTTCCCGCATGAATCGGGAAGTCGCGGCATGAGGTTCCGAGGGATAACCTTGCCTTCGGGAGGCAGTGCTCTCGGCCCGCCGGGCCGCAGCGCCTTCCAGGAGATTCTTGAGTTCTCCCTGGATTCGCCGACCCTCGGTGGTTGACGGCTCCGGCATCGCGCGGATGAGCATTGCTGCGGTTGCCAGGTTCTGACCAACCCCGCTGGATGCGGGCGGCGGCCTAATCCTGACATCGTTGGCGACGCGGTGCTGGAGACCTTGGGGCAGGTGATGTATTTCTCCGGCCAGGGGTTGGCCCACCCATGCTTGTCCGACGTCCCGACGGATCGGCTCAAGCGCTCCTGTTCCCTCGTTGAGCCTGGCCTGCGCCTCGCGGACTTGCTCGAGTTGTGGGTCGTAACCCCCCGCCGGAGCGGGGACCACAGCTAGCTCCCGTGGGATGTCGGCGCGAGGCACCGGCCTAGGGAGATCACCGTCCTCCGGCATGCCAAGATGGTTGCCTTCGGAGGGATCCCCTAGCTCGATGTGGAAACATTCGTGGCTTGGGCCGCAGCTCTCGTCGCCAAGGCTGCGGCTTCCATCGGAACAGTCGGATAGGCAGTAGTCACATGCGGTCATGAAGTCCCGCACGGCACTGGGGTTGCCAAGTCCGGAGAAATCCCAACCGATGCTGGGATCGTCATCTTCCTCGGACCCAGAGGGCCCGTAGGTCGAGACGTCTGTCAGTCGGCCCCAAGGCGACCGCATACGGAACCTCAGTGGGGTTGCACTCGCCTCAATGAGGGCGCCCGCCAAAACGAGGTCGTTTGGCGGGTTGAGGCCGAGTCGAAATGACACAAGATGGGAGTTAGTCGGTACCTTTTGGTCGACGAGGAGCGACGTAGTCACATCGGGGACTGGTTGCACCGTCATCTCTGGTTCGAGGGCGACGTCCTGCAGGCTTTCCGCGAGCGCGCCGGCGTCGTCTTCTTGCTCGGGGTCAGCGTGCCGCGGGGGGACTGCGCTTGCCTCCGTCTTGAACGCGAGGTCGACGTCCGGCGTGCCTTCCGTCGGGGCGTGGGGGCGTCGATTCGCTCGACGGCCGACGAAGCGCGGCCTCCCACCTGGCCTTGACAGCCCCGCCTCCTCCTCCGTTGGCGGGGGAGAGAACGGAGCGAGCCCGAATGTTGCCCTTCCACCACGCGGGGAAGACGTTGTCGATTCCGCCGCCGGCGGGCGGGTTGTCGGCCGCCATTGTCGTAGTCGCGCGGCGGTGGAAGAAGTATCATGTCGTAGCTGCCGTCGAAGGACATGAACTCAAGAGTCCCGAAACAAAGCACCGTCCCGGGCCGGAGAGGTTGCTGGAGACTGCCCATCTGGAGCTTGACGAGGAGCTGTTCGTCAGCACGCAGCAGGCCCCTACCTGGCGCGCCAACTGTCGGCGTTTCGAGACAGGGGGGTCCCTAAGCCGACGAGTGAGTGTGCTGCGTGCCCCAGCCCAGATGGGTCGAGCGCGTGGGCGAGCGCGAAGGGGGGAGAGGCGAGGTGGCCGGAGTCGAGCGTGAGAGAGGTGGAAGTCCCGCGGCCTTCGTGTTCGTCCCGCGCCCAGGTCAGGTGCGCTTGCAGTAGGGGGGTTACAAGCGTCCACGCGGGTGAGGGAAGCGAGCGGCCCCAAGAGAGCGCCTGTCCCGTCCTCGGTCCCGCGCGGCCAACCTTCTCTAAGAAGGCCCTGGTCCTCCCTTTTATAGTCGTAAGGAGAGGATCCAGGTGTACAATGGGGGTGTAGCAGAGTGCTACGTGTCTAGCGGAGGGAGAGCTAGCGCCCTAGGTACATGCCAATGTGGCAGCCGGAGAGATCTGGGCACCCTGCTGGCGTGATGTCGTGGCTGTCGGAGGTGCGGCGGAGCCTGGCGGAGGGACAGCTGTTGGAGCGGTCGAGTCCCTGCTGACGTCGTCCTGCTTCCGTAAGAGAGCTGGGGGCCGCCGTCGTCATAGAGCTTGTGGAGCGCCATCATTGCCCCTCCGGCGGAGCTGGCCGGATGGGACGCCGGTCTTGTTCTCCGTGACCCGAGTCGATTCGGGGTAGGATGATGATGGCGCTTCATGTTGACGTGGCGGTCTGTGCCCTAGGCAGGGCGACGTGGGGGTTCCTCCGAAGCCGAGGTTGAGTCTGCCTTCCGTTGCCGTGGCCGAGCCCGAGCCATGGGGTCGGGCGAGGCGGAAGTCGTTCGGCCGAGGCCAGGGCGGAGTCCGAGCCCTGGGGTCGGGCGAGGCGGAGTTTCGTCGTCTTCCGGGTCTTAGCCTGAGTCCGAGCCCTGGGGTCGGGCGGAGCGGAGTTCGCCGTCTTCCGGGTCTTAGCCCGAGTCCGAGCCCTGGGGTCGGGCGGAGCGGAGTTCGCCGTCTTCCGGGTCTTAGCCCGAGTCCGAGCCCTGGGGTCGGGCGGAGCGGAGTTTCGTCGTCTTCCGGGTCTTAGCCCGAGTCCGAGCCCTGGGGTCGGGCGGAGCGGAGTTCGCCGTCTTCCGGGTCTTAGCCCGAGTCCGAGCCCTGGGGTCGGGCGGAGCGGAGTTCGCCGTCTTCTGGGTCTTAGCCCGAGTCCGAGCCCTGGGGTCGGGCGGAGCGGAGTTCGCCGTCTTCCGGGTCTTAGCCCGAGTCCGAGCCCTGGGGTCGGGCGGAGCGGAGTTCGCCGTCTTCCGGGTCTTAGCCCGAGTCCGAGCCCTGGGGTCGGGCGGAGCGGAGTTCGCCGTCTTCCGGGTCTTAGCCCGAGTCCGAGCCCTGGGGTCGGGCGGGGCGGAGTTCGCCGTGGCGCCTTTGGCAAGGCCTGACTGCCTGTCAGACTCACTCTGTCGAGTGGCACTGCAGTCGGAGTGGCGCAGGCGGCGCTGTCCTTCTGTCAGACTGGCCAGTGGAGCGGTGGAGTGACGGCGGTCACTTCGGCTCTGCCGGGGGCGCGTGTCAGGATAAAGGTGTCAGGCCATCTTTGCGTTAAATGCCCCTGCAATTTGGTCAGTCGGTGCGGCGATTTAGTCAAGGTTGCTTCTGAGCGAAGCCAAGGCCTCGGGCGAGCCGGTGATGTGTCCGCCATAAAAAGGGGGCCTCGGGCGAGACGGAAGTCTCTCGAGGTCGGCTGCCCTTGGCCGAGGCTAGGCTCGGGTGAAGCGTGATCGAGTCACTCGTGTGGACTGATCCCTAACTTAATCGTACCCATCAGGCCTTTGCAGCTTTATGCTGATGGGGGTTACCAGCTGAGAATTAGGCGTCTTGAGGGTACCCCTAATTATGGTCCCCGACATCAACCAAACCCAATGATTTGTTGAAGACCCTATACGCCTTTGTATTTGAGTCATAACCTAATAGAAACCCTTCTACAGCTTTGGGAGCAAATTTAGAAGTTCTACCTTTCTTCACTAGAATATAACACTTGCTCCCAAATACACGAAAGTAAGACACATTGGGTTTGTTACCGGTTAGCAGCTCATATGAAGTCTTCTTGAGGAGGCGGTGAAGATAGACCCTGTTGATGGCGTGGCAAGCCGTGTTCACGGCTTCCGACCAAAAACGCTCGGGGGTCTTGAACTCTCCAAGCATTGTCCTCGCCATATCGATGAGCGTCCTGTTCTTCCTCTCTACCACACCATTTTGCTAAGGTGTGTAGGGAGCGGAAAACTCGTGCTTGATCCCCTCCTCCTCAAGGAACTCCTCCACTTGAATATTCTTGAATTCGGACCCGTTGTCGCTCCTTATCTTCTTCACCTTGAGCTCAAACTCATTTTGAGCTCTCCTGAGGAAGCGCTTGAGGGTCCCTTGGGTTTTAGATTTATCCTGCAAAAAGAATACCCAAGTGAAGCGGGAAAAATCATCAACTATAACAAGACCATACTTACTTCCTCCTATGCTTAGATAGGCGACGGGTCCGAAGAGGTCCATATGAAGCATCTCCAAGGGTCTTGATGTGGTCATCACATTTTTGGTGTGATAAGAGCCTCTACAAATTTATCATGTTCTTCATACAACAAATCCTCTTGCTTTTCTAAAAGTCTATCTTTTTCATTCAAGGCATCAATTAACTCATTAATTTTGCCAATTTTAATTCTATCCAAACCTTTAAATAAACTAGAATAGTCTATCTCATCATCATCACTAGAATCATCTCTTGAAGAAGCATAAGTGGTATCCCGAGTACATACCTTCTTCTCCTTCGCCATGAGGCATGTGTGATGCTCGTTTGGGAAGAGGGATGACTTGTTGAAGGCAGTGGCGGCGAGTCCTTCATTGTCGGAGTCAGAGGAGGAGCAATCCTAATCCCACTCCTTTCCGGTATGTGCCTCGCCCTTGGCCTTCTTGTAATTCTTCTTCTTTTCCCTCTTGCTCCCGTGTTCCTGGTCACTTTCTTTACCGGGACAGTTAGCAATAAAATGACCAATCTTACCGCATTTGAAGCACGAGCGCTTCCCCTTGGCTTTGGTCTTGCTTGGCTGTCCCTTGCGACCCTTTAGCGCTGTCTTGAAGCGCTTGATGATGAGGGCCATTTCTTCATCATTGAGCCCGGCCGCCTCAACTTGCGCCACCTTGCTAGGTAACACCTCCTTGCTTCTCGTTGCCTTGAGAGCAATGGGTTGAGGCTCATTGATTGGACCATTCAGTGCGTCGTCCACGTACCTCGCCTCCTTGATCATCATTCGCCCACTTACGAATTTTCCAAGGACTTCTTCGGGCGACATTTTGGTGTACCTGGGATTCTCACGAATATTATTCACCAAATGTTGATCAAGAACGGTAAAGGACCTTAGCATTAGTCGGACGACGTCGTGGTCCGTCCATCGCGTGCTTCCGTAGCTCCTTATTTTGTTGATAAGGGTCTTGAGCCGGTTGTATGTTTGAGTTGGCTCCTCGCCCCTTATCATCGCAAATCGTCCAAGCTCGCCCTCCACCAACTCCATCTTGGTGAGCAAGGTGACGTCGTTTCCCTCATGAGAGATCTTGAGGGTGTCCTAGATCTGCTTGGCATTGTCCAAGCCGCTCACTTTGTGATACTCGTCCCTGCACAAGGATGCTAACAACACAGTAGTAGCTTGTGCATTTTTATGAATCTGTTCATTAATAAATATAGGACTATCCGAGCTATCAAACTTCATTCCATTTTCGACAATCTCCCATATGCTTGGATGGAGAGAAAACAAGTGACTACGCATTTTGTGGCTCCAAAATCCGTAGTCCTCCCCATCAAAGTGTGGAGGCTTGCCGAGAGGAATGGAAAGTAAATGTGAATTTGAGCTATGCGGAATACGCGAATAATCGAAAGAAAAGTTTGAGTTAACCGTCTTTCGTTTCTCGTAGTCGTAGTCGTAGTCGTCCTTTTGGGAGGAAGTAGACTCGTCGCTGTCGTCGTAGTAGACGATCTCCTTGATGCGCCTTGTCTTCTTCTTCTTCCCATCTTTCCGTTTATGGCCCGAGCCCGAGTCGGTAGGCTTGTCATCCTTCGGCTCATTGACGAACGACTCCTTCTCCTTATCGTTGATCACGATTCCCTTCCCCTTAGGATCCATCTCTTCGGGCGATTAGTCCCTTCGTGAAGAGAACGGCTCCGATACCAATTGAGATCACCTATAGGGGTGGTGAATAGGTGATCCTGTAAAACTTGAAAGTTAAGCCACAAAAACTTGGTTAAGTGTTAGCACAATAATAGCCAAGTGGCTAGAGAGGAGTCTCTACAAAACACAATAACCACAAGAGATCAATCACAGAGATGGCACGGTGGTTATCCCGTGGTTCGGCCAAGACCAACGCTTGCCTACTCCACGTTGTGGCGTCCCAACGGACGAGAGTTGCAATCAACCCCTCTCAAGCGGTCCAAAGACCCACTTGAATACCACGGTGTTTTGTTTGCTTTTCTTAATCCCGTTTGCGAGGAATCTCCACAACTTGGAGCCTCTCGCCCTTACACTTGAAGTTCACAAAGAAGCACAGAGCAAGGGAGGGATTAGCAACTCACACAAGACACTAAGATCACAGCGAATACACACACACAAGACCCAGACTTAAGCTCAAAAGACTAGCACACTAGAACGGAGCTTAAATCACTAGAATGTCGAACAAGTGCGTAAGAATGGAGTATGAGTGATCAAGAGTGCTCTAGGAATGCTTGGTGTCCTCCTCCATGCGCCTAGGGGTCCCTTTTATAGCCCCAAGGCAGCTAGGAGCCGTTGAGAGCAATCCTGGAAGGCAGATCTTGCCTTCTGTCGACTGGCGCACCGGACAGTCCGGTGCACTACCGGACACTGTCCGGTGCAGATCTCCTTCCTTATTTGGCGAAGCCGACCGTTGGAGTCTGAGAGCCGTTGGCGCACCGGACACTGTCCGGTGCACCAATGTGACCGTTGGCTCGGCCACGCGTCACGCGCGGAATCCTCGGCCGACCGTTGCCCCGGCTGACTGTTGACTCACCGGACAGTCCGGTGCACCACCGGACAGATCGGTGAATTTTAGCCGTACGCCGTTAATCATCTCCCGAGAGCGACGAGTTCGCCTGTGAACGACTCACCGGACAGTCCGGTGCGCCACCGGACCGACCGGTGAATTTTAGCCGTACACCTCCGTCGAAGTCCCGAGAGCAGCCTGTTAGCCAGAGCCAGCCTGGCGCACCGGACACTGTCCGGTGCTCCACCGGACAGTCCGGTGCACCCAGACCGAGCAGACTTTGGCTGAACAAAGCCATCTCATTTCCAATTCAATCTTTCATGTTTCCAGCACTTAGACACAATACATTAGTCCATAAAAACAATGTACTAAGTCTAGAAACATACCTTTTGACAAGATTTTCACTTTGTCCACCACTTTACATAGATTAGCATAAAAGCACTTGTGTTGGCACTCAATCACCAAAATACTTAGAAATGGCCCAAGGGCACATTTCCCTTTCAGAAGTGCGGCAGCCCCTGGCGCTAAAACTTTCTTCGGCGGCATGACGAAGGTCGGTGCTTGCCGAAGGTGGTCGAAAAAGGGTTCACCGGAGGTGGGCACCAATGTTGGGGACTTGTTTTCAAATACTATGAATTAAGAACAAGGCAACACAAGATGTTAAATGTTAAAGCCCTTCGTCCTTCGAAGCATTATTTTCCTTTGGATATAATGATCTTTAGGCGAAAGTCATGAAGGACATACCTTCATCATTGCAGTATATGTTAAATAAAAGAAGTGTATGACATATAGGAGACAATATACACAATCACATATCATTATTGATTCATTTTATATAATCATGGAAAGACAGGAACAATATTGAATTACAAAAGTACCTTTGGCTTGACAGAAGGCAAAAAGTACAAGCGTGACACATGAGTGATTACAAGTCAACGTGAACAGTACGGGGGTACTGTTCATCTATTTATAGGCACGGGACACAGCCCGTGCAAAATTACACCCATGCCCTTTACATTTGCTAATAACTTTAAGGTAATCCGCCGAGGTCTAAATAGCCTTTTCCCTTTTAAGTCGGTTCCCTTTCCTGTCGTTATGCCGAAGCTCCCTTGCACGTAGCTTTGGCACTGCGTCAACCTTCGTATTGTTTGTGCTTTTCCCACTGTGCGTTTCTGATCCGAGTCCGAAGGCACCTGTTCATATATTACACTCGGGAAATATTGTTAAATCATGTTTTTGAGAACCTTCGGAAGACGAAAGCCCCCAACACTAAATCTAAATCCAAGGTTGGCTCGAGGTAGAACATCTATCCCTAGCGCCTCGAATCAAACCTACAAAACAACCAAGAAAAGAAAGAGAATTAGTCAAGAACAGAGGGATTCAGGATCGGTATCCCTAACCCTAATCCTCAAATGAAGAACAGAGCGATCGGGGTTGAGTCCCCTAACCCTGTCCGATAGATCAGAACTAAGGAAGGGCTCAGATCGAAAACTCGAGTCGGCTTCTATAATGATTTGCTCTTGGGCAACAATCTATTAAGAAGTAGGGATTGTAAGTTAAGAAACTATTTTTGAGTGTAAGCAGCGAATAAGCATTAGATGAAGGGGAAGAATGTTAGGTTGATCTTATTTGGGCTCGACCAGAGAACCGAAACATACTTGTCACGTCCTAATCAAGGGCACAACAACCATATTGGTCGCAACCCCTCACACACCACGCTGAAAAATAGGAGAGGCCGACAATTGAATCAACGTTCATCGTACATTATCATCTTAACAACTGCACATATCTAATCCGCACTAGAGTAGTTAGTGAGGACAAGACTATCGTCACCCTGCATCGACTTGACGCCGACCTCTTCGAAGCTCTTTCAAAATTGACGACGCTCTATACCTACGGTATCCTTCTCATCTAGAAGGTATTTTTTCCTACCTTGATTCTAGGTTCATGGCTGGTTTGGAAGAAAGGGATTAGTAGGGAATGAGTGAGCTAAAATCCCTTACTATTTAAAATTGAATGAAAGTGATTTTAGCCCCCTCAATCTCCTTGCTCCTAAACACGTCCTTAAATTTTTTATGAGAGATCTTGCACAATATACATTAGGTGGTTCGTGTGGTCCAGAAGGGGCAGGATTAGGTTACCCTTTAGGCCTTGTTCGGTTACATCGGATTGTACCCGGAATCGTTCCGGCCAATCAAAGTTTATATAAATTAGAGAAGCAATCCGGCTCGGAATCGTTCCGACCCACCAATCCGACACAAACGAACAAGGCCTTACATAACTGCGTTCCATGCTAGAAGTCTCCGGAGTTTTCCTTGAGAAAGGGGCGAGGAGGACAGCTAATGCTGTCACGCTCAAACAGGTTGTACGTCGCAACTAATCCAGCCTGCGACAAGAATCTCAATTTGTAGGGTAGCTAGTAGTAGGGCCCGCTGTTCGTCCGTGCGTGATGCAATGCAATGCAAAGCAATGATTATATTCGCTGTTCTTGTTTGTTATTATCGCCAATCAAGTTTCCGAGCATCTCAATTGGCGGATCAGTACTACTACGAATTTTCTTTTTGAGAGGATAATGCAGCGAATGAATAGTGTCCATGCCAAATGTGTGCCTCATCATTTTTTTTCCGACTGGCAATTGTTGGCAGCTGGAAATACGTATGTCGAGGAAGCATGCCAGCAAGCATGGTGGCTTGAATTATTTCGAAACTTGTGATAAGTTTTTGTTTCGAAGAGTTAAAGAAAGAAGTCCTGACAGTCGCTAAAGACGAGGACAGCCGTGCTGACAGCGCATGCGTCGCAACTCCACAGCGTGCACTCGGCCATATCATTGGATTCATTTGTCTGTAGCTGCACGTATGATTGTGGTCATCTTCACAATAGGTCATCTGTTCATGACTTGTGCTTCGCTTGCATAGTTTCGTCTGATCCACCTAAGGGCTTGTTCGTTTCTGTCGGATTGCACCCGGAACCGTTCCAGCTAATCAAAATTTATACAAATTAGATAAGCAATTCGGTTAGGAATCGTTCCGATCCATCAATCCGACACAAACGAACAAGACCTAATTAATCCTCTGATCCACCTAATCCTCTGGACAAGTTGCTAGCCACAGTTTACGGCCATGTACCGCCCCACAACTAACGGCATGTTTGTTTCAGCTTATATATTATATAATCTGGATTATAATCTAAATTATATAATTCAGATTATAATCTAGATATATTATAATCTAGATGTAGTTGTTTGGTAGTTTAAATTATACAAATGTAGATTATTCATAAAAACAACAATATCCTTGTTTGTTTATTTAAGGTGAGAAAAGAATGATGATATATATTGTAATTTCTATTTACATAACTATGGATAGTGGGTTTTTTGTCAAAATAATCTCAAATAAGCTACTCTTGAGGAGATTATGAGATTATCATAATCTAGGTTTAGATTATATAATCTAAATTCATAATCTAGTTATTTGTTTACCTAATAGATTATTTGCGCTAGATTATATAATCTAGAGAGATTATAATCTAAAACAAACGGGACCAGTAACTGGAAGTAGCTAGCGGTTTTGTGTTTGTTCACAAACTGTAATATAAATAGCAACTGTAATCATTCACGCTCAGCGATAATAAGTTTGAATAAACTGATATCCGTTTTTAGTGTAGTATCTAATTATGTTAAACTTAAATAAATACGATTTAGCGTTATGTATTATATATTATATATCCGTTAGAACCAAACAGCTCAATCTTTTGTTTTTCACACCGACCATATAGAATAACCCTCCGACTGACCACTGACCACCAGTTCTGCTCTTGCGTGACATGATGATGAGGGGTTTAGTCGGTTGTGGGCGGCAAATTATATGCATAAAAACCTCTAACCAGAAGCTAAAACCCTTACCCCTTGCTAAATTAGTATTTTGTAATCAAGCGGCCGCTAAGCAAATAAACCATATCAAGGCGTCCTCCCGCGGCCCATATATATACACACACACACATCGGCTTTCCCATCTCCGGCCTCACACCGCAACCGCAAGCAAGCGAAGCGCAGAGCCTGCCTGACCAGAGCTAGCTGAGCTACAGCCAACAGCAGCTGGTCTGACTGACATGGCGAAGGACATCGAGGCATCGGGGCCCGAGGCGGGCGAGTTCTCGGCCAAGGACTACACCGACCCTCCGCCGGCGCCGCTGATCGACGCGGAGGAGCTCACCCAGTGGTCACTGTACCGCGCGGTCATCGCCGAGTTCATCGCCACGCTGCTCTTCCTCTACATCACCGTGGCCACCGTGATCGGGTACAAGCACCAGACGGACGCGTCGGCGTCGGGCCCCGACGCGGCGTGCGGCGGCGTCGGCATCCTCGGCATCGCTTGGGCCTTCGGCGGCATGATCTTCATCCTCGTCTACTGCACCGCCGGCATCTCAGGTATACGGACGTACGGTGCGCGCGGTGGCCGCTCGCCGCCGTTGCACGCAGCGTGTGCGCGTCTGCGTGTTTATTTATGTCATGTCAGTGTGTGTCACTGACACGTAGATGCATGCGCGTGCAGGTGGGCACATCAACCCGGCCGTGACCTTCGGCCTGTTCCTGGCCAGGAAGGTGTCCCTCGTCCGCGCGCTGCTCTACATCATCGCGCAGTGCCTGGGCGCCATCTGCGGCGTGGGCCTCGTCAAGGGCTTCCAGAGCGCCTACTACGTGCGCTACGGCGGCGGCGCCAACGAGCTCAGCGACGGCTACTCCAAGGGCACCGGCCTCGCCGCCGAGATCATCGGCACGTTCGTGCTCGTCTACACCGTCTTCTCCGCCACCGACCCCAAGCGCAGTGCCCGTGACTCCCACGTTCCGGTGAGCACATAATACACACACAGCTAATTCGATTACGCTACACTGCTCATAATTAATACAGTACTAGTAGAACGATAGTGAACTGTTACGTACTGTTAGTGGACAAATATAAGTACTCGCCGATGGTCGATGCTAAAGACCACTATACCAGATGAAGTGAGTTTGAGAAGCCAGAAACGGATGTCGTTAAGTAGAGCCTGCAGAAACGAGGATGAAGTGAGTTGAGAAAGGACTTCAAGCATGTTGGGTTCGCTACCTAAGTTGATACATTTTGCCTAATTTTTCTGTCTAAGTTTAGTATTCAATTCGGACGACTAACCTTATGCAAAGTGTGACACATTTAGCCACAAACCAAACATACCTTCATCTGTCCTTTCAAAGACACGTAGAGCCTGAATTTCGGAGACACGTAGAGTCTGAATTTCTACTGCTTAGTTCATACTGAATGTAGCAAGGAGCATATAGCAAAGCTGTGCAGGGCACGTGATACGACAGAAATGGTCCCAAATCCCAGCTGTGTGCAGAGCTCTCAAAATCAGGCGCATGTGAAGATGTATCTCGATGCCGGATCCCGGGCGCATGCATGAATCGGTACTGCATATGCCAATAAGCAGATCGATAGGAAGACTTGTAGGCAGCCGTGTCTTCAGTTGTCCCCGTCTTAATCGCTGCGCCCTCTACAGCGAAGGTTTGGTGGCCATCGATTCGCAAATGATTGTTGGGCTACTTCATGCGGATATAAAAGTGCAGCAAGGGTGCAAGATTCCAAGAAAACTTCTGGTCGAATGGTTGCTTGTTTTGCCTTCAGACTTGGTGACACATCCCTTTCTAGCTAGCTAGCTAGGGGGCGCCTGCGCTAGAGAACCACGCGATTTCAAAATCCTGTCATATATATATTTTTTTCTTGGGCACATTTAAAACGATACGTTTTGTCAGTAGCTGTTCGGATGGTGATGCTGTTGTGGATCACCGTTAAGAAAATTGCGATGATGCGATTGGTCGGCAAGCTAATAAAACTATAAATATTTTTTACTAAGTTTTGTTTTCCTTGGATCTATATATGCAGGTGCTAGCTCCTCTCCCAATTGGGTTCGCCGTGTTCATGGTGCACCTGGCCACCATCCCCATCACCGGCACCGGCATCAACCCGGCGAGGAGCCTGGGAGCCGCGGTCATCTACAACAAGGACAAGGCCTGGGACGACCAAGTACGTCGTCCACCTATCAGTACCCACTAACTAAATGATGACATATGCACCCACTTAACGGCAATATATACTAACTCATCCCTTGCCACACCCTCACTTACCTACCTTACCGACACCTAAAAGATGCCAACGCCTGTTTGTGAACTGCTTACTACTGCCAGCCCTGCTGTCGCACACCTTGGCTGGGTCAAGCCGAGCGTCTGGCAACACAATAATCAAACAAATCTTTACAAGATAATATTTAGCAATTAAGCAAGTAAACCAACTGCTTAGGATAATATTAGCAATATTGACTTACAATATCGTTTGTGCATTCCTCTTGCAGTGGATCTTCTGGGTGGGCCCACTGATTGGCGCCGCCATCGCCGCCGCCTACCACCAGTACGTGCTGAGGGCCAGCGCCACCAAGCTCGGGTCCTACCGGAGCAACGCCTAAGTTCCGCCCGGACGCGCCAGGAGCTGGGCACCGTTCCGATTCTGTTCCTCCACATGACGCCCTGTTCTGTTTCCGTGTGGCCAGGACTCCGCTCGCTCGCTGCTGTTTTCTACTTCGGACCAAAGTGTGACATATCTTTGCTTTCTGTATATGTATGTAGGAATGCATCATGTAAGGAGAATTTGGAATACAATTGCGTGAGTTTTTATCCGATCACAATCTATTGAGTAGTGGAATAAAAAAAAAGTCATGTCCTTTCTTTAAAAGAATGAACTTATGAAAGTAAAGAAAAGAACCTCACGAGGAACTTCGTAGGTGTTGGGCTTACGGCCCAGTTTGGTAAGCCCATCGGGGGCTCGGGTTCCGTCTCTCCTCTGCTGTACTGGCGATTGAAGCGGCCGAGATGAAGCAGTTAGGCCCAGCATAATGCACAAACATACGACCGGAAGGACACCGGTCGCCGGGCAGTCGGAAGAGACGTGGCGGCGGTGGCCATGGCCCGCCCATTCCGCCCGCCTGCACTACACTCATCGGCAGCTACGTCCATGCCGAATTCTCTAGTGTTCGATGTGACGCACACGCACAGGTATGCGCAGGGTCCATCGACCTCGTGTCCCCGTCATGACTGAAGATGTAGCCTAAAGTGGATCTGTGGGAAATGGAGTGGCGCGAGAGGATGGTCAAATGAGGTCAGTCAGGCAATTTCTATTTCGCTGTTATGGAGTTGGTAATCGAGTCTGTAATGGAGTTGTGGGCTGTTTAGGCCGTATTAGTGTCGTCTTGGGCCGTAAATAATAGGTCAGAGGAGTTCGGTGTGCCTATAAGTATTGCACTCGTCGTCTTGTGCCAGACATGGAAAATCAGAAAAGAAATCTAATCAGTTTGAATTACCCAACCACTTACCTCTGTTCTTCTCTGCTTGTTCTTGCGTCTCACGTCGCGATGATCTCCACCACTAGCCAAGGGTCGTGACTAGTGGTACCAGAGCCATCAGTCTTCGGAGGAGAGCACCACGGCGCCATCTACCAAGCCGTCGGTGCAAACACAGCTGATTCTGGAAGCCATGGCGGGAGTTGAGGAGAAAGGAGGAGCGTTGGGAGCGCGTGATGACGGCGGTGGAGCGTCTGACTGGCAAGATGGAAGGCTGATGAGGATCGGGCGCTCATGGCTCATCAACTGCAGGAAACTGAGAAAGTTGTCTCGCGTCTTCGACTCGAGTTGCTGGCGAAGGATTTGGAAGGTAACGAATCCAACTCTAAGCGAGAAAATCATGTTCATCGCTGGGATGAGAGGGGCTGAGGATTTGGCAGGGAAGGAGGTAGAGAACGGAGGGAGCAATGGGGTGAAGGAAGGGAGTTCAGGCCCAGTTCTCTACCGAAGTGGTCGTTTCCAAACCAACTGCAATGGAATATTTCACAGTTTATTAGGTGCCCGAGTGGATCTGGGCAAGCACTGCCTCGATGCACATGGAGGGAAATGCGTCGAAGTGGCTGCAGGTGTATAAACTAAAACATGGTTTGGGAGACTAGGAGCAGTTCACCCATGCGGTGACGGAGAAGTTTGGGGTGGAAGAGTACCCTCATGCCATGAGAGCGTTAGTCAATGTGAAACAATAGCATGGGGTAGAAGAATACTCTCAGGCTTTCAATGATATCAGATATGCAGCTACCTTGCATAATTCGGAGTTGGATGAAACTTTGTTTGTGACCCACTATGTGAGGGGTTTGAAGCCTGACACCCAAGATAGTGGATAAGGCCATGAGATTAGCTCAATTATATCAAGAAATTGCCGAGAAGAATAGGATGAGAAGTCATAGGGGGTTATGGGGATCAAGACTTAGGCAATGGGGAGTAGAAGTGGGATCCTGAATCCTGAATTGAGTAAGGAAAGACAGTTAAGAGATTATAGAAGGGCCAATGGGCTATGTTACATATGTGGAGACAAATTTGAACCTGGGCATCAAGCCAAATGTCCCAAGAGAGTAGTGACTCAAATACATCAGTTGACAGTGGAGGATATGAGCACAATTCTAACTGATGAAGTGTTGCTAAAGCTAGAACAGGAGGAGGAGCATATAGTGGAAGGATTACATCAGCTGTCCTGGAATGCCATAAAGGGGACAGAGTGTGATGGTTGTATGAGGATGCAATCTCTGATCCAAGATCAGGTGCTGTTTATGTTGATTGACTCCGGTAGCTCCACTACTTTTATTAGTCAGAGAATGGTGACTAAACTGGGGTTGAGCACAGAAGACTGCCCTCCTGTGAAGGTGAAGGTAGCTAATGGGGAGATCATGGTGTGTGAAAAAAATGTCAGAGAGGTGAAGTGGAAGGCTGGGGGCATGTCTATAGAACTGCCATGAGGGTGTTGGCATTGGAGGCTTATGATGTGATATTAGGGTATGACTGGTTGAAACAACATAGCCCAATGCATTATGACTGGATCAACAAGGTGCTAACCTTCTGTGATCAGGGGGTGAAGGTCAGACTACAGGGGGATGTAGACCTAAAGAGGGAGGTGCAACAGGTGTCTGTGTTGCAGTTAGAGAAGTGGGTGAAGGGAGATGAAGTATGGGTGTTTGTGATGTCAGAGGAGGTTAAAGGAGAGGAAGATGTGGCTGGAAATGAGACACTAACAGTAATTCTGGAAGAGTTTGAGGATGTGTTTGCTGTGCCCACCCAGTTGCCTCCCACTAGACCATATGACCATCATATCCCACTTTTGCCAGGTTCTATACCAGTGAATTCCAGACCCTACCGGTATTCACCACATCATAAAACTGAGATTGAAAAGCAAGTGTCTGAACTATTGGCTGCTGGTTTGATAGTCCCTAGTGTGAATCCTTTTGCCTCTCCTGTGTTACTGGTGCAAAAAAGGATGGAAGTTGGAGGCTCTGTGTGGATTACAGAAAATTGAATGACATGACAATTAAGAACATATTTCCAATGCCTCTGGTAGAGGAGATATTAGATGAATTAGCTAGAACTAAATTCTTCACAAGTCTTTACATGACCTCAAGTTATCACCAGATCCGAATGGGGGCTGAGGATGAGTTCAAAACTGCCTTTAAGACACACCATGGTCATTATCAGTTCAGGGTGATGCCATTTGGGCTCACCAATGCTCCAGCTAGTTTTCAGTGTGCCTTGAATTCGGTATTGCAGAGTTTCCTCAGAAAATTTGTGATGGTTTTCCTAGATGACATACTCATTTACAGTTCCAGTTTGGATGCTCATTTGCAACATATCAGTCTGGTTTTGGATAAGTTGAGAGAACATCAGTTTTATCCGAAAAGGAGGAAATGTTCATTTATGAAATATGAACTGAAGTATCTGGGGCATGTGATTTCAAGAGAAGGGGTATCTACTGACCCTAGTAAAACTGAAGTAATGTTGAACTAGCCCTAGCCCAGGAATGTCACTGAGCTTAGGGGATTTCTTGGCCTCACAGGTTACTACAAAAGATTTGTGAAGAACTATGGGTTGTTGGCTAAACCTCTCACAAAGCTGTTGCAAAAACAGCAAGGGTTTGCATGGTCTGAAGAAGCTCAGGTAGCTTTTGAAAACTTGAAACAAGTTATGGCCTCTACTCCAGTTCTGGCTTCACCAAGGTTTGACTTGCCTTTCATAGTAGAAACTGATGCATCAGATACAGGATTGGGGGTTGTTCTGATGCAACAAGGCAGACCAATAGCCTTCATCAGCAAGGCATTAGGTGAGAAGAACAAACATCTTTCAATTTTGAGAAGGAGTTTTTGGCTCTGATCCTAGCAATGGACAGGTGGAGACAATATTTGCAGAGGGGTGCCTTTGTGAAAGGGAAATAGTCTCAATATTTCCTACAATCGATTTTGGTGTTTGACGGCCATCACAAACCTTGTGGACTAACCAGTTTGCCCAGTTGATCATTTCACAGGTGCATAAGTTCATCTACAACCATTCTAAGTCGAATGTCCAGAATATCTTAGATTATTCCGGACAGGAGAAGCTTTTTTGGAAAAACACCTACGCGCGGACCGTCCGGGCCCTTGCGGCGGACCGTCCGCGGCACCAAGGTGACCCTCGGACAGGAACACTGCAAAAACACAAGTCTACACTACGGACCGTTCGACGGAGAAGCGAGCACCGTGCGAGACCAAGCGTGGACCGTCCGGTCGGTGAAAACCAGAAAACCCCGAAGGTGACGGGTTCGGTAAAATGTAATTTTAGCGTCCTCGCGGACCGTCCGGGGTGCACGACCGGACCGTCCGTGGCTGCTTTATCTGACATCTGACGACGCATTAAATGCTTTATAGCCGTTACTGCTGACCGTTGCGATTTTAGCCGTTGATGTGTAGGGGCGGACCGTCCGGACCAGGGGCGTGGACCATCCGCGGTCGGCAGAAAGGGAGCAACGGCTAGGAAGTGTTTGGGGGCTATAAATACAACCCCAACCACCTCCATTCACTACACCCAAGCACTCCAATCTTTCACATTCAATACAAGAGCTAGCAATCCATTCCAAGACACAATCAAAGCTTCCAATCTCTCCAAGTTCCACAATTGAGACAAGTGATCATTAGTGATTAGTGACTTGAGAGAGAGAGTGATCTGTGTGTTATTTGTCGCTCTTGTCACTTGGCTTTTGCAATCGTGCTTTCTTCTTTTCCCATCCTTATTCTCAAGTGACTTGTAAACAAAGCAAGAGACACCAAGTGTGTGGTGGTCCTTGCGGGGTCTAAGTGACCCTTTGATTAAGGAGAAAGCTCACTCGGTCTAGGTGACCGTTTGAGAGAGGGAAATGGTTGAAAGAGACCCAGTCTTTGTGACCACCTCAATGGGGACTTGGTTCTTTGGAACCGAACCTCGGTAAAACAAATCACCGTGTTCATCCACTTTATTTCTTGGTTGATTTGTTTTCCCTCTCTTTCGGACTCAGATTTAATTCTAACGCTAACCCCGGCTTGTAGTGTGTGCTTAAGTTTGTAAATTTTAGATTCCACCTATCCACCCTGCCCTCTAGGCGACTTTCAATTGGTATTAGAGCCCGGTACTTCATTTAGAGTGTAACCACTCGAAGTGATGTCGGGAGGATCTGCCAAGAGGGAAATGGAAACGGGCACAAGCCACGGGAAGGCTCCATCAAGGGAGTTCAGCGCAAAAGGAAGGGAGGAATCTCCTCCCCACGTCAAGTCGCATCGGAGTGGCGACAAGAAGAAGAAGATGAAGAAAGTGGTCTACTATGAGACCAATTCTTCGTCGCCATCCACCTCCGGCTCTGACACGCCGTCCGTCACTTCTAAGCGCCATGAGCGCAAGAAGTTTAGTAAGATCCCCCTACACTATCCTTGCATTTCTAAACACACTCCTTTACTTTTCGTCCCACTAGGCAAACCACCAGTTTTTGATGGTGAAGATTATTGTATGTGGAGTGATAAAATGAGGCATCACCTAACCTCACTCCACGCTAGCATATAGGACATTGTTGAGTTTGGAGCGCAGGTACCATCCGTGGGGGATGAAGGCTATGATTCGGACGAGGTAGCCCAAATCCAACACTTCAAACTCCCAAGCCACTACTATACTCCTCGCCTCTCTATGTCGAGAGGAGTATAATAAAGGGTTGAAGAGCGCCAAGGAGATTTGGGACGTGCTTAAGACCACACACGAAGGGGATGAGGTGTCCAAGATCACCAAGCGGGAGACGATCGAGGGGGAGCACAGTTGATTCAACCTCAACCAAGGAGAGTAGCCACAAGCAATATACAACCGGCTCAAGACCTTGGTCAATCAAGTGCGCAACCTCGGGAGCACCAAATGGGATGACCATGAAATGGTCAAGGTTATTCTTAGATCACTCGTATTTTGTAATTCTACTCAAGTTCAATTAATATGTGGTGATCCTAGATATAAGCTAATGTCTCCCGAGGAAGTGATAGGAAAGTTTGTGAGCTTTGAGTTGATGATCAAAGGCTCCAAACAAATCGTCGAGCAAGGCAGCACCTCCACTCCCAAGGTGCAACCCGTCGCATTCAAAGCGACGGAAGAAAAGAAAGAAGAGTTTACACCAAGTAGGCTCCCCATCGACGCCTCCAAGCTCGACAACGAGGAAATGGCGCTCATCATCAAGAGCTTCCGCCAAATCCTCAAGCAAAGGAGGGGGAAGGATTACAATCCCCGCTCCAAGAAAGTGTGCTACAAATGTGGTAAGCCTGGCCATTTTATCGCTAAATGCCCTATGTCTAGTGATAGTGACAGGGACAACAACAAGAAGGGAAAGAGAAAGAGAAAGGAGAAGAAGAAGTACTACAAGAAGAAGGGCGGTGATGCCCACGTGTGTCGGGAATGGGACTCCGACGAGAGCTCCACCGACTCATCCTTAGACGAGGATGCCGCAAACATCGCCGTCAACAAGGGACTCCTCTTCCCTAACGTCGGCCACAAGTGCCTCATGGCAAAGGACGACAAGAAAAAGAAGGTACAAGCTAGAACCACCCCCAAGTATACTACATCTAGTGATGAGGGTAGTTCTAGTGATGATGAAGATAACTTGCTTAGTCTTTTTGCCAACCTTAACATGCAACAAAAAGAAAAATTGAATGAATTGATAGGTGCTATTCATGAGAAGGATGAACTCTTGGATAGCCAAGAGGAATTCCTTATTAAGAAAAATAAAAAGTATGTTAAGGTGAAAAATGCTTATGCTCAGGAAGTAGAGAAAAATGAAAATTTGACTAAGGAACTTAGCATTTGCCATGACACTATTTCCAACCTTAGAACTGAGAACGCTAATTTATTTGCTAAGGTTGAGAAGTTAAATGCTTGTGATGATTCAATTGTCAATCTTAAAAATGAAAATACTAGTTTGATTGCTAAGATTGATAAATTGAATGAATCAATTTCTAGCCTTAGGGATGAAATTCTAGATTAATTTCTAAGGCTAAAGATTTAAATGTTTGCAATAATGCTGTTTCCATTCTTAGAAATGAGAATGCTATTTTAAATGCTAAGATTGATGAATTAAATGTTTGCAAACCTTCTACATCTAGTGTTGATCATGTTACTATTTGTACTAGATGTAGAGACATTAATGTTGATGTTATTCATGATCACCTAGCTTTAATTAAACAACAAAATGATCACATAGCTCAACTAACTGCCAAAATCAATGAGCATGAGATAGAAAATGAAAAATTTAAATTTGCTAGAAGCATGCTCTATAATGGGAGACGCCCTGGCATTAAGGATGGCATTGGTTTCTAACAGGGAAGCAATGTCAAAATTAATGCCCCTAAAAGATTGTCTGACTTTGTAAAGGGAAAGACTCCCATGGCTCAGGATAACGAGGGTTACATTTTATATCCTACTGGTTATCCTGAGCACAAGATTAGGAAAATTCATGCTAGGAAGTCTCATTCTGTTTCCCATCATGCTTTTATGTACAAGAATGAGACATCTAGCTCTAGGCATTCTACCCATGTTAAAATGCCTAAAAAGAAAACTCCTACTGCATCAAATGAACCTAATGTTTCATTTAAGACTTTTGATGCTTCATATGTGCTTACTAACAAATCAGGCAAAATAGTTGCCAAATATGTTGGGGGCAAACACAAGAGCTCCAAGACTTGTGTTTGGGTACCCAAGGTGCTTGTTTCTAACATCAAAGGACCCAAGACCGTTTGGGTACCTAAGAACAAGGCCTAAATTGTTTTGCAGGTTTATGCATCCGGGGGCTCAAGTTGGATTATTGATAGTGGATGCACAAACCACATGACAGGGGAGAAAAGGATGTTCTCCTCCTATGAGAAAAACAAAGATCCCCAAAGAGCTATCACATTTGGGGATGGAAATCAAGGTTTGGTCAAAGGACTTGGTAAAATTGCTATATCACCTGACCATTCTATTTCCAATGTTTTTCTTGTAGATTCTTTAGATTACAATTTGCTTTCTGTATCTCAATTATGCAAAATGGGTTACAACTGTCTTTTTACGGATATAGGTGTTACTGTTGTCGGGTACCGTAATTAGGGGTACCCCAATACTCCTAAGCATGGCTAAAAACATCTTCAAAATAGACCGTAAAGGCTGGTAGGCACAGCTCAAAGTTAAAGCCTCATCTACCAAGGGACGCGATCTCGTCTCGCCCGAGCCCGGCCTCGGGCAAGAACAGTAGTCCTGGACGGATTCACGCCTCGCCCGAGGGCCTCCTCAGGCAGCGAGCACACCCCCGGCTCGCCCGAGGCTAAGCTCGGGCAAACTTTGTCGTATAGCAACCTCGGCCAAATCGCCTTACCACCGACCGTATCGCATGCGCATTTAATGCAGGGATCACCTAACACCTTATCCTGACACGCGCGCCTCAGTTAGCAAGGTCGAAATGACCGCAGTCACTTCGCCCCTTTACTGATCGTTCTGACAGAAAAACAACACTATTCACCCCGTTCCGACTACTGTGCCAACCACCAGGGTAAGACTAACAAGAGTAAGTCACGGCCTCTCCCGAGTTCAGCCTCGGGCACAACAGGGAGCTCCGCCTCGCCCGACCCCAGGCCTCGGCCTCAGCCTCAGCCTCGGGAGAAGGTCTCCGCCTCGCCCGACCCCAGGCCTCGGCCTCAGCCTCGGCCTCGGGAGAAGGTCTCCGCCTCGCCCGACCCCAGGCCTCGGCCTTAGCCTCGGCCTCGGGAGAAGGTCCCCGCCTCGCCCGACCTCAGCCTCGGCCTCGGGAGGAGTCACAACCTCTCCTGACCTCAGCCTCGGCCTCAGGAGAAGTCACCGCCTCGCCCGACCTCGGCCTTGGACCGACTACGCTATAGGGGATACATCATTACCCTACCTCTAGCTAGCCGCCTCAGGCTACGAAGGAACAAGACTGGTGTCACATCTAGATTACTCTGGCAACAGGCAATGATGGTTCCCTGCATGCGTCCATGATGTCGATTGTTCTCAGCTCTCTACGAAGGCAAAGAAACGTCAGCAGGACCCAGGGCCGCACCGCCAGCTACGCTTCTACAGGGCTCAAGCACTTCTCCGCCGGCCACGTTAGCACATAGCTACACCCCCATATGTACAGCTGGACCATCCCCTTGTATCTATAAAAGGGGATGCCCAGGGCCTTCCCAAGGAGGGAGGGGGAAAAAAGGGGGCTAACTCAGACGGCTCACCTTAAGGCCAAACCCTCTCTCACGAAGCTTGTAACCCCTACTACGAGCACCCCGGTGCAAGATAACATAAGCCTCGTCCCCCCTCTTATGTCTCATCTTGCATCAATCCATCTGGGTAGGGACACGCAGTGTCAAATTCACTAGTCGATTGAGGGTCCGCGCGGGTCCAAAACGCCAACAGTTGGCACACCAGGTAGGGGCTCGCTGCGTGTAAACAACACTTTCCCGTGAGGTTCCAGATGGACAATCTTCAGTAGCCTCTTCAGCCTGGGACCGTGCTCCGCTTTGGGAGTCTCGAGTTCATGTCCCTCGACGGTAGCTACGACATGATACTCCTCCCACCACAGCATGACACCGACAACGGTCGTCGGCCTGCCCGGCGGAGGCGAACCCGACGACGACATCTCCCTAGGGCGGAAGAACACTCGGGTCAACCCCACCACCCTCCTCGCTGAAGGAGACGGGGACGGGGCCACCATGGCCAGGCAAGGGGCGGCACCTCGTCAGCTGTCGGGCCAGAGCAGGTTAACGGTGCCGGCACCCCAGCGGGGGACATGTCGGGCATTAGCCTTGCACCTGAGACAACGACAGGCGACGCTTCCCCACAAAATGCCAGCCCTAGGTGGACTGATGATGCCAGCACCCTTGCGAGGGACTTGTCGGGCATCAGTCTCGCGCCTGAGACAGCGACACGTCTCATCTCCACCACGACTTCACCACCGTCCACCAACCAGAAGGTACCATCAGTTTTTCGTCCTGTTCTTTTCAGATTCAGCTTCGATCCGCCAAGCGACCCCACTTCGGCAAGCGCTTTCGCAAGGGCATATCCTGACTTTCCGAGGTACCATATGTGGTCAACTTGGGACCTACTGACGGCCGTCTCAACCTCCGGACCCGCGGGTTCCGAGGAAGAGGACAAACCCGACTTCAGTTGGGATTTCTCCAGACTCCGTGATCCCAGTGCCATGCGAGACTTCATATCCGCATGTGACCACTGCCTCTCCGGCTGCTCTGACGATGGCCACAGCCTTGACGACGAGGGTTGCGACCCAACTCGCGAGTGTTTCCACATCGATTAGGGGGATCACGACGAAGACAACCACCTCGGCATGCCAGGAAACGATGATGCCCCTGTGCCTACGTCTCGCGTTGAGATCCCACGAGAGCTAGCTATGGCCTAGGTCCCTACGGGGGGTCAGGGCACACAGCTCGAGCAACTCCGCAAGATGCAGGCCAAGCTCGACGAAGAAACAGGGCAACTTGTGAAGCTCCGACAAAACCTCGAGCAAGAGTGGGCAGGCCGAGCACTCGCCGGAGGAGCGCGTCATCGGGCCCGGGACGCCCAGCGCCGTATTATTGACGATGCCAGGGCAAGGCTACCCCCGGCCTTCAACGGGGCCGGCCAGAACCCAGCTGCAGCGGCAATGTTACTTCGAACAATGCCAGAGCCATCCACCACCGAGGGGCGACGTATCCAGGGCAAACTCAAGGACCTCCTAGAAAATGCCATAGCCCAACGAGCCGAGAGCTCTGCCTCCCGAAGGCGAGGATGCCCCTCGGAGCATCACACAGCGTCCTCCCGACACATGCGCGAGGCCTCGGCCCACACCGAGCACACAGGAGACGAGACACCTGCAGCCCGGGATCGCCTCGACGACGAGCAACACCGCCGCGACCGTTGAGCCCGCCTCGAGGAAAAGGTACGCCGAGGCTACCACCCCAGACGCGGGGGACGCTACAATAGTGAGGAGGATCGGAGCCCCTCGCTCGAATCACCAGGTCCGCGGGTCTTCAGCCGGGCCATACGACGGGCGCCATTCCCGGCCCGGTTCCAAGCCCCGACTACCATTACCAAGTACTCAGGGGAGACGAGGCCGGAGTTGTGGCTCACGGATTACCGGCTGGTGTGCCAGTTGGGAGGGACGGACGACGACAACCTCATCATCTGCAACCTTCCCCTTTTCCTCTCCGACGCTGCCCGGGCCTGGCTGGAGCATCTGCCTCCTGCGCAGATCTTCGACTGGGATGACCTAGTCAAGGCCTTCGCTGGAAATTTCCAAGGTACGTACGGGTGCCCTGGGAGCTCGTGGGATCTCCGGAGCTACCGCTAGCAGCTAGGGGAATCCCTGCGAGAGTACATCCGGCGGTTTTCAAAGCAGTGCACCGAGTTGCCTAACATCACCGACTCGGACGTCGTCGGAGCATTCCTCGCCGGCACCACTTGCCGGGACCTGGTAAGCAAACTGGGACGCAAGACACCCAACAAGGCGAGCGAATTGATGGACATAGCCACCAAGTTTGCCTCTGGTCAGGAGGCATTCGAAGCCATCTTCCGGAAGGACAAGCAGCCTCAGGGAAGGCAGAAGGAAGACATCCCCGAGGCGTCCGTCCAGCGTGGCACGAAGAAGAAGACCAGGAAGAAGGCGCAAGCAAAACACAACGCCGTTGACGCGGATCTCATCGCTGCTGCCGAGCACAGGAATCCTCGGAAGCCTCCCGGAGGGGCCAACATGTTCGACAAGATGCTCAAGGAGTCGTGCCCCTATCACAGGGGTCCGGTCAAGCACACCCTTGAAGAGTGCGACATGCTCCGGCGTTACTTCAACAAGGCTGGACCCTCGGCGAAGGGTGGCAAGGACCAAGGCAACAACAAGAAAGGAGGCAACAGGGAAGAAGAGTTCCCAGAGGTCCACAACTGCTTCATGATCTACGGTGGGCAAGTGGCGAATGCCTCGGCTCGACACCGCAAGCAAGAAAGCTGGGAGGTCTGCTCGGTGAAGGTAGCGACGCCAGTCTACCTAGACTGGTCTGATAAACCCATTACCTTCGACCAAGGCGACCACCCCGACTACGTACTGAGCCCAGGAAGGTACCCACTTGTCGTCGACCCTGTCATCGGCAACGCTAGGCTCTCCAAGGTCCTCATGGACGAAGGTAGTAGCCTCAACATCATCTACGCCGAGACCCTAGAGCTCTTGGGGTTGATCGGTCCACGATCCGGGCCGGTGCAGCACCCTTTCACAGGATTGTCCCCGACAAGCATGTCCTGCCCCTTGGGCAACTTGATTTGCCCGTCTGCTTCGGAACTCCCTCCAACTTCCGAAAGGAAACCCTCACTTTCGAGGTAGTCGGGTTCTGAGGGACCTATCACGCGGTGTTGGGAAGACCATGCTACACCAAGTTCATGGCCATCCCCAACTACACGTACCTCAAGCTCAAGATGCCAGGCCCCAAGGGAACCATCACCGTCGGATCCACATACCGCCACGCTTACGAGTGCGACGTGGAATGCATGGAGTATGCCGAAGTCATCGCCGAATCCGAAGCCCTCATCGCCGACCTGGATTGCCTCTCCAAAGAGGCGCCCGACGCGAAGCGGCACGTTGGCAACTTCGAACCAGCCGAGGCGGTTAAATCTGTCTCTCTCGACCCCAGCAACGACGCCAGTAAGAAAGTCAGGATCGGCTCCGAGCTCGACCCCAAATAGGAAGCAGTGCTCGTCGACTTTCTCCGCGCAAACGCCAAAATTTTTGCGTGGAGTCCCTCAGACATGCCAGGCATACCGAGGGATGTCGCCGAGCACTCATTGGACATCCGAGTCGGTGCCCGACCCGTGAAACAGCACCTGCGCCGTTTTGATGAAGAAAAGCGCAGAGCCATAGGCGAGGAGGTCCATAAGCTAATGGCTGCAGGGTTCATCAAAGAAGTATTCGATCCAGAATGGTTAGCTAACCCTGTACTTGTAAAGGAAAAAGGTGGGAAATGGAGGATGTGTGTAGACTACACTGGGTTAAATAAAGCATGTCCAAAGGTTTCCTACCCTCTGCCTCACATCAATCAAATTGTGGACTCCACCGCTGGGTGCGAAACCCTGTCTTTCCTCGATGCCTATTCAGGCTATCACCAAATCAAGATGAAAGAATCCGACCAGCTCATGGCTTCTTTTATCACACCTTTTGGCATGTATTGTTATACTACTATGCCATTGGCTTAAGGAATGCAGGTGCAACATACCAAAGGTGCATGAACCATGTGTTCGGAGAGCACATCGGCAGAACGGTTGAGGCTTACGTCGATGACATCGTTGTCAAAACATGGAAAGCCTCCGACCTCCTCTCTGACCTTGAGGTGACATTCAGGTGCCTAAAAGCGAAGAGCGTAAAACTCAATCCCGAGAAATGTGTCTTCGAAGTCCCCCGAGGCATGCTCCTAGGGTTCATCGTCTCCGAACGAGGCATCGAGGCCAACCCGGAGAAAATCGCGGCCATCACCAACATGGGACCCATCAAAGATTTAAAAGGAGTACAAAGGGTCATGGGATGCCTTGCGGCTCTGAGCCGCTTCATCTTGCGCCTTGGCGAGAAAGGATTGCCCTTGTACCGCCTCTTAAGGAAGGCCGAGCGCTTCACTTGGACTCCCAAGGCCGAAGAAGCCCTCAGAAACTTAAAGGCACTCCTTACTAATGCGCCATCTTGGTGCCCCCCGCTGCGGGAGAAGCCCTCTTGACTTACATAGCCGCAACCACTCAGGTGGTCAGCGCTGCGGTCGTAGTCGAGAGACAAGAAGAGGGGCATGCACTGCTCATCCAGAGGCCAGTCTACTTCATCAGCGAGGTGCTATCCGAAACCAAAATCCGCTACCCGCAAATCCAGAAGCTACTGTACGCAGTGATTCTAACACGGCGAAAGCTGCGACACTACTTCGAGTCTCATCCGGTGACTGTGGTGTCATCCTTCCCCCTGGGAGAGATCATCCAGTGCCGAGAGGCCTCGGGTAGGATAGCAAAATGGGCAGTGGAACTCATGGGGGAAACACTTTCATTCGCTCCTCGTAAGGCCATAAAGTCCCAAGTCTTGGCAGACTTCCTGGCTGAATGGGTCGACACCCAATTGCCGACAGCCCCAATCCAGGCCAAACTTTGGACCATGTACTTCGATGAGTCGCTTATGAAAACTGGAGCAGGTGCCAGCTTGCTCTTCATCTCACCCCTCGGGAAACATGTGTGCTACGTGATACGCCTCCATTTTCCGGCGTCAAACAACATGGCCGAATATGAGGCCTTGGTTAATGGGTTGCACATCGCCGTCGAGCTAGGGGTTCGGCGCCTCGACGCTCGTGGCGACTCGCAACTCGTTATTGACCAAGTCATGAAGAACTCTCACTACCGCGATCGAAAAATGGAGGCCTACTGCGACGAAGTTTGGCGCTTGGAAGATAAGTTCTATGGGCTAGAACTCAACCATGTTGCTCGACGGTACAACGAGACTGCAGATGAGCTGGCTAAAATAGCCTCGGGACGGACGACGGTTCCCCCGAATGTCTTCTCCAGGGACATATATCAACCATCCGTCAAACTCAACGACGCACCCGAACCCGAGGAGACCTCGGCCCAGCCCGAGGTACCCTCGGCCGCCGAGGGTGAGGCCCTGCGTGTCGAGATAGAGCAGAATGGGGGCACACCAAACCTAAACTGGCAGACCCCATACCTGGAATATCTCCTCCGAGGAGAGTTGCCCCTCGACAAGGCCGAAGCTCGACGACTAGCTCGGCGCGCCAAGTCGTTTGTTTTACTGGGTGATAAAAAAGAGTTGTACCATCGCAACCCCTCAGGCATTCTCCAACGATGCATATCCGTCGCCCAAGGACAAGAGCTGTTACAAGAAATACACTCGGGGGCTTGCAGTCACCATGCAGCACCTCGAGCCCTCGTAGGCAACACTTTCCGATAAGGTTTCTATTGGCCGACCACAGTGGCCGACGCCACTAGGATTGTACGCTCCTGCCGTGGATGTCAATTCTACGCGAGACGGACGCACCTGCCCGCTCAGCCCCTACAGACAATACCTATCACTTGGTCGTTTGCCATGTGGGGTCTAGACCTCGTCGGTCCCTTGCAGAAGGCACCCCGAGGCTTCACGCACCTGCTGGTCGCCATCGACAAATTCTCCAAGTGGATCGAAGTCCGACCCTTAACCAGCATCGGGTCCGAACAGGCGGTGGCGTTCTTTACAAATATCATCCACCGCTTTGGGATCCCAAACTCCATCAACACTGACAATGGCACACAATTCACTGGGAAAAAGTTCCTAGACTTCTACGAAGGCCACCACATCCGTGTGGACTGGGCCGCCGTAGCTCATCCAATGACAAATGGGCAGGTGGAGCGCGCCAATGGCATGATTTTGCAGGGGCTAAAACCAAGGATCTACAACGACCTCAACAAGTTTGACAAGCGGTGGATAAAAGAGCTACCCTCGGTGGTTTGGAGTTTGAGGACGACGCCGAGCCGGGACACGGGTTTCTCGCCGTTTTTCCTAGTCTATGGGGTTGAGGCCATCCTACCCACGGACTTAGAATACGGCTCCCGGAGGACAAAGGCATACGACGACCAAAACAGCCAGACCAGCCGAGAGGATTCATTGGACCAACTGGAAGAGGCCCGGGACGTAGCCTTACTACACTCAGCGCAGTATCAGCAGTCTCTGCGACGCTACCACGCCCGAAGGATTCGGCCCCGAGGCTTCCAGGTGGGAGATTTGGTGCTTCGGCTACGACAAGACGCCCGAGGGCGCCACAAGCTTACTCCTCCCTGGGAAGGGCCGTTCATCATCGCCAAAATTTTGAAGCCCGGGACATACAAGCTGGCCAACGATCAAGGCGAGGTCTACAACAACACTTGGAACATCAAACAACTACGTCGCTTTTACCCTTAAAGTGTTTCAAGTCGTTCATGTATCTCGGTCCCTTTACATGTATAAATAAAAAGTCTAACTGTCAAGGGAGGATCAGCCTTGCCTCAGCAAAAACCGACCCTCCCTCGAGGGCTAGAAGGTGGGAACCCCCTCTACGTCAAAATTTTCCTCGGAAAAGTTTTCTACCAAAACGACTTTCGTGCCTTTCGACTATATCGATAACGGAATCCTAAAAATGAGCGAGAGAGACCTTGAACGGCAAGGCCGACCGAGCCGAGGGACTCCTACACCTCCGGGATACGGATACCTCACTCATCACCTTCCGCAAAAAGTAATTCGTGCCCGGTTAAGTGATTCTGCTACCGAACAAGTCCTAACGCTCAAAACAAGAGGAAAGAAAACGCAACTTTATACTCTGACACTAAAAATGTTTAGGCCTCAACGGCTGCAAGAAACATACACATACTTAGAATAAACTGTTCCCCACAGGCTCAGGTGTCGGCAGGGGGAGGAGCAGCACCCTCGGCGTCGTTCCTACCCGCGGCGGAATTTGGCCCGACGTCGGACGGTGACACAGGCGAAAGGATCTCCACCTTAAAAAGGAAGCCAACGCCGCGCATGGGCCCTCGGCAGCCGCATCAAGCCTTTGGACCTCCGCTAGGGCGGCCTCCTCTTCGTCGGGTAAGTAGTAGCCCTCGCTGATCCGCTCCAAATCCACGTCGTAGTGGGAAGTGAGGACAGCGAAGGCCCGCCTAACGCCGTGGTGCAGCGCCCCGAGGAGTCTGCTGTGCATGTGGCCGCCCAAGGCCCGCAGGCGACTCTGGGGGGAGCTGCCCAAGGGGACATCATCGAGGCCAAAGGTCCAGCAGAAGGCCGAGATGGCCTCGGACATGGCCATGCAGTCGGCCTCTTTCTGCTCAGCCACCTGGGCAAGCGCCTTACAGTTCTTGACGGACTCGTTAAGAGCCGTCTCGAACCCTGAAGACAGCCGGACAATATTCTTCAGACACGAGGAAAAGAATGAAGCTAAAACAAAGTCACAAAGCAGGCAAAACATACCTTCGGCCCGGGCACGCTGCTGTGAGGCCATGGCTTGGGAGGACCGGGCAGACCTGATGGCCACGGCCAGGCCCTCCGCAAGAGTCCCAGCCCGAGCGGTCGCCTCGGGTCTAGAAGAGGGGAACCCCCTTAGCGTCAAAATTTTCCTCGGAAAAGTTTTCTACCAAAATGACTTTCGTGCCTTTCGACTATATCGATAGCGGAATCCTAAAAACGACAAGAGAGACCTCGAACGGCAAGGCTGACCAAGCCAAGGGACTCCTACGCCTCCGGGATACGGATACCTTACTCATCACCTTCCGCGAAAGGTAGCTCATGCTCGGATAAGTGATTCTGCTACCGACGAACAAGTCCTAATGCTCGAAATAAGAGGAAAGAAACACGACTTTATACTCAAATACCCAAATGTTCAGGCCTCGGCAGCCACAGAAAACAAACACACATACTTAGGATAACTATGCTACATAGACTTAGACGTCGGCAGCACCCTCGACGGTTTTCCCGACCTGCGGCAGATGTCTTAGTACTTAAAGAAATTACATTTTGCTCTCAGGCAAATACCATTACATTCCCTTACAAACGAGACCCCAACTCCATTCCCACAGGAATGAACTACCTCCACACTAGAAGGGCTGCAAGATAACAAACTCCAAGCGGCTCACTGGCGACCACTGCACCAGCAGCGACAACGACCTCCGCCTCGGGCGGCTAGATAGCAGCAGCGATTGCCCCAGGGCAAACACTACTGTGAAAAGGCCCTCGCCCCCGTTCCCACACCGGGGGCGAGAACAAGCCATTAAAGCCAAAGAGCCGGAGGTCCGGCCACAGGTGGCACTGACGGTCTCGTCGGCGGAGGCGACCACCTCTACAGTGGGAAGCCTCACCTATGGCGGCCACCACCTCAGCACCGACGACAGTGGCCACCTGCGCACCAACGCCACACCGGCGAATGGCGGCCGCCCCAGCGCGCACAAGGAGGTCCTCGCTCCCGTCCTCGCTATGAGAGTGAGGACAAGATCATCCAGGAACGCGGACATCGCCCCTGCGGCGTACGATGTCTTGTACGACCCCCCGGTGTGGCCGGCAGCGTGGGACGGGCCGTGGACGTGGCCGACCTGCGCACGACGCGACCGTCGCCCGTGCGGTGGACGGACAGCCACACCCCGACCAGGCAGTAGGTGGCAGTTCGCCTCCTCCGCAAAGCTGGTGAACACCCTTCTCCCCCTAATGCTGGAGGAAGAAGCGGGTCGCCAGCCCATGCGGAAGGCAGGACCCCAACTCGGCTTGCCCTCCCCCCTAGCACAGATGATGAACATCCTTGAAGCTGAGGGCAGGGGGAGGCCACAGCCCGGCTCGCTCTTCTCCACCACAAGGCTAACGGTCATCATTCTGGGTGACCACTGGCGGGGAACTGCAGCCGGGCTGCATGATGAAAATCCTTGAAGCCGAGCGATGACTAAAGAGCGCCAACCCCCACGAGGTTGTGCTCCTCCAATAGCAGCAAGAAGAAGGCAACACCGGTGCACCCCATCTGGAGGCCCGGAAGATGGAAAGACGCGATGAATGCGAGAAGAGCAAAGGCATGGCTACTGCCCGGGAGATTGATCCCTTTTTAAAGACAGATCTCCCCACTCGCGCCCCAAAGCATCACGGGCAAAGTCTCCCCCAACGTGCTCCAGGGTTCCCGCCCTACGACACGGTGGCTAGGTCCCACATGTCATACAAACTGACCCGAAACGTGAAGATGGCGAACCGCCGCACATGAAGCATGCAACCACCCCGCGGTTAAGCGCTCTCTCATCCTTGCCGAAACCAGCGGTCGAAAAGGCAGGCCGCCACGCAAGAAGCGTGCAACCGCACCACGGTTGTGCACCCTTTCAGCTTCGTTGCAACCGTGCGGTCCAGCATGGAGGCCCGGGCCCACATGTCATGTAACCGGCGCACCGGTTACCACGTGCAAAGAAACCGCACCGCCACTTGCGCCAATGCCGCGTCTTCTCGGGACTACAGAACCAGTGCAACGACTCGAGGCAGCCCCGCGCATGACCCAACACTGCCAATTAAGTGCGACGGTCACGGGTCAGTCAGCCGTGGGGATAGACACGACAGTTGGTATGACCATAGGCGGACAGGCCGTAATTGCAGCAACAGACGTACGGAAGCAGCGGTCCAACCACCAACCAGGCCCTGGTCCCACCTATAGGCTCGCATCCTCCCCTGAAGCGGCAGGGGAGCTCTCTCCTACAGCATAAAGACGACGCACCTGTGTTCCATTCCTCGAACGACTCGCGCACACGCAACAGATACCCCGCGAGTCGCCCGTCCCGTCGCATTAACTCCCTGGCAGGACACACGCCCCCTCTGGCAGGCGGGCGGGCGCCGTTTCTCCTCCGTCATAATGACTGCCTCAAAAAAGGTGCGCCACACTATTTCGAAATATCTCCTTTCTTCCTTTCCTCTCTCTTTCTCTCTCTCTGCAGGGATCGGGAAAAGGGACATTTCGAAGGAGCCCTTCGCAGCAAAAGAAACGGGCCCCAAGCCCTCCTACTGATCAAGGGTTCGAAGGTTGCGCCCCGCGGGGTTCGGCGACCGCCCCAGAGCACTCGCGCTCCGAGCCCTTTACTGATCAGGGGTTCGAAGGCTGGCTCCTCGAAGGGATTCGACAGCCGCCCCAGAACATGCAGAGTCAGGGATGACCCTGGGTACATCCGTTACATGGCCAAGGCTCGGGCTACGCTCCCGAGGTACCCTAAGACATTTCCGAGACCAGCAGGAATGGTTTGTAATGGAATCCCACCGAAGGGAGGCACCGAGCCCTCGGACCCTATCGAATGGGTCCGGGTCCAGCAAATCACCTACAGGTACTTTTGGAGCGCGCCTCTAGGCCACTAGCCGACCCTTATCGAACAGGGCTCGGGCGTCCGCTCGGATTACCCAATAGAAACTCACCGGAAACACCATGTTCAGCGCCCACCGAGGGTAGCATGGCGCGTTCCCCCCCTCCTCCTTGCGGAAAGGCGACGAAGGGGCGTACAATAAAAAGCCGAGACGGTCCTCGATCGTCCTCTTACTCCGTGCAGAGGCTCGGAGGCTGCTCTCGCACCAGGCTATGGCCAAATTGTTGACCACGTCGACAAACCAGCTTAAAAACTCGGAGCCTGACCATGCACCCGGGCTGCGGCCAGGCCGCATGAGGGAACAACAAGGCCGACCGAGGAATCACAAGAAGAATTAAGACCTCATAGGAGTCAAACCACTTCTCCGAGGCCTCGGGGGCTACACCCGACGGGTGCGCTCGCACGCACCCATCGGAACAAAATATAACCGAGATAGGCTAGTCCCCTTGCGAAAAATCCGGCAGAACCTCCAAGCGAGTGCCTACACTCCCTTTGAGGCTCGGGGGGCTACTGTCGGGTACCGTAATTAGGGGTACCCCCAATACTCCTAAGCATGGCTAAAAAACATCTTCAAAACAGACTGTAAAGGCTAGTAAGCACAGCTCAAAGTGAAAGCCTCATCTACCAAGGGACGCGATCTTGTCTCGCCCGAGCCCGGCCTCGGGCAAGAACAGTAGTCCCGGACGGATTCACGCCTCGCCCGAGGGCCTCCTCAGGCAGCGGGCGCACCCCCGGCTCACCCGAGGCTAAGTTCAGGCAAACTTTGTCGTATAGCAACCTCAGCCAAATCGCCTTACCGCCGACCGTATCGCATGCGCATTTAATGCAGGGATCACCTGACACCTTATCCTGACACGCGCGCCTCAGTTGGCAAGGTCGAAATGACCGCAGTCACTTCGCCCCTTTATTGATCGTTCTGACAGGAAAACAACACTATTCACCCCGTTCCAACTACTGTGCCAACCACCAGGGTAAGACTAACAACAGTAAGTCACAGCCTCTCCCGAGTTCAGCCTCGGGCGCAACAGGGAGCTCCGCCTCGCCCGACCCGAGGCCTCGGCCTCAGCCTCGGCCTCGGGAGAAGGTCTCTGCCTCGCCCGACCCCAGGCCTCGACCTCAGCCTCGGCCTCAGGAGAAGGTCTCCACCTCGCCCGACCCCAGGCCTCGGCCTCAGTCTCGGCCTCAGGAGAAGGTCCCCGCCTCGCCCGACCTCAGCCTCGGCCTCGGGAGGAGTCACAACCTCTCCTGACCTCAGCCTCGGCCTCAGGAGAAGTCACCGCCTCGCCCGACCTCGGCCTCGGACCGACTACGCTACAGGGGATACATCATTACCCTACCTCTAGCTAGCCGCCTCAGGCTACGAAGGAACAAGACCGGTGTCACATCTAGATTACTCCGGCAACATGCAATGATGGTTCCCTGCATGCGTCCATGACGTCGATTGTTCTCAGCTCTCTACGAAGGCAAAGAAACGTCAGCAGGACCCAGGGCCGCACCGCCAGCTACGCTTCTACAGGGCTCAAGCACTTCTCCGCCGGCCATGTTAGCACATAGCTACACCCCCATATGTAAAGCTGGACCATCCCCTTGTATCCATAAAAGGGGATGCCCAGGGCCTTCCCAAGGAGGGAGGGGGAAAAAGGGGGCTAACTCAGACGGCTCACCTCAAGGCCAAACCCTCTCTCGCGAAGCTTGTAACTCCTACTATGAGCACCCCGGTGCAAGATAACATAAGCCTCATCCCCCCTCTTGTGTCTCATCTTGCATCAATCCATCTGGGCAGGGACACGCAACGTCAAATTCACTAATTGGTTGAGGGTCCACGCGGGTCCAAAATGCCGACAACTGTCTTTAGAAGAAGTGATGATTCAGTAGCCTTTAAGGGAGTATTAGAGGGTTAGCTATACTTAGTTGATTTTAATAGAGCTGAACTCGATACTTTCTTAATTGCTAAGACTAATATGGGTTGGCTTTGGCATCGCCGACTAGCCCATGTTGGGATGAAGAATCTTCACAAGCTTCTAAAGGGAGAGCACATTTTGGGACTAACCAATGTTCATTTTGAGAAAGACAGGGTTTGTAGCGCATGTCAAGCAGGGAAGCAAGTTGGTGCCCACCATCCACACAAGAACATAATGACAACGGACAGGCCACTGGAGCTACTCCATATGGATTTATTCGGCCCGATCGCTTACATAAGCATCGACGGGAGTAAGTACTGTCTTGTAATTGTGGATGATTATTCTCGCTTCACTTGGGCATTCTTTTTATAGGAAAAATCTCAGACCCAAGAGACCTTAAAGGGATTCTCGAGACGAGCTCAAAATGAGTTTGGATTAAGGATCGAGAAGATAAGAAGCGACAACGGGACGGAGTTCAAGAACTCTCAAATTGAAGGCTTTCTTGAGGAGGAGGGCATCAAGCATGAGTTATCTTCTCCCTACACACCTCAACAAAATGGTGTAGTGGAGAGGAAGAATAGAACTCTACTGGACATGGCGAGGACCATGCTTGATGAGTACAAGACTCTGGACCGGTTTTGGGCTGAGGCGATTAACACTGCCTGCTACTCCATCAACCGGCTATATCTTCACCGAATTCTCAAGAAGACATCATACAAACTCCTCACCGGTAAAAAGCCCAATGTTTCATATTTTAGAGTCTTTGGTAGCAAATGCTTTATTCTTGTTAAAAGAGGCAGAAAATCTAAATTTGCTCCTAAGGCTGTAGAAGGCTTTTTACTTGGTTATGACTCAAACACAAGGGCATATAGAGTCTTCAACAAATCCACTGGATTAGTTGAGGTTTCTTATGACATTGTGTTTGATGAGACTAATGGCTCCCAAGTGGAGCAAGGTTATCTTGATGAGCTAGATGATGAAGAGGCTCCATGCGTCGCTCTAAGGAACATGTCCATTGGGGATGTGTGTCCTAAGGAATCCGAAGAGCCCACTCAAGCTCAAGATCAACCGTCATCTTCCATGCAAGCATCTCCACCAACCCAAGATGAGGATCAAGCTCAAGACAATGAAGAAGAAGATCAAGACAATGAGCCACCTCAAGAGGAGGACAGTTATCAAGGGGGAGATGACAAAGATCAAGACAAGGAAGATGATCAAGAAGAACAGGGTCAAAGACCGCCACATCCAAGAGTCCATCAAGCGATTCAAAGAGATCACCCCGTGAACTCCATCCTCGGTGATATTCATAAGGGAGTAACAACTCGATCTCGAGTCGCCCATTTTTGTGAACATTACTCTTTTGTGTCTTCTATTGAGCCATATAGGGTGGAAGATGCATTAAGAGATTCGGATTGGGTGTTTGCAATGTAAGAGGAGCTCAACAACTTCACGAGAAATGAGGTATGGCATTTAGTTCCACGTCCTAACCAAAATGTTGGAGGAACCAAGTGGGTATTCTGCAACAAGCAAGATGAGCATGGTGTGGTGACAAGGAACAAAGCTCGACTTGTGGCCAAAGGCTATTCACAAGTCGAAGGTTTGGATTTCGGTGAAACCTATGCACCCGTAGCTAGGCTTGAGTCAATTCGCATATTACTTACCTATGCTACTTACCATGGCTTTAAGCTTTACCAAATGGACATGAAAAGTGCCTTCCTCAATAGACCAATCAAGGAAGAGGTCTATGTTGAGCAACCTCGGCTTTGAAGATAGTGAGTACCCTAACCATGTTTATAAACTCTCAAAGGCACTTTATGGGCTCAAGCAAGCCCCAAGAGCATGGTATGAATGCCTAAGAGATTTTCTTTTCACTAATGGCTTCAAAGTCACTAAAGCTGATCCTACTCTCTTTACTAAAACTATTGTAAAAAGATTTGTTTGTATGCCCAATTTATGTTGATGATATCATATTTGGGTCTACTAACAAATCTACTTGTGAAGAGTTTAGTAGGATCATGATTCAAAAATTCGAGATGTCTATGATGGGGGAGTTGAAGTATTTTCTAGGATTTCAAGTCAAGCAACTCTAAGAGGGCACCTTCATCAGCCAAACGAAGTACATTCAAGACATACTCAACAAATTTGAAATGAAGGATGCCAAGCCCATCAAGACACCCATGGGAACAAATGGGTATCTCGACCTCGACACGGGAGGTAAATCCGTAGATCAAAAGGTATACCGGTCGATGATAGGATCTTTACTCTATTTATGTGCATCTCAACCGGATATTATGCTTTTCGTATGCATGTGTGCAAGGTTCCAAGCCGATCCTAAGGAAGTTCACCTTAGGGCCATGAAAAGAATCATGAGATATTTAGTTTATACTCCTATGTTTGGACTTTGGTACCCCAAGGGATCCACTCTTGATTTAATAGGATATTCAGATGCTGATTGGGCAGGGTGTAAAATTGATAGGAAGAGCACATCAGGGACTTGTCAATTTTTGGGAAGATCCCTGGTGTCTTGGGCTTCAAAGAAACAAAACTCAGTAGCTCTTTCTACAGCCGAAGCCGAGTACATTGCTGTAGGCCATTGCTGTGCACAATTACTTTGGATGAGGCAAACCCTCAGGCACTATGGCTACAAATTGAGCAAAGTCCCTCTCCTATGTGATAATGAGAGTGCAATCCGCATGGCGGATAATCCCGTTGAACACAGCTGGACTAAGCACATAGACATTCGGTATCACTTTTTGAGGTATCACCAACAAAGGGGGATATCGAGATTGCTTATGTTAGCACCAAAGAACAAATAGCTGATAGCTTTACCAAACCATTAGATGAGAAAACCTTTATCAAACTTAGGAATGAGCTAAACATTCTTGATTCCCAGAATTTTGATTGAAACATTGCACACATAGCTCATTTATATACCTTTGATCATATCTCTTTTATGTCTACGACTAATGTATTTTCAAGTGTATTTCTATGCTAAGTCGTAGATTGAAAGGGAAAAAGAGTCTTCGGCGAATACAAGGCTTCCACTTCACTCTATTGTATTATTTACCCTTCCCCATCATTCCACATCACTCCAAATTGGTATAATCCTTCACTCATATTTCATTTACCAATAGGGGAGAAAGTAAAAAGGGCTCTCCAAGTCTTCGTTTTTGGCGATTAATGCCAAAGGGGGAGAAAATTTTATGTAATACCCACTTTGTATGAAAATCGAAAAGGTGAAAATTACATCCCTTTGTATACATGAGTGTGTCATCTCTATCTATCATTTCGTGTGAACACGTTATTTAAACAAATAAATAATTAATAAAAGACACCTAAATAACCTAAGTGCATCATGTTGGCTTTTATTTGTATGTGCATTTAATAATAATAAGAATAATATCAATAGAAATATAATAGTGTCCAAATTGGGATTGAAGTCCTCATTTACAATTTAGAAAATTTGAAATAACATCAAAGAACTAGGTAAAAAAGATCACCTTGTAAAGAAAACTGTATAAAAATAAATATAACTCTTCAAGTGAGTACTCTTAATTTACAACTTTAGTCTGAGTACAAATTCACAACCAAAAAATTGAATTCAAATAGAGATTTAAAAGTGAAAAGAAAAGAAAAGAAAGGAAAAAACAAAGAGAAATGGAAAAGGGAAAACTCTCCCCGGTGGGCCGATCGACCGAATCCGACCCGACTTCACCCACGCGCTCAGCCCATTCCCAGGCTTTCCCCACTGCACAGCCCATCCTGCATCCGCAGGCGCGCGCCGACATGTGGACCCCACCGGACAGCCTCTCCCACCGTGCGCGCAGCTCTATCACATGGGACCCGCGCGTCAGCTAACAACGCCATCCGCGTAACTCTCGCGCCCACTTCCTCGTCTATATCACTGACTCACTGGGCCCACGCTCCATACTCCGCAGCTTCTAGGTCGTCACCTCCCCGCGCATGTCGCCGCTCCGCCAGGGACTTCGGAGTCCGTTGTAGCCGTTCCGCACCTCGCCACGCCTACAAATAATGGACCCCACGACCTCGCCGCTCGTGCCCCCATCTCCTAGCTGTCGCTTCACCACACCGTTCATTGCGCCGTCGCATCCGCGCTAGAGCATAACACCGCTGCCGTGGACTACCGTCAACGGTGCAACTTGGGCCCTAATCTTGCCACCCAAAGCTAGGGCTGCTCACGAGGAAGCCGTACGCGGGTGCAATCGAAGCATGGTGCCCTAGGGTCTCGGCAATTCCTCACCGGATTTGGGAAAAGCCGCCACGCTCGGGTGCTACCGTGGGCAGCGTCGATGAGTCATCAATTTGCGGTAATAAACCTACTCCCATCCTCATTAAGCCTTCCACATTGAGTAGCTGGGCCGAATTAGAAAAACGGGTGCGTGTATACGGGGTTTGGCACCACCGGCGATGGCGCCGCCATGGCGATGTGGCTATACTGTCGTCTGACAGGGGAGAATAGGGCAACTATTCGCGAACCATTGGATTGGTGTTGACGGTTTAGATTAAATCAAGAAGGGGTCGGGTTGGGGGCGATAGTCTACCGTTGATCCTAGATCGTGCGGGCGTTGGTCGATCGGAGTTACATTAAATCCGGGGTGCTAGTGTTTGATCCAATGGCACAGATCGTGTACCGGTTCGCTGAGTGGATAATCTAATCCTAGCCACAAGATCAAGATCCGGCGGCTGATAATAGAGAATACCCCCCTTCGTGGCACATTTTGCTTAAGAGCCCTCTGAAATCCTGAAAATAAACCCACCGTCCTTCATGGCTGTTCCCTGTGCCTTAGAATTATTACCCCGTGGCCCCTGGATTTTCTGGAAAATGAGGCCCAATCCAGTGGCGTGATGAAATGAATAAATGAATTAGAAAATAGGTTTTTATTATATAAATGAGTGCTAGAACTTCAATAGTTCATAGAAAATTCATATGAGCTCCAAATCACTTCATTCCAGTTTCTAAAATTTTGTAATTTTATTCTCTATCACTTAGAGTCTCTGTTTTGTCATGACAACAGTAAGAAAGTTAATATCTCATTTAATCCTGTTCTAAGCACATAAAACCTTTGAAAATTCATAACTTAAAATCTATAACGCCAAAAATTATGATTCCTGTTCCTAGGATTTTATTTTAATGCATAGATTATTTCTGTGTATTTTGTTTATATGTTTGGTGTGATGTTAATTTTCTCTATATATTGTGCTTGTTTGTATTGTGGCGAGTCGAAGAACCCGTGACTGAGGATCCTGGTGACCAACAGATAGAAGTAGCTGAGCAGGAGCTCATTGAAGGCAAGTTGTGCCCTTGACCACTTTTTACCCAATAATGTTCTTTAATATCATTTATTCATGCATAGGTTAATTTTGATGGGACCCGATAGGTCACCCTAGATTGTTTATCTCATTACCTTGTTTACCCCTAAATCACTTGGGTAGTATGCTATTGCTTTACATGGTTTTGGGATAATCATTTATTATATCTATGTTCCAATTCTTTTGTTATTCTATTTATGTTCATGTCAAGATCATTAATGTTAATTGGAACATAGAGCTTAACTTGAGAAACACGTGCCACCACAAGGGTTTAATGGGATGCCCTTGGCTAACTAATTAGGAAAGCTAGTGGAAGACTACCTTACCCGAAAGGGGCAAGGGCAGTAGGGGAGTTGCATGCAAGGAGGTTCTTGGGTTGATTTAGCTGTGATGGCGGTCAGACGGGGGATTCTTGCAAGTGCTCTTCCCATAAACAGTAGCGGGTTTTCGGAAGCTAGTGGAACTTTGTAAAGGCCTCGTAGTGTTTCCCTGCCTCACCTCCTAGGTAAAGGTGTATGGGAGTCGCGACCCCTTGGCAGATGGGTAACATGACTTGTGGGTAAAGGGTACAACCTCTGCAGAGTGTAAAACTGGTATACTAGCCGAGCTCACGGTCATGAGTAGCTCAGGACTCTCTGATGATTAACTTATGGAACTTAAATTCAATTTTGTCATTTGCATTGCATGGGATTATTATCTAATTTTGTTCTACCACTTTTATTAAGGTTTGGTATTTACTTACACTTTGTAACTGCTAATAAAATTTTGACCAACTAATTAAAAGCAATGCTCAGCTTTAACCCCTGTCATTGATTAGCCTTACACATCACATGAACTCCCACCTTTGTGAGTTCATGTCCACTGGTTCCCCACAACTTATTGAGCTATGATCATGTGTGAGCTCACCCTTGCTGTCTCACACCCCCGACAGGAGAAGAGCAGGTGGTTTAGGAGGAGCCACAAGGCGAGGAGTTTGATCTGATCTAGGTAGCGTTTCTCAGTTGACATTGGCGCCAATGACGATGCTTAGTTCGTTTTATATTTATCTTTTATTTTATAATAAGACTTCCGCTTTGTAATAAATACTCTGATGTTATTGTGGCATTTAGCTCTATATACTCTGTTATTATATATGTTGTCTTCTTGGCGCATGTATGAGATGCACCTGGCTTTGTTCCTTAAAGCCGGGTGTGACAGAAGTGGTATCAGAGGAAATGTTGACTGTAGGACGAAACCTAGATAGAAATGGATAAAATCCTTTCCTACTTACCTTACTCTGATTCATTCTATACTCATCTCATCTTGATCTTGTCTCACCTTTTTCTATTCTACTCTGATTAATCTTATCCTTTCTACTCTAAGACAAGATGGATTTCACACCTTGGAACCCTATGACTACGATCTTTTTAAGAGATAGGGAACCTAAGACAAAAAATTTTAACTATTTTCTCTATTTAAAAAAATGTTGGTTGATTGTTCTGATGATAAATGTCTGATTTGCTTCTTTGATTGATTGAAATATTATATATATAGACATCTTAGCATGTACCACCATAAGGTAATGAAGTAGCTATGGTAGATAAAATATTAATCTGCTTAGCTAAAAAATCCCCCAAAGTAAAATGATTCGTAATTACCTGCCTTGTCTACTATTCCCTTACCATATGTATCTAACTCAGATGGTCAATACCAGGCGGGGTGGTGGAATTGATTTGCCTCCTAATCGACACACTCGGTGGATATATAGACGACCCCAGCCACAGCCAGCAGAGATGAATCCTCCTAATCCTCCACCGGGCGGAGTTGACCCACTGATTGTAGCTCAGTTGAGGATGATGCAACAAATGGCGGACACTATGGCGGATATGCATGCTCAGATGCAGTAGGAACGCCAGGAGATGCGCCAGGAATGAGAAGAGATACGCTAGGAGTTACGCCAGGAATGAGAGGAGATACGCCAGGAAAGGAGGGCGCAACAGCAGCAACAACAACAATTTCAACAACAACAACAATAGCAGCAACAAGTACCATTGCCTCCACCACCACCACCAGTTCCACCCCGAGATAAGCATAGGGAGTTCATGAGTCATAAGGCACCTACATTTGCAAGCTCTTCTGATCCACTGGATGCAGATGATTGGCTAAAGTCCATAGAGAAGATGTTGAACATTGCTCAATGCACTGATAGGGAGAAGGTTTTATATGCTTCTAGACGTCTGACAGGTCCTACTGCTGACTGGTGGGATTCATATACTGCTGCCCACGATGCTGCTGACACTATTACGTGGGCAGAGTTCAGTACATAGTTCAGGAACTATCATATACCAGCTAGATTAATGAAGATTAAGAAGAAGGAATTTCTATCGCTGAAGCAAGGAAGCATGTCAGTTAGTGGGTATCGCGATAAGTTCATTCAGCTCTCCAGATATGCTCTAGATGAAGTTGCTGAGGATGAGAGGAAGCAAGAGCATTTTATTGAAGGACTTAATGGACCTCTGCAGTATGCTCTAGTGGCACATACATTTTCATCATTTTAGAGGCTGCTTGATAAGGCTCTAGCTATTGAACACAAGCGTGTTCAGCTGGGAGATTTGAAGAGGAAAGCTATATCTCAAGGACAAGGGAGCAGCAGTGTTCGTCCTCGCTACAGTTCACCCCAGGGTACACCAGTTCGCACTGGCGGAGGCCAGTGCCCAGTTCAGCAATCACCTTAGAGGACTCCACCTCCTCGTCAGGCTACCCCCACTAGCACCCCGATGAAGTTTTCAGGGCAGAGTGCAGGCACTACTTGTTTCAAGTGTGGGAAGACTGGACACTATGCAAATCTCTGCCCACAGAGGATTGCTACTACTCCAGTTCAGAATAGGCAGCAAACTCCAGGATCTCGCAAGGGATACTCTATTGCCAAGGTTAATCAAGTCAGCATTGATGCTACTCCGGATGGTGCTGACATCATACTTGGTATGTTTTACGTTAATGCTATTCCTGCAACTATATTATTTGATTCTGGTGCTACACATTCATTCATGTCTGCTCGATATGCCAACACAAATGAAATACCACTGCTAAATATGAGAAAACCAATGATAGTAATTACACCTAAAGGGCCTGTTGAGGCAAATCAAATGACACGTAGATTGACTTTAACAATTATGGGAAGAGAATTTGGAGCTACTGCTATAATATTAGAGGCAAGCAGTATAGATTTGATCCTTGGTATGTCATGGTTAAGAAAGGCAAAGGCCGTTATAGCATGTGGTAGAGGTACCGTAGAACTCACCAGCCCTAAAGGAGAAAGATTTCAAGTTAATATTGCAGTAACCACCTCATCCAAACGTGCAATGTTCTTCATACCTGAGGAGTTTGTTGGTGACAACATCCGTGTGGTTAGAAATTTTCTGGATGTCTTTCCAGAGGAGTTACCAAGGATGCCACCTGATAGGGAAGTTGAGTTTGTAATTGATCTTCTACCTGGAACTGCCCCTATTTCTAAACGGCCATACAGGATGTCTGTAGAAGAGTTAAATGAGCTGAAGAAGCAGTTAACTGAGTTACAAGAGGCTGGGTACATTCGTCCGAGTTCCTCACCTTGGGGAGCGCCGGTTCTATTTGTACAAAAGAAGGATGGATCACAGCGGATGTGTGTGGATTATACATCACTTAATGATGTTACTGTGAAGAACAAGTATCCGTTACCCCGTATTGAGGATTTATTTGATCAAATGAGAGGTGCAAGGGTATTCTCAAAGATTGATCTCCGATCGGGTTACCATCAGATGAGGATTAGACCATCGAATATTCCTAAGACGGCTTTCTCGACTCGATATGGATTATATGAGTTCATTGTTATGTCGTTTGGATTAACCAATGCACCAGCATATTTTATGAATTTGATGAATAAGGTGTTTATGGAGTATTTGGACAGATTCGTCGTGGTATTCATCAACGATATTCTTATTTATTCCAAGAGTGATAGTGATCATGAGGAACATCTGAGATTGGTGCTACAGAAGCTACGAGATAACCAACTATATGCCAAGTTTAGCAAGTGCGAGTTTTGGATTGGTGAGGTGCCATTTCTTGGTCATATTATTTCTAATGGAGGAATTTCAGTGGATCCTGCTAAGGTCAAGGAGATTATGGAGTGGAGAGTACCCACTACAGTTACTGAGATTCGGAGTTTCTTGGGACTAGCAGGATATTATCGGAGATTTATTGAAGGATTTCCTAAGATCGCTAAGCCTATGACCTCGCTTTTGGAGAAGGGCAAATAATTCAAGTGGGATGAGAAGTGCCAAGACAGCTTTGATCAAATAAAGAAGAGATTGATGTCACCACCAGTGTTGGTTATGCCAGATCTACAGAAGGGATTTGACATTTACTGTGATGCATGTGGCCAAGGCTTGGGGTGTGTGCTCATGCAAGAAGGACATGTGATTTCTTACGCGTCTCGTCAGTTAAGGAAACATGAATTGAACTACCCCACTCATGACTTGGAATTGGCAGCCGTTGTGCATGCGCTTAAGATTTGGAGACATTATATCATGGGAACCAAGTGCCAAGTGTACACGGACCATAAGAGTTTGAAGTATATATTCACTCAGAAGGAGCTCAACCTTAGGCAACGCCGTTGGTTGGAGCTTATTAAGGATTATGATTTGGAAATTCACTATCACCCGGGCATGGCGAATTTGGTTGCAGATGCCTTGAGTCAAAAGGAGCATGTTCATTCAGCTATTATTGCCGAACTACCCGATGAGATTGTTGAGGATTTCAGGAGACTTAACCTGGGGATAGTTGCTCATACTGAAGGAGTTACCATTGATGTGGAACCTACTTTGGAGCAAGAAATCCGCAAAGGACAAATTGGTGATGCTAAATGTAACGCCCTGAATTTGGGAGTAGATTTTTTTCTTCTTTTCTCTCACCAAATTCGAGCGTTACTCTCTTTTCTCTTCCCTGTTTCGCTCTTTCTTCCCAATTTCAAGCCAGTATAGTGACAGGTGTCCGTGTCATGTATGAACAAAACCTAAGTGTCATGGGTGTTGCATCATGCCGAAGCACATTTCTTTGTCTGATGTTGCGTGTTCGTCTCGTTCCGTCTCGGTTTTCGGTTCGTGATTGGAGTCTGTTTGATGGTCGTGCGTGTCATGGGTTTCGATCCGCGAAGTGGCTCGCCCCAACCTAGCCCGGCTCGGCCCAACCTAGCCCGGCCCGGTCTGGCCCGGCCCGGCCCTGCGCGCCCCTGGCGCCCCACACCCCCCATGCGCCCCCTCCTGTCCTCTCTCTCTCATTTGGATTTCCCGCGCAACAACCTCCCTCTCCCTCTTCCACCTCTCTCTCCCCGTGGTGCCCTAGGTTTTGGAGTCGAGATCGCCGGAGTTGGATCCCGAGGTGAGCCCCTCCCCTCCCCTCTCCTCCCTCTCTCCCTCTCCCTCCTCTCCCCCCTGCGCGTGCTCCCTCTTCTCTCCCCTGCGCGCGCGCGTCCCTGCGCGGCGGCGTGCCCTGCCCCCCCCCCCCCCGCGGCGGCGCGCCCTGCTCCCCCCTGCGGCAGTGCTCGGCCAGCCCCTCTCCCCCCACGGCGGCGCTCGGCCCCTCCCCTTCCTCGGCGCGGGCGCGGCCCCTGCGCGGGCGCAGCCTCGGTGCGGCCTCTGGCCCCCGGCGCGGCCCCGGCGTGGTCCTCTGCCCCGGCGCAGCGGTTCGGCCCCTACGCGCGGCCTCAGCCCCCTGCACGCGGCGTCCCAGCCCTCGGCGTGGCTCACGTGGCCTTGGCATGGCCTCGCGCTCCCCCGTTTACCCCTAAAGCGTTCCCGCGTGCGCAACCCCACGCGCGCGGTGATTATTCTTGATTTTAGTTAGTTTCAAACTCCGTTAGTTAGTGTGCTGCGTCGTGCGCTCGGTCGCGCGACAAGTTTGTCTAATTTCAGATTCTATTGATGTGTTGCGTCGCACGCTTCGTCGCGCGATGATTCAATTTAAATTTGTGTTTATTAATGTGCTGCGTCGCGTGCTTCGTCGCGCGACGATTCTTTTAATTTATATTCATTAAAGTGTTGTGTAGCGCGCTTCATCACACGACGATCTATTTTAATTTCAGGTTGTTTAAGGTGCGATGTCGCGCGTCCAGACGCGTGACGTTCCACTTTAAACCCAGCTCTGTTGGTGTATGTCGTCGTGCGTTTCGTTGCGCGAAGCTTAACGTCTCTTTATAATTAATGCAAAGTGTCTCGTTGTGCGCTCGGTCGTGCGACGAGTCGTTGATTTCCTTAATTCAATTTAAAGTGCTATGTCGCGCGTCTCGCCGCGCGACAATCCTGTTAATTTATCTTCATCTTCTTATAATGATTAGACATGAAACATGACTTTACTTTATGCTAAACGTAGTGTCTACATTAATGCATTTCAATTGAGCGAGTGATTTAATTCATAATAATGTAACGTGATCGTTTCTCGACTGTCTTTTCCTCTTTCTCTCTTAACCGTAATTGCGAGCTCGCGTGGAACGTCTGTTTACTTATTGCATTCTATTGTATGGTGTATTGTTCTTTTGTATTAAATGTGTGGATGTATGTATGTTTGCGCTCGCATAGAGAACGATCCGGTTGAAGAGCCCGAAGAACTCGCATGAGAAGCCCCTGAGCAGCAGTCGGTTGGTGGAGGCAAGTGTCCCTTGACCTATCTCTGTCCTATACATTCCTTAATTCACCTCCCGCATTACACATTTATACCTAAGGATTGACTAGCTTTTGTCGTCCATGTCCTTGTTTACCTATTTGGGTCGGATTATTATTGCTTAGTCTTATGCTATTGCACAACTCTAATCAATGAACATGATGAGAATTATCGATGATACGCTGTTTTCCCCTCTTTTATTATGATGTTATACTTGTGACCTTCATGGGGCTAGGCGCATCCTCTTGCTTCTTAACGACCGAGGGATGAAATCTTTCGACGACTAGGGAGGCCCGAGACCGATTCCTGTGGATCACTATAGAATCTTCTGGAAGCAAGCTAGGCTACCTTCTGGCTAGCTCTGCCATCTTAGAAAAATTCCTTCGCGCTTAGCTAGCTTGGTAAGCTAAGCAAGCCTGGTTCTCCGGGCACTATGGTAGGACGTGGATTGATCATGCTCGAGCGGTTTCTCGGGTGCCTCTCCGTAAGGACCTGTTCGTTGGATGACCGCCAGGGAAAACAGTGCAACCATGAGGGTGGAGTGGGACACCCTTAGCTGAATAATTAGAGGAACCGGGGTGTAGTTTGCTTAGCCGTTGTGCCATCAATGGGGCTCGATGTATGCGGCTCGCTCTGCTAAGGTTGATTTGTCCCTTGGGGAGGAGTGCGGTACATTTAGGAAACCTAACGGGCGGCTACAGCCTCGGAGAATCTTTGTAAAGGCTACATAGTGATGCCCTGCTGGGTCACCTTGGTAGTGACCAATGGAGAGTCATGATCTCCGGGCAGAAAGGGAATCACGACTTGTGGGTAAAGTGCACAACCTCTGCAGAGTGTTAGGAAACTGATATATCAGCCATGCTCGCGGTTATGAGCGGCCAAGGGAGCTCCAGTGATTAGTGGTACTTGATCAGAGATGTTCAGATTTGCAGGTGGCAATGAGATCAATGGTTCTTGGTTTTGACTATGGTAGTGGTAAGTGGTATTCTTTCCATTTGGAAAGGGTACGATTGGGTTAATAACGTGGGTTAACTCTAAAACTTGGCTTTCTCTACTAGAAATAATAATCTGACCAACTAAAAGCAACTGCTTGACTTACCCCCACATAAAGCTACTCCACTACAGCAAAACAGGACACTTGCTGAGTATGTTGATGTGTACTCACCCTTGCTCTACACACCAAACCCCCCAGGTTGTCCGCATTGCAACCAATGCTCAGGAGAAGATGAAGCCGTGGAAGGAGACTTCCAGGAGTTCCAAGACTACGACGAGTTCTAGGTGTGGGTTAGCGGCAACCCCCAGTCGGCTGCCTGTGAAGGCCGCGTTTATCTACGTTTCTTTTCCGCACTTTGATTTATTATAAAGACTATGTGGATGTCTCAGACATATGATGTAATCGACTATTACTTCCCTTTTAATACTATTTGAGCACTGTGTGATGATGTCCATGTTATGTAACTGCTGTGTACGTGAATTGCTGATCCTGGCACGTACATGGTTCGCATTCGGTTTGCCTTCTAAAACCGGGTGTGACATAGGTGGTATCAAAGTCGTGCTGACTGTAGGACCGCTAACCTAGAGTAGAATGGTCGTTCTAAGGACTATAGACCTCTGTCCTTGCCTTGACTTCGGTATCCCTTCAAAAGTTGGTCATATCGACCAAAACTATGTTCTACTATATATTATACCTTGCTGAAAATTGTGTTTATTCTAATCCTTCATTTATTTATGGTTCATTATTTGCTGGTCATACTAGTTCTGTTCTCACTCTTTTGCTTACGATGTCTTTTGTAGATGGCTCGTCTTAGACACACCACACGGAAGTCTGTCATCCCCTTCTTACCCTCTCGTCTCGCGGAGCGTCCGCTTCGTCGTCCCGTGGCCGGTCAGTCCAGTCACTTGGAGAGGCTGCACCACCGCCTGCATGAGGAGCAGGAGCGTCGACGACAGGAGCAGGAGTAGCAGGGCTCTTCTTTCTCGCTCCAGCAGGAGATAGAGTCTGTGAGGAGCTGCTCCCCTGTGCTTCCCCTGGAGGCGCTCCCTGCACCACCACTGAGCGCCCCAGTCCTTGGAGTAGCTACTGGAGGAGACCCAGACAACGGAGGAGGCGACGATAGCTCGAGCCACGACGCCGACTTTTCTGCTGACCAGGAGCCGGAAGGATGGGTTGCTCGACCCATCACTCGCGACGCTGCTCGCGGGTGTCACTTCCACGATGCGCTCGACACCTTGCTACGTCGGGCACTTGACCGGCGTACTTGGTCCATCGAGTATCGCTGTGTGGTCTACCAGCATAGTCACGGGGTCTACCCGGACCGCTGGGAGGCGACCTGCTTGGTGCGCCGTCCGGAGAACAGTCTCTGGGGTGCTGAGGTCTGCTCGGAGCACTATTCCATCTCTAAGCGGGACTCAGCTGAGGCGGCCATGCAAGATGCTGCACGGCGTGCGCTTTTGCACTACTGCTCAGTGCTTGGTGGGGTAGCTGACGGTCTCAACCTGAAGTATTACCCCCGCCGTCCATCTGGCAGCACAGGAGGCGTGATTGTCTCACCTGTTGGTGAGGACAATCCTAGGTTGAGCAGCACAGTCAACCTAGCCGCCGTGCTAAACACAGAGCTGGACCATGCATTAGATGAGCTGAGTAGGGCTCGTGCTGAGATCGCCCAGCTGCGGGCTGAGCGCGCGGAACGTCGTCACCTGGATGATGGTTCCCCCGCTCCCGTCGGGACTCAGCACCCGTACCGCTCACCTCGGCGTGGACACCAGTCTTATGGCAACCCCGACTGCAAGACCAAGATAAATTTAGAACCATAGATCGTTAGAGTCAGATCTTGTAATTAATACGAAATATATACATAGAAGCTATAGTCCTAGTGTTAGTCTCGCTTTTAGTTAGTCTTAGTTAGACAGGGTAGTTTGCTATATCCTGTGCATTTATGTTTGTCATGATGAACTATGTTTGATTTGGATCTTTGTAATGACTGTCACCAGGATGTGGGTATCCCCTGCATTTTGGTTTATCTGTTATATATTAATGGAGTTAGCTATTTAGTTAGGAAGCCTTTTATTCCACTTTCCTCTTTATCTGAGAAGTTGTGTTGGTCTGTGTTGGAGATCAGTGAAGATGCTCATCCGTTCAGTGTTGTGGAGAATTCTATACTCTTTTCTTATGCTGCAAGATTTGCCAGATCAGTTCTGATGTGTGGTTGCATTCTGCAGATGTCAGAAAACAGGCGCAGAGGAGGAAGGCGTGCTCAGCAGGAGCAGGCAGCCCCGCAGGATGAGGCACCCCAGCAGCAGCAGCAATTGCCACCCCCGCCCCCGATGTCGATCGAGCAGATGTTTCTGATGCAGACTCAGGCAGTTCAAGCCATTGGTCAGACTCTGGCCGCCATTCAATAACAGCAGCAGCAGGCCCCACCTCAGCCTTAGATGCCTCAGATGCCTAGGGACAAGTGTGTTGAATTCATGAGAGGCCATCCCCCAACGTTTGCTCATTCTTCTGACCCCATGGATGCTGAAGACTGGCTGCGCACTGTGGAGCGGGAGTTGCATACCGCTCAGTGCGATGACAGGGAGAAAGTCCTGTATGGTCCCCGTCTGTTGAGAGGAGCAGCCCAGTCATGGTGGGAGTCTTATCTCGCCACCCATGCCCACCCCGACACCATCACCTAGGAAGAGTTCAGAGGTAACTTTCGTCAGTACCATGTGCCTGCAGGTCTGATGACAGTGAAGAAGGAGGAGTTCTTGGCTCTTAAGCAAGGGTCATCGTCTGTCCGTGAGTACCAGGATAGGTTTCTGCAGTTGTCTCGCTATGCTCCTGAAGATGTCAACACCGACGCCAAGAGACAATATCGTTTCCTGAGAGGCTTGGTTGACCCTCTACAGTATCAGCTGATGAATCACACCTTCCCGACATTCCAGCACCTGATTGACAGAGCAATCATGACAGAGAGGAAGCGTAAGGAGATGGAGGATCGCAAGCGCAAGATCAGTGGACCCCAGCCTGGAAGCAGCAATCGTCCTCGTTTCTCAAGTAATCAACCTCAGCAGTTCAGGCAGAACCATCGTCCACCTCAGCAGCAACAGTTTCAAAGGCAGTTTCCTCAACACCAGTATTAGAATCGTCAGAACAATCAGTCAGGAGGAGGTCAGTTCCAGAGGCAGAATCAGTAGGCACCTCGTCTTCCTGCCCCAGCAAACCAGCAGAATAATCAAGCAGCACCAGCTCAGGTTGGAAACAGAGCATGTTTCCACTGTGGAGAGCAAGGCCACTGGGTGATGCAATGTCCGAAGAAGGCAGCCCAGCAGCAGTCAGGCCCCAATGCCCCAGCAAAGCAGAATGTGTCTCAGCCTAGAGCAGGCAACCGCTCTCAGCCGCGCTATAATCATGGGAGACTAAACCACTTGGAGGCTGAAGCAGTTCAGGAGACCCCCGACATGATAGTAGGTATGTTCCCAGTCGACTCCCATATTGCAGAAGTGTTATTTGATACTGGAGCAACGCATTCTTTCATTACTGCATCATGGGTAGAAGCACATAATCTTCCAATTACTACCATGTCAACCCCCATTCAAATTGACTCAGTCGGTGGTAGAATTCGAGCCGATAGCATTTGTTTGAATGTAAGTGTGGAAATAAGGGGGATAGCGTTTCCCGCTAATCTCATAGTAATGGGTACTCAGGGAATAGATGTCATCCTAGGGATGAATTGGCTAGATAAGTATCAGGCAGTTATCAGTTGTGATAAGAGGACAATCAAGTTGGTGTCCCCACTAGGAGAGGAAGTGGTGACAGAGTTAGTCCTGCCTGAACCGAAGAAAGGAAGTTGTTATCAGATGGCTGTCGATAGCAGTGAAGCAGACCCAATTGAGAGTATCAAGGTTGTGTCTGAGTTTCCAGATGTGTTTCCAAAGGACCTGCCAGGTATGCCACCAGAGCGGAAAGTTGAGTTTACCATAGAGCTTCTTCCTGGAACCGCCCCCATCTTTAAGAGAGCTTACAGAGTATCAGGACCAGAGTTAGTTGAGCTTAAGAAGTAGATCGATGAGTTGTCAGAGAAAGGCTACATCCGGCCAAGCACCTCGCCTTGGGCCGCCCCTGTCCTATTTGTGGAGAAGAAAGATGGCACCAGAAGGATGTGTATCGATTATCGAGCTCTGAATGAGGTCACCATTAAGAACAAGTACCCTTTGCCCAGAATAAAAGATCTGTTCGACCAGTTGAGAGGAGCCAGTGTGTTCTCTAAGATAGATCTGAGGTCGGGTTATCATCAGCTCAGGATTCGACCTTCAGACATTCCGAAGACGGCATTCATTACCAAGTATGGGTTGTATGAGTTCACTGTGATGTCTTTCGGTTTGACAAATGCACCGGCCTTCTTCATGAACTTGATGAACAGTGTATTCATGGACTATCTTGACCAGTTTGTGGTGGTATTTATTGATGACATTCTGATTTATTCCCAAAGCGAAGAAGGGCATGCAAGTCATTTGAGGATGGTATTGCAGAGATTGCGAGAGCACCAGTTGTATGCAAAGTTGAGCAAGTGTGAGTTCTGGATCAGTGAAGTCCTGTTCTTGGGTCATATAATCAACAAAGAGGGATTGGCCATGGATCCAAAGAAAGTGGCAGACATTCTGAACTGGAAAGCGCCAACAGATGCTCGAGGAATCAAGAGCTTTATTGGAATGGCAGGATATTATCGGCGATTCATTGAAGGGTTTTCGAAGATTGCGAAACCAATGACAGCGTTGCTAGGCAACAAGGTTGAGTTCAAGTGGACCCAGAAATGACAAGAGGCCTTTGAAGTGCTGAAAGAGAAGTTGACTACAGCGCCTGTCTTAGTCTTGCCTGATGTGCACAAGCCCTTCTCGGTGTATTGCAATGCCTGTTACACCGGTTTGGGATGCGTGTTGATGCAAGAGGGAAGAGTTGTGGCTTACTCGTCCCGACAGCTGAAGGTTCATGAGAAGAATTATCCAATCCATGACCTAGAGTTGGTAGCAGTGGTTCACGCATTGAAGACGTGGAGGCACTATCTGTATGGACAGAAATGTGATGTTTACACAGACCACAAGAGTCTGAAGTACATATTCACTCAGTCAGAGCTGAATATGAGGCAACGAAGATGGTTAGAGCTGATCAAAGATTACGAGTTGGAGATTCATTACCATCCAGGCAAAGGGAATGTAGTGGCAGATGATTTAAGCAGGAAGAGTCAAGTCAATCTGATGGTCGCTCGTCCGATGCCTTATGAGTTGGCCAAAGAGTTTGACAGGTTGAATCTCGAATTCCTGAATAATTCGTGAGGAGTCACAATTGAGTTGGAACCTACCTTAAAGCGGGAATCAAAGAAGCGCAGAAGAATGATGAGAAGATCAGTGAGATCCAACGACTGATTCTAGACGGCAAAGGCAAAGATTTTTGGGAAGATGCAGAAGGTGTGATATGGTTCAAAGACCGCTTGTGTGTTCCCAATGTCCAGTCTATTTGGGAGTTGATCCTCAAGAAAGCTCATGAGACGGCCTATTCAATTCACCCTGGTAGTGAGAAGATGTATCATGATCTGAAGAAGAAATTCTGGTGGTACGGAATGAAGAGGGAAATCGCAGAGCATGTGGCTATGTGTGATAGTTGTTGGCGGATCAAGGCAGAGCACCAAAGTCCAGCTGGATTGTTGCAACCGTTGCAAATCCCTCAGTAGAAATGGGATGAAATCGGTATGGATTTCATAGTCGGATTGCCTCGCACTCGAGCCGGCTACGATTCCATTTGGGTAGTAGTGGATCGCTTGACCAAGTCAGCCCACTTCATACCAATCAAGACCAACTACAACAGTGCAGTATTGGCAGAATTGTACATGTCTCGGATCGTTTGTCTTCATGGTGTGCCAAAGAAGATAGTGTCAGACAGAGGAAACGCAGTTCACCTCTCATTTCTGGCAGCAGTTGCATGAAGCCTTGGACACACATCTGAATTTCAGTTCAGCTTATCATCCGCAGACAGATGGTCAGACCGAAAGGACCAATCAAATCCTCGAAGACATGTTGAGAGCCTGTGCGTTGCAAGATCAGTCCGGATGGGACAAGAAGTTGCCTTATGCAGAGTTCTCCTATAACAACAGTTACCAGGCCAGCTTGAAGATGTCACCATTTCAAGCGCTCTATGGAAGGAGTTGTAGAACTCCGTTGCAATGGGATCAGCCTGGAGAAAAGCAAGTGTTTGGGCCAGACGTTTTGCTTAAAGCTGAAGAGAACATAAGATGGTTCGAGAGAACCTGAAGATAGTGCAATCAAGGCAGCGAAGCTATGCAGACACAAGAAGAAGAGAGCTGAGTTTCGAAGTTGGAGATTTTGTCTATCTGAAAGTGTCACCGATCAGAGGAGTCAGAAGATTCAGAGTGAAAGGCAAGCTAGCACCCCGCTACATCGGTCCATATCAGATTCTCGCAAAGCGTGGAGAAGTGGCCTATCAGCTCAGTTTGCCAGAAGGCTTGTCCGCAGTGCATGATGTCTTTCATGTGTCTTAGTTGAAGAAGTGTTTACGTGTGCCAGAAGAGCAGTTGCCAGTGGAAGGTCTTGAAGTCCAGGAGGACTTGACCTACGTTGAGAAGCCAGCGCAAATCCTTGAGACTGCAGACAGAGTCACCCGAAGGAAGACCATCAGAATGTGCAAAGTCAGATGGAGTCATCACTCTGAGGAAGAAGCAACCTGGGAGCGTGAAGATGATCTGATGGCTAAATACCCTGAGCTATTTGCTAGCCAACCTTGAATCTCGAGGGCGAGATTCTTTTAAGGGGGATAGGTTTGTAACGCCCTGAATTTGGGGGTAGATTTTTTTCTTCTTTTCTCTCACCAAATTCGGGCGTTACTCTCTTTTCTCTTCCCCGTTTCGCTCTTTCTTCCCAATTTCAAGCCAGTATAGTGACAGGTGTCCGTGTCGTGTATGAACAAAACCTAAGTGTCATGGGTGTTGCATCATGCCGAAGCACATTTCTTTGCCTGATGTTGCCTGTTCGTCTCGTTCCGTCTCGGTTTTCGGTTCATGATTGGAGTCTGTTTGATGGTCGTGTGTGTCGTGGGTTTCGATCCGCGAAGTGGCTCGGCCCAACCCAGCCCGGCCCGGTCCGGCCCGGCCCGGCCCGGCCCGGCCCTACACGCCCCTGGCGCCCCACACCCCCCATGCGCCCCCTCCTCTCCTCTCTCTCTCATTTGGATTTCCCGCGCAGCAACCTCCCTCTCCCTCTTCCACCTCTCTCTCCCCGTGGTGCCCTAGGTTTTGGAGTCGAGATTGCCGGAGTTGGATCCTGAGGTGAGTCCCTCCCCTCTCTCCCTCTCTCCCTCTCCCTCCTCTCTCCCCCTGCGCGCGCTCCCTCTTCTCTCCCCTGCGCGCGCGCGTCCCTGCGCGGCGGCGCGCCCTGCTCCCCCCCGCGGCGGCGCTCGGCCCCTCCCCTCCCCTTCCGCGGCGCGGGCGCGGCCCCTGCGCGGGCGTGGCCCGGCACGGCCCCCGGCGCGGCCCCAGCGCGGCGCGGCCTCGGCGTGGTCCTCTGCCCGGCGCGGCGGTTCGGCCCCTGCGCGCGGCCTCGGCCCCCTGCACGCGGCGTCCCGGCCCTCGGCGTGGCTCGCGTGGCCTTGGCATGGCCTCGCGCTCCCCCGTTTACCCCTAACGTGTTCCCGTGTGCGCAACCCCACGCGCGCGGTGATTATTCTTGATTTTAGTTAGTTTCAAACTCCGTTAGTTAGTGTGCTGCGTCGTGCGCTCGGTCGCGCGACGAGTTTGTCTAATTTCATATTCTATTGATGTGTTGCGTCGCGCGCTTCGTCGCGCGACGATTCAATTTAAATTTGTGTTTATTAATGTGCTGTGTCGCGCGCTTCGTCGCACGATGATTCTTTTAGTTTATATTCATTAAAGTGTTGTGTCGCGCGCTTCGTCGCGCGACGATCTATTTTAATTTCAGGTTGTTTAAGGTGCGATGTCGCGCGTCCAGACGCGCGACGTTCCACTTTAAACTCAGCTCTGTTGGCGTATGTCATCGTGCGTTTCGTCGCGCGAAGCTTAACGTCTCTTTATAATTAATGCAAAGTGTCTCGTTGTGCGCTCGGTCGCGCGACGAGTCGTTGATTTCCTTAATTCAATTTAAAGTGCTATGTCTCGCGTCGCACCGCGCGACAATCCTTTTAATTTATCTTCATCTTCTTATAATGATTAGACATGAAACATGACTTTACTTTATGCTAAACGTAGTGTCTACATTAATGCCTTTCAATTGAGCGAGTGATTTAATTCATAATAATGTAACGTGATCGTTTCTCGACCGTAATTGCGAGCCCGCGTGGAACGTCTGTTTACTTACTGCATTCTATTGTATGGTGTATTGTTCTTTTGTGTTAAATGTGTGGATGTATGTATGTTTGCGCTCGCATAGAGAACGATCCGGTTGAAGAGCCCGAAGAACTCGCAGGAGAAGCCCCTGAGCAGTAGTCGGTTGGTGGAGGCAAGTGTCCCTTGACCTATCTCTGTCCTATACATTCTTTAATTCACCTCCCGCATTACACATTTATACCTAAAGATTGACTAGCTTTTGTCATCCATGTCCTTGTTTACCTATTTGGGTCGGATTATTATTGCTTAGTCTTATGCTATTGCTCAACTCTAATCAATGAACATGATGAGAATTATCGATGATACACTGTTTTCCCCTCTTTTATTATGATGTTATACTTGTGACCTTCAAGGGGGCTCGAGCGGTTTCTCGAGTGCCTCTCCGTAAGGACCTATTCGTTGGATGACCGCCCGGGAAAACAGTGCAACCATGAGGGTGGAGTGGGACGCCCTTAGCTGAATAATTAGAGGAATTGGGTGTAGTTCGCTTAGCCGTTGTGCCGTCAATGGGGCTCGGTGTATGCGGCTCGCTCTGCCAAGGTTGATTTGTCCCTTGGGGAGGAGTGCGGTACATTTAGGAAACCTAACGGGCGGCTACAGCCTCGGGGAATCTTTGTAAAGGCTACATAGTGATGCACAACCTTGGTATGAAGTGGGCTGACTTGGTCACCTTGGTAAAGGCTGGGTCACCTTGGTAGTGACCAATGGAGAGTCATGATCTCCGGGCAGAATGGGAATCACGGCTTGTGGGTAAAGTGCACAACCTCTGCAGAGTGTTAGAAAACTGATATATCAGCCGTGCTCGCGGTTATGAGCGGCCAAGGGAGCTCTAGTGATTAGTGGTACTTGATCAGAGATGTTCAGATTTGCAGGTGGCAATGAGATCGATGGTTCTTGGTTTTGACTATGGTAATGGTAAGTGGTATTCTATCCGTTTGGAAAGGGTACGATTGGGTTAATAACATGGGTTAACTCTAAAACTTGGCTTTCTCTACTAGAAATAATAATCTAACCAATTAAAAGCAACTGCTTGACTTACCCCCACATAAAGCTAGTCCACTACAGCCAAACAGGACACTTGCTGAGTATGTTGATGTGTACTCACCCTTGCTCTACACACCAAACCCCCCCTGGTTGTCCGCATTGCAATCACTGCTCAGGAGAAGATGAAGCCATGGAAGGAGACTTCCAGGAGTTCCAAGACTACGACGAGTTCTAGGTGTGGGTTTGCGGCAACCCCCAGTCGGCTGCCTATGAAGGTCGCGTTTATCTACGTTTCTTTTCCGCACTTTGATTTATTGTAAAGACTATGTGGATGTCTCAGACATATGATGTAATCGACTATTACTTCCCTTTTAATACTATTGGAGCACTGTGTGATGATGTCCATGTTATGTAACTGTTGTGTACGTGAATTGCTGATCCTGGCACGTACATGGTTCGCATCCGGTTTGCCTTCTAAAATCGGGTGTGACACTAAAATACAAGAGATTAAGGATCTAATTACTGAAGGTCGAGGTCCGGAATTTATGGAAGATGAGCAAGGCACTGTATGGTTCAAGGACTGGATATGTGTTCCTGATATTGAAAGCCTTCGTGAGGCTATTTTAAAGGAGGCCCATGACTCAGATTATTCTATTCATCCTGGTAGTACAAAGATGTATCAGGATTTGAAGCAGAAATATTGGTGGTATGGATTGAAGAGAGATGTGGCTGCACATGTGGCTATGTGCGATGTGTGTTAAAGAGTTAAGGCTGAACACCAGAGGCCAGCTGGACTACTACACCCACTGAAGATACCTGAGTGGAAGTGGGAAGAGATTGGTATGGATTTCATCACTGGATTGCCTCGCACCCAGAAAGGATATGATGCTATATGGGTGATTGTGGATAGATTGACTAAAGTGGCTCACTTCATTCCTGTAAAGACTACTTATAAAGGTTCTCAGCTAGCTGAGTTATATATGGCTCGGATTGTGTGTTTACATGGAGTACCGAAGAAGATCGTGTCGGATCGAGGTTCACAGTTTACCTCAAGATTTTGGAGAAGCTTTCATGAATACCAAGTTGAATTTCAGTACAGCTTATCACCCTCAGGCTGATGGACAGACTGAAAGGACAAATCAAGTTTTTGAAGATATGTTGAGAGCTTGTGGCCTTCAGCATGGAGGGAGTTGGGATAAGAGCCTACCTTATGCTAAGTTTTCATATAATAATAGTTATCAGACGAGTCTGAAGATGTCACCTTTTGAGGCTTTATATGGGAGGAAGTGCAGGACTCCTCTATATTGGGATTAGACTGGAGAAAGACAGTTCTTTGGGCCTGAACTGATTCAAGAGGCAGAAGAACAAGTCCGTATAATTCGAGAGAATTTGAGGGTAGCTCAAACCAGACAAAAGAGCTATGCTGATAATAGAAGGAGACCACTAGAATTTGAGGAAGGAGATTATGTGTATCTCAAGGTGTCACCACTTCGTGGAATGAGTAGATTCAAAGTTAAGGGCAAATTATCCCCTCGCTATATTGGACCATTCTTGATCTTTAGGCGAGTTGGGGAGATGGCATACCAACTCGAGCTACCTGCTAGCCTATCGGATGTGCATAATGTGTTTCACGTATCTCAACTGAAGAAGTGTCTCCGTGTCCCTGAGGAACAGTTACCAATGAAAGAGCTCAGTGTTCAGGGTGATTTGACTTACACGGAGTATCCAATCAAGATTCTTGACACATTGACTCGAGTTACAAGAAATAAGGTGATAAAGATGTGTAAAGTGCAATGGAGTCACCATGGAAAAGATGAAGCAACTTTGGAAAGAGAAGATGAGCTTCGCATAGATTTTCCCCACATTTTCCCTAGATCTTCTTAAATCTCGAGGACGAGATTATTTTTAAGGGGGGTAGGATTTGTAATACCCACTTTGTATGAAAATCAAAAAGGAGAAAATTACATCCCTTTGTATACATGAGTGTGTCATCTCTATCTATCATTTCGTGTGAACACGTTATTTAAACAAATAAATAATTAATAAAAGACACCTAAATAACCTAAGTGCATCATGTTGGCTTTTATTTGTATGTGCAATTAATAATAATAAGAATCATATCAGTAGAAATATAATAGTGTCCAAATTGGGATTTAAGACCTCATTTACAATTTAGAAAATTTGAAATAACATCAAAGAACAAGGAAAAAAAGATCACCTTGTAAAGAAAACTGTATAAAAATAAATATAACTCTTCAAGTGAGTACTCTTAATTTACAACTTTAGTCTGAGTACAAATTCACAACAAAAAAAATTGAATTCAAATAGAGATTTAAAAGTGAAAAGAAAAGAAAAGAAAGGAAAAACAAAGAGAAAAGGAAAAGGGAAAACTCTCCCCGGTGGGCCGATCGACCGAATCCGGCCCGACTTCACCCACGCGCTCAGCCCATTCCCATGCTTTCCCCACCGCGAAGCCCATCCTGCATCGGCAGGCGCGTGCCGATATGTGGACCCCGCCGGACAGCCTCTCCCACCGTGCGCGCAGCTCTATCACATGGGACCCGCGCGTCAGCTGACAACGTCGTCCGCGTAACTCTCGCGCCCACTTCCTCGTCTGTATCACTGACTCACTGGGCCCACGCTCCATACTCCACGGCGTCCAGGTAGTCACCTCCCCGTGCATGTCGCCGCTCCGCCAGGGACTTCGGAGTTCGTTGCAGCCGTTCCGCACCTCGCCACGCCTACAAATAATGGACCCCACGACCTTGTCGCTCGTGCCCCCATCTCCTAGCTGCCGCTTCACCATGCCGTTCATTGCGTCGTCGCGTCCGCGCTAGAGCATAACACCATCGTCGTGGACTGCCGCCAACGGTGCAACTCGGGCCCTAATCTTGCCACCCGAAGCTAGGGCTGCTCACGAGGAAGCCGTACGCGGGCACAATCGAAGCATGGTGCCCTAGGGTCTCGGTAATTCCTCGCCGGATTTGGGAAAAGCCGCCATGCTCGGGTGCTACCGTGGCCAGTGTCGTCGAGTCATCAATTTGCGGTAATAAACCTACTCCCATCCTCATTAAGCCTTCCGCATTGAGTAGTTGGGCCGAATTAGAAAAACGGGTGCGTGTATACGGGGTTTGGCAACGCCGGCGATGGCGCCGCCGTGGCAATGTGGTTGTGCCGTCGTCCGACAGGGGAGAACGGGGCAACTGTTCGTGAACCGTTGGATTGGTGTTGACGGCTCAGATTAAATCAAGAAGGGGTCGGGTTGGGGGCGATAGTCTACCATTGATCCTAGATCGTGCGGGCGTTGGTCGATCGGAGTTACATTAAACCGGGGCGCTAGTGTTTGATCCAACGACACAGATCGTGTACCAGTTCGCTGAGTGGATAATCTAATCCTAGCCGCAAGATCAAGATCCTGCGGTTGATAATAGAGAATACCCCCCTTCGCGGCACATTTTGCTTAAGAGCCCTTTGAAATCCTGAAAATAAACCTGCCGTCCTTCACGACTGTTCCGTGTGCCTTAGAATTATTACCTCGAGGCCCCTAGGTTTTCTGGAAAATGAGGCCCAGTCCGGTGGCGTGATGAAATGAATTAGAAAATAGGTTTTTATTATATAAATGAGTGCTAGAACTTCAATAACTCATAGAAAATTCATATGAGCTCCAAATCACTTCATTCCAATTTCTAAAATTTTGTAATTTTATTCTCTATCACTTAGAGTCTCTGTTTTGTCATGACCATAGTAAGAAAGTTAATATCTCATTTAATCGTGTTCTAAGAACATAAAACCTTTGAAAATTTATAACTTAAAATCTATAACGCCAAAAATTATGATTCCTGTTCCTAGGATTTTATTTTAATGCGTAGATTATTACTGTGTATTTTGTTTATATGTTTGGTGTGATGTTAATTTTCTCTATATACTGTGCTTGTTTGTATTGTGGCGAGTAGAAGAACCCGTGACTGATGATCCTGGTGAGCAACAGATAGAAGTAGCTGAGCAGGAGCTCATTGAAGGCAAGTTGTGCCTTTGACCACTTTTTACCCAATAATGTTCTTTAATATCATTTATTCATGCATAGGTTAATTTTGATGGGACCCGATAGGTCACCCTAGATTGTTTATCTCATTACCTTGTTTACCCCTGAATCACTTGGGTAGTTTGCTATTGCTTTACATGGTTTTTGGGATAATCATTTATTATATCTATGTTCCAATTCTTTTGTTATTCTATTTATATTTATGTCAAGATCATTAATGTTAATTGGAACATAGAGCTTAACTTGAGAAACACGTGCCACCACAAGGGTTTAATGGGACGCCCTTGGCTGACTAATTAGGAAAGCTAGTGGAAGACTACCTTACCCAAAAGAGGCAAGGGCAGTAGGGGAGTTGCATGCAAGAAGGTTCTCGGGTTGATTTAGCTGCGATGGCGGTCAGACGGGGGATTCTTGCAAGTGCTCTTCCCATAAACTGTAGCGGGTTTTCGGAAGCTAGTGGAACTTTGTAAAGGCCTTGTAGCGTTGCCCTGCCTCGCCTCCTAGGTAGAGGTGTATGGGAGTCACGACCCCTTGGCAGATGGGTAACATGACTTGTGGGTAAAGGGTACAACCTCTGCAGAGTATAAAACTGGTATACTAGCTGAGCTCACGGTCATGAGTAGCTCAGGACTCTCTGATGATTAAATTATGGAACTTAAATTCAATTTTGTCATTTGCATTGCATGGGATTATTATCTAATTTTGTTCTACCACTTTTATTAAGGTTTGGTATTTACTTACACTTAGTAACTGCTAATAAAATTTTGACCAACTAATTAAAAGCAATGCTCAGCTTTAACCCCTGTCATTGATTAGCCTTACACATCACATGAACTACCACCTTTGTGAGTTCATGTCCACTGGTTCCCCACAACTTGTTGAGCTATGATCATGTGTGAGCTCACCCTTGCTGTCTCACACCCCCCCACAGGAGAAGAGCAGGTGGTTCAGGAGGAGCCACAAGGCGAGGAGTTTGATCTAATCTAGGTAGCGTTTCTCAGTTGACATTGGCGCCAACGATGATCCTTAGTTCATTTTATATTTATCTTTTATTTTGTAATAAGACTTCCGCTTTATAATAAATACTCTGATGTTATTGTGACATTTAGCTCTATACACTATGTTACTATATATGTTGTCTTCTTGGCGCATGTATGAGATGCACCTGGCTTTGTTCCTTAAAGCCGGGTGTGACATTTGAAGCCCAAAGCTAAAGGATCGCACCACCACCTAATTTTTAAATTGTGTCTCAAAAAATTTTATTGGTATATTTCAAATTGGTATGTGTTATTTTCAATTGGTATCTATCAAAACCCTCTTGAAAACTAAGAGAAGAATTTCAAATTCATGGGGAGTTTTGTTTAAAGTCAAAGGAAAAGCATATGAAACAGGGGGAGAAATTTCAAATCTTAAAAATGCTTCTTGCAATCTTATTCATATACCTTTGACTATTTGCAAAAGACTTTGAAAAGAATTTTCCAAAAGAATTTGCAAAAACAAAACAAGTGGTGCAAATGTGGTCCAAAATGTTAAATATCAAATCAAACTTATATACTTAGAAATACTTTCATTTCAAAATAACTTATGCACATCTGTCAAAATGTAAGCTAGTTACATTTCTACACTTTATATTTGCTTTGGTTTGTGTTGGCATCAGTCACCAAAAAGGGGGAGATTAAAAGGGAAATAGTCTCAATATTTCCTACAATCGATTTTGGTGTTTGACGACCATCACAAACCTTGTGGACTAACCAATTTGCCCAGTTGATCATTTCACAGGTGCATAAGTTCATCTACAACCATTCTAAGTCGTCTGTCTGGAATACCGTAGATTATTCCGGACAGGAGAAGCTTTTTTGGAAAAACACCTACGCGCGGACCGTCTGGGCCCTTGCGGCGGACTGTCCGCGGCACCAAGGTGACCCTCGGACAGGAACACTGCAAAAACACAAGTCTACACTACGGACCGTCCGATGGAGAAGCAAGCACCGTCCGAGACCAAGCGCGGACCGTCCGGCCTCAGGCGTGGACCGTCTGGTCGGTGAAAACCAGAAAAACCCGAAGGTGACGGGTTCGGTAAAATGTAATTTTAGCGTCCTCGCGGACCGTCCGGGGTGCACGACCGGACCGTCCGCGACTGCTTTATCTGACATCTGACGATGCATTAAATGCTTTATTGCCGTTGATATAGCCGTTACTGCTGACCGTTGCGATTTTAGCCGTTGATGTGCAGGGCGGATCGTCCGGACCAGGGGCGCGGACCGTCCGCGGTCGGCAGAAAGGGAGCAACGGCTAGGAAGTGTTTGGGGGCTATAAATACAACTCCAACCACCTCCATTCACTACACCCAAGCACTCCAATCTTTCACATTCAATACAAGAGCTAGCAATCCATTCCAAGACACAATCAAAGCTTCCAATCTCTCCAAGTTCCACAATTGAGACAAGTGATCATTATTGATTAGTGACTTGAGAGAGAGAGAGTGATTCATGTGTTATTTGTCGCTCTTGTCGCTTGGCTTTTGCAATCGTGCTTTCTTCTTTTCTCATCCTTATTCTCAAGTGACTTGTAATCAAAGCAAGAGACACCAAGTGTGTGGTGGTCCTTGCGGGGTCTAAGTGACCCGTTGATTAAGGAGAAAGCTCGCTCGGTCTAGGTGACCATTTGAGAGAGGGAAAGTGTTGAAAGAGACCCGGTCTTTGTGACCACCTCAATGGGGACTAGGTTCTTTGGAACCAAACCTCGGTAAAACAAATCACCGTGTTCATCCGCTTTATTTCTTGGTTGATTTGTTTTCCCTCTCTTTCGGACTCGGGTTTAATTCTAACGCTAACCCCGGCTTGTAGTGTGTGCTTAAGTTTGTAAATTTCAGATTCCGCCTATCCACCCCCCTCTAGGCGACTTTCACTTTGTGATTAAAACAGATCACAAATCTCTGACTTATCTTGGAGATCAGCAGTTACAGTCTGATCTACAGAAGAAAGCCATGACCAAGCTTATGGGCTTGCAATTTCAGGTGGTGTATAAAAAGGGAACAGAGAATGTAGTGGCGGATGCATTATCAAGGATGGAGCATATGATGGGGTTGTCTGTTCTCTCTGAAATTCAGCCTATATGGATTCAAGAAGTAGTGAACTCCTATGCCACAGATGAGGAGGCACAACAATTGATCACTCAACTGTTAATTCAATGCCCGAACAAACATGGGTTTTCTTTGCAGCAAGGTATTATAAGAAAAGCAAATCAAATCTAGATTGGGTGCAATTCAGCTCTGCGTACTAAACTAATTGCAGCACTACATGATAGTACAGTTGGAGGGCACTCTGGAATTCAAGCAACATATGAGAGGGTAAAGAAGGTGTTCTGGTGGAAGGGTTTAAAGAATGATGTGACACAGTATGTGCAGCAATGTGGAGTCTGCCAAAAGGCTAAGGCTGAGAGGGTGCACCCAGCAGGGCTGCTGCAGCCTTTACCAGTTTCACAAGGTATTTGGGAAGAGGTTACTATGGATTTCATAGAAGGGTTACCAAAGTCTGAAGGGTTTGATACCATTTTGGTAGTGGTGGATAGATTCTCGAAATACAATCATTTTCTTCCTCTAAAGCACCCCTTTACTGCTAAAGGCGTTGCCCAAGTATTTCTTGAGAATGTGGTGAAGTTGCATGGGGTCCCAAGGTCTATAGTGTCTGACAGAGACAAGGTTTTCACCAGTGCTTTTGGAAAAATCTATTCCAACTTATGGGAGTGAAGTTGTTGATGTACACTACATATCACCCTCAAACTGATGGTCAGAGTGAGCGTGTGAATCAGTGTTTGGAAATGTATCTCAGGTGTGCTGTGCATGACCAACCTAACAAGTGGAAGAGCTAGCTCACTTTAGCTAAGTACTGGTATAATACTACCTACCATTCGGTGCTGGAGTGTACACCCTTCAAGGTGTTGTATGGGTATGAAGCACCATTGCTTGTTACACCAAAACTGTTGGGAATTGAAGATAGGGAGATAGCTGACTGGATTGCTGAAAGGAATGCCTTTTCAGTCATGTTAAAGGAGCAGTTAGCATGAGCTCAGCTTCGCATGAAGCAGTATGCTGACAAGGGCAAAACTCCTAGGGAATTTCAAGTGGGTGATCTGGTTTTGCTGAAGTTACAACCTTATGCACAAAAGACTGTGGTGAACTGATCCTGCCCTAAATTGGCATTTAAGTACTTTGGTCCTTTCAAGGTGATATCAAGGATTAGGGTGGTGGCATACAAGCTAGACTTACCTAGTGATGCACAAGTACATCCAATCTTTCATGTGTCACAATTGAAGTCATTTCTGCCTTGTTATTCTCCAGTTTTCTCAGAGCTACCTACTACGGTGGATTTGTCTCAAGGGGGTATAGAGCCAGAGCAGATCCTTGATCGAAGGATGGTGAGAAAGGGCAATCGAGCTATTGTTCAAGTGCTGGTGAAATAGACTGGGGTGCCTAAGGAAGCTGCGGCATGGGAGGATTATTCAGTGGCCAAGGCAAGGTTTTCGGAGGCAAACGCTTGGGGGACAAGTGTTATCTGAGGCTCGGGGAGATGTCATGACTGAAGATGCAGCCTAAAGTGGATCTGTGGGAAATGGAGTGGCGCGAGAGGATGGTCAAATGAGGTCAGTCAGGCAATTTCTATTTCGCTATTATGGAGTTGGTAATCGAGTCTGTAATGGAGTTGTGGGCTGTTTAGGCCGTATTAGTGCCATCTTGGGCCGTAAATAATAGGTTAGGGGAGTTTGGTGTGCCTATAAGTATTGTACTCAGCGTCTTATGCTAGACATGCAAAATCAGAAAAGGAATCTAATCAGTTTGAACTACCCAACCACTTACCTCTGTTCTTGTCTGCTTGTTCTTGCTTCTCACGTCATGGTGATCTCTACCATTGGCCAAGGGTCGTGACAGTCCCCTCGGTGCCGCTCTCGCTTAGAGGGCCCCACGCCTGCCTTGCTGCGCGCGCATGCGCGAGCTGGTCTAAGCAGCGCGGGCGAAAGCGACCGCCACCTCCGTGTTGGCACTGGAGGAAGGGACGTGCACACTTAGGGTGTAGGAAGGTGAAACTGCGATGGAGCACGGGGACAACAACACATGGACGCCACCTGTTCGAGCGAATGCCTGGATCCCTAAACCATGGGCTGCCAGTGAGGTAACCTCCGTAAGTTTTCTCCCATCTTGTATTGTACCATGCGCTTTAGATTGTGAGTTCCAATTGGTTGTGTTTTCTACTTATTTAGCAGCAATTTTAACTCTAAAGTTAGCATATAGCCATATACAAGCACAACCATGAACAGCAAGTTCTTTTATCTAGGTGGGCTGATTTTGGTGATGTTTCTTCTTTTTGGGTTTTGAGATAGACTGACAAGTCATTAACCATGGCAAGGAGATAAGGACCAGCGCTAGTGCGAAACTATAGCAAACTAGAGGGGGTTGTGCAGTTGTGCCTGCCTTGTAGATGCGTTGACTTACCACAACCATGGTAAAAATTTGATCCTACTAACTGTCGTTCCACCCGCAACAATGCATATAGCCTCATCATTATATCAAGTGCCAGTGGGTAAGACAGGTACAGTAGTTGCACGACTTCTTTCTGACATGGATGAGATGAGTGTAAGTAGAGGGACTCTAACTCTCATCAAGAGGATGACACTATGAGTTGGGGCAATTTTTTTGTTTATTTCCTCAAACACTACACAATGCCATACCCATCTAAGGGTTGGAGACACATATTTATAGCCCTAGAGGCTACACTACCACACCTTCTCACACACACTACACAACAGGATTGTCCTCTAGATGCTAAAGAGACTACAAAGGACAGTCAAAAAGCGACTGTTGTCCTCTAGATGCTAAAGGGACTATAGAGGACAGTCAAAAGCGACAGCTATCATCTAGATGCTAAAGAGACTACAGAGGACAGTCAAAAAAGCGACTGCTGTCCTCTAGATGCTCAAGACTTATTCCATCATTCTCCCCCTAAGTCTTGGGCGTCGTCTTGTGGGAAAGTTGGGCCATCCCGGAGCTGGAGCAAAGCTCAAGAAACTTGATCTTCCCAAGGGGCTTGGTGAGCAGGTCTGCAAGCTGATCCTTGGTGCTGATGTAGCGCGCCTTGATGCTCCCTTCTGCCAAGCAGTCTCGGATGAAGTTGTATCTCAGCCGGATGTGCTTGCTCCGTTCATGGAACACTGGGTTCTTGGCCAATGCTAGAGTGGACTGGCTATCCACCCTGAGTTCCATCGCTCCAGTGTCTCTCCCGAGGAGATCATCGAGCAGTCGAGCCAGCTAGAGCGCCTGAGTCGAAGCAGTGGAGGCCGCTATGTACTCGGCCTCACAGCCGGACATGGCCACCACCTACTGCTTGACCGACTGCCAGCTAATGAGGCACTTGCCGAGGAAAAAGAGGACCCCGCTTGTGCTCTTGCTAGTGTTGATGTCACCGGCGTGGTCGCTGTCGCTGTACCCGACAAGGTGTGCCTCCCCAGGGCACCTCGGGTAGTAGAGACCATGGTCGAGAGTCCCCGCAACATAGCGGATGATCCTCTTCACAGCCTGCTCATGCTCCATTGTCGGTCGCTGCAAGAACCGACTAACGTAGCCGACGGAGTATGCCAAGTCAGGTCGTGTGTGGATGAGGTAGCGAAGGCTCCCCACAAGACGCCGGTACTATATAGCATCCACCTCCTCCACCGTGCTGTCGTGACTCAGCTTCAGCCTCTCCTCCATCGGAGTGAGAGCTGGGTTGCAGTCGGTGAGCCCAGCCAGCTCAATAATGCGCTTGGCATAGGCGGTCTGGTGAAGTGTGATCCCGGAGTCTCCCTGGTGCACCTCAATCCCCAGGTAGAAGGAGAGATGCCCCAGGTCACTCATTTGGAAGGTGATCTTCATCTCTTCCTTGAACGCTGCCCACCTCTGCATCCTTGGCGCCGGTGATCACCAAGTCATCGATGTAGACACCCACCAGTAGGGCATTTTCTCCATTGCACCGCCGATAGATGGCCGCCTCGTGTGGGCTTGGCATGAAGCCCATCCTCTTGAGCGTGGAATCCAGCTTGGCATTCCATGCCCTTGGTGCCTGTCGCAAGCCGTAGAGGGCCTTGCGCAGGCACAACACCTTGCCCTCCTTGCCAGGGATCGCAAAACCTGGCGGCTGGTGTACATAGACCTCCTCTTTTAAGTCGTCGTTAAGAAATGGCAGCTTGACATCCATGTGATGAACATGCCAGCCCTCCTGGGCTACCAGCGCGAGGAAGAGTCGCACGGATTCCATCCGTGCCATAGGGGCGAAGGCATTGTCGAAGTCAATCCCCTCCTGCTGCAAGAAACCGCGTGCCACCAAGCGAGCCTTATGCTTGACGATGGCGCCGGCTTCATCCCTCTTCAGTTTGAACACCCACTTAAGGGTGATCACGCGATGACCATGAGGGAGATCAAGGAGCTCCCAAGTGCGGTTCGTCTCAACCGCGTCCATCTCCGACTGCATCGCGGCATGCCAAGCCGCATGTTTCTCGGCCTCCGTGAAAGACCGAGGCTCACCATTGTCGCATGCAAGATGCAACTCTCCTGCTAGAATGCGAGACGCCGGGCCTGGCACTGTAGCACCCCTAGTGTTACTGTTACTAAAACTTCAGCATAACATCATAAGCATTGGCATTGCATATGTTTGACACACCTAGAGTGCATTCACTAGGTAAAAATTTCAAACAAGTTGTATTGATATGGCATTTTGCAAATAAGACCCTAGTATAGGGTACTTAACCTTAAATAGGGTTAGAAGGGTAAAACAGGACCAAATAGAGAAAACCCTAAAGTTTAAGAGTAATAATCATAAAATGTTACAAGGAATGGACCTAAGTTACACTCACACCCTTGAAATACCAAAAATCCTAAAAAGGACCCTAGAAAACCCTAAAACCAAACCCTAGGGGGTTAAGTGTAAAATCAGTCCACCTTTGGACCAAAGTGCAAAAATCATGATAATAAAGTGCCCTAAGTCATAGGGTTCACAATCATGAAGATTTGCAATCCAAAACTTGAGATTTGTGTTAGAAATATGCCCTAGAGATAATCATAGAGATGAGCATATTTCTTTGTATCCATGATATATATATTGCTTGATTGAATATCCATGGAAGGCACCTTGTATTGATTAGCAATTATGTGAATTGTTTGTGAGATTCTTTACTTATATGGTTATTCTAAATGATGTCCCTAGTCAGAGTCGATGACTAGCACATGTATTAGTTGATGACTACATTTCACAAGTCATGAACATGGAGATGTTAAACTAATAATGTGGGCGCATGTATGACATGAGGCTGGACCGACCCAACGTGAGATATTGTAATATAGTTCTCTTCTTGCAACATGAATACTGTATCCTTAGACCTGAGATTGTCGCATGTTCTCAAGATGTGAATTGACTTACTTAGGGACTATCAAACGCTATCCCGTAACTGGGTAGTTATAAAGGTAGTTTTGGGTTTGTCAGGAAGCATGCTATGAGGCATGGTCAGTCAAGATGGAATTTGTCCCTCTCTTTGTGAGAGAGATATCTCTGGGCCCCTCGAGTGATTGGATCAAGAAATGCATGGCCGTGCTAGGGTTAAGAGTTAACCATTGAAAGGATTCCAATTCACAGTATCGAGAAAGAGAGGTCAGCTTAGAGCCAGACCAAATATCGTGAGACAAAGGGAACAGCATGTACGTAATGTCGCAATGGTTCGTCTGATATGATCTTTACGTACACATAGGAGTTGACATGTCTTGCTAGAGGCCGCTGTCAATTATTGGGCCAAGTAAGAGTACTCGGCCTATGTCTATTTGTACGTGAACCTATAGGGTCACACACTTAAGGGGAAGGAAGCCTAATTCGGATTAGATCCGAAATTAGACTGGGCTTTAGGGTTAATGATGGGCCTCGGCGTCAGAAGCCCACCATAACGCCTATATAATGAGGGGCGGGGGCGCGGTTAAGTATAACCTAATTCGCCACCAGCGGACTAACAGCCGCCGCCCACCTCTCGCCCTCGCCAAGCCGCCGTCGCGAACCTAGCAGTTCGGTACGCGGCGCTTCCTCCCTGTACGTGTGGATACCTCGGAGGTGCTACATCTGGAGCACTTGGACGAACCGTGCGAGGACGTGAAGGACGCCGGCGACTGCACGGCACTGCTCGACGCGTTCGTCTACATCGAGACGTCTTCCGCTGCTCTGCGCGTCTAGTGGTAATTCCATGACCTATAACCGCAGTAGTTCTTGGTATTATGGGGATGAAAATTTTGTTTTGCGCTAGCGTAGCCTCCCCGTAATCCTACAATTTGGACTTAAGTGCAAAAGAGCCACACTTGACCCTTTTGATGAAGTCTGAAAATCAGTGACATGGACTCAACTTTGGAGCTCTGTAGCTTTTAAATTCTAGGGTTTTTTCCCTAGGTCACCACATCAAATTTGTAGACCTATCAAAGGAGAACAATTTTGCTTAAGAGTGTAAGCACAGTTGTTATGAAAAATTTGAAGATAATCACACTCAAAGTTAGGCTGTCAGGCTGATAAAGTCTGAATTTCAGACTGACAATGCAACCACAGAGACTTTGGGCATGAATTCAGGCATGAACAAGCAAGAATTTGCTTAGGATTGCTATGACAATATTGTAGCTGGTGTGTAGCTCTACAACTTTGCTGTAGAGATTTGGGCAAGTTGCTATAGAAATCTGAGAGAAATTTGGCCCTAAACTATGATTGTCACGCGACTGAAGAACAAATGCCATGGTACACTGCTCTGAGTGGATCAGAACGCCAGCTCACCTCGCCATCGATGATCGTCGTCCCGATTCATGCGTGGTATAGGATGGACAACGCCGGGGAGGGATAACTCGTATGTGGCGCCATCTCCCGAGCTCAGCCGGAGTTATTCACCGGCGGCCACCGAATCAGTCGTTTCCGCCGCGGTGTCCTATGCACCATGATCCTACCTCACTATACCACTCCTCTACGTGCTAGGCATGCACTAAAGAAGTTATCCGTGGCTGCGAAGTGATCGCCGGACCGCCGCGGCTATAAATAGCTCGTGATCAAGGACGAGGTATGAACATCACACACACAGTGGGTTGAATCGAAGCCAAATTCACGCTGCCTCTGCCCCCTCCTCTCAAATTGATTGTGCACGGTAAAACTAGAGTCCCTTACGGCCGTATAGCCCCAAGCTCCACCCTCAATTTCACCCGAGCACGCCACGACGCCGTTTTCCCCCAAATCGGTCAGCCGCACCGCCGAGAACAGCGCGTCCGAGGCCAGCCCGCTCTGGTAAGATTCTGTCCAATCCAAGCGTTGTTTTAGTAGCTCTGCGTGCTTGTGAAGCTTGTTGTGGTAACTGTTAGCTCAATTCGGCCATGGTTATGTGGGAACGTGAGCTCGTGGTCACGGTGTCCGCCATGCACGTGAGCAGACCGTTCTCAAAGTGTTGAAGCCAAAGTGAAGCACGTTCCTAGGTTGCCTTGGGTAGGTTATGCTCCCCCTATCGCTCGACTGAGTATCTGTCGCCGGCCAGGGCCAGTCCGTGCGGTGTCGGTGATGAACGGTGAGCGCGCTGTGGCCAGGGACGTTTGTGGAGAAGAATTAGAAGTGCGGGATGGTTTCTGTAAACTGTCAGTGACTCCCCGAAATAGTGCGCGGGTTTCTTCCGTGGTTATTCAAGGCGCCAGGGTCTTCGGTGCAAAGTTACACGCGAGTGCGTGCGCGCGGGCGCGCTTTCACCCGAAGTGGGCCGACCGGAATCAGATTCGGTCCAATACTGTTACAAGTTTTTCTTTTTCTTTTTCTTCCAGAGCCAAATAAATTCTAGGAAATTGTAGAAAAATCCTAAAAATATAAGACCAATTTTGTTAGATCCCTAATTTCCTGTAGTATTTAATAAAAATAGTTTCTTGATTTTTAGTCCAAATAGGGAATTTTGGAGCATTTAAAATAGCCTAAAACCTTGTTTCTAGATTTTTATAAAATAGATAATAATTCCAAAAATCCCCAAACTTTTTAGATGACCTTTATATAATATTTAGAAGCCTTGGGTAGATTTTGGTATGATTTGGACTTTGTTTGATAATTAGAACCCAAAACCCCCACCCCCTGCTCTTTGAACTTCACTGCTGACTCCGGAAACCCTAAGTTCTCGGAGTTCTGTGAAGGAAAATTGTATTCAATACCTTAGATAATAAACTCTTATTATCTTTGCATTCTCATGAGCATTACATGGGCATTCACTATTATGTATGGTTATCTTTAGAACACGAAGAAGAAGTTGAAGTAGAAGGAGAGAAGACTTCACCACCACCTCAGGAACCTCAGGCAGACAGTTGTTTTTATTTTGACATCTGTGGAACTGAGCCTGAATCACCTGTAAACCAAGGCAAGCCCCGGTGCATTTGCCACCTCCTTGATTCTTTTAAAATCTTTCTCACTTGCTTGATGCATTAGGTGATAGGAGTTGATTGATAAAACGATTCCTGCATTACCTTCCTTGAATTTGATTACCTTCCTTTGAATCCCTATTTTATAAGAAGTTTTTACTATGCTTAGTCTTGCTTTAGCAAAGAAAAAGATTTTGTTTTTACAAAAGATGATGTGGCAAAGTGGGAGGGATGTTTTTGAAAATAAAATTTGATGGTGGATCCATCATGGCCATGATGGGTTCAACATCGGAAAAGATGTACCTCTGCTAGGTACCAAACTTTGGGTTTGAAATGATTAAGCTGAGACTGGGTGGGTGACTTGCACGAGAAGAGAGTCTCGGTGTAGTGTTTTCGTCTGAGTTGATTAAGGACCGTGTCGATGTAGGCCTGCTGACCGAGGACCCTTTAACTAGTTGCATGCCTCGTTATGGGTAAGCTTTGCCTCGGGCAGACTAAGGCCAGAATAAGATACCACGCAATGGGAGTGGAGAGATGGCGAGAGTAGCGTGTACCCTCCGTGGCAAGAGGCTGGACGGTGGTGTATCTGTGCTCTCGGTTGGCGTGAACCTGATCTGGTCTTAAGAACCCCAGTGGCGGGTTGACATATGCAAGGGTTAAGTGCTACATATGTCGTGTGATTGGAGATCCTCAGCTGAGTATAATCGATTCGGATCACCGTACCTTCACGGTTATGAAGACTTGGTCACTGACTTACACGTAGAACTCCAGTAAAGATAAAGGGTTGCTAAGAAATTGGCTAGTGCAGGTCAAGTGATCGAACTAGGGTAGAAAGAACCCTAGAGACAGATAAACCTACTTAACCTGACAAATAAAAGTTGGATTTTTAAGGATCCACTTTAGTAAGCATTTCTGCAAACAGAGTCCTTGATTATTGAGAAACCTTGCCTTGACTCCTTGATAACCAGCATACCCTTGAGAGTCTTTTCTTTAGTCGGGTAAGTCTTGCTGAGTAATTCCATACTCAGGGTTTTATTCCCTATTGTTTTTAGGTGAAGAAGCAACAAACTTTTGTTGTTTCTGTTCCAAGGTGGTCCCGAAAGAAGGAAACCAAAAATAGAGCTGCGGGAGGAAGGGTTCCTCCATAAAAACTTTTGTTTGATACTTATCGGGAGGGGTTTTTGCCTCCCTTGGTGTGTAATAATATTACTCTGCACTCATAAGTTATATCCTGGTCTATAATATATAACTTTGTCTTACTTTTTAAATAAAGGTAAGTTTATGTAATCGCTTCCGCATTTTCGTATCTCCGATGATCTGTAATGTCTGCATGACGGGTAAAACGCTCTTGGGAAAGGTAAGAAAAGCAGATACCGAACTTGTCAAGTGATTCAGGAACACCTGCAGGGTTGTCTAAGGTCCGTTGGACAAGGACAACTGTAGGTGGGCCTAATGACTTGGGAGGTTCCGTCGCAGCTGGTATCGGAGCGAAGCCCTTCTCTGCAGATATTATGAGGCATCTTCAAAAGAATTTTCTAAAGACTCATCTAGAAAATTTCTTCCCTTCTTATCCACTATTTCTGAAGAGTTTATATGAAAGACCAGATAGGAAGAGTGCAATGTATAGAAGGTTGAATCAACTAAGGTTGGTTCTGTAATTACACATGCATCATGCTAAGAACTATGTTAATAAGATTTTCCCCTTAGAAAAATGCCGCCGCACACAAGGAAAATTGCGCGAAAGCATACTGGCCCAATTGGTGTGCCACGTCATCAACTTGCCCCAAGACACGAGGATAGCAGTAGTGGGAGTAACGATCCGATCATGGATCTTGAAGCAAAAGTTAATCGGCTTCAACCAGAACTGCAACGCAGGACTGATATATGGGTCGCGGATGGCGACAGAATCAATGAATTGAGAAGCGACATCCGCCGCCTGCAAGATCAGCTCGCAGATCGAGATCTAGTGCTTGACTGGCCAGTTCACTCTCATTCGCTTGCCTGGGCTAAGGAGGCGAAAGCTCGAGCCCGAGTAGAAGAGCTTAGCTCAGCCATTGATACCTTGCAGGCTTATTGTAATACTCTACATGAAGAAGGTCATGTATTGTACTCGCAACTACACCCCAGTGTACCTGCGGATCCTGTCGGGACAGAAGCCGGACCTTCTCAAGTAGCGGGAGAAGCTTTTGGTGGCGAGCTGGACCTCTTCAGGCCCCCTCCCTCTATGAAGTTGGTCGATGAGTGGTCTCCTACGCCCGACAGTGAGGCTACCAAGAGTGACAGGAAGCAGGAATAGTATAGGATAGAAGTAGTACTATTGTGTAATAGGGGGTGTAATCCTATTGTAAAGTACGAGTCTGTAACATTACCTTTTAAAGTAATGTGAAATGGATGGTTTGTATGGCATATCATATTGCTCCCAATGTTCTTTGCCATAGATGCCTTCCAGGACTCGCGCTCAGGATGGGGCTGGTACCTCTCGTGGGAGGGATGCGACACCGAATCCACCTCCAATACCCCCGACACTTGCTGAGGCCATCGCTGCCTTGGTAAACGCTACAGCAGAGAACACCCGCTTTCTGCGGGAGATGGCAGGCCAACCACTTCAACAACAAGGCGGACGGGCCTATCCGCAAGGCCCCCGGGAGACATCTCATCTAGACTTCTCCGAGACGCGCCCTCCGTTGTTCGTCAAAGCGAAAGACCCTTTAGAGGCGGATGAATGGATCCGCGTCATTGAGCAGAAATTTGGACTTCTTTGGTGCTTCGAAACTCAGAAGCCCCTGTTCGCAGCTCAGCAATTGCGTGGCCCTGCCAGCACTTGGTGGGGGAACTTTGTTGCCGTACAACCGGCTGGTCATCAAGTAACCTGGGATGAATTCAAGTTGGTCTTCAGGGAACATTACATACCTGAAGGAGTACTCCACATGAAACAGGAAGAATTCATGAAGTTGAAGCAAGGCGAAGATACTGTCACCCAGTATCTCAATAAATTTAATCACTTATCTCAGTATGCGATTGACCAAGTCAACACCGACATAAAGAAGAAGAACTGTTTCATGCGGGGTTTAAATGATCGGATGCAAAGGAAAATGGCTACCTGCATCGACCTCACCTACGGAAGGGCTGTCAACACTGCGCTGACAATTGAATCTAAATATGCAAATTCTGGAAAGTCCAAGGGGAATGGAGGCAATCGGCCTAATCAGGGCCCCGAGAAAAGGCAACAGTTAGTTCTCTAGCCTTTTAGTCAGGGTCGTTCTTCATCACGTCCGCCCTCCGTCCCATTCAAACAAATAGTGTTCATCTGTCCCAATGCTGCCCCCACTACAACAAGTCAGCCGGGTGCCCCTGGCACTCGTTTCCCTGCCCTTCCCAGTCCGTCAACAGGCTGCTTCAATTGCGGAAAATCTGGACACTTTATTAAGGATTGCCCCTACCCGAAGCAGAATCGCTTAAATAATCAACAAGGTATTAGGAATTCTTCTCAAGTTAAGGGAAATACGGGCAAGAACATAAAGAAGACGAGACAAATTTATTACACTCAAGTGGCCACCACACCGGACAGTGAACCGGTAATGATGGGTATGTTCCTTGTGGCCAATCATCCCGCAATTATTCTCTTTGATTCTGGTGCTTCGCATACATTCATCAGCAAGAAATTTGTGGAGCAACATTGCATTCCATACCATGAATCAAGGAAAGGGTTTAAAATTCATTCACCTGGGGGACAAATATTTACTAAGGAAGTGGCTTTCCAAGTGCCCGTAACATTGGCCGGACGGGACTTTCTTACTAATATGATTGTTCTGAAAGGCCAAGACATAGATGTCATCTTGGGCATGAATTGGTTGGCCCAACAAAAAGCAACCCTCAACACTGATCAGAGAACCATCAGGTTCAGTCATAACCAAGAGGAAATTCTTTTGTCTATCCCCGTTCCAGCTAAAACTACTGGCAGAATATATGAAGCCGTTATACCGGAGATCAAAGATATTTCGATAGTATGTGAGTTCCCAGATGTCTTTCCAGAGGATTTGCCTGGATTGCCACCCGAAAGAGATGTAGAGTTTGTAATTGAATTGAAGCCCGGTACGGCCCCTATTTCTAGAAGATCGTACTGGATGCCTCCAAATGAGCTGGCAGAACTAAAGATTCAATTACAAGATTTACTAGAGAAAGGATTCATCCGGTCAAGCTCGTCACCATGGGGTTGTCCAGCTATATTCGTCAAGAAGAAGGATCAAACATTGCGGATGTGCGTGGATTATCGACCCCTGAATGAGGTCACTATCAAGAACAAGTACCCTCTTCCACGGATTGACATTTTATTTGATCAACTGACTGGAGCAAGGGCATTCTCCAAAATTGATCTCAGGTCGGGCTATCATCAGATCCGTATTCGGCCCGAGGATATACCAAAGACCGCATTTACCACGCGATATGGATTATTTGAGTACATGGTAATGCCTTTCAGACTGACGAATGCTCCTACCCACTTCACCTATTTGATGAACTCGGTATTTATGCCCGAGTTAGACAAGTTTGTGGTGGTCTTCATAGATGATATCTTAATATATTCCAAAAATGAAGAGGAGCATGCTCAACATTTATGGATCGTATTGACATGCCTAAGGGAACATCAATTATATGCTAAGTTCAGCAAGTGCGCGTTTTGGCTGGAAGAAATTCAATTTCTGGGACATGTGTTATCTGCCAGGGGGATTGCGGTAGATCCCAGCAAGGTCAAGGATATTTTGGAGTGGAAACCCCCAACCACTGTTCATCAAGTCCAAAGTTTCCTTGGACTAGCTGGCTATTACCGCCGATTTATACCAGATTTTTCTAAGCTTGTGAAGCCAATCACAAGTCTATTGAAGAATGAGACTAAATTCAATTGGTCTTCAAAGTGTAGTGAAGCTTTTGAGCAACTGAAGATATTGTTAACCACTGCTCCGGTATTAGCTCAACCAGACATTAATAAGCCCTTTGATGTGTATTGTGACGCATTAGGCAGTGGTCTCAGCTGCGTATTAATGCAAGAGGGCCGAGTAATCGTGTATGCTTCAAGGAAGTTACGCCGGCATGAGGAGCATTATCCCACTCATGATCTGGAGCTAGCTGCAGTGGTTCATGCCCTAAAGATATGGTGTCATTATCTATTGGGAAATGTCTGTCATATTTATATAGACCATAAAAGTTTGAAATACATCTTTACCCAGTCTGAACTCAATATGAGACAAAGGAGATGGCTCGAGCTAATCAAGGATTATGAACTGGAAATCCATTATCACCCAGGCAAAGCAAATGTAGTGGCAGATGCACTCAGTCGCAAGGCCTCTTGCCATTGTTTAACTATGAGGACTTCTGACATTACATTATGCTAGGAGATGGAAAATCTGAACCTGGGAATGATTCAGCAAGGAACTTCAAATCACTTGAAGCTAGAGTCAGTCATCCTACAAAGGATAATTGACGCACAAAAGAATGATGAGGGTATGAAACATATACATGAGAAGATAAGGGCTGGAAAGGCCAATTGTTTCAGAGAAGACAACCAAGGTGTGGTATGGTTCAACAACCACATAGTTGTGCCAAAGACTGAAGAAGTCCGCCAGCAAATTCTAGATGAAGCACATCTTAGTCGTTATTCCATTCATCCAGGAAGCACTAAGATGTATCAAGATTTGAAACAGCATTATTGGTGGACGAAGATGAAGATTGAAATCGCACGCTATGTGGCTAGATGTGACACTTGTAAGCGTGTCAAGGCCATACACATGAAGGCTGCAGGTCCATTACAATCTTTACCAATACCAACATGGAAATGGGAAGATATTAGTATGGACTTTATTGTGGGATTGCCCAGAACTGCAAAAGGGTATGATTCTATCTGGGTTATTGTTGATCGGCTTACGAAAATTGCTCATTTTCTGCCAGTCAAGACAGATCACCCAGTTACTGTCTATGCCAAATTGTACATTTCTCGTATTCTTAGTATGCATGGTGTTCCAAAGACTATAGTGTCGGACCGTGGACCTCAATTTGTAGCCAAGTTTTGGGAAGCACTTCACAACTCCCTAGGTACTAAGTTGCTCCATAGTTTGGCCTATCATCGTCAAACCAGTGGGCAGACTGAGAGGGTAAATTAGATACTCGAAGATATGTTGCGGGCATGTGTTCTGGAATTCCCACAGAAATGGGATGATTGTTTACCATTAGCGGAGTTCTCATATAATAATAGCTATCAAGAAAGCATTAAGATGGCACCCTTTGAAGCTTTATATGGACGACGATGTCGTACTCCGCTAAATTGGTCTGAACCGGGTGAAAGGTACTTCTTCAGGCCTGATATGGTGAAAGAGACCGAAGAAAAAGTGCAAAGAATAATTCATAATTTGAAGAAAGCTCAAGCTCGTCAGAAAAGTTATGCAGACAAGCGACGACAACCCTTATACTTTCTCGTGGGAGATTATGTCTACCTGAAGGTTTCACCAATGAAGGGTGTATCGCGTTTTGGGGTTAAAGGGAAGCTTGCACCTCGGTACATTGGTCCATTCCCTATACTTGAGCAGTGTGGATCAGTGGCATATCGACTTCAACTACCTGAAACCTTGTCTGCTGTACATAATGTGTTCCACGTGTCTCAATTGAAGAAATGTCTTCGGGTTCCAGATCGAACCATTGAAGTGACAGATGTTGTCCTAGAGCCAGACTTGACATATTCTGAGCACCCTATACGAGTCTTGGATCAAAAGGACAAGATTACCCGAAGAAAAACTCTCAAGTTTTACAAGATACAGTGGAACCAACATTCCGAAGATGAGGCTACTTGGGAAACTCAAGACTTCTTAGATAAGAATTTCCTAGGCTTTTTAGCCTCATGTAATTTATAAAGTGTATATACTTGTTGTAGTAAAGGAGTGAACCCCAACCCACCCCTGCGTTGTACCAAAACTTAGGAAATAAAAACGTAAAGCATTTCCTTTTCCACTACTTACCCTAAGACTTTTAATCTCGGGACGAGATTCTTTTATGGGGGGAACGATGTAGCACCCCTAGTGTTACTGTTACTAAAACTTGAGCATAACATCATAAGCATTGGCATTGCATATGTTTGACACACCTAGAGTGCATTAACTAGGTAAAAATTTCAAACAAGTTGTATTGATATGGTATTTTGCAAATAAGACCCTAGTATAGGGTACTTAACCTTAAATAGGGTTAGAAGGGTAAAATAGGACCAAATAGAGAAACCCTAAAGTTTAAGAGTAATAATCATAAAATGTTACAAGGAATGGACCTAAGTTACACTCACACCCTTGAAATACCAAAAATCCTAAAAAGGACCCTAGAAAACCCTAAAACCAAACCCTAGGGGGTTAAGTGTAAAATTAGTCCACTTTTGGACCAAAGTGCAAAAATCATGATAATAAAGTGCCCTAAGTCATAGGGTTCACAATCATGAAGATTTGCAATCCAAAACTTGAGATTTGGACTTAAGTGCAAAAGAGCCACACTTGACCCTTTTGATGAAGTCTGAAAATCAGTGACATGGACTCAACTTTGGAGCTTTGTAGCTTTTAAATTCTAGGGTTTTTGCCCTAGGTCACCACATCAAATTTGTAGACCTATCAAAGGAGAACAATTTTGCTTAAGAGTGTAAGCATAGTTGATATGAAAAATTTGAAGATAATCACACTCAAAGTCAGACTATCAGGCTGTTAAAGTCTGAATTTCAGACTGACAATGCAACCACAGAGACTTTGGGCATGAATTCAGGCATGAACAAGCAAGAATTTGCTTAGGATTGTTATGACAATATTGTAGCTGGTGTGTAGCTCTACAACTTTGCTGCAGAGATTTGGGCAAGTTGCTATAGAAATCTGAGAGAAATTTAGCCCTAAACTATGACTGTCAGGCGACTGAAGAACAAATGCCATGGTACAGTGCTCTGAGTGGATCAGAACGCCAGCTCAGCTCGCCATCGATGATCGTCGTCCCGGTTCGTGCATGGTATAGGATGGATAACGCGAGGGAGGGATAACTCGTACGTGGCGCCATCTCCCGAGCTCAACCGGAGTTATTCACCGGCGGCCACCGAACCAGTCGTTTCTGCCGCGGTGTCCTCTGCACCGTGATCCTACCTCATTGTACCACTCCTCTACGTGCTAGGCATGCACTAAAGAAGTTATCTGTGGCTGCGAAGTGATCACTGGACCACTGCGGCTATAAATAGCTTGTGATCCATGGTGAGGTATGAACATCACACACACAGTGGGTTGAATCGAAGCCAAATTCGCGCTGCCTCTGCCCCCTCCTCTCAAATTGATTGTTCACGGTAAAACTAGAGTCCCTTGCAGCTGTATAGCCCCAAGCACCACCCTCAATTTCACCCGAGCACGCCACGACGCCGTTTTCTCCCAAATCGGTCAGCCGCGCCGCCGAGAACAGCGCGTCCGAGGCCAGCCCGCTCTGGTAAGATTCTGTCCAATCCAAGCGTTGTTTTAGTAGCTCTGCGTGCTTGTGAAGCTTGTCGTGGCAACCGTTAGCTCAATTCGGCCATGGTTATGTGGGAACGCGAGCTCGTGGTCACGGTGTCCGCCATGCACGTGAGCAGACCGTTCTCCAAGTGTTCAAGCCAAAGTGAAGCACGTTCCTAGGTCGCCTTGGGTAGGTTATGCTCCCCCTGTCGCTCGACTGAGTATGCGTCGCCGGCCAGGGCCAGTCCGTGCGGCGTCGGTGATGAACGGTGAGCGCGTCGTGGCCAGGGACGTTTGTGGAGAAGAATTAGAAGTGCGGGGTGGTTTCTGTAAACTGTCAGTGACTCCCCGAAATAGTGCACGGGTTTCTTCTGTGGTTATTCAAGGCGCCAGGGTCTTCGGTGCAAAGTTGCACGCGAGCGCATGCGCGCGGGCGCGCTTTCACCCGAAGTGGCCCGACCGGAATCAGATTCGGTCCAATATTGTTACAAGTTTTTCTTTTTCTTTTTCTTCCAGAGCCAAATAAATTCTAGGAAATAGTAGAAAAATCCTAAAAATATAAGACTAATTTTGTTAGATCCCTAATTTCTTGTAGTATTTAATAAAAATAGTTTCTTGATTTTTAGTCCAAATAGGGAATTTTGGAGCATTTAAAATAGCCTAAAACCTTGTTTCTAGATTTTTAGAAAATAGATAATAATTCCAAAAATCCCCAAACTTTTTAGATGATCTTTATATAATATTTAGAAGCCTTGGGTAGATTTTGGTATGATTTGGACTTTGTTTGATAATTAGAACCCAAATTCCCCACCCCCTGCTCTTTGAACTTCACTGCTGACTCCGGAAACCTAAGTTCTCGGAGTTCCGTGAAGGAAAATTGTATTCAAGACCTTAGATAATAAACTCTTATTATCTTTGCATTCTCATGAGCACTACATGGGCATTCACTATTATGTATGGTTATCTTTAGAACACGAAGAAGAAGTTGAAGTAGAAGGAGAGAAGACTTCACCACCACCTCAGGAACCTCAGGCAGACAGTTGTTTTTATTTTGACGTCTATGGAACTGAGCCTGAATCACCTGTAAACCAAGGCAAGCCCCGGTGCATTTGCCACCTCCTTGATTCTTTTAAAATCTTTCTCACTTGCTTGATGCATTAGGTGATAGGAGTTGATTGATAAAACAATTCCTGCATTACCTTCCTTGAATTTGATTACCTTCCTTTGAATCCCTGTTTTATAAGAAGTTTTTACTATGCTTAGTCTTGCTTTAGCAAAGAAAAATATTTTGTTTTTACAAAAGATGATGTGGCAAAGTGGGAGGGATGTTTTTGAAAATAAAATTTGATGGTGGATCCATCATGGCCATGATGGGTTCAACATCGGAAAAGATGTACCTCTGCTAGGTACCAAACTTTGGGTTTGAAATGATTAAGCTGAGACCGGGTGGGTGACTTGCACGAGAAGAGAGTCTCGGTGTAGTGTCTCCGTTTGAGTCGATTAAGGACCGTGTCGATGTAGGCCTGCTGACCGAGGACCCTTTAACTGGTCACATGCCTCGTTATGGGTAAGCTTTGCCTCGGGCAGACTAAGGCCAGAATAAGATACCACGCAATGGGAGTGGAGAGATGGCGAGAGTAGCGTGTACCCTCCATGGCAAGAGGCTGGACAGTGGTGTATCTGTGCTCTCGGTTGGCGCGAACCTGATCTGGTCCTAAGAACCCCGGTGGCGGGTTGACATATGCAAGGGTTAAGTGCTACATATGTCGTGTGATTGGAGATCCTCAGCTGAGTATAATCGATTCGGATCGCCGTACCTTCGCGGTTATGAAGACTTGGTCACTGACTTACACGTAGAACTCCAGTAAAGATAAAGGGTTGCTAAGAAATTGGCTAGTGCAGGTCAAGTGATCGAACTAGGGTAGAAAGAACCCTAGAGACAGGTAAACCTACTTAACCTGACAAATAAAAATTGGATTTTTAAGGATCCACTTTAGTAAGCATTTCTGCAAACAGAGTCCTTGATTATTGAGAAACCTTGCCTTGACTCCTTGATAACCAGCATACCCTTGAGAGTCTTTTCTTTAGTCGGGTAAGTCTTGCTGAGTAATTCCATACTCAAGGTTTTATTCCCTATTGTTTTTAGGTGACGAAGCAACAAACTTTTGTTGTTTCTGTTCCAAGGTGGTCCCGAAAGAAGGAAACCAAGAATAGAGCTGCGGGAGGAAGGGTTCCTCCATAAAAACTTTTGTTTGATACTTATCGGGAGGGGGTTTTGCCTCCCTTGGTGTGTAATAATATTACTCTGCACTCATAAGTTATATCCTGGTCTGTAATATATAACTTTGTCTTACTTTTTAAATAAAGGTAGGTTTATGTAATCGCTTCCGCATTTTCGTATCTCCGATGATCTGTAATGTCTGCGTGACGGGTAAAACGCTCTTGGGAAAGGTAAGAAAAGCAGATACCAAACTTGTCAAGTGATTCAAGAACACCTGCAGGGTTGTCTGAGGTCCGTTGGACAAGGACAACTATAGGTGGGCCTAATGACTTGGGAGGTTCCGTCGCAGGCACCGACGGGTCGATGAGAAGGCCCTCCACCCTTCGATACCACAACGGCTCGCCGTCGTAGCACGCTTCGACGCGCTCCTCATCATGGGAGAGCGGGGTCACGAGCTCCACTGGGTCGTGCTCAACATGAGCTGGTGTCGGAGAGGATGTTCCCGGAGAGGGTACCATCGATGCTAGAGTATGTGGTGGCAAAGAGCTCGCTGTAGCCGGAGTCGTGGCTGGAGTGCGTGGTGGTGAAGAGCTCATAGTAGCCAGAGCTGGAGAGCGTGGTGCTGGAGTCGGTGGAGACTTAGGGGCTGGGGTAGACCTACTCGAAGAAGAGTTGCCTACTCCCCCAGCTCCCTCAAAGTGGACGTACTCGATGCTGAAGTCGTCGTACGTCGGAGTCGTGTCGTCGTCCACCACCTTGTCCCACGCCCATCCTCGCCCTTCGTCGACCACTATGTCACGCACCGTGCGCACACGCTGTGTTCCTGGGTCAAGGATGTGGTAGGCCTTCGAGCCCTCTGCGTAGCCAATGAACAACCCCGAGGTGCTCCTATCGTCGAGCTTGCTGATGTGGCCAAGCTCCTTGGTGAACGCGAGGCAGCCGAAGACCCGTAGGTGAGAGACCACCGGCTTGCACTCATGCCAAGCCTCGTACGGTGTCATCCCATTGAGAGCCTTGGTGGGCGAGCGGTTGAGGATGTAAACCGATGTCACCATTGCCTCTCCCTAGAAGACAGCCGACATTCCCCTATGTTTGAGGAGAGCCCGAGCCATCCCCACAACCGTCTGGTTGCGCCGCTCGACGACGCCGTTCTACTGCGGGCTGTACAGCGCAGAGTAGTGGCGCTGAACGCCCTCATCCACGCAGTATGACGCGAACTCAGCCACCGTGAATTTGCCGCCGTTGTCGATGCGCAGCATGCGCAGCTTGCGGCTGCACTCCACCTCCGCATCGACCTGCACACGCCTAATGGCGTTCGTAGCCTCTCCCTTGCTACCAAGGATCATCACCCACATGTAGCGGGAGAGATCGTTGACGAGCAGCAAGAAGTAGCGTCGTCCTCCTAGTGTGGCTAGTGTCACCGGGCCACACAAGTCCCCATGCACGAGCTCGAGCCTCTCCTTGGCTCGGAAGCTCGACTGCTGGGGAAAGGGGAGCCGTCTCTGCTTTGTCAACACGTAGACATTGCAGAATTGCTCTGCATGGTCAAGGCACAGCAGGCATCGTACCATCTCATTGGCACTAAGCCGCTTCAGGGCCTCGAAGTTAAGGTGCCCGAAGCGCTCGTGCCACTGCCATGCCCCGTCGTCTCGACGAGCAGCAAGGCAGCAAGGTTGTGCCACCTTCACATTGAGGTTGTATAGCCAATTTGGACTCCTGCATACCTTAGCAAGAAGGCAACGAGAGGGATCCCAAATCCTAATTACTCCATGCTCGACCTCCACGCGCGAAACATTCTCATCCAGCTGTCCCAAGCTGATGATAGAGTTCCTCAACGCGGGGATGTAGTAGACTCTGGTGAGCAGCCTGTGCTCACCAGACGCGGCGGTGAAGACGACTGAGCCGGCGCCCTTGATCTCTATGCCGGAGGCGTCCCCAAACTTGACGGAGCCTCAGAAGCTAGAGTCAGGTTCGGTGAAGAACTCCCATCGGTCGGTCATGTGATGAGTGGCGCCGGTGTCGAGGCACCATCCTTCGATCATGTCTTTGCTGGATCCGTCGCTGAGGAAAGCGCGTGCTTTCGACTCATCAAGGTGGAGGAGTGCCGCTGCGGCCGGTGCCGCTGGAGATAGCTCGATGCTTGCATGTGCTAGGAGCAGAGCCTCCTCCTCCGCCTCCGTCTGTGCGACATTGGCCTGGCCACGTCGTGGCTGTCAACAGTCCCTGGCCCAGTGGCCAAGCTTGCCGCAGTTGTGACAGCCGTCGTCTTGTGCCGGCTTCTTGTTGTCGACAGTGCCACCTTGGGCACCTCCACGGGCACCACCCTCAGCATGTCCTCGCGCCCTGGCCTAGGCGCCTCCACACGCCTTGCGTGGCTTGCCGCGTTTGCGGCCTCGTGTCGAGGAGGACTCCCCCTTCTTCCTGTCACCCTAGCAGGCCTCCCACTACTCCCGAGTGAGATGTAGCTTCGCGCCGATAGTGATAGGCCCAAAGGGAGCCTATGGTTCATCGTTGTCAACCACTTTGAGACAACCTATCGCCTCTTCGATCGTCATCGTGGAGAGGTCTAGCAGAGACTCGATCGAGCGAGCAATCTGCTTGTACTTCTCGAGGATGCAACGGAAGAGCTTCTCAACAGCTCTCTCCTCATCGTAGGTGTCATCGCCGAACTGCACCATCTTCTGCAATAGAGTGTTGAGGCAGAGAGCAAAGTCATCAACATCCTCACCTGGCTTGAAGGCCAGGTTCTCCCACTCCTTGCGAAGTGCTTGCAGTGTGGTCTTGCGGGCATGGTCGCTGTCGATGCGGGTCGCAGCAATGGCGTCCTAGGCCTCCTTGGCAGTCCGCTTCTGGGAAAGCGAAAACTGCATCTCGGGCGGGACTGCAGCAATGAAGGCATCCAGCGCCCGTCGATCCTCGTGGTAGTCGACGTCGCCGTACCGAACTGCTTCCCACATGTGGCAAACCTGGAGCCGTACCCTCATCACTGCGGCCCACTCGACGTAGTTGGTCTTGGTGAAGGTAGGCCACCCACCATCGGGACCGATGTCCCTGACAATGGCCTGGGCCATGCGGCAACCATGGTACCGATCCGAGGAGGGAGAGTCACACCGCCTGTAGAGGCCACGATCTTCGTCGACTCGGTCGCCGCCACCGGGAGCACCGCCGGCGTGTCTACGTCCATCTTCGCTGCTGCCGCATGCACCCTCACCCGTAGCACCGTCGGCGCCTATCTGGGCTACCGCCACGTGCGCCCCCCACGGGGATGCGCAGCTGCCCATAGTGCCGCCTGCTCTCGCGCTGCTTCCCTCGCCAGCCTGAACTCTTCATCGATGTTATTGTCGATAGAAACAGAGCTGCTGGCTCTACTGCCACGTAGAGCCTCGAGCTCTGCTGCCGCCGCACGTGCAGCATCCGCCGCCTCCGATGCTTCTACTTCCGCTCTCGCTGCTGCCAGTTCTGCCGCCGCCAGCCGTGCTACCCTCGCCGCTGTCGCTGCAGCCGCTGCTGCTGCTCGCTCGCGTTCTTGTGCCACGGCGACCTCGGCCTCCTGCTGGCGCCGCGCACTCGAAGTGACCGAGCGTAGGGACATAGTGGGCTAGTGAGGGGTCGCTGCGTGTGGAAGAGGCTATCTCAGACGAAAGGCTGCTCGTCTAAGCGGGAGAGGAAGGAACAGTTGCAACTCTTGCTGCCGACTAAGTGTGGGGAGAGGCGCAGGAAGGAGATGAGCATGAGATGTTTAGGCTGCAGGATAGTTTGGCTCTGATACCCATTGTAAGTAGAGGGACTCTAACTCTCATCAAGAGGATGACACTATGAGTTGGGGCAATTTTTCTGTTTATTTCCTCAAACACTACACAATGCCATACCCATCTAAGGGTTGGAGACACATATTTATAGCCCTAGAGGCTGCACTATCACACCTTCTCACACACTACACAACAGGATTGTCCTCTAGATGCTAAAGAGACTACAGAGGACAGTCAAAAAGTGACTGTTGTCCTCTAGATGCTAAAGGGACTACAGAGGACAGTCAAAAGCGATTGTTGTCCTCTAGATGCTAAAGAGACTACAGAGGACAGTCAAGAAAGCGATTGTTGTCCTCTAAATGCTCAAAATTTATTCCATCATTCTCCCCCTAAGTCTTGGACGTCGTCTTGTGGGAAAGTTGGGCCATTCTGGACCTGGAGCAAAGCTCAAGAAACTTGATCTTCCCAAGGGGCTTGGTGAGCAGGTCTGCAAGCTGATCCTTGGTGCTGATGTAGCATGCCTTGATGCTCCCTTCTGCCAAGCAGTCTTGAATGAAGTGGTATCTCAGCCGGATGTGCTTGCTCCATTCATGGAACACTAGGTTCTTGGCCAATGCCAGAGCGGACTGGCTGTCCACCTGAGTTCCACCACTCCAATGTCTCTCTCGAGGAGATCATCGAGTAGTCAAGCCAGCCAGAGCGCCTGAGTCAAAGCAGTGGAGGCCGCTATGTACTCGGCCTCGCAGCTGGACATGGCCACCACCTGCTGCTTGACCGACTGCCAGCTAATGAGGCACTTGCCGAGGAAGAAGAGGATCCCGCTTGTGCTCTTGCTAGTGTCGATGTCACCGGCGTGGTCGCTATCGCTGTACCCGACAAGGTGTGCCTCCCCAGGGCACCTCGGGTAGTAGAGACCATGGTCGAGAGTCCCCGCAACATAGCGGATGAGCCTCTTCATAGCCTGCTCATGCTCTGTCATCGGTCGCTGCAGGAACCGACTAACGTAGCCGATGGAGTATGCCAAGTCAGGTCATGTGTGGATGAGGTAGCGAAGGCTTCCCACAAGACGCTGTTACTGTGTAGCATCCACCTCCTCCGTCGTGCTATCGCGACTCAGCTTCAGCCTCTCCTCCATCGGAGTGAGAGCTGGGTTGCAGTCGGTGAGCCTAGCCAACTCAATAATGTGCTTGGCATAGGCGGTCTGGCGAAGTGTGATCCCGGAGTCTCCCTGGTGCACCTCAATTCCCAGGTAGAAGGAGAGATGCCCCAGGTCACTTATTTGGAAGGTTGCCTTCATCTCTTCCTTGAACGCTGCCACCTCTGCATCCTTGGCGCCGGTGATCACCAAGTCGTCGACGTAGACACCCAACAGCAGGGCATTTTCTCCATTACCCCGCCGATAGATGGCTGCCTCGTGCGGGCTTGGCATGAAGCCCATCCTCTTGAGCGTGGAATCCAGCTTGGCATTCCACGCCCTTGGTGCCTGTTGCAAGCCGTAGAGGGCCTTGCGCAGGCACAACACCTTGCCCTCCTTGCCAGGGATCACAAAACCTGGTGGCTGGTGTACATAGACCTCCTCCTTTAAGTCGCCGTTAAGAAACACCGACTTGACATCCATGTGATGAACATGCTAGCCCTCCTGGGCTACCAGCGCGAGGAGGAGTCGCACGGATTCCATCCGTGCCATAGGGGCGAAGGCATCGTCGAAGTCAATCCCCTCCTGCAGCAAGAAACCGCGTGCCACCAAGCGAGTCATATGCTTGACGATGGCGCTAGCTTCATCCCTCTTTAGTTTGAACACCCACTTAAGGGTGATCACGCGATGACCATGAAGGAGATCAGTGAGCTCCCAAGTGCGGTTCGTCTCAACCGCGTCCATCTCTGACTGCATCGCGGCACGCCAAGTCGCATGTTTCTCGGCCTCCACAAAAGACCGAGGCTCACCATCGTCGCATGCAAGATGCAACTCTCCTACCAGAATGCGAGACGCTGGGCCCAGCACCGATGGGTCGATGAGAAGGCCCTCCACCCTTCGATACCGCAACGGCTCGCCGTCGTAGCACACGTCGACGCGCTCCTCATCGTGGGAGAGCGGGGTCACAAGCTCCACTGGGTCGTGCTCGACACGAGCTGGTGTCGGAGAGGACGTTCTCGGAGAGGGTACCCTCGGTGCTAGAGTACGTGGTGGCGAAGAGCTCGCTATAGCCGGAGTCGTGGCTGGAGTGCGTGGTGGTGAAGAGCTCGTAGTAGCCGGAGCTGGAGAGCATGGTGCTGGAGTCGGTGGAGACTTGGGGGCTGGGGTAGACCTGCTCGAAGAAGAGTTGCCTACTCCCCCAGCTCCCTCAAAGTGGACATACTCGATGGTCAAGTCATCGTACGTCGGAGTCGTGCCGTCGTCCACCGCCTTGTCCCACGCCCATCCTCGCCCTTCGTCGAACACTACGTCGCGCGCCGTGCGCATCAGTAGGCCTTCGAGCCCTTCACGGAGCCAAGAGCACAAATATCAAACCACAAATCATGAGTATTTTTATGATTTCTAACTCTATTGGACATATCCTTGCAAAGGCCCATAAAAAGAGTGTTTTTGGCCTTTGCGTTCCATTTCTCATAATTGTTCTCATCACCCAAATGGTTTGTGGCATCTCTAGGTTGGGGGAACCCTTGGGTGGCAGCTTTGTAGAGTCCAATGTCTATAGCCTCTAGGTAAGCTTCCATACGAATTTTCCAATAAGGAAAATCGTCACCTTAAAAACAGGAGGAGGTCCATCCCCGCTGAACATCATTACTCTAGCGATTAAGCTAAACTAGGAGCAACACGACTTTGATACCAATTGAAAGGATCATGATGCCCAAGAGGGGGGTGAATTGGGCTTTTCTAAAATTCTTCCAAAATATTAAACCCTAAACATGAGCCCAACTTCTCCCAATCTACTAACAAGAAATAAAAGCTATGAAATAGAGGACAACCCTAAGTCATTATTGCAAACACTAACAAAGCAAATACACAAAGTAAAATCCTAAAAGTAAATGCCAAAAGTAAAGTAGGGACAAGAAGACTCCTCCAATTTTTTCAAGGTATCGAAGAGTCGACACTCTCCACTAGTCCTCGTTGGAGCACCCGCACAAGGGTATCGCTCCACCTTGGTCCTTGCAATAACCAAATGCTCACTATGAGATGATCCTTTGCCTCTCTGGCACGGTGGATCCCTCACGGCCGCATACAATCGTCGAGTCGGGTCACCAACAAATCCTCTAGGGTGATCACCAAACTCCAATCTCCACCGAGTCGTCTAGGTGATGCCGATCACCAAGAGTAATAAGCCATAGACCTTCACTAAACCAAGAGAAGCCTAATGCATGTGGTGTGTACTCTAGGTGGCTCTCATGCACACTAATGAGGTCCTAACATGAGATTATGATTTTGCTCATCACCACACTATGCTTTGTGGACTTGCAATGGTCTAGCAATAAATGCAAGGTGGTTGGGGCAGCAAGACATTAATTATGGCTGGTGGAGGGGGTATAAATACACCCACCCACCAAAACTAGTCGTTACAACAACTGTTGCCCATGGGCGCACCGGTGCGCTTCCAACAACTAGTTCTAACAACTAGTCGTTGCTTTGATGTCGCACCGTACAGTGAACATTGTCTGTCCGATGTGAATCGGACGGTCCGGTTAAAAATCAACTGTAGAGAACTGTCCGCTCTTGGGTTTTTCTAGATGCTGGGCTGGCTCTCGGGCGCTCTCGGGCCCACTGCCAAGGAGACCACCGGACAGTCTAGTGCCCCTAAGTCAGCAACCCCTTTTTCTTTTCTTAGGTTTCTAAACCATTCTCGATTCTAATTTGTGAGTGAGTTCTATGGTGACACCTAGCATTTGTTGTGAGTGGGAACATGCACTGACACTACACTAGCTTTTTTTGGTCAAACTACTCATCCATAACCCCTCTTTATAGTATGACTAAAACAAAAATAGAAGTCCTAACTCTATACCAAGTGTCCTACAACTCCTTCGACACTTAGGATATGAAGCCCTTCATCATTTGATTTGCCTTTTTCAGCCGTCGCTTCAAGTTCTCATCTGAGGGATTGTTTTCACCGTTGTAGCGTAACTCCCTGCAATGTGACCTAACTTACCATTTGCTCTATAAAACACACATTAGTCCCATGTAATCTTACATTGTCATTAATCACTAAAACCAACCAGGGGGCTAGATTCTTTCAGGTTATTTTTCTTTGGTCGTTTTGGTGAAGATGAGGGTCCGGAGCTATGTGGCGTGTGTGGCTATGGAGGCATTGGAGTCTCGACAAATTTGACTTGACGGGTCTTCTTGGGGACAGGCATGAAGTCATCATTGTCATATCGGTTTACAACAACTTCAGTATCCTTTTTAACCCGACCTGTAGCTCGATTTGTGTTTCTCTGAACATAGGTTTGTTTCATTTGTCGTATGACATCATTAGGGCGTGCATGGGTCTCATTCGGGTTTGTTGACATCATTGATCGACCGAGGGATCTCGACAGTGAAAACTTCCTGGCTTGATTGAATGATTATTTTCTTGGGATTGGAAGGAGGCTGATCGACACGCTTCATGTTGAATATAACGAAACAAGAGGAAATCTGGATAAATGCAAAATGAAAAATATTAGCTCTGTTAGTGGTCATTAGCAATTGCAAATAAAATAAAATTAACAATAAATTCTAATGCCAAAAATATCTTATGTGACATAAACAATCTTTAAAAATTATATCATATAAAATGAGAATGGTTTAACAAACAAAAAGGTATAAATGCATAAAAAGAAATGTGCAAAAAATGAATACACAAATTTCTAAACTATTTCAATTACATTGAAATGAACAACAAGAACATAAATATAGATGTCGACACACATAAATTAAAAGATGACAATATACATTAATCTAGTTGACTATGTAAAAATAAAAAAACAAAACCTTATGTCTGTCAATATACGTAATTATTAACATAAACATATACATAGTTTTCATAAATACTAATAGATGTTATCATAACAATGTAAAAAATTATGAATGTCCATCTTTTGAACCAGTTTCTTGCCAAGGAAAAAGATGCCTAAAAGTATCTGCTCATAGATAAATTAAGGTTTCATTGTGAAAAAACTAGGATTTAAGGTGCTGACATCAAGTTCCCACCCCACACCAACAGAACACACAAATGTTTTATGAAATACGAACGTTCGATGACCTAAAACCGTCGGCATCTAATTGTGAAAAAGACTTTGTATATCTTACTGAATATACTACAGCAGTACAATAGACCATAGAAGCCAGCGGGGAGGAAAACAATTACGAAATGTTAAGCAATGCGCGGCGGAAGGGGGCGGGATGTTTACCGGCGTCCAACAAATGTGCTCGCGCGGGAGGCTTCAGATGCCGACGGTGGTTGTCGTCGCCCGATTTGGTGGCAATGCCGTGGAGAGGCAAGATGGAGGAGCAAGCGGCTTCGGGAGGGGTTTGGAGCTCCAGACGCTATGTGAACTAGAATTCGGAGGGGCGCATGATTAATGGAACTGAAAATGGTATGAGACGTATGGTTTCGTGATTGTAGGCACACGGTTTATTTCCTTGCAACCGTGATGTGGGACTCACCTATCTGCACGTTTGATTCGTGGTTGGTTGCACTGAGTCCGGTTTGGGCTGGGGGCATGCGAGCGTTGTCTGGTTAGGGCTTTCTATATTGATTTGGAAGTCCAGGTATCCAAATATATAAACTATATATATGTGTGTGGTTTAACTAATTCAAGTTGTACATTCCGTTTCTTTTCTTATCTAAAATGGTTCACCGTGCAAACATGTCTCCTGAATATGCTATGGAAGGCTCATTCTCTATCAAGTCTGACACATATAACTTTGGTATTCTACTACTGGAGATTGTAATCTGCTTAAAGATTGGCTCACCCCATCTAATAATGGACCATCCAAACCTCATTACTTATGTAAGTACAGAAGAATTCCTAACTATTGAACAACTTAAAACACTCTTTTGGTGACTTGACCAGAACATAGTTTCATTGGTTCAGGCATGGAGCTTATGGGAAGATGGAAATGTAAGGGAATTGGTGCACTCGTCGGTTTTGGAGAGTTGTCCATCGGTATGATGTATTCACTTGGGTCTTTTATGCGTGCAAGACAGTCCATATACGAGGCCACTCATGCCATCTGTTGTGTTCATGCTAGCAAATGAAATAGCCCCACTTCCTACCCCAAAGAACCTGTATATTTTACTACTAGGAATTATGAAACTGATCAGTCAAGTCAGTACACACGCGAAGATTGCAGAATAACATGAGCATCACAATTCTATAGGGGCGTTAAATGTTTAGTTTCATTGTTCGTATTTTGGCAAACTTCTTTAATGTGTGTCGTTGTACAATTACGCTAGCCATTTAGGTTTGTACATATAAAACGTTCCATTGAATATGTTGTACACCATCGGTGGATTGTGTTAATATATTCTCGAGACTATAAAGTTCACTAGTTTTTACATGTTTCCGCATGTCAAATGGAATGACTATCTACTTCTTGGATTTAGTTATCTGCAGTCAATGAGAGCTAGTTTAGAAACTTAAATGTCCTCCTGGATTGGAGAGATTTAGGTAGAAATAAACTAATTTCTCCCTCGATTCCCTTCAATCCCGAAGGGGCAAACTAGCCTAAGTGTGGAACCCTAAATTGATGGCTCCTATCACAAGAAAAGTTGGTGAAAATTTATTCGTTCTCTCTGAATCTGCAAGTAGCCATTATCGTTTTTACTGCTACACATCTTATTAGGAAGAAATGACCATTGTATTGTGTACAATTCTTTTATCATAATATCGATTACACCATTTTCGATAAAAAAATAACAAAACAAAGGTACTAAATAATAATACCTAAAAAGCTATATGTTGAATGCCTGATTCAGCTTCATAAGATTGGGTGTTATCCAAGTGGGACAGGGCCAGTTGGACCAAATTTGAGAGACAATTTCCTTCTTGACACTATTTTCCAAGTCCATGACTCCCATATCACGCATGCAATTTTTTAATAAAACAGTCAATTCTTTAAAATCGTCAGTGAAGTATGCATGATTTGACTTGAGTCCTGGATGTACTTGAGCACTAAGGCAAAGTGAATCGTTGTGGCCAAGAAATAAAACACTATCACACTGCAACCTGTTTATTTCCACCCGTTGCTTTGCTTCCAAGTCCATTTTATAAACTTGTATTTTTAAGGTTTCTGACAGGCATTTTCCAGGGACCCACGACGGAGCATTGGGTGGAACGTCAATAGTCCTCCAAACATGCAGCAAATCACCCCATGGAGCCTGAATAATGTACATGTTTTCACATACAGGATACTTCAGCTCGTCCATAATTATTGTCATTTTAACAGGGGATGCGGTAAAATCAAACGCATCAATTTTTCCAAAGTAATTCACTGTATACAAAAGACCATCCACATATGTGCAGTCTTTATATTCGCGACCTTGTCCAACCCAGGCCCACTTGTCATCTCCCGGTCGTGCAAACGAAAGCTGTGAATGTGGCTCATGAATAAGAACCACGATGTAGCTTCCAGTGGTGGATGGATCAGGAAACACAAATGCCTTGAAGTAGAGCTCATCGCGCAGATCGCCAAGATCAAACAGGTCGGGTGGTGTCTCATATGACAACTCATACATATGGATAGTACCTGATGCATCAAAGATGGGCTTCACATGCTCTATGGTAATCACAGAGGGAAGTGCAACTTGTTCTCCAGTTATGGGATTCACAAGATGCAGCTCAGACCTCTCATCTGCAGTAATCAACCAACCGTTGGAGGACCCGACCAGTAACCTACTACGGATGGGTGGCTCCGATAGAGTTAACTTGTAGGACCTATTTTCCTTGAGGCTGTATAGAAACCCTACGTTGCTACCGGTAGATTCACAAGTGTAGAACAGGCATGGTGTCTGGGGTTGCTTGTATTGCCTCAGGTCGAGCAGGCATTTGTAGGTAGCATGCCATGACGAGCAAACCGAGCCTGCTCAGATGAGGTCAGGGACCTCAAGTGTACCAAAGATGTCCATCAACACATTCTGTGGCAGCTCTGGCAATGCAGCAGCATCCAATTCCATCACACCTTCCTTTCGGAATTTCTTCAGCAAAATACCAGGAAGACCGAGCAGCTTAGGCAAGATTCTCGAGAGTAGTAGACTCCACAGCTGTTTTGGTTGCATAGTCACTGCACCACACAGCCTGCTAGCCTTGCTAAAGGTTGCCATTGGAGGAGCAGATCTACAAAATTCACTCTTGGAACGTGAACAGGAATAGTACTGACACAAAGATGCAAATATGGATGGAGGATAATACTTACCAAATCCACGTTCCTAATTCCAGGAAGCCAAGATCGTTCAAAAAGGTTCTGCAAACACCAAACAGAAAATTAGCATTCACCAACGAGGGTTCCTAGCTGATCGCAGAGGAGAGTATAGCAAATGGGATATATAGGGGAGTTTGGGACGCTGAGTTTCGGTCGTCCGTTCCTCTTTAAAGTTGGAGGCTCCTTTATTTTTTCAACGAACTAACAAGGGATAAAGCCTTCCTGATTTTCTCAACAACCAAGCAACTAACTCAATCAATCTAATAAATCGAGCAACTAGCTTAATCAATTCTGCCAAACTGACTAACCTTCAGCGGTTCAGCCCTATCCCAAGTCGAAATGGTATAATAGATTCTTAATCATAGCCACTGATTGACGGTCCAGTGACCCTCTCCCACCTCCACGAGACTGCCCTTAGCCCACAGCGGCGCCCACCGGTGAATTGCGACCCGCACTCTACGCGGTGATACAAACAATAGAGACGAACCTGTGCTCACCGTGAATCTTGTGGCGCCACGACCTTACCACGTCAATTAGCTGATTAGACGGCGGTCTCCAACTCCGGCCTACAATTCATCGTGCATCGGCCACCCTTCTCGCTCAACTACGCTCTGGGAACGTGCAGCACGTTACGAAGATCGCGCTACGATGGCGAGTTCTCCGATGCGATCCACTCGGTCCTTGGCAACACAACGACTAGCGGCTAGCTTATATAGGCCATGGAGGGCAGAGTCCGCATATGCCCCCTCCAGCCATCAGTAGCCACGGGCTATCCTGCGCCCACCACCTGCCCTACCCCTCCCCTCCCCTCCCCTCCCTCCTGCCTTCGTCCTGCCCGAGCTGCCCGGCGCCTCTGTCCTCCTCCGGGCTCCACAGGCCTTGCCAGGCATGGGGTTGGCCTTGTTGAAACCACCAGATTTGTGCCTCCTAGACCCCAGTTCCTCGGCAACAAGGTAACCTCCGTGCCCCTGCTCCCTTTCCTGACTGCTGGTGATGAGGATGATCCTATCCGGTGCCTCCTCTGTGAACGCCTACTCCTGGGCCCCTGCAACTAAGAGCCTCCGCCGGAGTCGCCGCGGAGAAGCTGCTGCTCGCCGTCGCAGCCGAGGTAAACATCCGTAACAAAAAAATCATTGCCAAGCCCCCCTCCCTCTTCATTCATTTTGTCGTTCTAGTCAGTTCTCTGATTCGACTGCTGTATATTATTTATCTTTAATTGGCTTTATTTATTTATTTATCCTACTGGCGCAAAGGCCTGCCTGCTTGCTTTGGGCCGTTCAGTGGGTGAGATATTGTTCTTTGTTTTGGACTCTTTTCGGATGCGGATATGTGTTGGTGGGTTCAGGGTGTGGGTTTTCTAGCTGGGGTCCGGGATTTCAGTTCCGCGGCGTCACAGCTGATTCGCGACCTGACGTCCCCGCGCTCTAAATCTTCACCCGAAAGGTGATACACCATGTAGGAACAGAGACAAACCTGTGCTCACCGCGACCTGACCACGTCAATTAGGGATCGGGCGGTGGTCTCCAACTCCGGCCCGTAATTTGTCACACACCGACCACCCTTCTCGCTCAGCTATGCTTCGAGAACGTGCAGCTACGAAGATCGCACTCCCCCACTTTTCGTGGACTAAGTGCCGATGAACAGCACCACCTCAATCTCAATTTATTTCCTTTGTTCCTTAGGCATTAATTTGTACGAGAGATTTCTTTTTCTGTGACAGTTTAGAGAGAATTGAGTTCCTGACCTTATGTTGTTTGGGCCATTCTGAAGCGATGGGAAATGCTAGATGTGAAGGCTCAATCAGGGATCTTGTTCCCTACCTATAACCTGAAACACAACATGCAATGAACAAACTTTATTTTTGAAAACAATTAAGTTACCATTTGCTGAGATGTGTCGTGATACTGAGATGAGATGTGTGTCGTGATGCTGAGATGAGATGTGTATTAGTGCTTAAAAGTGTCAGCTTTGATCTACTCTGATCTAAACTTGTTTCTTTAATACTTGTGTGCCTACGATAACAACTTTGTTTACCTCCTTTTTCTATTTAATTAAAATAACGGTCTACTTTAGGTCTTTGTCCTGCATATGAATTTGACTTGACCAAAACTCAGCATGTTCATGCTTATAATTAATTGTGCTTCTTACATATTTCAATTATCATGCTTATTTGTTATGTGTAAATTGAAGTTTTGTGTTCTTGGTCTAACTATTTTCTTATAGTCTTGAAAAATAACTCGTACCTTTCATAATGAAACTGTTGTTGATTGGTTGAATTTTCAGGTGGTAATATATGCTGGAAGCCTATTGCATAACTTCAACCATTGATTCCGTTGAAGCTAATGTCATGGAATAGAATTCTCACCACTTTGTTGTAGCAATACATAAATTTGATGAATGGATTCAACTAGTGTCATAGAATGATAGAATGGACCCGAAATCTATATTTTTTGTATTGTCACATTTTGTCTCGATGATCATGGTGTTTGTCTTAGTTCTACAAATGACTTGGGATCTTGATATTTTCCTTTTTTCACCTACTACTATGTTGCAATTTTGTTTACCAGTGCCACCATGCAAGTGCAGTATAGCAACAGTGTGCTAGTAGTATATCTCATTGTAATACGGTAGCAATGTCAACCCACGGTGCAGTCCACAAGCAGGACAAATTAGCCAAATAGGGGAGTTTGTAACACCCTAAATCTGCGGTATAAAATTTTTTCTCTAATATCTACCAAATTCAGGTGTTACTCCTTGTTTTACTCTCTATAGATTTCTTCTCTCTTCTTTTTATTAGAGTTGTGTCTAGAATTTGGGAGATGAATTATTTCTTTACTATATCAAAACATATGGGGGGCATGAAATGTTGCATCATGCTGAGCCTAGATTATTGTTTTGTTTGATGCACATGTTTGGAATGCATGAATTTGAATTTGTGGCATGTTTGAATTTGAATCCAAAAGAGAATACAAAAGGAAAAGGAATTAGGAAATTCAGAATAAAAGAAAAAGGCAAATAAGCCCAGCCGCCCCCTTCCCTGGCCTTTCGGCCCACTCGACCTAGCCCCCGGGCGCGTCCGCGTCCACTCTCCGCTAGGTGGTCCCCCACCTATCGGTGCCTCATCCCGCCACCCACGCCCGCTCATCTCTGTTACACCCGGTTTTGAAGCTAAACCGAATGCGAACCATGTACGTGCCAGGATGAGAAATTCACGTACACGGTCATTACATAAATGACTCATCATAGCATAATGTTTCGAATTACAATAAAGAGTAAGTAATAATATTAAAGACTAGAGTCATTTACATAATATAAATCAAAGTGCACATAATAGAAACGTAGCCAACATAAATTAACCCATCACAGGTAGCTGACTGGGGAGGTCGCTAGCCTAATCCTCAAACTCATTGACGTCCTGGAACTCCTGGAGATCCGCCTCGATGCCTTGTTCTCTTTCTTTAACTGAGCATAAATTGCACCAAAGACAACCTGGTTGTAACACCTCAAATCTCGGTTTTGGGATTTAGCAGAGTTTAACTTAATGTCTAAATAATTATGGTTTAAAATAAGAGATTTAAATGGAGGATTCCTCATATAAGTTAATCTTTTCATTAAATCATATATTCAAAAATATTCTCCCTAAGATTCAAAGTAAATTATCTCTCCACAACAACCATACGAAAGAAATAAGCATAAAACATTAAATTTTGAATAAGATTTTAATTGGGGCAAACCATGTGTCTCTTGAAAATTAAAAGTTCTTTGTGTGTGTACAACACATTTGCCATACTATAATTAATATAAAAATATAATAATAATAAGTATATATTGCATCAAATTGGGAATTTAATCCTAAATTAGGAATTCTAGAATTGGAGAAAGAGAAGCATTAGTGATTGCAAAATAAATATAAAAAATAAATAAATTCATCATGCCAGGTTTAAGTTGAGAAATTAATGTGAATATAAATATACCACGAAATTTAAATTTAAATGGAAATTTAGAGTTTGAATTTATATGATTTGGATTTGAAATAAGAAAGGAAATAGAAAAGGAGAAGAAAATCCTAATTGGGCCAGACTGCACAATTTGGCCCACAAGGGCATTCATTCTACACGGCCCAAACCACCAGGCTGGCGCTGACACCGCGCGCCCCTCTCGCTTCACTTACCGGTGCCCCCCCCCCTCTGTCGGTCTCGCGCATGCAGCACACTTGCGTTGGGTCTGACTGAACCGTGGGACCGGTCTGGCATGTGGATCCCACGGATCGGTCTTATCCCCTCGCTACGGGTCCCTTACCTGTGGGCCACCATGTCAGGCCCATCTCCCACACGAGCTCCAACAGAACTTCGCTGGTTCGTCGCTCACGTGTGCGCCGCGCAAATCGTCACGCCGCTCAGGGATTCTGTAATCGATTGCATGGCGATATGGTGGGGTTGTTGGCGCTGACCCCGGGCTATAAATCGGGTCCCGCGACCTCTTCTTCTCACCTCATCCAGTCTACCGCCATCGCCGTTGCCCGCAAGAGAGGAGAAAGAAAAGAGTCGTCGGGGAAGATTTCTGTATACACTCAAATTAGGGGGCGTAGCTGGTCTTGGAGCTTTTGGAGATCACTGCTGTCGGTGTTTCGAAACCCGGGGGGTCCCTGGACCGACGAGTGAATTGTCGCCACGTGCTCCAGCCCAGATGGGTCGGCGCGAGGCGGAACGCGAAGGGGGGAGAGAGCAGCCGAAGGGAGACAGGCGTGGGAGGTGGCACCCGCGGCCTTCGTGTTAGCCCCGCGCCCAGGTCGGGTGCGCTTGCAGTAGGGGGTTACAAGCGTCCACGCGGGAGGGAGCGAGCGGCCTTGCGCGGGCGCCATCCCGTCCTTCCCCGCGCGGCCAACCCTCTGTAAGAGGGCCCTGGTCCTCCCTTTTATAGGCGTAAGGAGAGGATCTAGGTGTACAATGGGGGTGTAGCAGTGTGCTAACGTGTCTAGCGGGGGAGAGCTAGCGCCCTAAGTACATGCCATTGTGGCAGCCGGAGAGGTTTTGGCACCCAGTTCGCGTGGTGTCGTGGCCGTCGGAGGAGCGCTGGAGCCTGGCGGAAGGACAGCTGTCGGGGCTGTCGAGTCCTTGCTGACGTCCTCTTGCTTCCGTAAGGGGGCTGAGAGCCGCCGTCGTCATAGGGCATGCAGGGCGCCATCATTACTCGTATGGTGGAGCGAGCCAGATGGGACGCCGGTCTTGTTCCCCGTAGCCTGAGTCAGCTCGGGGTAGGGTAATGATGGCGCTTCCTGTTGACATGGTTGGTCCGTGCCCTAGGTTGGGCGAGGTGGAGGCTCCTCCGAGGTCGAGGTCGAGTCTGTCTTCCAAGGTCGAGGTCGAGTCCGAGCCCCCGGGTCGGACAAGGCGGAGACCGTCGGCTGAGGCCAGGGCTGAGTCCGAGCCCTGGGGTCGGGCGAGGCGGAATTCGTCGTCTTCCGGGGCCGAGCCCGAGTCCGAGCCCTGGGGTCAGGCGAAGCGGAGTTCGTCGTCTTCCGGGGCTGAGCCCGAGTCCGAGCCCTGGGGTCGGGCGAAGCGGAGTTCATCGTCTTCTGGGGCTGAGCCCGAGTCCGAGCCCTGGGGTCGGGTGAAGCGGAGTTCGTCGTCTTCCGGGGCTGAGCCCGAGTCCGAGCCCTGGGGTCGGGCGAAGCGGAGTTCATCGTCTTCCGGGGCTGAGCCCGAGTCCGAGCCCTGGGGTCGGGCGAAGCGGAGTTCATCGTCTTCCGGGGCTGAGCCCGAGTCCGAGCCCTGGGGTCGGGCGAAGCGGAGTTCGTCGTCTTCCGGGGCTGAGCCCAAGTCCGAGCCCTGGGGTCGGGCGAAGCGGAGTTTCCTATGACGCCTGAGGCCGGACATGGCTGCTGTCAGCCTCACTCTGTCGAGTGGCTCAGCAGTCGGAGCGGCGCAGGCGGCGCTGTCCTCTTGTCAGACCGGTCAGTGGAGCGGCGAAGTGACTGCGGTCACTTCGGCTCTGTCGACTGGAGAGCGTGCGTCAGGATAAAGGTGTCAGGCCACCTTTGCATTAAATGCCCCTGCGATTTGGTCGGTTGGCGTGGCGATTTGGCCAAGGTTGCTTCTTGGTGAAGACTGGGCCTCGGGCGAGCCGAAGGTGTGTCTGTTGCTGGAGGGGGTCCTCGGGCGAGACGTAGATCCTCCGGGGTCAGCTGCCCTTGCCCGAGGCTGGGCTCGGGCGAGGCGTGATCGCGTCCCTCGAATGGACCGATCCTTGACTTAATCACACCCATCAGGCCTTTGCAGCTTTGTGCTGATGGGGGTTACCAGCTGAGATTTAGGAGCCTTGAGGGTACCCCTAATCATGGTCCCCGACAGTAGCCCCCGAGCCTCGATGGGAGTGTTAATACTCGCTTGGAGGCTTTTGCCGCACTTTTTTGCAAGGGGACCAGCCTTTTTTGGTTGTATTTTATTCCGGTGGGTGCGCGCGAGCGCACCCGCCGAGTGTAGCCCCCGAGGCCTCGGAGGAGTAGTTTGACTCCTTCGAGGTCTTAGTGCGTTTCGCAACACTTCGGCTGGTCTGGTTGTTCCCTCATGCGAGCTGGCCGTAGCCCGGGTGCACGGTCAGGTCCCAAGTTCTCGGGCTGGTATGTTGACGCTGTCAACGGTTTGGCCAGAGCCGGGTTTGCGAGAGCAGCCCCCGAGCCTCTGCACAGGGCGAGAGGACGGTCAAGGATAGACTCGACTTTTTTACATACGCCCCTGCGTCGCCTTTCCGCAAGGAGGAGGGGGGGAGAGCGCCATGTTGCCCTCGGAGGGCGCCGAACATGGTGTCTCCGGTGAGCTGCTGGCGGGTAATCCGAGTGGACGCCCGTGCCCCATTTGTTAGGGGTCGGCTAGAGGCCCGGAGGCGCGCTCCAAAAGTACCTGCGGGTGATCTGCCGGACCCGATCCCCTTTTGACGGGGTCCGAGGGCTCGATGCCTCCCTCTGATGGGATTCCGTTACAAGATCGTTCCCGCTGGTCTCGGAAATGTCCTAGGGTAAATCGGGAGCGTAGCCCGAGCCTTGGTTATGTATCGAACGTACCTAGGGTCATCCCTCGCTCTGTGTCTGAGGCTACTGTGAACCCTTCGAGGGCCAGCCTACAAACCCCTGATCAGTAGTGGGCGCGGAGCCCGAGTGGCCTGAGGCGGCCGTTGAACCCTTCCGAGGGGCCGGCCATCGAACCTCTGACCAGTAGTGGGCGCAGAACCCAAGCGCTCTGAGGCAGCCGTTGAACCCCTCCGAGGGGCCAGCCTTTGAACCTCTGATCAGTAGGGAGGCTCGGGGCCTGTTTCCTTCACGGAGAAGGATCCTTTTCGGGGTATCCCCCTTTCCCGGTCCCTGTTGCAAGAGAGAGAAAGAGGAAAAGGAAAAGGGATACAAAATCGAATGACGTGGCGTACCTTTTTCGATGCGGTCATTATGGCGAAGGCGAAGCGTCGCTTGCTTCTCCTGCCTGAGGCGCCGCCTGTCCCGCCGCGGAGTTGATGCGACGGGGCGAGTGGTTCGCGAGGCGGCCGTTGCCCGTGCGCGAGCCGTTCGAGGAACGGAACACGGGCGCGCCGTCTTCACGCCGTGAGAGAGGGTTCTCTCGCTGCCCCTGGATGGGACGTAAGCTTGGCTGACGACGTGACCGCTGCTCCTGCCCGCCTGCCACCGCCATTACTGCCGGCCCATTTTTGGCCGTATTGACCGTCGCGCCTGGCTGGCACTACTGGGTCATATGCAGGGTTGCCTCGAGTCGCGGTACTGGTTCCGCAGTCGAGGAGGCGCGGTAGTGGAGCGAGCGGCGGTGCAGTTGCACGCACGTAGCAACCGACGCGCCGGTTGCATGACGTGTGGGCCTGGGCCTCCATGCTGGGTGCATTGGAAGTCGAAGGGGCGCGCCCACCTGGCGCGGTTGCATGCCGACTGCATGGCTATCCACCCTTTCACCCGTTGGTCTGGGCGAAAGTGGAGGAATGCTTGTAACCGCCGGGCGGTTGCATGCACCGCGTGCGGCGGTTTGGCTCCCTCTGCCTTAGACCAGCTTGCATGACGCGTGGGGCCCAGCCCCCGTGTTGTAGGGGGAGGACCTTGGAGCGTGTTGGAGAAGACTCAGTCCACGACGGCTGGGGACGCAAGTAGGGAGAGTCGCCTTTAAAAGGAGGGTGACCCCTTGAAAAGCGACCATGTCTTCGCGTTCCCTTATGCATTGTGTCTTTCCACCTTCCGAGCCCCCGGATGGGGGACGCCCGCAATCCTTCCGCCTTGTCGTCGGAGGAACGCAACTTCGTGGAAGTTGGTACCTTTCAGCCATCGTTCGGCTTCAAGGATTTTCATCATGCAGCCCGGCTACATCCCATCGCCGGTGGTCACCCAAGACGGTGACCACCAGCCCCTGGGTGGGGAGAAGCAAGTCGGGCTGCGATCTTGGTCCCGCCCTCAGCTTCAAGGATGTTCATCATCCTTGCTGGGGCGGAGGCCGGGCTGAGCCGGAGCTCTACCTCCCGCGCGGGTTCATGGGTCAGCCTCCCCTTCAGCATTCAAGGGAGAGGGCGCTCACTGGCCCTGCGAGCGGGGCGGACTTCGACAACGCGGGGCTGGTCGACGGCGGGCGTCGCCGGCTTCAGCACGTTGGGCTCGCCGGCTTGGCTCCCGGTGCCCCCTCCCGTCGCAAGGGCGGTTGTCGCGCCGTGCGCACGGGTGGACCGCCCAAGACATCGCGCGCCGCTAGGGCGGCGTTCGTGTTCTGGGGCTGTCCTGCCCTTGCACCGGTACGGCGCCTCCGCGCGGAGGTCGGTGCCCCGCTCGTCCGGGGGGTTCCGAGTGGGGATCTGCCGATGGGCTGACGGCTCCGGTCGTTGGTGCCGAGGTGGATGCGGCTCGAGAAGTCCCCGTCGCCGATGGGATCACCGCCACCATCCGCGCTCTGGGCCTCCGGCTCTTTATACTTGTCCTCGCCCCTCGAGCGTCGGCATGGGCGAGGGCAAGGTTGCAGCGGTATCCACCCTGAGGCCATCGCTGCTGCAGTTTGGCCACCCGGAGCGGGGGTCGTTGTCGCTGCTGCCGGAGCGGGCGACGGCGAGCCACCCGTCGGTCTTCTGTTGCTCCGCAGGCCCCCCAATCGTGTGGGGTTGTTCGTACCTGTGGAGGTGGAACCGGAGTTCCGTTTGTAATGGCACTTTGAGTGCCGGTGTCTTGTTCATTGCGGCTGTCGAGGTCTGAACATGTATGTATCTTCGGCACGGAGCCGTGTTTTTCCTTCATTTCGAGCACTGAGACTCGCCTGTTGGCTATCTGAACTGCTTCACCGAGCGTGAGTCGCCTCGTGCGAAGGTGACGAGTGAGGTATCCGTATCCCGGAGGCGTAGGAGTCCCTCGGCTCGGTCGGCCTTGCTGTCTGAGGCTTCTCCTGCTTAGTTAAAGGAACCCTCGGCCGCTCTTCGATGAGCCGAAGCCGGAGGTAGCGGTGTCAGCACGGACAGAGGCAAAGTTGGCTCGAAAAGAAGATTTGGTCGGTCGGAGCCTGGCCGGGTCGTCCACTGGCAGGACCGACGCCGGAGTTGAGCCGCCGAGGCCACAAGCCGGGCTGATGTCTTCGGGGGACAGCTGGCCGAGGCCTCGGGGTGGCCGGCCGAGCCGTCTGCTCGAGCCGGATTCATGGAGAAGACCCTGGCGGCGATGGCCCGGGTGTGGTGCTGATGTCGTCCTTCAGAGTGGAGATCCTCCGACCGCGTCGCCGTCCGAGGCTAGGTCGGACCTCGCCGAAGGTGTAGTTGACGCCGAGGGTGCTGCTGCCCCCCTTCAACTGTCGACGTCCGAGCCTGCAGGATCGGGTTGTCTTGTAGTGTGTGTATGTTTTCTGCAGCCGCCGAGGCCCAAACACACTGTCGTCGTGTTGTAAAGTTGTATCCCTTTTCCTCTTGTTTCGAGTATCCGGACTTATTTGTCGGTAACAGAATTGTTTGTGCGGGCGAGAGTTGCTTTTCACGGAAGGTGATGAGTGAGGTATCCATATCCCGGAGGCGTAGGAATCCCTCGGCTCGGTCGGCCTTGCCGCTTACACGCACTCTTACTCATCCATAGGGTTCTGTCACCGACGCAGTCGAGAAGGCCCGAAAAATCGTTCCGGCATAGGAGCTTTCGAGCGTGAAGACTTGTTCGGTCTGCGGAATCACTTATCCGAGCGCGAGTTACTTATCACAGAAGGTGATGAGTGAGGTATCCGTATCCCGGAGGCGTAGGAGTCCCTCGGCTCGGTCAGCCTTGGCTGCTTACGTGTACTCCGTCGTTTTCAGGATCCACTTTCGAAGTAGTCGAAAAGCACGAAAGGCATTCTGGCATAAAAGATTTTTTTTCTTTTTTTGAGGAAAATTTTGACGCAGAGGGGGTTCCCCCCTTCTAGCCCCTGAGGGAGGGTCGGGCTTTGCCGAGGCAAGGCTGACCCTTCCTTGACGACCAGACTTTGTGTGTGAACGGGGTGTACGAATAACTTGGAAGCATCTTAAGGGTAGAAGCGATGTAGCTGTTGGATGTTCCAAGCGTTGCTGTAGACCTCGCCTTGACTGTTGGCCAGCTTGTATGTTCCGGGCTTCAGAACCTTGGCGACGACGAACGGCCCTTCCCAGGGAGGCGTGAGTTTGTGCCGCCCTCGGGCGTCTTGTCGCAGCCGAAGCACCAGGTCGCCCGCCTGGAGGTCTCGGGACCGAACCTCTCGGGTGTTGTAGCGTCGCAGGGACTGCTGGTACCGCGCCGAGTGTAGTAAGGCCATGTCCCGAGCCTCTTCCAGCTGGTCCAGTGAGTCTTCTCGATTGGCTCGATTACTTTGGTCGGCGTAGGCCCTCGTCCTCGGGGAACCGTATTCTAAGTCTGTGGGCAAGATGGCCTCGGCCCCATAGACTAGAAAGAACGGTGTGAAGCCCGTGGCTCGGCTCGGCGTTGTCCTCAGACTCCAGACCACCGAGGGGAGTTCCTTCATCCATCGCTTGCCGAACTTGTTGAGGTCTTTGTAGATCCGCGGCTTGAGCCCTTGCAGGATCATGCCGTTAGCCCGCTCTACTTGCCCATTCGTCATGGGGTGAGCCACGACGGCCCAGTCCACCCGGATGTGGTGATCCTCGCAGAAGTCCAGGAACTTTCTGCCGGTGAACTGGGTGCCGTTGTCGGTGATGATGGAGTTTGGGACCCCAAAGCGATGGATGATGTTGGTGAAGAACGCCACCGCCTGTTCGGACCTGATGCTGTTTAGGGGTCGGACCTCGATCCACTTGGAGAATTTGTCGATGGCGACCAGCAGGTGCATGTAGCCCCCAGGTGCCTTCTGCAAGGGGCCGACGAGGTCCAGACCCCACACAGCAAACGGCCAGGTGATGGGTATGGTCTGCAGAGCCTGAGCGGGCAGGTGGGTCTGCCTTGCGTAGAACTGACACCCTTCGCAGGTGCGGACAATTCTAGTGGCGTCGGCCACCGCCGTCGGCCAGTAGAAACCTTGTCAGAAGGCGTTTCCAACAAGGGTTCGAGGTGCTGCGTGATGGCCGCAAGCCCCCGAGTGTATCTCTTGTAAGAGCTCCTGGCCTTCGGCGATGGAAATGCATCGCTGGAGGATGCCCGAGGTGCTGTGGTGGTAGAGCTCCTTCCCATCTCCCAGCAAGACGAAAGACTTGGTGCGTCGCGCCAACCGCCGAGCTTCGGCTTGGTCGAGGGGTAGCTCTCCTCGGTGGAGATATTGCAGGTACGGGGTCTGCCAGTTTCGATTAGGCGTGACCTCGCTCCGCTCCCCCTCGATGCGCAGTGCCTCACCCTCGGGGACCGAGGGTACCTCGGGTCGAGCCGAGGGTGCCTCAGGCTGAACCGAGGGTGCCTCAGGCCGAGCCGAGGGTGCCTCGGGCTGTGCCGAGGGTACCTCGGACTGAGCCGAGGGTGCCTCGGGCTGTGCCGAGGCCTTCTCGGGCTCGGGCGTGTCGTCGGTCTTGACGGAGGGTTGATGCAGGTCTCGGGAGAATACGTCCGGGGGAACCGTTGTTCGCCCCGAGGCTATTTTAGCCAGCTCGTCCGCAGTCTCATTGTAGCGTCGGGCGATGTGGTTGAGCTCGAGCCCGTAGAACTTGTCTTCCAGGCGCCGAACCTCATCGCAGTAGGCTTCCATTTTCGGGTCACGGCAGTGGGAGTTCTTCATGACTTGGTCGATGACGAGCTGCGAGTCACCGCGACCGTCGAGGCGTTGGACCCCTAGCTCAATGGCGATTCGCAACCCGTTTACCAGAGCCTCGTACTCAGCCACGTTGTTGGACGCCGGGAAGTGGAGGCGTAGCACGTAGCGTAGGTGCTTCCCGAGGGGCGAGATGAAGAGCAGGCCCGCGCCGGCCCCCGTCTTCATCAGCGACCCGTCGAAAAACATGGTCCAGAGCTCCGGTTGGATCGGAGCTGTTGGGAGCTGGGTGTCGACCCATTCAGCCACGGAGTCCGCCAAGACCTGGGACTTGATTGCCTTCCGAGGGGCGAACGAGATCGTCTCGCCCATGATCTCCACCACCCACTTTGCAATTCTACCCGAGGCCTCTCGGGACTGGATGATCTCCCCTAGGGGGAAGGATGACACCACAGTTACCGGATGAGACTCGAAGTAGTATCGCAACTTTCGCCGTGTCAGGATCACCGCGTACAGTAGCTTCTGAATTTGTGGGTAGCGGATCTTGGTCTCGGACAGTACCTCACTGATGAAGTAGACTGGCCTCTGGACGGGCAATGCATGCCCCTCTTCTCGTCTCTCAACCACAATCGCGGCGCTAACCACCTGAGTGGTAGCGGCGACGTAGATCAAGAGGGCTTCTCCGGCAGCGGGGGGCACCAAGATGGGCGCATTTGTGAGGAGCGCCTTCAGGTTCCCGAGGGCTTCCTCGGCCTCAGGGGTCCAAGCGAAGCACTCGGCCTTCCTTAAGAGGCGGTACAGAGGCAGGCCTCTTTCGCTGAGGCGCGAGATGAAACGGCTCAGAGCCGCGAGGCATCCCATGACCCTCTGTACACCTTTCAAGTCCTTGATGGGCCCCATGCTGGTGATGGCTGCGATCTTCTCTGGGTTGGCCTCGATGCCCTGCTCGGAGACGATGAACCCCAAGAGCATGCCTCGGGGAACCTCGAAGACACACTTTTCGGGATTGAGCTTCACGCCTATCGCCTTGAGACATCGGAATGTCACTTCAAGGTCAGAAAGGAGGTCAGAGGCTTTCCTCGTCTTGACTACGATGTCATCGACGTAGGCCTCGACCGTTCGGCCGATGTGTTCGCCGAACACATGGTTCATGCATCGCTGGTACGTTGCACCCGCATTCCTCAAGCCGAACGGCATGGTAACATAGCAGTACATGCCGAAGGGTGTGATGAAAGAAGTCGCGAGCTGGTCGGACTCTTTCGTCCTGATCTGGTGATACCCTGAGTAGGCATCGAGGAAAGATAGGGTTTCGCACCCAGCAGTGGAATCCACGATTTGATCGATGCGAGGCAGAGGGTAGGGAACTTTCGGACATGCTTTGTTTAGACCAGTGTAGTCTACACACATTCGCCATTTCCCCCCTTTCTTTCTCACAAGCACAGGGTTGGCAAGCCATTCGGGATGGAATACCTCTTTGATGAACCCTGCCGCCATTAGCTTCTGGATCTCCTCGCCTATGGCTCTGCGCTTTTCTTCGTCGAATTGGCGCAGAGGCTGCTTCACGGGTCGGGCTCCAGCTCGGATATCCAGCGAGTGCTCGACGACTTCCCTCGGTATGCCGGGCATGTCCGAGGGACTCCATGCGAAAACATCGGCGTTTGCGCGGAGAAAGTCGACGAGCACTGCTTCCTATTTGGGGTCGAGCTTGGAGCCGATCCGGATCTGCTTGGAAGCGTCGTTGCAGGGGTCGAGAGGGACGGACTTAACCGTTTCCGCTGGCTCGAAGTTGCCGGCGTGGCGCTTCACGTCTGGCGCCTCCCTAGAGAGGCTCTCCAGGTCGGCGATGAGGGCCTCGGACTCGGCGAGGGCCTCAGCGTACTCCACGCACTCCACGTCGCATTCGTACGCGTGTCGGTACGTGGGCCCGACGGTGATGACCCCGTTGGGGCCCGGCATCTTGAGCTTGAGGTAGTTGTAGTTGGGGATGGCCATGAACTTGGCGTAGCATGGCCTCCCCAACACTGCGTGGTAGGTTCCTCGAAACCCGACCACTTCGAACGTGAGGGTCTCCCTTCGAAAGTTGGAGGGCGTCCCAAAGCAGACGGGTAGATCGAGTTGTCCGAGGGGTTGGACGCGCTTCCCGGGGATGATCCCGTGGAAAGGCGCAGCGCCCGTTCGGACCGAGGACAGATTGATCCGCAGGAGCCCGAGGGTCTCGGCGTAGATGATGTTGAGGCTGCCGCCTCCGTCCATGAGGACCTTGGTGAGCCTGACGTTGCCGATGATGGGGTCGACAACGAGCGGGTATTTCCCCGGGCTCGGCACATGGTCGGGATGGTCGGCCTGGTCGAAGGTGATGGGCTTGTCGGACTAGTCTAGGTAGACTGGCGCCGCCACCTTTACCGAGTAGACCTCCCGACGCTCTTGTTTGCAGTGCCGAGCTGAGGCGTTTGCCACTTGCCCACCGTAGATCATGAAGCAGTCGCGGACCTCGGGGAACTCTCCTGCCTTGTGATCTTCCTTCTTAGCGTCGTCGAGAGCCTTGCCACCCTCCGCGGGTGGCCCGGCCTTGTGAAAGTGGCGTCGAAGCATGGCACACTCCTCAAGGGTGTGCTTGACGGGCCCCTGATGATAGGGGCACGGCTCCTTGAGCATCTTGTCGAAGAGGTTGGCACCTCCGGGAGGTTTCCGAGGGTTCTTGTACTCAGCGGCGGCGATAAGGTCCGCGTCGGCGGCGTCGCGTTTCGCTTGCGACTTCTTCTTGCCTTCCTTCTTGGTGCCGCGCTGAGTTGACGCCTCGGGAACATCTTCCGGTGGGCGGCCCTAGGGCTGCTTGTCCTTCCGGAAGATGGCCTCAACCGCCTCCTGGCCAGAGGCGAACTTGGTGGCGATGTCCATCAGCTCGCTCGCCCTGGTGGGGGTCTTGCGACCCAGCTTGCTCACCAGGTCGCGGCAGGTGGTGCTGACGAGGAACGCGCCGATGACATCCGAATCGGTGACGTTGGGCAGCTCGGTGCGCTGCTTCGAGAATCGCCGGATGTAGTCCCGGAGAGACTCTCCCGGCTGCTGGCGGCAGCTTCGGAGATCCCAGGAATTTCCAGGGCGCACGTACGTGCCTTGGAAATTGCCGGCGAAGGCTTGGACCAGGTCGTCCCAGTTGGAGATCTGCCCCGGAGGCAGGTGCTCTAGCCAGGCTCGAGCGGTGTCGGAGAGGAACAGGGGGAGGTTGCGGATGATGAGATTATCATCGTCCGTTCCACCCAGTTGGCAGGCCAGCCGATAGTCCGCGAGCCACAGTTCCGGTCTCGTCTCCCCCGAGTACTTTGTGATAGTAGTCGGGGTTCGGAACCGGGTCGGGAATGGCGCCCGTCGTATGGCGTGGCTGAAAGCCTGCGGACCGGGTGGTTCGGGCGAAGGACTCCGATCCTCCCCGCTGTCGTAGCGTCCCCCACGCCTGGGGTGGTAGCCTCGGCGTACCCTCTCGTCGAGGTGGGCCCGACGGCTGTGGTGATGGTGCTCGTTGCCGAGGCGACCCGGGGCCGCAGGCGCTGTGTTGCGCGTGCGCCCGGTGTGGACCGAGGCTTCCCGCATGAATCGGGAAGTCGCGGCGCGATGTTCCGAGGGGTACCCCTGCCTTCGGGAGGCGGAGCTTTCGGCCCGTCAGACCGAGGCGTCCTCTAGGAGATTCTTGAGCTCTCCCTGGATACGCCGCCCCTCGGTGGTTGATGGCTCCGGCATCGCGCGGAGAAGTATTGCCGCTGCGGCCAGGTTTTGGCCGACTCCACTGGAAACCGGTGGCGGCCTTACCCTGACGTCGTCGGCGATGCGGTGCTGGATGACCTGGGGGAGACGACGCGCTTCTCCGGCCGGAGGTTGGCCCGCCCATTCCTGCCCGACGTCCTGGCGGATCGGCTCAAGCGTTCCTGCTCCCTCATCGAGCCTGGCCTGCATCTCGCGGATTTGCTCGAGCTGTGGGTCATGACCCCCCGCCGGAACGGGGACCACAGCTAGCTCCCGAAGGATGTCGACGCGAGGCACGGGCCTAGGGGGATCACCGTTCTCCGGTATACCAAGATGGTTGCCTTCGCCGGGACCCCCTAGATCGACATGGAAACATTCGCGACTTGGACCGCAGTCCTCGTTGCCGGGGATGCGGCTACCGTCGGAACAGTCGGAAAGGCAGTAGTCGCATGCGGTCATGAAGTCCCGCACGGCACTGGGGTTACCAAGTCTGGAGAAATCCCAACAGAGGTCGGGCTCGCCATCTTCCTCGGACCCCGAGGGCCCGTAGGTCGAGACGGCCGTCAGCCGGTCCCAGGGTGACCGCACACGATACCCCAGAGGGTTTGGACTCGCCTCTATGAGAGTGTCCACCGAAGCGGAGTTGCTTGGCGGGTCGAGGCCGAATCCAAAAGGCGCGAGATGGGAATCGGTCAGTACCTTTTGGTCGACGGGCGGTGATGAAGTCACGTCAGGGACTGACTGCACCGTCGTCTCAGGTACGAGGGTGACGCCCAGCAAGTCCTTCACGAGCGTGCTGGCGTCGTCCGTTTGCTTGAGGTTGGTGTGTTGCGGGGAGACGGCGCTCGTCTTCGTCTCAGACGCGAGGACGATGCCCGACGCGCTCTCCGTTGGGGCACCGGCACCGTCAACTCGCTCGACAGCCAACGAGGTGTCGCCTCCTGCTTGGCCTTGGTTGCCCCGCCTCCTCCTCCGTCGGTGGGGGAGGGGACGGGACAAGCCCGAATGTCGTCCTTCCACCACGTGGGGAAGGCGTCGTCGATTTCCCCGCTGGCGGGCGGGTTGTCGACCGCCATTGTCGCTGTCGCGCGGCAGGGGAAGGAGTATCATGTCGTAGTTGCCGTCGAGGGACATGAACTCGAGACTCCCGAAACGGAGCACCGTCCCGGGCCGGAGAGGTTGCTGGAGACTGCCCATCTGGAGCTTGACGGGAGGCTGTTCGTCAACACGCAGCAGGCCCCTACCTGGCGCGCCAACTGTCGGTGTTTCGAAACCCGGGGGGTCCCTGGACCGACGAGTGAATTGTCGCCGCGAGCCCCAGCCCAGATGGGTCGGCGCGAGGCGGAACGCGAACGGGGGAGAGAGCAGCCGGAGGGAGACAGGCGTGGGAGGTGGAACCCACGGCCTTCGTGTTAGCCCCGCACCCAGTTCGGGTGCGCTTGCAGTAGGGGGTTACAAGCGTCCACGCGGGAGGGAGCGAGCGGCCTTGCGTGAGCGCCGTCCCGTCCTTCCCCGCGCGGCCAACCCTCTGTAAGAGGGCCCTGGTCCTCCCTTTTATAGGCGTAAGGAGAGGATCCAGGTGTACAATGGGGGTGTAGCAGTGTGCTAACGTGTCTAGCGGGGGAGAGCTAGCGCCCTAAGTACATGCCATCGTGGAAGCCGGAGAGGTTTTGGCACCCAGATCGCGTGGTGTCGTGGCCGTCGGAGGAGCGCTGGAGCCTGGCGGAAGGACAGCTGTCGGGGCTGTCGAGTCCTTACTGACGTCCTCTTGCTTCCGTAAGGGGGCTGAGAGCCGCCGTCGTCACAGGGCATGCGAGGCGCCATCATTACTGGTATGGTGGAGCGAGCCAGATGGGACGCCGGTCTTGTTCCCCGTAGCCTGAGTCAGCTCGGGGTAGGGTAATGATGGCGCTTCCTATTGACGTGGTTGGTCCGTGCCCTAGGTTGGGCGAGGTGGAGGCTCCTCCGAGGTCGAGGTCGAGGCTATCTTCCAAGGTCGAGGTCGAGTCCGAGCCCCCGGGTCGGACAAGGCGGAGACCGTCGGCTGAGGCCAGGGCTGAGTCCGAGCCCTAGGGTCGGGCGAGGCAGAATTCGTCGTCCTCCGGGGCCGAGCCCGAGTCCGAGCCCTGGGGTCGGGCGAAGCGGAATTCGTCGTCTTCCGGGGCTGAGCCCGAGTCCGAGCCCTAGGGTCGGGCGAAGCGGAGTTCGTCGTCTTCCGGGGCTGAGCCCGAGTCCGAGCCCTGGGGTCGAGCGAAGCGGAGTTTGTCGTCTTCCGGGGCTGAGCCCGAGTCCGAGCCCTGGGGTCGGGCGAAGCGGAGTTCGTCGTCTTCTGGGGCTGAGCCCAAGTCCGAGCCCTAGGGTCGGGCGAAGCGGAGTTTCCTATGACGCCTGAGGCCGAACTTGGCTGCTGTCAGCCTCACTCTGTCGAGTGGCTCAGCAGTCGGAGCGGCGCAGGCGGCGCTGTCCTCTTGTCAGACCGGTCAGTGGAACGGCGAAGTGACTGCGGTCACTTCGGCTCTGTCGACTGGAGAGCATGCGTCAGGATAAAGGTGTCAGGCCACCTTTGCATTAAATGCCCCTGCGATTTGGTCGGTTGGCGTGGCGATTTGGCCAAGGTTGCTTCTTGGTGAAGACTGGGCCTCGGGCGAGCCGAAGGTGTGTCTGTTGCTGGAGGGGGTCCTCGGGCGAGACGTAGATCCTCCGGGGTCGGCTGCCCTTGCCCGAGGCTGGGCTCGGGCGAGGCGTGATCGCGTCCCTCGAATGGACCGATCCTTGACTTAATCGCACCCATCAGGCCTTTGCGGCTTTGTGCTGATGGGGTTACCAGCTGAGATTTAGGAGCCTTGAGGGTACCCCTAATTATGGTCCCCGACAACTGCGAACCTGCTTGTGGACTCGGCGAGTGAGGATTGTATCGGTTGGGCCGTGAATTGCTCACCGGTCTTCCGTCGTCGCCGCCGTACCGTGGACCACCGCGGCCGAGTTCAACTACGTATACAGCTTCGGTGAGAACCCCCTCGGTTGATCCCTTCTTGCATGAGCTTGCCGTAGGACTGGGATTTGAGAATTAGGTGCTGGCGCGCCGTATTGGAGATGTCCGGTGGGTGCGCCGCCGTGAGTTGTGGCGTCGCCGCCGTGCTCTGGGTAGGGAGAAGAAGATAGGTGCGAGCCGTTGATCGGGAAATGGATGGCCCAGATCTAAACTTAAGGATACCGGTTCGGGGTTTTATTTGTAATGTGGATCAGCGATCCTGCGACCGTGGGCAAGCGAGTGATCATGCGCCGTCCGATTGTGATCCAGCGGTGATCAGAGCGTACCGTTTCGTTTTAATAACGGATCTAATCCCAGCGCTCTGTTTCTGATCGGACGGTGGATATCGTCGCGTACCCTTTTAGCCGGGGAGTTTTACTTAAGAGTCCTCGGACTTCTTTTAATTGAACCTGCCATCCCCTGCGGGATAGATCTGTGTCTTAGGCAATCTTACCCTAGGAACCCTGTATTTTCTAGAAATCGATGCGCAGTCCTGGCCTCTAGGAAAACATAGAAATTCATTTAAGAAATGATTTTTAACACAAAATTAATTATGGAAACTTGTTTAATTCATATAAAATTCATATGAAGTCCAAATGAGTTCATTCCAGTTCCTATAATTTTATAATATTATTGTTTATCAAATAGTACCACTGTTTTGACATGAAAGTCAAATTAAAATTTATATTCTCTTAAATCTTGTACAAACCACATAAAATCATTAGAAATTCATAACTTAAAATCTATGATTCTGATTTGATCCGTTCAAGTTGCGTTAGTCTCGTACGAATATTTACTATGCAATAACAATATTTATTATACCATGTCTCATTATTTTATAAGTAGATCTGTATTTAACTGATGTTGGTTAGTTTGGTTAAACTGCTTATCATTATATACTACTAGAATATGATCTATGATCAATTTATAACTTAGATTAAAGTTGAGATAATTATTTATAGAATAACCTCTCTTATAATTCATATTAACCAATTTATAATATATTTTAATATTTTAATCACATAAATCCTCTATAAAATCATAACTCCTTAACCGTAACTCCGATTCTAGTAGTTCTCGATTCCACGATCTCGTAGCAACGCGTAGATCATCGTTATACAATTTGTTCTTATGTTTGGTGTGATGTTAATTTTGCCTATACCATGTTTGTTTGTATTGCTACGACTAGCGTGTGGACATGAGGATCTGAAGAATCATTCTGGTACATGGATTCTCAAGTGTCAGGCAAGTTGTGCCCTTGATCTACTTTTGTTACCCAATAATATTATTTATTATCACTATTCAATGCATAGCTTTAATTTTGATGGGACTCAATAGGTCACCCTAGTCTGATTATCTTTTACCTTGTTTACCCCTGAATCATTTGGGTAGTTATACTATTGCTTTATATGGCTTTGGGATAATATTTCATTATATCCATGTTCCAATTATTCTGTTATGTTATTTATGTTCATGTCAAGATCATTATATTTGATTGGAACATGGAGCTTAACTTGAGAAACACGTGCCACCATAAGGGTGGAATGGGACGCCCTTGGCTGACTAATTAGGAAAGCTAGTGGAAGACTACCTTACCCGAAAGGGTCAAGGGCAGTAGGGGATTGCATGCAAGGAGGTTCTCGGGTTGATTTTGCTGCGATGATGGTTAGACGGGGGATTCTTGCAAGTGCTCTTCCCATAAACTGTAGCGGGTTTTTGGAAGCTAGTGGAACTTTATAAAGGCCTCGTAGTGGATTCCTAGCCATTCACCTCGGTAGTGTCTAAGGGCCTTGCAAACCCTGGCGACATGGGATACATGACTTGTGGGTACAGGCTACAATCTCTGCAGAGTGTAAAACTGGTGTACTAGCCGAGCTCACGGTCAAGAGCAGCTCAGGACTCTCGCATGATTAATTTATGGAACTTAAATTCAATTTGTCATTTGCATTTGCATGGGCTTATTATTAATTTTGTTCTATTATAATTTATTATGGTTTGGTATTTACTTACACTTAGTAACTGCTAATAAAATTTTGACCAACTTATAAAAGCAATGCTCAGCTTCAACCTTTATATTGTTAATCAGCCTTACACATCACATGAACTCCCACCTTTGGTGAGTTCATGCCACATTATTCCCCACAACTTGTTGAGCGATGAACATGTGTGAGCTCACCCTTGCTATCTCACACCCCCCCCCACAGGAGAAGAATAGGTGGTTCAAGAGGAGCCACACAATGAGGAGTTCGATTCGATCTAGGTGGCGTCTCCTAGTTGACTTTCTGGCGCCAAGGATGGATTTTAGATCCTTTTATATTTATCTTTTATTTTGTAAGACTTCCGCTATGTAATAAATACTCTGATTATTGTGATATTTATCTCTATACACTCTGTTATTATATATGTTGTCTTCTTTGGCGCATGTATGAGATGCACCCGGCTTTGTCCCTTAAAGCCCGGGTGTTACAGAAGTGGTATCAGAGGAATGTTGACTGTAGGACGAAACCTAGATAGAACTGGATAAACCTTACCTACTTACCTTACTCTGATTTTTTTCTAAACTTATCTTAATCTTTTCTCGTCTATTTCCGCTTTACTCTGATTATTCTTACCTTTTCCTTCTAAAGACAAATGTGGATTTCACACTTTGAAATCTCGTGCCTAAAGTGACTTTAGGAATAGGGGACATACTCTTAGGAACAAAAACAAAACTATTTTTATAGGTATCTATACGCTTGAATGTTTGTTCTTGTGATACATTGTCACACCTGAATTTAAGGAACAAAGCCGGGTGCATCTCATATATGCGCTAGAGAAGACAACACATATAATAACAGAGTGCATAGAAATAAATGTCATAAACATCATAAATGTACTTATTACATAGCGGAAGTCTTACAAAAATAAATGATAAAATAAACCAAACTATATATTATTCCCTGGCGTCACAAAGCTGACTGGGAGACGCCACCTAGATCAATTCGAAAGCCTCAGTGTTAGGCGGCTCCTCTTCGACCACCTGTTCTTCTCCTGTGGGGGGTGTGAGACAGCAAAGGTGAGCTCACACATGTTCATCGCTCAACAAGTTGTGGAGAATAATGTGCATGAACTCACGAAAGGTGGGAGTTCATGTGAAGTGTAAGGCAAATCAATGTAATAAAGGCTGAAGCTGAGCATTGCTTTTATAAGTTGGTCAAAATTTTATTAGCAGTTACTAAGTGTAAGTAAATACCAAACCATAATAATAATAATAAGTAAAAGTAATAATAAAATAATCCTAGATGCAATGAAATGACAAATTGAATTTAAGTTTCATAGTTTAATCATGTGAGTGTCCGAGCCGCTCATGACCGTGAGCACGGCTAGTATACAAGTTTTACACTCTGTAGAGGTTGCGCATCTTTACCCACAAGTCGTGTTACCCATTTACCACAGAGTTGATCAGACCCCATACACCTCTACCAAGGAAGCGAGGCAGGGTACCACTACGAGGCCTTTACAAAGTTCCACTAGCTTCAAAAAACCCGCTACAGTTTATAGGAAGCTCCAGTGCAGGAATCCCTCGCTTGACCGCCATCGCAGCAAAATCAACCCAAGGACCTCCCTACACTGACCACTCCCTTACTGCCCTTGCCCCTTTCGGGTAAGGTAGTCATCCACTAGCTTTCCTAGTTAATCAGCCAAGGGTGTCCCATTAAGACCTTGTGGTAGCACTGTTTTCCCGAGTGGTTCTCCATGTTCCCATTAACATAATGATCTTATCATGAACAGTAAATAATAACAGATAAAAAAAGTGTAATCATGAGTGGTGAATATCTCTATACCCAAAACCACATAAAGCAATAGCATGTACTACCCAAAAATTTAGTAGTAAAACTAGTGTTGAAACAAGGTATAAAGATAGTCAAAATCTAGGGTAACCTATATGGTCCCATCAAAATTAACCTATGCAGATCATTATGATTAATAAGAACATGACTGGATAAAAAGGAAGTGATCAAGGGCACAACTTGCCTTCAACAAGCTCCTGCTCAGCAACTTCTATCTGCTGGGCACCAGGATCCTCAGTAGCTTGCTCGTCTACTCACATCAATACAAACATACATAGCATAAAAGGGAAAATTAACATCACACCAAACAGGTAAACAAAATACACAATAATAATCTAGACATTAAAATAAGATCATAGGAACTGGAATCATTAAATTTGGAGTTATAGATTTTAAGTTATGAATTTCCTTAGGTTTTATGTATTTAATGCAAGATTAAGTAATAAATAAATTTTAATGTATCTTTCATGCCAAAACAGAGGCACAGATGGATGAATAATAATATTACAAAAATTTAGGAACTGGAATATACCAATTTGGAGTTCATATGGATTTTCTACAAATTAAACAAGTTTTTGCAATTAAATATGTACTAAAGATAATTTTCTAAATAATTTCCTGATTTTACCAATTATTTGGACTGCGCACTATTTCCTGGAAAGCACAGGGACTAAACTATAAAGATTTCCGAGACTCAGACTACTAGCGCAGGGACGGCGAGTTGATTTCTTTGAACCTCAGGGTCTCTTTAGCAAGAGTCCAGAGCCGAAGGGGTACTAGCCAGAAACTGTTCATGTTCAGTGGTGCACCGGACTGTCCAATGCGCCAGTAGACAGAAGGCAAGAATTGCCTACCAAAAGGAGTTCCAACGGCTCCTAGCTGTCTTAGGGCTATAAAAGGGACCCCTAGGCACATGGAGCAATACACCAAGCCTCTATTGAACATCCTAAGACGCCTAGACTCCGCAAACACGCTTTCGGATCATAGTGATTGAGATTTGAGCACTTTGTGAGCTGTAGACTTGTTGCACTGTTTTTGTGTGCTCTCTTCTTGACTTGTGTGTGTGGTATTGCTGCGACTCTAGCTCTTGTGTGTCTTTCTTTCCCTCCCTTACTCTTGTGGCTTTTATTGTGATGAACATTGTAAGGGTGAGATGTTCCAACTTGTGGAGATTCCTCACAAAAGGGAAACAACTACTAAGGAAGAAAATCGTGGTACTCAAGGTTGATCATTGGATCACTTGAGAGGGATTGAGTGCAATCCTTGACCGAAGGAGGTCACCACAATGTGGAGTAGGCATTGGCCGAACCACGGGATAAAATCACCGTGTCTCTTGTGTCACTTTTTTATTGTGATTGGTTTCTCTCCTTGAGTTCTCACTTAATCAAGTGAAGAGTTCTCTCTATAGCATCTTGGTTTTAATTATACTAACATTTCATAAACCAAGTTTGTGCTATTTAGTGTTAATTTTTACAGGATCACCTATTCACCCCCCCCCCCCCTCTAGGTGCTCTTAATTGGTACCGGAGTCGTACTGTTCATTTAGGGACTAACCGCCTGAAGAGATGAATCCTAAAGGCAAGGGGAAGGTGATCAACGACAAAGAGAAGGAGTCTCTCTCTATGTCAACGAGCCAAAAGACGACAAGCCCACTGACTCAAGCTCAAGTCACAAGAAGAGGGATGGAAAGAAGAAGAGGCACATAAAGAAGATCATCCACTACGACAGCGACACCTCCTCTTCTTCACCAAGGGATGACGACGACGAAGACTCTTCGTCAAAAAAGAAAATGGTTAATCAAAACAATTCTTTTGATTATTCTCGCATCCCTTACAATTCGAATGCCCATTTACTCTCCATTCCACTTGGAAAACCCCCACACTTTAATGGAGAGGACTATTCATTTTGGAGTCATAAAATGTGTAGTCACTTATTTTCCCTCCATCCTAGTATTTGGGAAATTGTTGAAAATGGAATGCATTTCGATAGCACTGATAATCATGTATTTATCAATGAGCAAATACATAAAAATGCCCAAGCCACTACTATTTTGCTAGCATCTCTATGCAGGGATGAATATAACAAAGTAAGCGGCTTGGACAATGCCAAGCAAATATGAGATACCCTCAAGATCTCTCACGTGGGTAATGACGTCACCATGATTACCAAGATGGAACTGGTGAAAGGCGAGCTGGGGAGATTCGCCATGATAAGGGGAGAGGAGCCAACTCAAACGTACAACAGGCTCAAGACCCTTGTCAACAAAATTCGAAGCTATGGAAGCATAAGATGGATGGATCATGATGTCATCCGACTCATGCTAAAGTCATTTACTGTTATTGATCCCCATCTTGTAAATCTTATTTGTGAGAACCCCAGGTACACCAAGATGACGCCCAAGGAAATTCTCGGAAAATTCGTGAGCGGGCACATGATGGTGAAAGAAGCGAGGTATGTGGACGATGCTTTAAACGGACCGCTTCCTCTCTACGAGCTGCAGCCCGTTGCTCTCAAAGCAACCAGCAGCAAGGAGGTGCTACCTAGAAAGGTAGCACAAGTGGAGGCTTCCGGGATTAACGAGGACGAAATGGTGCTCATCATCAAGCGCTTCAAGACCGCCTTGAAGGGACGCAAGGAGTATCCCAACAAGAACAAATCAAGGGGAAAGCGCTCCTGCTTCAAGTGTGGTAAGTCTGGTCATTTTATAGCATAATGTCCCAATAATGACGATGGCCAGGCACAAGAGAAGAAAGGGAAGAAGGAAAGAAAGAAGATGTTGGTGACTTGTTCTCAAATGCTATGAATCGAGAACAAGGCAACATAAAATGTTAAATATTAACGCCTTTCGTCCTTCGAAACATTATTTCCCTTAGGATATAATGATCTTCAGACGAAGGTCATGAGGGACATACCTTCGTATATCGAAGGTAAGATGATAATAGAAGAAGCGTGTAAAATACAAAAGACAACATGAACAATCATATAGCACTATAAATTTTCATCTCCATTATGTTATCATGAGAAAATAAAAACAATATTGAATTACATTTGATACCTTCGACTTGATAGACAGCAAAGGTACGAGCGTGATGCAAAAGCAAATGCCAAGTCAGCGTGAACAGTACGGGGGTACTGTTCATCTATTTATAGGCATGGGACGCAGGCCACGTGAAATTACATTCATGCCCTTTACATTTGCTAATGACTATAAGGTAACTCATCGGGGTCTAAATAGCCTTTTCCCCTTTAAGTCGGTTCCCTTTCCTGCTGCCATGCTGAAGCTCCCTTGCACGTAGCTTCGGCGCTGCATCATTCTTCGTATTGTTCGTGCTTCTCCCACTGTGGTTCTGATTCGAATCCGAAGGTACCTGTTCATGTATTACAACTCCGGAAACATTATTAAATCATGTTTTTGAGGACCTTCGGAAGACGAAGGCCCCCAACAGTAGCCCCTCGCAAGGTTAATTTGTTAGAATAACGAATTTAGATTGTGATATGGACGAATGCCCTGAGCCAAAGGTCCGAAAAAACACCTTCCCTTTGCTAGAATAGCAACAGTCAATGACAGACGGTGCCCTCCAACTTGGAGCGCATTGGGCGTATAAATAAGAACTCACCCCGAGCACATTTGGTACATTACTTTTCGCCTGCTTTGCTTTGCTTAATTTCTTAGCTCTTGCTTACCAACAGTTGCTTAATTTCTTAGATTTTCTAAGCTTCGGTTCTAAGGACACATTTTCGCCATTTCCGAAGAAGAGATGTCTCAAGACAAAAAAGTTGCTACTGAGACAAAGCTGAGCGAGGAGGAGAAGCTCCTTGAGGAGAAGACCGCTGGATTTATTGAGTCAATTGCAAAAACAAACACAGAGAAGATAACTAAAGAAATGTTAGAAGGCTAGTCTGAAGATACTGATGATAGCGACAGCTATGATGTGGAAAGTGGAGGCGAAGACTCGGAAGATCGTCCTTGGCGACCAAGTCACACAGTCTTCGGGAAATCGACTATCAAACAGAGTCATCTTGATAATATGAGAGAAAGGTACTTTCGAGATATTTCTATTATGAGGGCTGACGTAGACAGAGCCGCTCCTGCTCCTGAAGAAGACGAAGTTGTAATCTACCGAAGTTTCTTTAAAGCTAGACTTCGGTTCCCATTAAGCAGATTTGTGGTTGAAGTTTTAAAGATATATCAGATTTTCCTTCACCAGATCACTCCCGAAGCTATTATCAGAATGGGGATCTTCGTCTGGGCTGTGAGGAGTCAAGGTCTAGAGCCAAGCGCAAGATGTTTTGCAGTATGCATGAGCTTTCATATGAGACGAAGCCTTGGGGTAAGGAACAATATCATAACAACTTTGGGTGCTACAGCTTTGTTGCTCGCTCTGGCGCAAGCTACCCAGTTCCAACGTTCCGGAAGAGGTGGCCCGGGGCTTAGATGGAAGAATGGTTTTACGTGAAAAATGATTTGAAAGCAAGAGAAGATATTAAAGGAATCATTATGCGACCCATCTGGTCATGCTTCGGCCTTCGGAAACCAAGGTAGAAATTGATGAGGCAGCCGAAGCATGCCAAAGGGCCTTCAGTACAGTTTGTTCTTTTATCGGGACAAGAGATTTGGTTCAAGAACATATAGCCTACAGGATATGGCCACTGATAGACAGCTGGGAAATGCCAAAGGAAACCATCACTAACCCTAGCGAAGGTGGTTTGGTTCGATTGAAATATACTTTCAGGTTTGGAGACCAATTTATCGAACCAGACGATGATTGGCTGAAGTGTGTTGAAAATACTAGTGATGAATTACTTGTAACATACTCCAACTCTGAAGATAATGCACTATCTGCGGCCTTTGGGAGCCGAAAAAAGAAAAGGCTAAATAGAGTTTTTGATGCTATCGAATTTGTGTACCCTGACTATCGCTACCCGCCGCAGGGGCAGAAAAGAAAGGGTGCAACTTCTGGGAAGGTCGTTGCTTCGGCTACCTCAAGCGAGCCCGCACCGAAGAGGAAAAAGTTGAAGGTCCTTACTCACCGACCGTGCTACATTGAACCGACCATAGTGCCTAAATTCGGCGGTGAGACTTCTTCAGCTACTGAAGCCAAAGGACCTGCTCTTACGCAGAGGATTGAAGAGCCAGCTGCAATGTCGAAGACTGACAAAATTGAAGAACAAAAAATCGAAGAAATGAAAACATTAGAAGTTCTAAGCCCTTCGGCAGGAGTGGAGGTGCCGAAGACACAAAAAGGTCTAGCAGCGACCCCCAAGAGAAAAAGGATAACTAGTGTACTAGATGTACTGGAGACAATAAAAGCTTCAAGCTCTACTCCAGGGAAAATTGCCAAAGCTTCGAAGGCGCAGATTGAAACCGAGGCAAAGGTAACCGAAGCCAAAGCTACAATGAGCCAGGTCGATGCCGAACCTGGGCCTTCAGAGCCCGTCAAGGAGAAATCCTCGGAAACTGGAGAAAAGGCAGTGGGAGAAGAAGCTATAAAACAGATTTTGTTTGAAAAAACTGTCGCACCTACTCCCGAAGCATCTTTCGAAGTCCTTGATTATATTATTGACACGCTTCGAGAAAAAGATTATCTGAAGAAGAAATTTTTGAAGCTAAACACTATGCCTGAGAACTGAAGTACCTGAAAGGGGCCTTAGTGTTTAATGGCACAGATGAAGATGACTTCTTGTATTGCCTCCCAGAGAACAAGGAATTATCTGTCTGCCGGGAGATGGCCAGAAGTATGGGGTTCCCGAAGCTTGAAGCTGGCCTCTGCACCATGACAAAGGACAATCTTGTGGATAGCCTTGCATATAACAGTCTGAAGGTACAAAAATTGTACATTTGGAAGTTTATGAATTTTGAATTATTCTTTTGTTCTTATATTAACCCATTAATTCTTTCATATAGGGTTTAATACTTAGCAACGCCTTAAGGGCGCAAAAGAATGCCGAAGACGAGAGTTGCACTATTGCTCTCAACAACTTTCGATCAGAGGTCATCAGGCTGAGGAACGAAGCTTTGGAAAAAGACAAAATTCTACTTACATTGGTAGACAAAGTAAAGGGGGATGAAGCTAACTTCAAGGCTCAATCTGAAATCCAAAGGAATGAGATTGAAAACCTTCAAAAACAACTGGCCGAAGCCAAATTGAAATGCGCTATTATCGAAGCTGACCGAGATGCCAGTGAGTACTAGAAAAATTATTTTGAAAAAACAGTTGCAGAGCTTCGCTCATCGAAAGAAAGATGTTTTGAAAAGTCTGTAGAATGTGTCAAAAAGATAAAAACTAGTTTGCCAACGTGGGCGCATACTCAAGCGAAGACAACTTCATAAGAGGCGACCCTGAGGGCGTAATTGAGTGGATCAGCAGCGAAGCCGAAGCTTTTGAAGAAATTCTAAGCGACCGCGGGGACGTCTGCGCATTCTCTAGTGCGAGAGGAGTTGCAGCTATTTTGGAGAAAGCAGGGTGCGATCATGTTAAAACTTTGGCCCAGGCCAAAGCTGCTTTGTCTATTGATGATACGAAGGACCCCTCGGCCGAAGCAAGCTTAATAGGTGGAAAATTTTTCACTGATATTTGGGAAAATGGCGACCGAGGGATGGCGCATGAAATAATGAAAAAGAGTGAAAAAGACATTCATGACGCTCGAGAAGCAACAAAAGCAGCTGAAAAAGCTGCGGAACTTGAAAAACGGACAGGTATTACTTAATGGCTTTTAACTTTATTGCTTATTTTTGTGATTTTGAACTAATTTATATCTTCTATTGCAGCTGAACTATCTCCTCCCCTAGAGCCCTTCGACCCATTGGCCGACCCAGAGACAAAGAAGTCAGTAGAAATTATTAATATGGCCGAAGCTATTGTGGACGAAGTTGTCACGAAATTATTAACCGAAGCTGCAGAAGAAGTCCTGAAGGAAGAAGAATAGCTATTTGTAAAAACATTGCTAAAATATTAATGTAACATTTGTTGGAACATGCTTGTAATATTCGGTGCTCGTAGGTTTTGAATGTAATATATGAATGGTTTTGCAATTCATTTCTTTGCGATGCATGAAACTTTTATGTACATACCGTTTTTGAGCCTTTGGCGAAAAAACACCTTCCCTTCTTTTCATGCTTCGTAAAGAAGAGTTTCTATGCTTCGTAAAAAATCCTCCAAGCATCGCAAAAACATTAATGCTTCGTCAACAATAGATTTGTTCCTCCACCTCAGAGCTGATGAAGCTGTATTTCTTCAAACTTATTTTGTGCCTTAGCACAATTTCATTTTTTCGAAACATTCTCCGAAGGTCAACATTGTATCCCCTTCTTGTGCCATTGATGCAATATGATGTATGATGTTATGTTATACGAAATGATGTGATGTTATGTTATGCAAAATGATATTTATGCCGAAGACACACACTCACACCCCCATAGTGGAATACACAATCTCTTTGTCGCTTATTTTTCGGCTTCACCGCTTATTTTTTGTTGTATCAGCGCTGACTTTTCACTGTAAGTTCTGCATTCCCTTAGGAACATCTTTTGAACTTCTTCGCCTTCTATTTCGGCGGTATTCGTGTTGACTTTTCGCGCTTCGCCTTATATTTCGGCGGTATTTGGCTCTGCATTCCCTTTGGAACGACTTTTGAGCAGAAAACTTACACTACGCTCCCATAGGAACGACTTTTTATATCTTCGGCAAACTTACGCTGCGTTCCTTAGAACGACTTTTTGTAGCTTCAAGGATACTTGTAATGTGATTTTTAGGTCTGCGTTCCCTTAGGAACGACTTTTGTGCTTCAGCGACTTTTTGGACTTCATGAGTCTGTGGAGAAGATATATTTCGCTATGACAAGAACGAAGCTATTACAGGAAATTGAAAATGACAAGAGAACTAGGTTTTCAATAATTGTTCCTTATTAAAAAAGAAAATGACAATGAATGTAAAAATTGTTTCAAGGGTAGGATATCTCTCAATAGATATGCTTCGATTCTGGCACAGTACTGTTGACTGTGCGAGCTTCGGACTCCTCTCTGAAATCTCGCTGCTGATGGGTCTGTTGACTCCCTTCTGGCTGCTGGCCTCGTGAATACACAGGCTGTAATGGTGGCGGAGGTGGAGGCTGTGGCCAAGATGCCTGTGGCTGACTAGCCGAAGCAACAGACGCTGTAGGATGGTTACCCACATACTCTAGTATGTAGGGTGAGTGATACGAAGCAGTATGCATGACCTGCTTCGGCTGGTTCTGCTGAGCTGCGGCTTCTGCTATTTCCTTTTGTTTCTAAATGGTGACATGGCACATCCTTGTAGTATGGCCCTTGTCCTCACCACAGAATAAGCAATAAATTTTTCTAGGCTGATCCCCAAACCTTCCTCCGAAGCCCCTGGCGCCTCTGCCTCTTGGAGCTGGCGGTCGGAAAGAGCTTTGTTGCTGCCCCGAAGCGTGCGAGGAATACTGTGGCCTCTGTTGTTGACTTCCTCTGTCGTCACTCTGGATGGAGTGAATTGACTGACATGTCTTGGGTGGATTCTTCCTCCGAAGCCCCTGGTCATCTCAGAGAACCTGTAGGCTTCCTCTCTTCTTTGGCGAAAGTCATTGTCAGCCCAAATGTATTTATCCATCTTTTGAAGCAGCTTCTCCAAAGTCTATGGAGGCTTTCTAGAAAAATACTAGGCAGTAGGTCCTGGGCGAAGCCCCTTAATCATGGCCTCAATGACAATTTCATTGGGAACTGTAGGCGCTTGTGCTCTCAGGCGCAAGAACCTTCGGACGTATGCTTGAAGATACTCCTCATGATCTTGTGTACATTGAAAGAGAGCCTGAGTTGTGACTGGCTTCATCTGAAAGCCCTGGAAACTTGTCACCAGCATATCCTTAAGCTTCTACCATGAAGTAATAGTTCCTGGCCGAAGAGAAGAATACCATGTTTGAGCCACATTCTTAACTGCCATGATGAAGGACTTGGCCATGACAGCTGCATTGCCTCCGTATGAAGATATAGTTGCTTCATAACTCATCAAAAACTGCTTTGGATCTGAATGTCCATCATACATGGGGAGCTGAGGTGGCTTGTATGATGGAGGCCAAGGGATAGCCTGCAGTTCTGCTGCCAAGGGAGAAGCATTGTCAAAGGTAAAGGTATCATGATTAAAATCATCATACCATCCATCCTCTTTGAAGAAGCCTTCTTGGTGAAGCTCCCTATGTTGGGGCCTTCGCTCTTGTTTGTCTTGGGCAAGATGGCGTACTTCTTCAGTGGCTTCGTCAATCTGCCTTTGAAGATCGGCTAATCGAGCCATCTTCTCCTTCTTCCTTTGTACTTGTTGATGAAGCATCTCCATGTTTCTGATTTCTTGGTCCAACTCCTCCTCCTGGAGTGTTGGACTAGTGGCCTTCCTCTTCTGGCTTCGGGCCTCTCGAAGAGAAAGGGTCTCCTGGTTTGGGTCCAATGGCTGCAGAGCGGCAACCCCTATCGCTGAAGCTTTCTTCGGTGGCATGACGAAGGTCAGTGCTTGCCGAAGGTGGTCGAAAAGGATTCACCGGAGGTGGGCGCCAATGCTGGTGACTTGTTCTCAAATGCTATGAATCGAGAACAAGGCAACATAAAATGTTAAATATTAACGCCTTTCGTCCTTCGAAACATTATTTCCCTTAGGATATAATGATCTTCAGACGAAGGTCATGAGGGACATACCTTCGTATATCGAAGGTAAGATGATAATAGAAGAAGCGTGTAAAATACAAAAGACAACATGAACAATCATATAGCACTATAAATTTTCATCTCCATTATGTTATCATGAGAAAATAAAAACAATATTGAATTACATTTGATACCTTCGACTTGATAGACAGCAAAGGTACGAGCGTGATGCAAAAGCAAATGCCAAGTCAGCGTGAACAGTACGGGGGTACTGTTCATCTATTTATAGGCATGGGACGCAGGCCACGTGAAATTACATTCATGCCCTTTACATTTGCTAATGACTATAAGGTAACTCATCGGGGTCTAAATAGCCTTTTCCCCTTTAAGTAGGTTCCCTTTCCTGGTGCCATGTCGAAGCTCCCTTGCGCGTAGCTTCGGCGCTGCATCATTCTTCGTAATGTTCGTGCTTCTCCCACTATGGTTCTGATTCGAATACGAAGGTACCTGTTCATGTATTACAACTCCGGAAACATTGTTAAATCATGTTTTTGAGGACCTTCGGAAGACAAAGGCCCCCAACAGAAGAACTACAGGAAGGCGAAGGGCGAGGTGCACATTGGAAAGGAACGAGACTTCGACTATTCTTCATCAGACTCCAATGATGAAGGACTAGTTGCCTCGGCCTTCGACAAGTCTTCCCTCTTCCCCAACGAACGACACACATGCCTCATGGCTAAGGAGAATAAGGTATGTACACGAGATACACCTAAGTACACTTCTTCTAGTGATGAGGAATTTTCTGATGATGATGAAATAGATTATAGTTATCTTTTTAAAGGATTAGATAGATCTAAGGTAGACAGAATAAATAAATTGATTGATGCTCTTAATGAAAAGGATAGGTTGCTAGTAAAGCAAGAAGATTGTAGGAAACGGGTGACGCCTAAGAGGGGGGTGAATTAGGACTTCTAAAACTTTTGCTAAACTAGGCCACAAATAAATCCTTAGAGCAAAACCTATGCAAATAATCAAACTAGAATGTGCAAACTAGGTTTTGTATAAGTGTTGCTATCTCTACCGCAAAGGCTAAGTTCCAATCTACACTATATAAGTATGAATACAAGATTGAAACTTAAATGCTTAATATAAATGCAGAAACTTAAAGAGCAAGGTAGAGATGCAAACTCTCGTGGATGACGTCAGTATTTTTACCGAGGTATCCAAAACCACACAAGGTCCTGACTAGTCCTCGTTGGTGCCCCTACGCAAAGGGAACCCCACGCGAGGGCCAAGCACCTCGGTTGAGTAACTCCGTAGAGAGCTGTGGGCCTTCTCCAAGCGCAAGTGGTGCTCCACTTCTGGCTCCTCTCGGACGCTCCCCGCCGTCTCCACTATCGAGCTTCCAACTGAAACGCTATGGGCCTCGTTCCCTCCGGTACACGGTGGCGGCCGTGACATAAACGCGGTTGTCACAGTCTCGCAAGACTCTCGCCCCACTTGGTACAATTACAACGGCTCGCGCAAGAGCCGAGGGGTTGTGTGGTTTTACAAAACTCACTCAACTAACTAGGGTTCACCTAGAGCAAGCACTAAAGCGGTCTAACTAACCTAAGCACTTCGCAAAGCACCTACGCTAATCACCGAGTGATTCTATTAAGCACTTGAGTGTTTGAGCTCTTGGAAATGTGCACTACATGTCTTGGTATGTTGCTTGGGCTCTCACACTTGAGAATGGCCAGTTGGGGTGGTATTTATAGCCCCAACCCCATTTTTAGTCGTTGGACAGAAAGCAGCAGCTTTCTGTCGTCGGGCGCACCGGACAGTCCGGTGCACCACCGGACAGGCATTGTGCAGTGTCCGGTGCTCGCCACGTCAGCAGATCATTGGCGTCTGTAGCAGTCGACCATTGGATCCGACCGTTACCCGACTGTCTGGTGCACACCGGACAGTCCGGTGCTACAGCCTGAGGGCGCCTGTCTGTGATCCCTCTGCGCAGACTGTCAGGTTGACCCACCGGACAGTCCGGAGCACACCGTATAGGTACTGTTCACTGTCCGGTGCGCCACCAGGCGCTGGCTGATAGCCTTTTTCTAGGGTTTCTTCGCTGATTCCTTTGGGCTTCTTTTGTTCTTGAGTCTTGGACTTCTATGCTTCTTTTTATGTCTTCTTTTGAGGTGTTGCATCCTCATTGCCTAAGTCCAATCCTCTTCGCATCATGTGAACTACAATTATAAACACTAGCAAACACATTAGTCCACAGATTGTGTTAATCATCAAACACCAAAACTCATTAAGCCAAATGGCCCAGGGTCCATTTTCCTTACAAAGGTATTCTGTATGACGAACATGATAAATTCATTAATGTTCAAAAATCTCTTGCTTTAGAAATTAAGAAAAATGAAATATTGTCCTCTGAGCTGTCTACCTGTCATGATTCAATTTCTAGTCTCAAAATTTTGAATGATGATTTAAATACTAAGCTAGAAAAAATTAATGTGGCTAGTTCATGTGTAGAGCATGTTGTAATCTGTAATAGGTGTAAAGATTTTAATATTGATGCTTGCAATGAACATGTCTCAACCATTCTCAATTTAAATAATGATGTCGCAAGTCTTAATGCTCAACTTAAGACTTGCAAGAATAATTATGAGAAACTAAAATTTGCTAGGGATGCCTACACCATTGGTAGACACCCCTCAATTAAGGATGGACTTGGTTTCCAAAAGGGGACCAAGAACTTGACAAGCCAAAGGACTTCCAATCTCAACAAGGAGAAAGGGAAGGCTCCTATGGCTAGTAGTTCTCAAAAGAACCATGCCTATCTTTATAATAAAGTCACTAATGTTGCCCATCATGATAGTATCATAATCATTCTGTTTTTCCTGTATGTCATGATGATGTATTTAGTTCTCATGCCATGTTTGCATCTAGCTCTTCTGCTCTTCATATGCTCATGGTAGGAATAAACCTAGGCGCCATCATGTTGCTTCTCATGCTCCTAGGAAAACAATAACTGGACCAACTACGCTTTATCAAACATGTAATGCTTCATTTGTACTGTTATGTAAAAATGATAAAGTAGTTGCTAGAAAGTTGGGATCTAAATGCAAGAGAGACAAAACTTGCATTTGGGTTCCAAAATCTGTTGTAACTAACCTTGTAGGACCCAACAAGAGTTGGGTACCTAAAACCCAAGCTTAATTACCATGCAGGTGTATGCATTCGGGGGCTCAAGCTGGATCATTGATAGCGGATGCACAAACCACATGACGGGGGAGAAGAAAATGTTCACCTCCTGCGTCAAAAACAAGGATTCCCAAGATACTATCATCTTTGGAGATGGAAATCAAGGCAAGATCAAAGGCTTAGGCAAAATAGCCATCACAACCGAGCATTCGATCTCTAATGTGTTTTTAGTAGAATCGCTCGGGTACAATTTGTTGTCTGTAAGCCAATTATGTCATATGGGTTATAATTGCTTATTTACAAATATTGATGTATATGTCTTTAGAAGAAGTGATGGTTCATTAGCTTTTAAGGTGTATTAGACGGCAAGCTCTACTTAGTTGATTTCTCAAAAGAGAATGCCGATCTAGATGCATGCTTAATAGCTAAGACTATTATGGGCTGGCTCTGGCACCGCCATCTAGCACATGTTGGGATGAAGAACCTTCATAAACTTCTAAAGGGAGAACATGTGTTAGGACTAACTGACGTCTGTTTTGAGAAAGACAGACCTTGTGCAGCGTGCCAAGCAGGGAAGCAGGTGGGAAGTACTCATCAAAGCAAAAACATGATGACAACGTCAAGACCACTGGAACTCCTACATATGGATCTCTTCGGGCCCGTTGCTTATCTCAACATCGGGGGAAGTAAGTATGGTCTTGTTATGGTTGACGATTTTCCCACTTCACTTGGGTTTTCTTTTTGCAGGATAAATCTGAAACCCAAGGAACTCTAAAGCGCTTCTTAAGGAGAGCTCAAAACAAATTTGAGCTAAAGGTGAAAAATGTAACACCCCTGATGTTTACCTCCTATTAAATTGTGCTTATGGACTCAAGCACGGAATATCGACAATAATAACGATATCTATGTTCTAATATTTACCTATCAAAATTTCGATATCTTTTTCATCTCTGTCTATCCGGCCTGTTCTAACTGCTTCGCGAAGTCAGAACGTACTTGTATGGAAATAGGCGAGTCTGGTGATTATTTAAAATTCATTGGTCACACACATACGAATTTGGAAATTTAGTTTAGTCCTCCGATTTCGTCGCAAACAAAGTAAATAAAACTCGATGATAAAGTTTTTGGTGCAAAATAATTTCATCTCTGCTCAAAGCTGAGAAATCACGTCCGAGGATTTATAATTGGGATTATTCTTCAGTGTGCTATTCTAGATAAAAAATCAATTGGGTTCATATAATCGACAAATATTTGTCTGGTTTTAACTAAATAGCAGGGTCTGTAGTATTGTGACCGATAGCATTTTGGTTCAGCCCATTTCCATTTCATTTAAAAGCTAATTCTAGATCCGAGAATATTCACCAAATCAAATCCTATCTAAATATTGTACCCGATATTGTTTTAGTTCCACACTTTATTAACCTTTTAAACTCTAATTTTAGAATCTGTATTTATCTATACACTTTTTGTTAAAGTGAAAAGGAAAAGAAAATTCTCCTTCCTTATCCTCCCACCGTCTTTATCCTATTTCTCATCCTTTCTCCCTAGAAGCTAATGTACATCTTCTCTATTCCAATGACGTGCAGGTTCCTGGAATCTCCCTCTCGCTTATCCACATCGTTCTATTCTAGGATTTTCTCTTGCGTACATTCTTTAGTTCCAGAAATCCCACGTACGTCTTGTCTTAGAAGTCTCCCGTATGTGACGGAAACTCCCAAGTCATTAGGCCCACCTACAGTTGTCCTTGTCCAACAGACATCAGACAACCCTGTAGATGTTCCTGAATCACTTGACAAGTTCGGTATCTCTTCTCTTACCTTTCCAGGAACGTTTCACCCGTCTGACAAACAATATGTTCATCGGAGATGCGGAAATGCAGAAGTGATTACATAAACTTACATTTATTTAAAAAGTAAGGGTAAGTCATTTATTACAGACCAGTGTGTAAAGCGAGTGCTGAAAAAAGTATTATTACAATACCTGGGAGGTAAAAACTCCTCCCATTAAGTTCTTTACATAGAAGTTTTTAAGGAGGACTCGGTCCTCCAGCAGCTTCATTCTTGATTATCCTCATTTTTCACCACCTTGGTACAAAAACAACAAAAGTTTGTTGTCTCCTCACCTAAAAACAACGGGGGAATAAGCCCTGAGTATGGAATTACTCAGCAAGTCTTACCCGACTAAAGAAAAGACTCTCAAGGGTATGCTGGTTATATGGGAGTCAAGGTAAGGCCTTTCAATAATCAAAGACTCTGTTTGCAGAATTGCTTACTAAAGTGGATCCTTAAAATCCAATTTTATTGTCAGGTTAAGTAAAATTACCTGCAGCTAGAGTTCTTTCTACCCTAGTTCAATCACTTGACCTGCACTAGCCAATTTCTTATCAACCCTTCATCTTCACTGGATTGCTACGTGTAAGTCAGTGGCCAAGTCTCCATAACTGCGGAGGTACGGCGATCTGAATCGATTATACTCAGCTGAGGATCTCTGATCACACGACATATGTAGCACTTAACCCTTGCATATGTCAACCCGCCACCGGGTTTCTTAAGACCATATCAGGTTCACGCAAACTGAGAGCACAGATACACCACCGTCCAGCCTCTTGCCACGGAGAGTACACGCTACTCTCGCCACCGCTCCACGCCCATTTCGTGTTATCTTATTCTGGCCTTAGTCTGCCCAAGGCAAGGCTTACCCATGACGAGGCATGTGACCAGTTAAAGGGTCCTCGGTCAGCAGGCCTACATCGACAAGGTCCTTAATCGACTCAGACGAAGACACTACACCGAGACTCTCTTCTCGTGCAAGTCACCCGCCCGGTCTCAGCTTAATTAAGCTGAGACCGGTGTGATTAAGCTGAGACCGGGCGGGTGACTTGCACGAGAAGAGAGTCTCGGTGTAGTGTCTTCGTCTGAGTCGATTAAGGACCTTGTCGATGTAGGCCTGCTGACCGAGGACCCTTTAACTGGTCACATGCCTCGTCATGGGTAAGCCTTGCCTCGGGCAGACTAAGGCGAGAATAAGATAACACGAAATGGGTGTGGAGCGGTGGCGAGAGTAGCGTGTACCCTTCGTGGCAAGAGGCTGGACGGTGGTGTATCTGTGCTCTCGGTTTGCGTGAACCTGATCTGGTCTTAAGAAACCCGGTGGCGGGTTGACATATGCAAGGGTTAAGTGCTACATATGTCGTGTGATCGGAGATCCTCAGCTGAGTATAATCGATTCGGATCGCCGTACCTCCGCGGTTATGGAGACTTGGCCACTGACTTACACGTAGCAATCCAGTGAAGATGAAGGGTTGATAAGAAATTGGCTAGTGCAGGTCAAGTGATTGAACTAGGGTAGAAAGAACTCTAGCTGCAGGTAATTTTACTTAACCTGACAATAAAATTGGATTTTAAGGATCCACTTTAGTAAGCAATTCTGCAAACAGAGTCTTTGATTATTGAAAGGCCTTACCTTGACTCCCATATAACCAGCATACCCTTGAGAGTCTTTTCTTTAGTCGGGTAAGACTTGCTAAATAATTCCATACTCAGGGTTTATTCCCCCGTTGTTTTTAGGTGAGGAGACAACAAACTTTTGTTGTTTTTGTACCAAGGTGGTGAAAAATGAGGACAATCAAGAATGAAGCTGCTGGAGGACCGAGTCCTCCTTAAAAACTTCTATGTAAAGAACTTAATGGGAGGAGTTTTTACCTCCCGGGTATTGTAATAATACTTTTTTTCAGCACTCACTTTACACACTGGTCTGTAATAAATGACTTACCCTTACTTTTTAAATAAATGTAAGTTTATGTAATCACTTCCGCATTTCCGCATCTCTGATGAACATATTGTCTGTCAGACGGGTGAAACGTTCCTGGAAAGGTAAGAGAAGAGATACCGAACTTGTCAAGTGATTCAGGAACATCTATAGGGTTGTCTGATGTCTGTTGGACAAGGACAACTGTAGGTGGGCCTAATGACTTGGGAGGTTCCGTCACACCGTACGTCTCCTGGACTACAGCACGGCGAGCCCCTCTCAACACGCACACACTTATCTCCTGGCCGCGGCGCTCCGCGCCTGGGATATTTCCACCGCCCAGCGCTCCGTTCCTGCTCCCGCGGCAGCCGTACTCAGGCTCATTCTCCCTCTGCGCGCACGCCGTCGTTATCTCCAGCTGCTCGGCCGCTCCTTCCAGCGCCAGCTCTCTATGTGCTCCTCTCTCTTTCCCCGAGCTCTCTCTCACGCCGCGCTCCTCTGCTCCAGCCAACCGAGCAGCTCGTCCGGCCTCCAGCCTTCTTCCCTGTGCGTCGTGGCTTCTCAGCTCTAGCTCGGTCCGCCCATGGTGCTTGGCTTTCCCAAGGTCCGACCGGTGCTCTCTTCTACTCCCGGCTTGTCCCTGCGCTTGGCCTGGGCGAATCCTGTGCCCTCTACGCAGATTCCACATGGTCGTGCCCCCTGTTCCGTCGGGCCGGTCAAGTTCTTCTCGGTCGCGAAGCTCCCTCGTGTACACGCTCAGCCGAGGCCCCACCCATCCGCGTTCCTCCCTGCTTGCGCCCATTTCCCTGCTCTCCCATGGCCGACCGTCGTGTGACCCTGCAGTGCGGATCCCTTCCTCACTGCCCTCTGCACGCGTGCTGCTGTAGCTCGCTTAGGCGCGCTCCTCCCTGCTGCACGCCGCGCTGAGCTCTCTCTCGCCACGTCTGGCCAGGCTCTATGGCACGCGTCTCCCTTGCTTCCCCTCCGTGGAGCACCCGCCCTGCTCACCCAGCATCGTGCGCAGTCATCCTTTGCTTGGCGTTCGGTTTCAGTAGCTCGCCCCTGCGCAAATGAATCGCCCTGATCCGGCTAGGACACCATGTCGAGCTCCCTACGTCGCGCTGGTAATTTTGTCGCGCGTCCCTGCTTGTCGTCTGTCCATGCGTCGTGCATGGAGGGTGCACGTCTTAGTTGACGCCAAACATCTTCGTGCCGCTCTTTTTTTGTGATGTGGTACCTCCTTGCTTTTGTCATCGTATTGCTTGCCCAGCCACGTTGTGTGTAGCCTTATTGCTGTCACTCGGGGGCTGCTCGATGAAATGTCTGGTATAGAGTTGAAGCGTCATCTGATCCTGTCGTCTTCATCGTCGTCGTAGCACCACCTCGACAGCCACGCACCAATTGTCAAACTTCACCTTGCCGCTCTTCCAGCCTCAGCCTATGGTTGCACGCCTTGTGCCTCACGTTCGATCTGCTCGACGCGGGCATGCCTTCGACGGAATCTACTTTGTTGTGTTTGTCGTCTGTGTGCTACTCGACTCTGGGGAGTGGGTCTACTCTCTTTTGGGCTTTTGGTTATGTTTATGGACAAGGTGGTGAAGAAGTGAAACTTGTGCCCATCACTCGCCAGATGCTCAAGAAAAGGCTTGAACCGGAGATCATCGTCGTCTCTCATCTGCCAAGTTGATTCGGTTATGGTAAGCCGATTTGTTTTTACGGTTAGTTGGATTGGTTAGTTATATTGTGGTGATGCTAAAGTGTTTGCAGAAATATTTCCTATGCAATAGTCGTGTCATATGTTGTTAGACTTGTATGCAAAGCACGATTAAATTAATAATGTAAGCAGTGGGATTAGCATTTTTAAAATTTGCTAGCCAGTAGTACTTTTAGTATTACTTAAGAGAATCCTTACTACAGGATGATGCTGATCCCTTACGTTATAGTAGCATCGATCAGTTGTTTTTAATTGAAACCTAAGATTTTCATAATAGCAAGTAAGCATAAAAGCTTTAGATATTTGGGTTGTTAGAAAGCAATTTCATAGAATTATATGTGATATGATAATGTTCTACTGGTTCAATTATAGATAAATGAGATATTTTGTTTAGTTGGTGTGTTAGGCATAATTGTCAGAATAATAATTATAAAAACGAGTTGAATGGCTTATATTCTTATTCTAAGTCGTGGATGTCCTATAATGGTGAGTCGGAATTTTATTAGATTATCCATGTTATGCTTTAGCTAAGGTTGATATAGGACTTGAGCTTGGTTTATTATTTTAATGTTTGTGTTAGATCCAATTAAGTTGGAAAAACGTATTAGTTGTGCTTAGTGATATGTCGACATCCTATATGAGTGTTGTATTGCATCTCGCCATTAAGTCTTTACTTTTCTATCGAGTAGCACTATTTAGGTTTGTAATATTCCTGTCTATGTGCATTCATGTGCATAATGCATTTCATTTAGGTACGATAATTATTCACGTGATGCGGAAGACGACCCAAGTCGACCCCAAGCGTGGGCTACTCCGCATGGTGATGCTGATGGACCGACGAAACAAGTATCAGAACAAAAGATGGTCGTCAAGTGGACGTCGTCTAACAAACACTAACCTAGTGTTCTTCCAGGCAAGCTCCGGTGCATTTGCCCCTTCCTTGTGTTTTAAATGCTTTTTCACCTTATCTGATGCATTAGGTGATAGGAGTTGTGTGATAACCAATTGATGCATTACCATTCCTTGGAAACTCCTTAATCCCGGTTTTATAAAAAGAACTGATAATGCTTAGCCCTGCTTAGAAACTGAAAAATCATTTGTTTTCAAAAAGAACGATTGTGGAACATTGGTTATGGGCCTTTCGTTTCAAAAATCAAAGCAAACTTATGGTGATGATTCCACTTTGGCTGGAGTGGGTTCATCATTTGGAAAAGAGTACCCCTGCTGGGTACCAAAAATGGGAAATGGTTTGAATAAATCTAGACCAGACGCTGAGCAGACAAGGTCGCCCGTCTGTGTCGATTAAGGACCGTACCGATTGTTGGCCTGCTGATCTAGGACCCTTTATCTGGCCACATACCTCGTCATGGGTAAGCCTGAGCCCAGCTATTCCATACATGAAAAGACAATCGCACACTGGGAGTGGAGAGATGGCGAGAGTGACACGTACCCTCCTGGCAAAGGACCGCCTAAAAGGGGTGGTGTGCTCTCGGGTGGCGCAGACCTGTTCATGTGGTGGAGGATCCGTGGGAATGGTAGACATGTGCAAAAAGAGTTAAGGGATGCATATGTCGTGTGGTTGGAGATCCCTAGCTAGGTATTAATCGATTCGGATCGCCGAACTTCTCGGATATGAAGACTGGATCTTCGACCCTCATCGTAGACAACAAGCGAAACAAAAGTTGGATTTTAAAAGAAAGTTAGTGTAGGACAAGTGAATGCTCTAGATTAGGCAAATCTAGATTCAGGAAAAGTACTTAACTTGTGATGTAAAATTTTGGCTTAAGGACCCACTTCTAGTAAGCTTTTCTGCAAAAAGAGTCTTTGAAACTTGATGAGCTTTACCTTGAATCCTTCTAGCCAGCATACCCTTGAGAGTCTTTTCTTTAGTCGGGTAAGTCTTGCTGAGTAATTCTATACTCAGGGTTTTATTCCCTGTTGCTTTTTTAGGTTTTAACTTTGTGCTGCTGTTGATGGTGTTAAGTGTCGGTGGGCTCGGCCTTCTTATAAGTCTAAGTAACTCTTCTATACTTCTTATTGAGGATGGTCACTTGAGCTAGCATATATTTCAAACTTATAAATAATTTATAACATTTCAAAGTTTATTTCTTTGAATCACTATTGTAATCACTCCGATAAACATAAAGTAAACTTGATGTAACTTGTAAAATTTGGTAGTAAGACTTCCGCTGCAAAAATGTTGGTGTGTGTGATTTGTGTTACTTAATCTCACGATCTTGGTTGTAAGTGGTTTATCCGGTGTCCTTGGGGCAATCGGACGGATCCTGTTAAGTTATCTGGTGCACATGCATAGCCGTCTGAGGTCTTCGAGACAAGGACAGGTGCATGTGGGCCCAATAACTTGGGAGGTTCTTCCACAAAAAAGATAAGAACCGATAATGGATATGAGTTCAAGAACCTTCAAGTCAAAGAATATCTTGAGGAGGAAGGCATCAAGCACGAGTTCTCCGCTCCCTACACACCACAACAAAATGGTGTGGTAGAGAGGAAGAACATGACGCTAATTGATATGGCAAGGACAATGCTTAGAGAATACAAGACGCCTAAGCGGTTTTGGTCGGAAGCTGTGAATACAGCTTGTCATGCCATAAACTAGCTCTATCTGCATCGGCTCCTCAAGAAGACATCATATGAACTCTTAACTGGTAACAACTCTAATGTTTCCTATTTTCGTGTATTTGGGAGCAAATGCTACATATTGGTAAAGAAAGGTAGACACTCAAAGTTTGCTTCTAAAGCTGTAGAAGGTTTTTTACTAGGTTATGACTCAAATACAAAGGCGTATAGGGTCTTCAACAAATCACCAAGATTGGTTGAAGTCTCTAGCGACATTGTATTTGATGAAACTAATGGCTCTCCAAGAGAGCAAGTTGATCTTGATGATGTAGATGAAGATGAGGTTCCGACGGCCGCAATGCGAACTATGGCAATAGGTGATGTGCGACCACAGGAACCACAAGAGCAAGATCAACCTTCCTCCTCTACATTGGTGCATCCCCCAACTCAAGATGGTGAACAGGTACCTCAAGAAGAAGGGCAGGATCAAGGGGGAGCACATGAAGAACAGGATAAGGAGGAAGAAGCATCACAAGTTCCTCCAACTCAAGTTTGGTCTACAATCCAAAGAAATCATCCAGTGGATCAAATTCTGGGTGATATCAGTAAGGGAGTAACAACTCGCTCATGTTTAGCTAATTTTTGTGAGCATTACTCGTTTGTTTCTTCTATTGAACCTTTCAGGGTACAAGAAGCCTTGCAGGATCCGGACTGGGTGTTGGCCATGCAGGAAGAGCTCAACAACTTCAAGAGAAATGAAGTTTGAAGCCTGGTGCCACGTCCAAAACAAAATGTTGTGGGAACCAAGTGGGTGTTTCGCAATAAGCAAGATGAACACGGTGTGGTGACAAGAAACAAGGCTCGACTTGTGGCAAAAGGTTATGCCCAAGTCGCAGGTTTGGATTTTGAGGAGACTTTTGCTCCTGTGGCTAGGCTAGGATCAATTCGAATATTATTAGCCTATGATGCTCACCATTCTTTTAAGCTTTTCCAAATGGACGTGAAGAGCACCTTCCTTAATGGACCAATCAAGGAGGAAGTGTACATGGAACAACCCCCTAGCTTTGAGGATGACAGGTATCCCGACCATGACTACAAGCTCTCTAAGGCGCTCTATGGACTTAAGCAAGCCCCAAGAGCATGGTATAAATGCCTTAGAGATTTTCTCATTTCAAATGCTTTCAAGGTTGGGAAAGCTAATCCTACTCTCTTTACTAAGACTTGCAATGATGATCTTTTTGTATGCCAAATATATGTTGATGACAATATATTTGGTTCTATTAATCAAAAGTCTTGTGAGGAGTTTAGAAGGGTGATGATGCAAAAGTTCGAGATGTCAATGATGGGTGAAAGGGAATTAGGCTTACACCTATTTCCTAATTGATTTTGGTGGTTGAATTGCCCAACACAAATAATTGGACTAACTAGTTTGTTCTAGTTTATAAGTTCTACTGGTGCCAAAGGTTCACAATAAGCCAACAAAAAGACCAAGAAAAGGGTTCAATTAGAGAGCAAAGGATTACCCCGAAGGCACCCTGGTCTGGCGCACTGGACTGTCCGGTGTGCCACCGGACAGTGTCCGGTGCACCAGGGAACTCGACGCCCAACTCTTCATCTTCGGGAATTTTCAGAGGAGCTCCGCTATAATTCATCGGACTGTCCGATGCCCCCAAGGGAGAGCGACTCTGAACTCGCCAGCTTCGGGAATCCGCTCCGCTATAATTCACCGGACTGTCCGGTGCACACCGGACTATCCGGTGTGACAGCAAGGCAACGGCTACTTCGAGCGCAACGGTCGTCTGCAACGCATTAAATGCGCGCCAGCGCGCGCAGAGGAGCAGAGCACGCGCGGGTGGCACACCGGACAGCCTACAGGGCCTGTCTGGTGCACCACCGGACAGCCAGGTGGGCCCACAAGACAGAGCTCCAACGGTCGGAACCCTTCGGCCAGGTGACGTGGCTGGTGCACCGGACAGTGTCCGGTGGCGCACCGGACTGTCCGGTGCGCCATGCGACAGAAGCCTCCACCAACGGTCAAGTTTGGTGGTTGGGGCTATAAATACCCCAACCAACCCCACATTCAAGTCATCCAAGTTTTCCACCTTCCAACACATTACAAGAGCTATAGCATTCAATTCTAGACACAACCAAGAGATCAAATCCTCTCCCAAGTCCGGAATCACTCCAAATCAAATAGTGACTAGAGAGAGAGACATTTGTGTTCATTTGAGCTCTTGCGCTTGGATTGCTTCTTTTTCTCATTCTTTCTTGCGATCATCTCAATTGTAATCAAGGCAAGAGACACCAATTGTGTGGTGGTCCTTGCGGGCAAGTTTGGTTCCCGTTTGATTGAGAAGAGAAGCTCACTCGGTCGGAGGGACCGTTTGAGAGAGGGAAAGGGTTGAAAGAGACCCGGTCTTTGTGACCACCTCAACGGGGAGTAAGTTTGAGAGAACCGAACCTCGGTAAAACAAATCCTTGTGTCTCACTTCTTATTCGCTTGCGATTTGCTTTTACGCCCTCTCACGGACTCGGATTATATTTCTAACGCTAACCCGGCTTGTAGTTGTGATTAACTTTGTAAATTTCAATTTCACCCTATTCACCCCCCCCCCCTCTAGGCGACTTTCAATTGGTATCAAAGGGGTGCTTCATTAGAGCCTAACCGCTCGAAGTGATATCGGGAGATCACGCCAAGAGGGAGATGGAGACCGGCGACAAGCCCACTACAAGCCACGGGAAGGCTTCATCGGAAGAGTCCCGCAACAAGGGGAAGGGGAAGGAGAAGAAATCCTCTTCCCACAAGTCGCATCGGAGTGGTGACAAAAAGAAGAAGATGAGGAAGGTGGTCTACTACGAGACCGACACTTCATCACCATCGACTTCTGGCTCCGACGCGCCACCCATTACTTCTAAGCGCCATGAGCGCAAGAAGTTTAGTAAGATTCCCCTACGCTATCCTCGCATTCCTAAACATACGCCTTTACTTTCCGTCCCATTAGGCAAACCACCAACGTTTGATGGTGAAGATTATGCTAGGTGGAGTGATATGATGCGATATCACCTAACCTCACTCCACAAAAGTATATGGGATGTTGTTGAGTTTGGTGTACAGGTACCATCCGTAGGGGATGAAGATTATGATGAGGACGAAGTGGCACAAATCCAACACTTCAACTCCCAAGCCACAACTATACTCCTCGCCTCTCTAAGTCGAGAGGAGTATAATAAGGTGCAAGGGTTGAAGAGTGCTAAGAAGATTTGGAACGTGTTAAAGACCACGCATGAAGGAGACGAGGTGACCAAGATCACCAAGCGGGAAACGATCGAGGGGGAGCTCGGTCGCTTCCGTCTTTGCCAAGGGGAGGAGCCACAAGATATGTACAACCGGCTCAAAACCTTGGTGAACCAAGTGCGCAACCTCGGGAGCAAAAAATGGGATGACCACGAAGTGGTTAAGGTTATTCTTAGATCACTTGTTTTCCTTAACCCTACTCAAGTTCAATTGATTCGTGGCAATCCTAGATATACACTAATGACTCCCGAGGAAGTAATCGGGAATTTTGTGAGCTTTGAATTGATGTCAAAGGCTCAAAGAAGATCAACGAGCTTGATGGCCCTTCCACGTCCGAAGCACAACCGGTCGCTTTCAAAGTGACGGAGGAGAAGGAGGAGGAGTCTACATCAAGTAGACAACCAATCGACGCCTCAAAGCTCGACAATGAGGAGATGGCGCTCATCATCAAGAGTTTCTGCCAAATCCTCAAGCAAAGGAGGGGGAAGGATTACAAGTCCCGCTCCAAGAAGGTTTGCTACAAATGTGGTAAGCCCGGTCATTTCATTGCTAAATGTCCATTATCTAGTGATAGTGACAGGGGCGACGACAAGAAGGGGAGAAGAAAGGAGAAGAAGAGGTACTACAAGAAGAAAGGCGGCGATGCCCATGTTTGTCGGGAGTGGGACTCCGACGAGAGCTCCACCGACTCCTCCTCCGACGAGGACGCCGCCAACATCGTCGTCACCAAGGGACTTCTCTTCCCCAACGTCGACCACAAGTGCCTCATGGCAAAGGACGGCAAAAAGAAGAAGGTTAAATCCAAATCCTCCACTAAATATGAGTCCTCTAGTGATGATAATGCTAGTGATGAGGAGGATAATTTGCGTACTCTTTTTGCTAACCTCAACATGCAACAAAAAGAAAAACTAAATGAACTAATTAGTGCCATCCATGAGAAGGATGAACTCTTGGACTCCCAAGAGGACTTCCTAATCAAGGAAAACAAGAAGCATGTTAAGGTTAAAAATGCTTATGCTCTGGAAGTTGAAAATGTGAGAAATCAACTAGTGAGCTAAGCACATGCCATGATTTGATTGCCAACCTTAGAAATGAAAATGCTACATTAATTGCTAAGGTTGATTCTAATGTTTGTGATGATTCAATTTCTAATCTTAGAGATGATAATGCTAATTTGCTTGCTAAGATTGATAAATTGAGTGATTCTCTTGCTAGCCTTAGAAATGAAAATGAAAAATTAATTGCTAAGGCTAAAGATTTTGATGTTTGCAATGTTACTATTTTTAACCTTAGAAGTGAAAATGATATATTACATGCTAAGGTTGTAGAATTAAAATCTTGCAAACCCTCTACATCTACCGTTGAGCATGTTTCTATTTGCACTAGATGTAGAGATGTTGATATTGATGCTATTCATGATCATATGGCTTTAATTAAACAACAAAATGATCATATAGCAAAATTAGATGCTAAAATTGCCGAGCATGAACTTGAAAATGAAAAATTTAAATTTGCTCGTAGTATGCTTTATAGTGGGAGACGCCCTGGCATCAAGGATGGCATTGGCTTCCAAAAGGGAGACAATGTCAAACTTAATGCCCCTCCTAAGAAATTGTCTAACTTTGTCAAGGGCAAGGCTCCCATGCCTCAGGATAACGAGGGTTACATTTTGTACCCTGCCGGTTATCCCGAGAGCAAGATTAGGAGAATTCATTCTAGAAAGTCTCACTCTGGCCCTAATCATGCTTTCATGTATAAGGGTGAGACATCTAGTTCTAGGCAATCAACCCATGCAAAATTGCCTAAGAAGAAGACTCCTAGTGCATCAAATGATCATAGCATTTCATTTAAAACTTTTGATGCATCTTATGTGCTAACTAACAAATCCGGCAAGGTAGTTGCCAAGTTTGTTGGGGGCAAACACAAGGGATCAAAGACTTGTGTTTGGGTACCCAAAGTTCTTGTATCTAATGTCAAAGGACCCAAAACTGTTTGGGTACCTAAAATCAAGAACTAAACTTGTTTTGTAGGTTTATGCATCTGGGGCTCAAGTTGGATCATCGATAGCGGGTGCACAAACCACATGACAGGGGAGAAGAAAATGTTCTCCTCCTATGAGAAAAACCAAGATCCCCAACGAGCTACCACATTCGGGGATGGAAATCAAGGTTTGGTCAAAGGATTGGGTAAAATTGCTATATCACCTGACCATTCCATTTCCAATGTTTTCCTTGTAGACTCTTTAGATTACAATTTGCTTTCCGTATCTCAATTATGTCAAATGGGCGACAACTGTCTTTTTACTGATGTAGGTGTCACTGTCTTTAGAAGAAGTGATGATTCAATAGCATTTAAGGGAGTGTTAGAGGGTCAGCTATACTTGGTAGATTTTGATAGAGCTGAACTCGACACTTGCTTAATTGCTAAGACTAACATGGGTTGGCTCTGGCACCGCCGACTAGCCCATGTTGGAATGAAGAATCTTCATAAGCTTCTAAAGGGAGAGCACATTTTAGGATTAACAAATGTTCATTTTGAGAAAGACAGGATTTGTAGCGCATGCCAAGCTGGGAAGCAAGTTGGTGTTCATCATCCGCATAAGAACATCATGACGACTGACATGCCACTGGAGCTCCTACACATGGATTTATTCGGCCCGATCGCTTACATAAGCATCGGCAGGAGTAAGTACTGTCTAGTTATTGTGGATGATTATTCTCGCTTCACTTGGGTGTTCTTTTTGCAGGAAAAATCACAAACCCAAGAGACTTTAAAGGGATTCTTGAGATGGGCTCAAAATGAGTTCGGCTTAAGGATCAAGAAAATTAGAAGCGACAATGGGACGGAGTTCAAGAATTCACAAATTGAAGGCTTCCTTGAGGAGGAGGGCATCAAGCATGAGTTCTCCTCTCCCTACACGCCACAACAAAATGGTGTAGTGGAGAGAAAGAATAGAACTCTATTGGACATGGCAAGAACCATGCTTGATGAGTACAAGACGCCGGATCGGTTTTGGGCTGAGGCAGTCAACACCGCCTGCTACGCCATCAACCGGTTGTATCTACACCGAATCCTCAAGAAGACATCATACGAACTCCTAACTGGTAAAAAGCCCAACATTTCATATTTTAGAGTCTTTGGTAGCAAATGCTTTATTCTTGTCAAAAGAGGTAGAAAATCTAAATTTGCTCCTAAGACAGTAGAAGGCTTTTTACTTGGATATGATTCAAACACAAGGGCATATAGAGTCTTCAACAAGTCCTCAGGACTAGTTGAAGTTTCTTGTGACGTTGTGTTTGATGAAACTAACGGCTCTCAAGTAGAGCAAGTTGATCTTGATGAGATAGGTGAAGAAGAGGCTCCGCGCATCACGCTAAGGAACATGTCCATTGGGGATGTGTGTCCTAAGGAATCCGAAGAGCCTCCAAATGAACAAGATCAACCATCCTCCTCAATGCAAGCGTCTCCACCAACACAAGATGAGGATGAGGCTCAAGATGATCAAGAAGATGAGCCACCTCAAGAAGACGGCAATGATCAAGGGGGAGATGCAAATAATCAAGACAAGGAGGATGAGCAAGTTGCAAGGCCGCCACACCCAAGAGTCCACCAAGCAATCCAACGAGATCACCCCGTCGACACCATCCTCGGCGACATTCATAAGGGGGTAACCACTAGATCTCGTGTTGCACATTTTTGTGAACATTACTCTTTTGTTTCCTCTATTGAGCCACACAGGGTAGAGGAAGCACTCCAAGATTCGGATTGGGTGATGGCGATGCAAGAGGAGCTCAACAACTTCACGAGGAATGAGGTATGGCATTTGGTTCCACGTCCTAACCAAAATGTTGTAGGAACCAAGTGGGTTTTCCGCAACAAACAAGATGAGCATGGTGTGGTGACAAGGAACAAAGCCCGACTTGTGGCCAAGGGATATTCACAAGTCGAAGGTTTGGATTCCGATGAAACATATGCACCCGTAGCTAGGCTTGAGTCCATTCGTATATTATTAGCCTATGCTACTTACCATGGCTTCAAGCTTTATCAAATGGACGTGAAGAGTGCCTTCCTCAACGGACCAATCAAGGAGGAGGTATATGTTGAGCAACCTCCCGGCTTTGAAGATAGTGAGTACCCTAACCATGTCTATAGGCTCTCAAAGGCGCTTTATGGGCTCAAGCAAGCCCCCAAGAGCATGGTATGAATGCCTAAGAGATTTCCTTATTGCTAATGGCTTCAAAGTCGGCAAGGCCGATCCTACTTTATTTACTAAGACTCTTGCAAATGATTTGTTCGTATGCCAAATTTATGTGATGATATTATATTTGGGTCTACTAACGAATCTACATGTGAGGAATTTAGTAGGATCATGACACAGAAATTCGAGATGTCAATGATGGGGGAGTTGAAGTATTTCTTGGGATTTCAAGTAAAGCAACTCCAAGAAGGCACCTTCATTAGCCAAATGAAGTATACTCAAGACATTCTAAACAAGTTTGGGATGAAGGATGCCAAGCCCATCAAGACACCCATGGGAACCAATGGGCATCTCGACCTCGACACGGAAGGTAAATCCGTCGATCAAAAGGTATACCGGTCGATGATAGGTTTATTACTCTATTTATGTGCATCTCGACCAGACATTATGCTTTCCGTATGCATGTGTGCAAGATTCCAAGCCGACCCTAAGGAAGCTCACCTTACGGCCGTAAAATGAATCTTGAGATATTTGGCTTATACTCCTAAGTTTGGCCTTTGGTACCCCCGGGGATCCACTTTTGATTTAATTGGTTATTCGGATGCCGATTGGGCGGGGTGTAAGATTAATAGGAAGAGCACATCGGGGACTTGCCAGTTCTTGGGAAGATCCTTGGTGTCTTGGGCTTCAAAGAAGCAAAATTCTGTCGATCTTTCTACCGCTGAAGCCGAGTATATTGCCGCAGGCCATTGTTGCGCGCAATTGTTTTGGATGAGGCAAACCCTTAGGGACTATGGTTACAAATTAACCAAAGTTCCTCTTCTATGTGATAATGAGAGTGCAATCCGCATGGCGGATAATCCCGTTGAACATAGCCGCACTAAACACATAGCCATTCGGTATCACTTCTTAAGGGATCACCAACAAAAGGGGGATATCAAGATTGCATATATTAACACTAAAGATCAATTGGCTGATATCTTTACCAAGCCACTAGATGAACAAACCTTTACCAGACTTAGGCATGAGCTAAATATTCTTGATTCTAGGAATTTTTATTGATGTCTTGCATACATAGCTCATATGTATACCTTTGATCGTCTCTTTCATATGCTATGACTAATGTGTTTTCAAGCGAATTTCAAAACCAAGTCATAGGTATATTGAAAGGGAATTGGAGTCTTCGGCGAAGACAAGGCTTCCACTCCACTCCATCACTCATCCTTCGCCGTCGCTCCGAGCATCTCTCCGTCTTTGGTATAATCTTCACTCATATACATGTTTGCCAAAGGGGGAGAAAGTAGTTCTAAAGGGCTTATATTTCACTCAAATATCCGTTTTTGGCGATTCATGCCAAAGGGGGAGAGAGTATTAGCCCAAAGCAAAAGGACCGCACCACCACCAAACTTTAAAACTTATGATTTTCAAATTGGTATCTCATTGTGTTCAAAAGGGGAGAAAGTAGTACTTTCAAATTTGTTATCTTAAAACCCTCTTGAACACTATGAGGAAGATTTTTATTAAGGGGGAAGTTTTGTTTAGTCAAAGGAAAAGCATTTGAAACAAGGGGAGAAAATTTCAAATCTTGAAAATGCTTCGCAAAATCTTATTCATTTACCTTTGACTATTTGCAAAAGGACTTTGAAAAGGATTTACAAAAAGAATTTGCAAAAACAAAACATGTGGTGCTAGCGTGGTCCAAAATGTTGAGAATATAAAGAAACAATCCATGCATATCTTATGGAAATATTTATTGGTTCCATTCTTAGTAACCTTTGCACTTACTTTTTGCAAACTAGTTCAATTATGCACTTCTATACTTGCTTTGGTTTGTGTTGGCATCAATCACCAAAAAGGGGGAGATTGAAAGGGAATTAGGCTTACACCTATTTCCTAATTGATTTTGGTGGTTGAATTGCCCAACACAAATAATTGGACTAACTAGTTTGTTCTAGTTTATAAGTTCTACAGGTGCCAAAGGTTCACAATAAGCCAATAAAAAGACCAAGAAAAGGGTTCAATCAGAGAGCAAAGGATTACCCGGAAGGCACCCTGGTCTGGCGCACCAGACTGTCCGGTGTGCCACCGGACAGTGTCCGGTGCACCAGGGAACTCGACGCCCAACTCTTCACCTTCGGGAATTTTCAGAGGAGCTCCGCTATAATTCACCGGACTGTCCGGTGCACCACCGGACAGTGTCCGGTGCCCCCAAGGGAGAGCGACTCTGAACTCGCCAGCTTCGGGAATCCGCTCCGCTATAATTCACCGGACTGTCCGGTGTGACAGCGGGGCAACGGCTACTTCGAGCACAACGGTCGTCTGCAACGCATTAAATGCGCGCCAGCGCGCGCAGAGGAGCAGTGCACGCGCGGGTGGCACACCGGACAGCCTACAGGGCCTGTCCGGTGCACCACCGGACAGCCAGGTAGGCCCACAAGACAGAGCTCCAACGGTCAGAACCCTTCGGCCAGGTGACGTGGCTGGCGCACCGGACAGTGTCCAGTGGCGCACCGGACTGTCCGGTGCGCCATGCGACAGAAGCCTCCACCAACGGTCAAGTTTGGTGGTTGGGGCTATAAATACCCCAACCAACCCCACATTCAAGTCATCCAAGTTTTCCACCTTCCAACACATTACAAGAGCTATAGCATTCAATTCTAGACACAACCAAGAGATCAAATCCTCTCCCAAGTCCGAAATCACTCCAAATCAAATAGTGACTAGAGAGAGAGACATTTGTGTTCATTTGAGCTCTTGCGCTTGGATTGCTTCTTTTTCTCATTCTTTCTTGCGATCATCTCAATTCTAATCAAGGCAAGAGACACCAATTGTGTGGTGGTCCTTGCGGGGAAGTTTGGTTCCGGTTTGATTGAGAAGAGAAGCTCACTCGGTCGGAGGGACCGTTTGAGAGAGGGAAAGGGTTGAAAGAGACCCGGTCTTTGTGACCACCTCAACGGGGAGTAGGTTTGAGAGAACCGAACCTCGGTAAAACAAATCCTTGTGTCTCACTTCTTATTCGCTTGCGATTTGCTTTTACGCCCTCTCACGAACTCGGATTATATTTCTAATGCTAACCTAGCTTGTAGTTGTGATTAACTTTGTAAATTTCAATTTCGCCCTATTCACCCCCCCCCCTCTAGGCGACTTTCTGTGGGCGAGTTGAACTACTTCCTTGGATTTCAAGTGAAGCAACTCAGGGAAGGAACCTTCTTCTCCCAAACGAAGTACACTCAAGACTTTCTCAAGAGGTTTGCGATGAAGGATGCAAAGCCCGCAAAGACATTGATGGGAACTGACGGACATCTTGACCTCAATAAAGGAGGTAAGTCCATTGATCAAAAGGCATACCGGTCTATGACAGGATCTTTGCTTTATCTTTGCGCTAGTAGACCAGATATTATGCTAAGTGTATGCATGTGTGCTAGATTTCAATCCGACCCCAAGGAGTGTCACCTTGTGGTTGTTAAGCGAATTCTTAAATATTTAGTTTCTACGCCTTGCTTCGTGATCTGGTATCCAAAAGGGTCTACCTTTGACTTAATCGGATACTCAGATTCTGACTATGTCGGGTGCAAGGTTGATAGGAAGAGCACGTTAGGGACGTGTTAGTTTCTGGGAAGGTCCCTGGTGTCTTGAAGCTCTAAGAAACAAACTTTCATTGCACTATCCACCGCTGAGGCTGAGTATGTTGCCGCAGGACAGTGTTGCGTGCAACTAATTTGGAAGAGGCAAACCCTCCGAAACTTTGGCTACAATCTGAGCAAAGTCCCACTCCTATGTGATAATGAGAGTGCAATTCGCTTGGCGGATAATCCTATTGAACACAGCTGCACTAAGCACATAGACATCCGGCATCACTTCTTGAGACACCACCAGCAAAGGAGAGATATCGATATTTATCATATTAGCACCGAGAACCAGCTAGCTGATATCTTCACCAAGCCTTTAGATGAGAAAAGGTTTTGTAGGTTGTGTAGTGAGCTAAATGTCTTAGATTCGTGTAACTTGGATTGATCTATAGCATACATGTGTTCTATGTCTTTGATCATGTTACTTTAAGCATTACTGTCTTTAATTGCTTATATTTGGTGCTCAAGTTGTACAAGTCATCCCCGGACCTCACAAGTCCCTATGCAAATGATGCACATGTTTAGGGGGAGGATGTGCTACAACTTGACTCTCTTCAGACTAACTTGTTCGTTGAGTACTCTTAAAATAGTCTCAAAGGTATATTGAAAGGGAAAAGTGAACTTGGACAAAGAAAGGGTTTCCACTGCATTCCGTTATAAATGTATCTTGTCCTAAGTTCTTCGTTATGGTCTCATTGCCTTTTAGCTCTTATTTGACATTTTGGTGAGGCAATGGCGTTAAAGGGCCAAAAGTGCTCCCGTTTTGGTGCTTAATACCAAAGGGGGAGAAATTAAGGCCAAAGCAAATGGATCAGCCAACCACTTGTGAAATTTCAAAAATTGTAGAGTTAGAAGCTTTGTATTTGATCAAAACCCTCTTATTGCAAAAATTGTTCTCTTATGGGGGAGATTTTTTATTATGGGAAAAGGGGGAGTTTGTGGCATTTGATCAAATTTACTCTTGATAGATCTCTTGATTTGCCAAAACAAGTGTGTTTGACATAGAGATAGGAAAAAGAATTTGTTTTGTGAAAATAAACCAAGTGGTGGCAGAAGTGATCCAAATATGCCAAATCCTATGTGAGTAAATTGGTCTTCAATTTGCACTCTTTGAGAATGAAATTGCACTTTTAGTTGCTTTTAAATGTGTTGGCATAAATCACCAAAAAGGGGGAGATTGAAAGGGAAATGTGCCCTTGGGCAATTCCTATAAATGTTTTGGTGATTAGATGCCCAACACATATTGGTTTTAAGGTGATACGTACTAAGCGTTGAAGAGATGCAAAGCAAGATTCAAGGTATAACTCTAGCCTTAGTGAATTGTTTTTTATACTAACATATTCCTCTAAGTGCTAGGAACCTTGTTAATTCAACTGAGATTGGATTAGAGAAGTTTGGCTAAAAGAATTCAGAGTTGCACCAGCCTGCGGTGCACCGGACTGTTCGGTTTGCACCGGACAGTGTCCGGTGCCTAGGTTGGCTCGACGAAAAACTTGCCACTCTCGAGAAATCGCTGAGGGCACTACAGCTAAAATCACCGGACTATCTGGTGTGCACCGGACTGTCCAGTGAGCCAACAGCGCCCACGCCAACGGTTGACAGCGCGATCAGCGGGTGACGCGTGGCCAAAGCCAACGGTCACTTGGTCGCACCGGACTGTCCGGTGTGCCAAGGGACCGAGGGCTCAACAGTCGGCTTCGCCAGGAAAGGAAAGGAATCAGGCACTGTTCATGTTCGGTGGTGCACCGGACTGTCCGGTGCACCAGCAGACAGAAGGCAAGAATTGCCTACCAAATGGAGTTCCAACGGCTTCTAGCTGCCTTGGGGCTATAAAAGGGACCCCTAGACGCATGGAGCAATACACCAAGCCTCTATTGAACATCCTAAGACGCCTAGACTCCGCAAACACGCATTTGGATCATAGTGATTGAGATTTGAGCACTTTGTGAGTTGTAGACTTGTTGCGTTGTTTTTGTGTGCTCTCTTCTTGACTTGTGTGCGTGGTATTGCTGTGACTCTAGCTCTTGCGTGTGTTTCTTTCCCTCCCTTACTCTTGTGGCTTTTTGAAAGTGCATTCATCCCTTTTGTGAGTTTTGGTGATTTGGATGACAACACATTTAAAAGACTAACAAGTTTACTAAGTGTTGAACAGGAAATTCAGTATGATGAACATACTTGAATAATGTATAATGACAGTGAACAAAGGTTCAACACAAGGTTAAATAACCAGAGAGACAATGCAAATGGATATAATATGATCTCTATATTGATTTGAATATATGGACAAGACCTGAGAAATCACTACATACATATGATCAGAATAGAGGATGAAGTGATTAAGAGGATAGGTCAAGCCAAAGTGAATAAGATATGAGGAATCGTGAATTGGCTTGACCATATTACTATCAGTCCATATATGCTTCTATGAGAATAAAACTAGAGCTTGATTAATCTTAATAGTTATATCTAGAAGATATTCAAGCAAGGTTCACAATATTGAAGAAATGATTCTCTCAATGGATGCTCAAAATGATGTGACTCAAGAATGGCTTGATAGGGTGAAGATAGCATGGAAAGGGCTTCGAGGAACTAAGCGAAGGTGAAGGCCAAGCGACGGCTTGTAGACTGAGGTACCATGACTAAGGTGAAGAAGAGAGTACTTGCACTAAGTCGATGAACTAATCAGCTATGAAGAGTTATAACATGTTGATGCATCAGTAAGGTGACTTGAAACCATGATTTGAACTCATATATGGTGATATGGTACAAGTCATAGGGTTTGAGTTGTGTTTGCTTCAAAAGGTGATACAAAGATGTTTGTGATCCTTATGAATCAACGCCATGGAGAAATCACACATGAGACACCAACTACTCAAGGAGTTTACTTAATTATATTTTATTTAATTTGAGTATAGGAATCGTCATACTATAAAGGGGGATCCAAAAATAAGGTTGGTGTTTGCCAAAGCTCAAGCCTCTATATTCAAAAGCTATTTTTTGAAAACCAAATCTCTTGAACGTTCTATGGTTGACCATGGTTAGGTTTGAGAAACCTAGAGTGTTCTTGTTGAAAAGCAGTTGAACTTCTTCAACTGCAGCTGAGCTTTTTAGCTGAGCTGAACTTCAGCTGAGTTGAGCTTCTTCAGCTGCAGCTGAGCTTTTCAACTGAGCTGAACTTCAGCTGAGTTGAGCTTCTTCAGCTGCAGCTGAGCTAAACTTCAGCTGTGAACCTCTTTGACCATACACCATCTGAACTTGCCTCCGGGCAGTTGAGCTAGGGTTTTCTCTCCTAAACTCTCTGGTCAAGACCAGTTGAACTGGTCCTGAGGGGCAGTTCAGCTGGTCTCTGACCCCTCTGACCTCTGACCAACAGTCTGCCAGTTAGACTGGCACACAGGTCGCCAAAGCTGTCAGGGGTGGTTCAACCGCCCCCTAGGGTGGTTCAACCGGTCTGGTCAGCCCTGGTCAGCCTGCAGGTCAGTCTGCCAGTCAGTCTGACAATCAGACTGGCAGACAGTCTGCCTGACCTGCCAGGGGCGGTTCAACCGCCCTAGGTGGCGGTTCAACCGGTCTTAGCCAGAAAAATCTATCCAATGGCTAGTTTTGAGCTCCACCTATATATACTCACTCCTACCTCTCTCCCTACACTAGGGAGCACGATTTGAACTCCATTTCTAACCTGAGAAACACCTCCTACTCTCTCTCTCTCACATCTCTTGCCTCTTCCATTTCAAATCTTTGGAGAGAAATCTTTAAGTGAGTTTGGGAGCTACGGTTTTTGTGCTTCATCTCCAAATCTCTCTTGCTCTTCTTCATTCAAGCTTTGGTACTACATCAAGTTCTTTGTGGATTCATTACTCTTGGAGCTTCTAGCTCCTAGACGACTAGGTGTCTCTTGTGAGTCTCCAAATCTTGTGGAAGACCACAAGAACGTTTGTATTACCCTCTTGTTTGAGCAAAGATTAGTGTGTGAGCTTGACCTTTGTGGTCGGCAAAGGGAGGATTAGGGTCGAAAGAGAACCGACTCTTTGTGGGCGCCTCAACAAGGAAGTAGGGCACCTTGGTGGTGTGACCGAACCTCGGGATAAATCTTGTGTCTCTTGTGTTCTTGTTCATTGTGCTTATTCGTGTTCTTCGTTCTCTCACCATTCCATGAAAGATTTGTTTATATCTTTTTGGTCTATGGATTTTGAGAAGTGCCCTTCTCAGATCTACTACTTTGAACCCTGTGGATCATTTAGAACATCTCATTTCCAAAGTTAACTGGGTGAATTTTGAGATCAATTCAGTTTTACCCAGTTTGCTTCTAGTTTTTGCTGAAAAAGTTTTAACTTGCCTATTCACCCCCCCTCTAGGCAACTTTCACTTTTATTGTGGTCAACATTGTAAGGGTGAGAGGCTCCAACTTGTGGAGATTCCTCACAAAAGGGAAACAACTACTAAGGAAGAAAACTGTGGTACTTAAGGTTGATCATTGGATCACTTGAGAGGGATTGAGTGCAATCCTTGACTGAAGGAGGTCACCACAACGTGGAGTAGGCATTGGATGAACCACGGGATAAAATCACCGTGTCTCTTGTGTCACTTTTTATTGTGATTGGTTTCTCTCCTTGAGTTCTCACTTAATCAAGTGAAGAGTTCTCTCTATAGCATCTTGGTTTTAATTATACTAACATTTCATAAACCAAGTTTGTGCTATTAAGTGTTGATTTTTATAGGATCACCTATTCACCCCCCTCTAGGTGCTCTCAAAAAGCAATGCTCAGCTTTTACCATCCTCTTTGGTAATCCTTACACTTCACATGATCTCCCACCTTTGGTGAGTTCATGCACATTATTCCCCACAACTTGTTGAGCGATGAACTTAGGTGAGCTCACCCTTGTTGTACTCACATCCCCCAGGTCAAGGACATGTACCACTGGATGAGGCGCATGGAGGATGATGTGATAAGATCGTGAGAGGTCTAGACCGTCGTCTCCCAGTCAACTTTGGTTGTTGCATCGTTGTATTCATATGATGTAATTATTTAACTATTTTGTATAGAACTCCGTTATATATTAATGTCGTGACATTCTTTTCTGTACCATGAGTCATAATATGTGTAAGACTTGGTCTCAACACACTTGGTGATTATCTCACGCTCGGGTTTTGGTGCCTCTGAAATCTGGGTGTGACAACGACCATTCTTGAGGACAACCGAATGTGGACACGTGGCCATGATGGGCCCATTCTCCTTCCTTGGTCACATGAACGAACAAAGCGGAGGTAGTTTTCTTTTCTTCAACTTGCAGTATGGGGCGGCACAACACAGGGAAGGAGGCGGCACCGGCTGGGCAAACTCGTCGGTGGCCATGTCTGGTGGCGTGCTAGAGCAGTGCAGGCAGGCAGCGGCAAGCGGCTGCAACAATAGACGGCGGCGCAACAGTGGCGAGACGAGGGCATGGGGCTGGGAAGTGCCGCCGGCCATAAGGCGGGTGCAGCGGCCCTCGCGGGAGTGATGCGCATGACCATGCCAGTGGGGTACGGCGACCGCTGCGCATGTAGGCAGGGGAGGGCGCACTGCTACGCGCCATGGCCGGCTACAGGCGAAGGAAACACAGAAACGAAGAACGGGAAAGTAGAATGGATGAAAAAAGCTCTCTGGAGGGTTGGTCGGAGAAGGACTCGCCGGCGTCGTGGAGCAACGCGGTGGCACAGCGGTGGAGGGGTCAACGACGTAGATGAAGAACCAGTGGCGATCGTGGAGGCTCTGTTGTCGCAGTAGTTTTGAGGGCGGCATGGGCTTTGGCGTAGCTAGATTAAGATTAGATTTATCTATATCTAGAATTTTATAATTTCATATTAATTCTAGAAAATTTAGATTTAGCGTACGGTTCAAAAAATGCCCTAGGAGCCTTAAAGAAATTTGGGCAAAATTTTTGCAAGTATTTTAGAACCGCGTGGAATTTCTTTTTTTTGTAAAAAAGGAAAATCCTGGAAAAGAATACAACAAAACTTACCGTGGACTTCTACAGGATATAATAACATGTCTCAAACATACCTTACACTTAGAAAAACTATACAACAATCAAAGTTTCTCTAGGGTTTTATTTTACTAGGCTTACACATTGATATAAAACAAAATAATTCTTCACTATTTAGGAAAAAGAAAAGAAAAGCAAGGAAAAGAGAGGGTAACACCTGAATTTGGTGAATATTAGAAAAAACTATACCCTAAATTTAGGATGTTACATGTCTGGTCGTTAACTTTAATACCGATATGACCGCCGGAAATAATTGATTTGATCCACGCAATCCAAACACTAGAAAAGCCCTTCAACCTAAAAGTGTGTTCCACAAAAGTCCACTTAACTTTATCGTACACCTTTTCAAAATCTATTTTAAAAATCACTCCACTATATTTCTTCCTATGTAACTCATGGATGGTCTCGTGTAAAACAACGACCCTAGTGACTCTCGATCAAGATTCAAGACACCAAGCAATAGCCTCCATTAGCTTATTTTCTTCCCTTTGTAGCCTAGCATGGGAGGTCCAGAGCCATGACATGATAGATAATTGTCGCCGTGAGCACGAACTGAACCTAAACAACCTAACCAACCCTAGTGGTAAGATCAACCTTCCAGCCATGAAGGAGGTCTACTAGCCGATTAATTAGGGGAAGTAGCTGGTCCTTCGTGAGCTTCTTCAAGGACATGGGCAGATCCAAATAATTGACCAAAAACTAAACTGGACGACAGGGTAGGGTAGATGGTCTAAACAAGAGGCAAGTCTTCTTGAGAGCATTGAATAGGAGTGACGCTGCTCTTCTGGATATTTTAAACAAAAAGGGGTTTCCACCATTAAGAAATAGGAAACGAGTTTCATACATGACCAACATATATCCAAAAAAGACTACGACTTAGAAGACTGTCAACTGAAGGAAGCAAGCGAAATTAATCCAAAACAGAAAACCATTCTAAAAAGGAAAATACGCCCAACCACTCATGGTCAATTCTAGCTAAGTCAGACTTTATTACATGGGGAAGATCATACCCCAGCGGGTTACAGCTAACCTCGCTACAAACTGTTTAAACCAGGGAGAATTGTGCATCGTTCGTCCCCCAGAATAGCACCAGGTAGTGCAGCAACATTTAAAAGTTCTGAATGTAGAAGACTGCAAAAAAACAGCAAGAAGCAGAGATCCACTGGAGATGTTGATACCTTTTTGGAGGCGTCAATCACTCAAAAGAACCAGCGGCGGTGCTCTCTGGTCAGGCGCGGACGGTCCGTGGCACAGAGCCGGACGGTCCGCAACCTGGCGCGAGGCGGCGGTGCTCTCTGGTCAGGCGCGGACAGTCCGCAGCCAGGGGCCGGACGGTCTGCGACCTGGCGCAGAGGCTAGGGTTTCCTGCCTGACGGCCGGACGGTCCGCGCGTGCGCAAGGGCGGCGGAAGATCGCCGGTGGTGCCTGGATCTCGCTCCCGGGAGGGACCCCGTCGGGGAGGAGAGATCCTAGGAGTTGTCTAGGCTCGGGTAGACCAACCTAGACTCCTCTAATCGACGTAGAGTCGAAGAGAAGCAGAGGATTTGGGGATTGGAAGACTAAACCTAAACTAGACTAGAACTACTCCTAGGATAAAATGTAAATTGTATTGGTTGAAGGTTCGATTCGTTGTTCAAATCAGTCGTATACCTCTCTATTTATAGAGGAGGGGGACTGGACCCTTTACAAACTAATTTCCGAGCGAATCCTGCGAATCTAGCTAACAACCATAGCACAAAACTCAGAACCCTAAACTGCTCTGCGCACGCGCGGACCGTCTGGACCGTGGACCGTCCGGCCTTAGGGCCAGACTGTCCGCACCTCAATTTGGTGCCGAACATATGCCCCCTGCCTTTTAGTGGAGCTGAGCAAACCAAAAGCAATTAACTCGATGTGATTACATCGGTTCTCTTAGGCATCTTGCCACATACTAGGATGGTACTGTTTGAGGAAACGCCCATTCAAAGCCTTAGGTAAATCCTTGCCTTGTAATGTTTGTAGTAAATAAGCGTTACCAGACATCACCTGTTTTACTTTATAAGGACCCTCCTAGCTTGACGACCATTTCCCGAACTTCCGATCTTTATTTCTTAGAGGCAGGATGGTCTTCCACACCAGGTCCCCTACTTGAAATGATTTTGCTTTGACCTTCTTGTTGTAGGCCCTGGCTACCATAATCTTGTCCTTTTCTATTGCTCCCAAAGCTATCACCCTCTTGTTGGTCACCTCATCAATATTATCCATCATTGAATTATAATAAGCAGTGACAGTTAGATCATTTTGTCTGGCGAACATGACAGCATTCAAACTTATTTCCACAGGCAACACTGCTTCCTGCCCATAGATAAGCTCAAAAGGAGATACTTTAGTAGCACTATGTTTAGATATTCTATGAGCCCATAAAGCTTCGGACAAAATCTTATGCTAATGTTTAGGATTATCAGATATCTTCTTTTTTATCAAATTAATCAATGTCCTATTACTAGACTCGGCCTGTCCATTGGCCTGAGCATAATATGGAGATGAATTAAGCAGCTTAATTCTATATAATTCAGCAAATTCACGTACCTCCTTTGACATAAAAGAAGTCCCTTGATCTGTAGTCAAGGTCTGGGGAATGCTGAATCTATGAATGATATGTTCAGTTATAAACTCAATTACCTCCTTGTGTGTCATGTTCTTCAGAGCAACGGCTTCAGTCCATTTGGTAAAGTAGTCAGTGGAAACTAACACGAACTGATGTCCCTTTGATGATGAAGGATGAATTTCTCCAATAAAGTTTAATCCCCATCCTCTGAAAGGCCAAGGCTTGATGATAGAATGTAATTCGGCTGTAGGGACCAACTATAGGTCGCCGAATTTTTGACACACTTGGCAACCCTTGTAGTACTTAAAACAATCAGCTATCATGTTAGGCCAATAAAAACCAGACCTTCGCAACAGCCATTTCATCTTTGGAGCCAATTCATGGGTACCACAAATTCCTTCATGCACTTCGACCATGGCTAATATAGCATCATCTGGGCCCAAGCACTTAAGCAGGATATCGTTGACTGTTCGGCGGTAGAGTTCATCACTCATCAAAACATACTTGAAAGTTGTATGCTAAATGTTCTTATCTGTCCTGACATTGGGATTTCGTAAATAATTTGTTATGGGCGTCCTCCAATCACTTGCATCGGCTTCATTATCGGCCGAATCGATTAGGAGAACCTTCCTGGTAACCCCGGACGGTCCGGCGCCTTCACGCGGACGGTCCGCGGCCTGGTGATTTGGCCCTGCACTGGTTATCAGATTTTCAGTGTTGTGAAATCTCACTAGCTTTATCCGATAACCTGATGCATCTTATGCCAAATTGTTAGCTCTATGATTCTCAACTCTAGAGATATGTCGAATACTGAATTCGTCAAAAGAATGGATTATGCTCCAACATTTTTCAAGGTAACTATTTAAAGTACCATCAAAACATTGATATTCTTCTAACACCTGTTGGACGACCAGCTGAGAATCACCAAATGCCTTCACATGTTTTACTCCCATACAATTTAAGAGTTCCAAGCCGAATAAGAGGGCCTCATATTCGGCTTGATTATTAGTGCAATAAGTTTTCAATCGGCTAGAGAAGTCGAAGGAGACACACTTGGTGAAACAAGTACGATGCCAATGCCTTGCCCTTCATTGCAAACCGATCCATCAAAATATAAAGTCCAAGGAGTAATAGTGAGGTATGTCATGTCTAGTTTATGAATATCATTAATTCGATGTTCTACAATAAAATCTGCTACGACCTGGCCTTTCATAGATTTCAATGGTTCATAGGCCAAGTCATATTCTATAAGTGCATAAGCCCACTTACCAATTCTACCACTCATAATTGGGTTATGCAACATGTATTTGATTACATCGGCTTGACCAGAAATAGTGCAATGACTAGACAGTAAATAACATCTACACTTGGTGCATGCATAAAACAAGCATAAGCATAACCTTTCAATAAAAGTGTACCTTGTTTCAGCATCCACCAACCTCCGACTTAGATATGTCACCACATGCTCCTTTCCTTTAGTTTCTTGTGTCAGAACAGCCCCAATAACCTTATCTTCAGCTGCAATGTATAATCTGAATGGTGCTCCTACTTGTGGTGCTTTTAACACGGGAGCCGAAGAGAAGTATTTTTTAATGAGATCAAATGCTTCGTGCTGCTCTGCCCCACAAGTGAATTCGGAATCATTCTTAAGCCGAAGGATAGGGGTGAAGGCATCAATCTTCCCGGCTAGGTTAGAAATAAACCTTCGTAAATAATTCACCTTGCCGAGAAACTTCTGCACTTCGACCTTACAAGTCGGAGGCCCCACATTCCGAATAGACTTGATTCGGTTAGGGTCTATTTCTATAAAATGTTCATGGATGACAAATCCTAAAAACTTACCAGCCGACACTCCAAAAGCACATTTACGTGGGTTCATTTTCAAACCATACCGACGCATTTTATCAAAGGCTTTACGCAAATCAGCTATATGAGAACTAAACTCAGCCGATTTGACTACAATATCATCAATGTAGACTTCCACAGTGTTTCCTAACAACTCATGGAAGATCAGATTCATAGCCCTCTGATAAGTAGCACCAGCATTTTTAAGACCGAATGTCATGACAACCCATTCAAATAAACCAATGAAGCCTGGACATATAAAGGCCGTTTTAGACGCATCCTCTTCGGCCATGAAAATCTGGTTATATCCGGCATTACCATCAAGAAAGCTAATAATTCTATTTCCTGATGCATTATTGATTAATGTGTCGGCTATGGGCATGAGATATTCATCTTTAGGAGTTGCTCTATTTAAATTGCGAAAATCAATGCATACCCTAAGCTTACCTGACTCCTTCTTCTCCACCGGCACAATATTGGAGACCCACTCTGCGTATCTGCAAGGTCTAATAAAATTAGCTTCTAGCAGCCGGTGGATTTCGTCCTTGATTCGTGGGAGAAGATCTGGACGAAATGTTCTAGCTTTCTGCTTGAAAGGTCTGAAACCGGACTTAATAGGCAGCCGATGTTCGACAATCTCTCGGCTTAGTCCAGGCATCTCAGTGTAATTCCAAGCAAAACAATTTGAATATTCCTTCAATAGACCGATCATTTCATTTCTAGGATCGGTCTTCAGGGTCTTGTTTACAAAAGTCGGCCTTGGAGTTTTACCATCTCCTATGTCAATCTCCTCTAAAGGATCGGCCGATGTAAACCCATGTCCTAGTTTATCAAGATCTCTAAATTCCTCTATCATGTCCCCCACAGAGGAATCAGATGATCTTTGTGTGATGGTGGATTTTCTGGTCTCGGGTACCGGATCATCCGTAATACTGTCTATATGCTGCGGTAGATGCTCGGTCTTAAAGTCCGAACTGTTTTGTGAAAGACCAGACCATCCGGCTTTAGAAGCCGAATTATCCATGACCAAAGACTCATGAACTTTGTGTGTACTCATCATTTAAACTTTATTTAGGATTTAGCCGATTCTCCATCGGCTCTAGCATTACAGGAATGAAACCTCTCTTATCTATACTTATGAACTGATAATCAGAAAAATCTACTCCTGTGATACATGTAGTAGTCTCGTAAGTCCAGAGTACAGGGGCATCGGCCACAGCGATACAGGCCGATACATCAGCATGTACCTGTTCTACATCATCGCCTACCCATTGTATTAACATTTGATGTAATGTAGAAGGTATACATTGGTTGGCATGAATCCAATCTCTACCTAGGATTAGGCTGTAATTTCCTTCTACATCAGCGACGAAGAATGCAGCGGCAAGGGTCTTAGTCCCGATGGTTAATTCAACGGACGTGACTCCCCTGGCTTTAATCGAACTATCCCCAACACCGCTGAGGGTCATGTTGGTCTTGACAAGTTCGTCATCTTGTTTACCTAATTTTCTGTATAATGAATAAGGCATTAAATTTACAGTCGCCCCTCCATCTACTAACATTTTAGCAATCGGTATCCCATCGATGTGACCGCGCACGAAGAGCGGCTTTAAATGGTTTACCGATTCCTTTGGTTTAGTAAAGGCGGCTTCTTTAGGACCAAAATCAAACTGGGGAACAACAGGTTCATCATCGCCAACAATAGTACAATCGGCGGAAAATGTAATAACATTTACATCCATACCTGGGCGCTCTGGAGAAGCCTCGTAGTTTACCAGGTCTTCTCCCAGTAGGTCATCCTCTTCCATTGATGTTGGCGTGTCGTTGGAGGCTTCCTGGTGTGGTGTGGACGGTCCAGACTCCGGGGGCGGACGGTCCGCGCCTGGTGCCGATTGTCCAGCCTTGTTGGCCAGGCTATCTGTCATACCTGCAGGGTGTTGTACAAGTGTTGTTTCATTTTCTTTTTTTGTGGCCATTTGTTTTTCTTCAACGGCCTTTGGTCTCCATCTCTTTTGCGGTGGCGGGTACTGTGGATGTGTGCCATTGAATATCTTTTCTGCCTTCTTCTCCTGGCTCTCCTTTGCTCTTAGGCGCTGTAATTTCCGCTTTTGGGACCGTGTCAATCCTGCTGGGCACCATCGAGGCATGGAGTATTTTGGATCGGCTGTTTTGATGATAGTCGTATCTTCTTTTTTGGTTGTTTTGGCCGATTCACCAAAAATTATCGGCCCTTTATTATCTTCCTGTATGACAACATCTGCAGTACCTATTTTGATGACGTCCTTTTTTGTTGTCCTTTCGGTTGCTGCCGGTATATGCCCTCCTGCCGGATTGGTCGGCCTTTGAGGCCGAGTACTCTGGCACTCTTGTTGGGCCTGTGCCTGATGACCGGATTGAGCGGCGCTCAATTGGTCTTGTACTGGAGGTGCCAACCTATCGAATACAGATGTTTGGGGTGCCCCCCAAGCAGGATACTGTGGCATCCCAAATGGATATGGTGGCATGCCCCACATTTGGTTTGTGACATATGGTGGAGGTAAATATGTGTATGGATATGACATAGGTGGATAAGGTGGAGGTGTCTATGTAGGTATGTTAGGTCTCAATTGCACAGTATGACCTTTCATTTGTTCCTATTAGTGAGGTGATCCAATCGGCCTTACCTGACGTTGCTCATGAATGGGGGAGCAGGGTCGCTTTGCTGGCCGGTCATTGGGGCCAGCCTTCTTTTTCACGTATTTAGACAACAATTAATCGAAAGTTAGGCCGGTTTTGACCAACCGACCAGCTGCCTTGAATGTATTTATTTTCCACGTACCTATCTCTGGTCGTCGTGGTTTGAAAGTACGTGGTCGTTGCGAGTCTTGAGCATGGCCGGACCGTCCGCTGGAGTTCTCCGGACCGTCCGCGTCTGTGTGCCGGATTGTCCGGGGTGCGTAGCACGGGTTCCTTCTCCTTGGTCCGCGCTTGCCCCCAGCGCCGTAGGCCATGATGGTCACCGTAAGAGTTCCCCCCCATCAGGAGTCTTTTCTGCCACCACTTTCCTGCAAGAAATTTTATGATTCTCATTGGCCTCTCTTGCATTGTCGATGACTATCTCCTTGCCTTTGCCTTTATCGGCTGTGTTTGGCCGAACTAGGACTTTCTTGCCCTCAAAGTCGATCATGTTCATCGGAAAGGGCTCTGTATCCACCTGCATTTCCTAAAATTTCAATTGTCCCTCGTTAATGGTCGATTGAATCTGTCGACGGAATATATTACAATCATTAGTGGCATGAGAAAATGAATTATGCCACTTGCAGTATGCCCGACGTTTTAGCTCGTCGACGGATGGAACAGTGTGATTTATTTTAATGTTGCCATTTTTGAGTAATTCATCAAATATTTTATCACATTTACCAACATTAAATGTAAACTTAACTTCCTCTTGTCGTTTCTTCTGAACCGGTTGCAAGGAGGAACAAGCCGAAGATTTGGCCTGCTTTAGCCAAACCATTTTAGCAGCATATACTTCTATTGATTCGTCGTCCGAGCTACTTTGGTCGCACTCTACTATATGGACATTGTGACGAATGGTTTTGGCAGTCTCTTTGCTTTGGCTTTCACAGGCCAAAGCTCTTTGGTGTAACTGTGCTAGTGTAAAAAAATAGATGCCTTCTAATCTTTCTTTTAAATAATATCGCAGACCATTAAAGGCTAATCCTGCCAGCTGTTTTTCTGCTAAATGAATTTGGAAGCATCGGTTTCTTGTATCCCGGAATCTCCGGATGTATTCATTAACCGATTCATCCTTTCCTTGTCGAAGGGCCACTAGGTCTACCAGATCTAATTCATAGTCACTGGAGAAAAAATGATCATGGAATTTTTGTTCTAAATCCCCCCATGACAAAATAGAATTAGGAGGCAAAGTGGCATACCACGCAAACGCGGTTCCTGTTAAAGATAATGAAAATAAACGCACGCGAAATGCTTCTGTGTCGGCCAATTCTCCTAATTGTGGTAAAAACTGGCCTATGTGCTCGCGCGTGTTTTTTCCTTGGTCACCCGAAAATTTTGCGAATTCGGGTATCCTGGTTCCCTGTGGGTATGGATGGTGATCAAATCGGCTGTCATAAGGTTTCTGATATGATTGCCCTCCAGGGGCCATACTTACTCCGAGCTTATCTCCGAACGCCCTAGCTATTTCCTCCCTTACTATGTCAATGGCAGCCGGTGCGAGACCACCAGCTCTCTGGTCAAACATAGGTGGGGTTGGCTGAATATTAGCATGTTGTCTTTCCCCCCATTGGCTTGAGCAACGTGGTGCATTGCCATTTGCCCTATATGGCTCGTAGGTTTGATCATTCCTTTCCGGCCTTCTAGGTAGGGCCGAAAAGTTTTCTTGGGCTCTAGATTGTGAATTAATGGGCTGATGCACTGCATAGTGTGATGGGAAGTGTTGCTGGGACGGGTGAGGATTCAGGTAACAATCCTCATCAAAAGACTCATGCTCGGACTGTCCGGACATGTACCCGGACCGTCCTCGATTATATGCGGACCGTCCGTCGTTGTATGCGGACCGTCCGACTAGGTAGTTTAGATTCTGCGCTGGCTTGGGTGCGTGTTTAGGTAACTCGTTAAAAATGGGCCTGGCTGTTGCTGGCCCGGACGGTCCGCGCTCACGTGCGGACAGTCCGGGCATGTGTAGATCGGCTGATTTGCTGCCAATTTGCAGTTGCTCAGGGTATGTGTCCATCGGCATCCCATAAAGGGGTTGTGACTGGTCGTGACAACTTGTAGCCGATGTATTACGCGTGTTACCCCCTAACTCAACCTCGTGCGAAGGAAAATTTGCGATATTAGATTTATCAAATGCATGTACTAGTCTCCTATAATCGTTTTGCATACCCCCTATGATATTTTGCATTTGTTCACGCTGTTCATCTACATAATTCTTAAGAGATTGCAGCTCGTTTGTATTACTTACATTGGGGATATCTGGTGTGAGTCGGAGCAAAGTCGGATCCGTCGCCCGATGTCGGACGACCTTGTTGTTCCTGTCCACTTTAAAGTTGGCCAAGAACTTTGCTTTTGCCTCCTGGATCATCTGCTCCTTGTGCTCCTCGAACTGGAGCTGTTCTTCGGCCGGCAAGGTTTCCCAAGTCGGCTCTATAATGTTGCTTGGGGAAATATCAGAGTTATCCCTTGAACCGGCCATTGAGGGCCGATTTGATGAGTCTATATTTGTTGTCCCCAGCGGAGTCACCAAAAAGTATGTTGATACCTTTTTGGAGGCGCCAATCACTCAAAAGAACCAGCGGCGGTGCTCTCTAGTCAGGCGCGGACGGTCCGCGGCATAGAGCCGGACGGTCCGCGACCTGGCGCGAGGCGACGGTGCTCTCTGGTCAGGCGCGGACAGTCCATGGCCAGGGGCCGGACGGTCCGCGACCTGGCGCAGAGGCTAGGGTTTCCTGGCTGACGGCCGGACGGTCCGCGCCCTAGGGTCGGACGGTCCGCGCGTGCGCAGGGGCGGCGGAAGATCGCCGGCGGCGCCTGGATCTCGCTCCCGGGAGGGACCCTGTCGGGGAGGAAAGATCTTAGGAGTTGTCTAGGCTCGGGTAGACCGACCTAGACTCCTCTAATCGACGTAGAATCGAAGAGAAGCAAAGGATTTAGGGATTGGAAGACTAAACCTAAACTAGACTAAAACTACTCCTAGGATAAAATGTAAATTGTATTGGTTGAAGGTTCGATTCGTTGTTCAAATCGGCCGTATACCTCTCTATTTATAGAGGAGGGGGACTGGACCCTTTACAAACCAATTTCCGAGCGAATCCCGCGAATCTAGCTAACAACCGTAGCACAAAACTCGGAACCCTAAACTGCTCTGCGCACGCGCGGACCGTCCGGCCCACATGCGCGGACGGTCCGGACCGCGGACCGTCCGGCCTCATGGCCGGACTGTCCGCACCGCAATTTGGTGCCAAACAGGAGCATTAACACTTTTTCAGCCACTAAGACGTCACCGGCCAGTCTCCATCCAATTTTTTTGTTGAAAAATTCTTTAACCAGTCAACGGTGTCCTTCCTTCCATCTTTGTCTAGATCAGAGCCCAAGCATTCATACAAAAGTAGCACATGAAGAAAATAGCATCAGTGTAAACTGTATTTTTATTATTAAAACAAACACCATTTCTAACCCTCCAGAGGGTCCAAAGGACCGCACTGCAGCCCACCACGACAAAATTTCTGCTTTTATTTTTAAATTTATAGATCCATTCTTCAAACATATTTTAAGCAGTTTTTGACATTATGTGCATGTTCATCACCGTACTAATCACCCTCCAAGTGAAAGATACGATCTGGCAATCAAAGAAAATGTTTTGCGTGGTTTCCATACAACCACACCAAAAATAGTTAAAGTTTCCTTTCCAGTTTCTGTTTTTTAGGTTTTCTTTTGATAAGACTCTATTCTTTATGACAAGCCACAAGAACACTTTTATTCTTTGGGGTATTCGAGCCTTCCAAATGAACTAGAAAGGAATCTTATCCAAAGAGCTTCTACACTTGAGATAAAGTGATTTAACAGAAAATCTTTTTTATTAATAGTCCATATAGCTTTATCTATTGAATCATCAAGATTAATGTCATTTCATATGTTTTTCAATTCCTCCAATAACTGAGTACTTTCTCCATGTAATCTTCTTCTAAATATTAGAGAATCACAGCAAAATCTTCTGTTGGGGATTGAATAGCAAATTAGCTAGATAAATGTGCCTAATGCCAACATGTAACTACTACTTTTATTCTTGACTCGCTTCAGTTTATATACGAACATCTAGATTTTTTTTTCTAAAATTAAGTAACATTAATACTTACATGAACTGAACCAAAACCCCAGTGTTTGTTCCAAAAATATAGGAATAAGGATGAAACCACTATTTGGGCGACCTTGCTCATGGCATAAGTACGTTCCTCATTCATTGTAAAGGCGAAATTTTGAAACAATCATAATTGAACATAAAAAAACTTACTACTTGGAGAAGATCTGCTCTTGTTCATATTCGGTTCCTTGTAGCTGACAAATGAATAGTTTGACACATTAGCAAAAACATTATTTCTTAAAAGACCAGCAGAGAATGAAATGTTTTTTTGAAAGGAAGGGGCAAAAGGCTTACCGCTCCGATATATATTAGATGAGAGAAGAAAGAAAGGGAGAATACAGACTCTAAGCAACTGCAAGGGAGAGGAAACGAAACAAATTAAAAAGAACTAAAAAGAAATTAAAAAAGGAAAACAAACACCACTAGTCAAGACCAACTAGACCTCAGCTACTAGCACTATCCTTGACTGCAAGAATGAAATAACATTTGAGACTGAGTGTTACCTCTAGACCATTGCATGGCAGAAGTGCTTGTGCAGTTCACGATCATCTGCATGGCGCACTCGAACATTGCACCCGTTATACTTGCATTCAACGCCTGACGTTTTATGTTTTTTATGGCAGTGCCATATTAGCTGCACACAATTTTAAATTAGACATGCACCATCGATAGTAAATACGAATATATTTGATAGTTATAACTTTACCTCTCGTATAAGGACTTTGCTATTTTTATGGAGCTGCAGTTCAAAAAAGCACATATGACATATAACAGATTTGTTGTTCAGCAGACTACTCAGACTGACATATGTGCTATACTGGGATTGCACATCAATTGGAACATCGTTCCAGAATGAAAAAAAAAAAGATAGCATAAACAGTGGCGGACGACAAAAAAAAATTTAAGGTATGACAAAATTGATAGCATAGATAACAAAACACTATTTGAAATCATAGTCACAAGAAACGGTCAACCTTCGACCCGAGAACATCGTCTCCAATACGAGTATACGGAGTCATTTTCGTTACCACTATATAAAAATCTCTTACAGATAGTGTACACCGACACGTCCTAGGGGACTTTGTGACTATATTTAAAATTAATGTCTGTCTAATTATTTTATATCAATTTTTATCGACTGCAAGTTTGCAACAGATACCTATACTAGTTTTGACATTGTTCTTGCATTTGTTTGTTTCTTTTGGTTCCATTTTTTATTGTTATTGATAATCTTCAGGAATTTATTGTGCTTTAAAAACAAACATCCAATTAATTGCTAACTAATAAATTGAACACTCAGTAACGGAAAAAAAAAGACTTTCAGTTCCCTAGTAGGCCAGGGTTTTACCGTTCTTACATCATAGGATTAAGAAGTCAAGAATTGCTGAAATGGCAAGATGCGGGTTGCAAAACTCTAGAAAAACTGCAAGCTGACGAGCGGAGGTTGCAACTCTAGAAAAATTGCAAGCTGACGAGCGGAGGATTGCAGGAGCCATAAAGACAGCAGCATACGAGCAATAAGCAGCAGCCTGCAGGTGGCTAGTACTGGCCTGTGGCCTAGGCACATAGCAGTTCTCGCTTGATATATGTTTCATGATCACGAATAAAAAGTATCGCAGATATACGTAACGAACGATTGCGTCAAATCTAAGGATTGAGCCAGGAAACTGCGTACCGTCCCCGCGGTGGCAGTATGACTGCCCTCAGCCTCATCCGTCATCGGGTTGGTTGGCCCCGGAGCCGGAGCTGATCGGTGCCGGTGCCGGTGCCGGTGCAGGCGCTCTGGTTTAAATGTATGGTAATTAGAATTACGCCCAAAATAATGAAGGCCTCCTGATCCTGGTGCGCGCTGCTCTTCTGCAGCTCCATCCGTGATGGGTATGTGACCTATGGGTCGTGGCTCGCCATGAAGAAGACGTTGCCATAGGAGGCGCAACATCTCCATGATATACCGCACAGGCACCATTGACTGTCTCCAGCAACGTCATCTATATTCATCCTCTATATCTGTCATTTACAGTCTCCTCTAAAAGATTTCATCCTACTATATCTCATTTCTCTCCAACAACGTCCTCTAAATCACGTCCTCTATACTCAAATACTCATATTAAAGATATTTTTAAATTTTATTTTTTGTACATACGTATTTATCATACTCTCAAATGTATTATACATATTTTAGTTTTGTTAAACCGGTTATTTAAAGTAATCAAATGGATAGAGGACCGTTTAGAGAAACTCTATATATAGAGAATCCAACAGCGTCCTCTAAATTTAGAGGACTGTTTAGAGGATGTTGCTGGAGAGCGTAGAGGACCGTTCGATCCTCTATATTTAGGGTATAGAACCTTTTAGAGGACCTTGTTGGAGCCAGCCTAGACTAGCTCCAACAAGGAGCTCTAAAGGGTTCTGTACCCTAAATTTAGAGGATCAGAACGTTCTCTACTCACTCCAGCAACGTCCTCTAAACAATCCTCTAAATTTAGAGAACGCCGTTGAATCCTCTATATATAGAGTTTCTCTAAACATTACTCTATACATTTGAATACTTTAAACAACCGATTTAGAAAACTAAAATATGTACAACACATTTAAGAGTATGACAAATATGTATGTACAAAAATTAAAAATTAAAAAATGTCTCTAATATATGTATTTGCGTATAGAGGACGTGATATAGAGGACGTTGTTGGAGAGGAAGAATATATAGAAGATGAAATCTTTTAGAGTAGACTGTAAAGGACGAATATAGAGGATAGATATAGAGGACGTTGCTGGAGACAGTCCTGAACAAAGGCGCGCCACCATGTCTGCTCCAACTCGAACAAAGTCACCCTTGATGCATGACGCGAAAAAATGGGAGAACTTTGCACGAGCTGTTGGAGATGGGTGGAACCGGCTTTTCTCCTAAAATGATTTATTCAGGGTCTTTTAGCAGCATTTTTGGAGATGCTCTAAGCGCACCAATTTAAAAAAACTCTTTTCTTTTATATACAGAGCGGCCGAGCGGGGAGCAATCAGCCCATCCACGGAGCGTACAGAGCGGCGGAGCGGGGAGCAATCAGCCCATCCACGGAGCGGTCCAGCCTTTAGACGACGGCTCGAAGCGCCGCGAAGCTTCCGAACAGTCGTCTCCTCTCCTCTCCCTCCCACGGGAACGGGAGGGAGAAGCAGCCGCCTCTCTCTTCCTCCTATCCCTCCTCCCAAACGCAGCCTCCGTCTGCCCACCACTCCCTCCTCCGTCTGCGCCGCACGCCGCACGCCGCAGCAGCACCAATAGGTCACCACGCGCCTGGAGTTGGACGACGCGACTGAGGCGCAGCAGTTCGACCGGGATGCGCTCAGCGAAATCTACGAGGTAGCGTAGCACGCGAGTCTTCAGGCGAGGGGGAAAACCCCCCCCCCGCCCCGCCCCCGCGTTGGTCCTAGCCACGACAACTGCGCCCCCACATCCATTCTCGGTGCCTGATGCCTTGAGGCAAGCAGGGGGACCGGGACCGGACCCCATGGCGGCGGTGGCGGTGCTCGACTCCTTCATCAAGCAATGCAGGCGTCAAAGGAGAACTTCGGCGGCCAGGCCAGCCAGAAGGCCTGCTTCCTTCTCGGCATCGGGTTCGGGTTCGACATCAGGGGCCTCCTGGCCACACACCAATCACCTCATCCCTAACAACGCCGCCGGACTTACCATTACCTACGCGGCGCGCGACTACGGCGGCAGCGACGAAGTCGGCGGCGACCCGTTTGAGGGGTTTCCCGACGCGGTGCTGGGGCTGATCGTGTACAAGGAAAACTGCCGTTACGGTCCCCGGTCATAGCCCCGGCTATGTCGCATCGGTGGCGCGGCACTGTCGCCGCTACGCCCACGCTGCAGGACCTCTGTTACGCCCTACCTCTACTCTACTCGAGCACGTAACAGAAGATAACTTAGAGAATTCGGAAGAAGGAAGGACGAAGGAGACGAGGAATAGCATTACTGCCAAAACATTCGGTAAGTCTTTTTCTCCCTTCTTCCGACGTTTCTAGTAGTCTATGGTCTCCTAGAAGAAGTCTATGCTGCAGCGTTTCTGCATGTACTCGGCCAGCAACTGGCCGTCGGGTCCGACGGCCACCTCGCAGCCGACGTGGAGCGGGTGCCAGTGCCGGTTGCCCCAGAACGCCAGGCGCGCGCGGATCCTGGACCGCACCTTCACCGTCAGCTCCACCCTGCCGCCGGCCTCCACTGCGTCCCGCGCCATGTCCCCGCTGGCCGCCGACGCCGCCACGCCCTGGAACGCCAGGGCCGACGTCGTCTTGGGTGGCTGGTACAGCGGCGCGGCCGTCAGGGCCTGGCCCTTCACCACGTCGGCGCCGCGGTACTCCACCGAGAGGTAGAACCGGTCGTAGAAGAAGGCGATGTCCCGGTTCGGGTTGCGGATGGAGAGCTGCCCCGACAGCGACACGGTCCCGCCGGACGACGGGCCGATGCCCGACGCGGAGAATGCCGTCACGTGGAACCGCGGCCGATGCGGGCGGACAGCGAGGTACACGACAAAGAGGACCACACCGGCGACGAGGAGCACGGTGAGGAACGCCGAGCACAGCAGCCTGGTGCATCGCCTCACGTGCGGCCGCTCCGCGGGCAGCGGACGCCGGATGCGGGCGACGATGTGGCCTGTTGACGAGGCGGCCTCCGGCGGCATGGTGCTGGTGGTGTAGGTGCGCTAGCTGCAGCTTGGACCTTGGTCGGTCAATTTGTAGGCATGGAATGAACGTGAACACTGGCATGGCATCCGAGGAGTAACCGTCGCCCAAGTTTACGTGACAGGTCAGCAGCTATATCTGTTGCGGTTTTGATCGGTTTCCCTTTCACATGGGCATGGTGATTCTTTGACGAGCACTGAGGGAATAAAAAGCGCGAGGAAGACATGCTGGGTAGGCTACGTAGTTCTCTTCGTGTGTTGTAGTGTAGGAGCACATACATATGCTACCTTTTCGATTCTTGCCGCCGCCATTGGATTGGAGGAACAAAGAAAGGTGATGAAAAAGATCGGAGGACACACAATTTTCAAAGGTCCTGTCTAGTACGCTGTCAAAATAAGCTAGTCTGAGTCACGGCTGCCATTGGAGGACGGGCAAAGAAAGGTGACGAAAGCTAGTCTGACCCACACAGTTTTCAAATTAACAATGGCCTTGTGCAACTCTTTCGTGTTCCAAAGCCATTCCCAGCTATTTCAATGTAATCTTGTATGCATACATAGCCTAAGGATTTTATAGTGTAATGCCCGTGTGTTGCTGAGGCATTTGATGATATAGTATAATAGTTATACAACGCCCGAGGGTCTAGTAGCAAGCCAGTTTGATAGACCATCTCCATAAAAATAAATTTAAAATTAAAATAGACCCCCAAAAAAATAAAATTAAAGTGGACATGATTAACTCACATACCAGATATTAAATTGTAGATATTGCACTTTATCTTAGGTAAAAGGTCGAGAAAAGTATGAGTTAAAAAGAGACATGTTCTTTTTTTTAGCTCGCTCGGTCGCTTTTCCTCCTTTACCTAGTGAGATGGTACTATCCAAGAACGTTGTATTGCGTGTGGTTTCGTATCATATTAGGCTTAGGTGTTTCTCACGGCCCTATCTAGAAGGTATCAACCTATTTATTAGCCAAGATGTAGGGGAGAAAATAGATCACCTTACTCACTTTGCATGTGACGCACAATAGACGATGCACGAAACTCGTACTTTAAAGGAGTAGAGATATAGACAAAGTTAGAAAGGTGGGCTTTTAGTCAGTCGTGGTATCCGATACTGCCGGACATGACATAAGAGGATAATAAGAAGGCTAATTGCCCACAAGGGAGTCTTCCGGCTGAGATACCACTTCATCCGAGATTGCTTGGCAGAAGGGAGCATCAAGGCGCGCTATATCAGCACCAAGGATCAGCTTGCAGACCTGCTCACTAAGCCCCTTGGGAAGATCAAGTTTCTTGAGCTTTGCTCCAGGTCCGGGATGGCCCAACTTTCTCACAAGACGACGCTCAAGACTTAGAGGAGAATGATGGAATAAGTCTTGAGCATCTAGAGGACAACAGTCGCTTTCTTGACTGTCATCTGTAGTCTCTTTAGCATCTAGAGGACAACAGTCGCTTTTGACTGTCCTCCGTAGTCCCTTTAGCATCTAGAGACAGCAGTCGCTTTTTGACTGTCCTCTGTAGTCTCTTTAGCATCTAGAGGACAATCTTGTTGTGTAGTGTGTGAGAGAAGGTGTGGTAGTGCAGCCTCTAGGGCTATAAATATGTGTCTCCAACCCTTAGATGGGTATGACATTGTGTAGTGTTTGAGGAAATAAACAGAAAAATTGCTCCAACTTATAGTGCCATCCTCTTGATGAGAGTTAGAGTCCCTCTACTTATAATGAGTAGGTCGACTTTTACTCCATTCTTGTTGATCTGCTATTTTCATTTTATTGTATTCCCTAAGTCCCAAATTAAAGGTCGTTTTGGCTTTCACAGGTGCATAACTTTCGCTATGCATCTAGAAATATGATATGCTTAAGGGGGTGTTTGGTTTCTAGTAAAATCTATATATATCTAGAACAGCCAAAATGATCTATATTTAGACAATATTTAGACACCACGGAGTACATACTAATGTGAAATCAGTAGTATCATTCTAAAGTTATAAAGCAACATAACAATGAATTGATGCAAGAAAAGTGTGCTGAATTATGATGTGTTTGGTTTGAGGTCAAGGTAGGATGAGGCAGGAGCGAAACCATCCCCTCGATTTTTTAGGATCACGCCACCACCAAAAATTACTCCGGTGTTCATCTCACCCCCTCGTGACTCTCATCCAAACAATATAGAAACTGTGGTCGTCCCTTTTATCCCTCCTTGTACATCCAACCAAACACACGCAGTAACGTACAACAATATGTGCACAAACTTATAAGAGAAACCGAGAGGTACTCAATTATTCTATTATTTAGAAGATCCCCTGTAACAGTATACAAGATATTCACACCAAAGTCAAAAAAGAAGCAAAACTTCCATAAACCACTCGAAAATTGTATCTACTGCATGCAAAATAACAGAATTTTCCTTTTTCTGTTATTGAATTAGCAAGTTAGACTCTCATGAAGCATGCATTATTTAATATATAATCACCATGCATTATCTTACATTTCTCAAAAGAGAAGAACATTCATCCCGGATAGGATCAATTAAACACAAGGATTTCCCCAATGACCGCTGTCATTGAACTTGCCTTCACTTTGGTTCATCACTGGTCACACCAATGTTGTCAAGCCACATCACTAACTGATGTGTTAATGGCCGCAGTTTTGGTGAATCACTTACACACAGACATGCAATATCAATCACCTGCCTCATTTGTGTCTCAAATTTCTTATCGTACATTGCACGGTCCAAGACATCAGCTTCACGATTTTCCTTTTTCATAAGTGTAACCCATGAAACTAGCTCACGGGCTCCCTTCGGCTTGCACATGTCTATGGGCCTCTTTCCAGTTAATAACTCCAGAAGGACAATGCCAAAACTATAAACATCACCTTTGAAAGTGGCTACTGAAGATTGGCCGTACTCGGGGGGAATGTAACCCAGTGTACCAACTAGGTCAGTGGTCACATGTGTGGCATAGGGACAAATAAGCCGAGCAAGCCCAAAATCAGCTAAATGGGCTTCAAAATTCTCATCTAGAAGGATGTTACTTGACTTGATGTCACGATGGAGAATGTGAGGTTGGCATGACAAATGCAGGTATGCCAAACCTCTTGCTGCTCCTTTTGCTATCTGAAGTCTTCTTGGCCAGATTAATCTGGAGGGACCATCTGGACTTTCATGAAGCCAATGGTCTAGGCTGCCATTTTCCATGAAAGAGTATATCAGGAGTCTATCACTGCCAATCCTGCAGTAACCTTGCAGAAGCACAAGATTAGGATGCTGAGCTTTTGATAGGGTCTCCACCTCTGCTTTGAACTCCCGTTCCATCTGACCAAAATCGCCTGATAGTCGTTTGATAGCGATTGCTGCTCCATCTTGCAATGTTGCCTTGTACACTATACCAAAGCCACCACAACCGATGATGTTAGCCTGATCAAAGTTGTTTGTCGATTTCAAGATGTCAGCAATGGTCAATGCCTTATCAGCCTTGTTCTGAAACAGCAGTACAAGTGAGGCTGGTGCCAACTCAAGGGCTCGATCAGTATCTGCGACAGCCTTTACAGTATGATCCTGCCTTCTGAAGTTACTCTTCAGCACAAATACAGCAGCAATGGACAAAACAAACGCTGCCCCAACTGCAACACCCATAGCTATTCCAAATATGATGCCCTTGTTCTTTCTCTTATTTGTTGCAGCAATTGCAGGAGCAGGAGTTGGATGGCACCGGGGTAGGCCTAGGCGAATGCCACAGAGTTTAGGGTTACCCTCATAAGCCGAACTACTGAATGTCAAGAATTGACCTGCTGATGGAATGGTACCATTCAGATTGTTGTATGCCACACTGAAGCTCGATAGAAAATTCAGCTTCGTTAATGAAGATGGGATGCCTCCGGTAAGATTGTTATGTGACAAATCCAAGGATTCCAGGCTTGACATCTCTGATAGATCATCAGGAATGATGCCAGAAATATTGTTGTTGCTGAGGTCCAATACGTGTAGGTTCTTGAGGATCCCAAAGCCTGATAATATGGGGCCAGTGAGCCTGTTATGGCTGAGAACTAGGGAGGGCGGGAAGCTGCTAACCTGGTTGTACTGCAACCCTTTGCCTGTCTTGTTTCTTTTGATGAAGAAAGGGAAATAATCAGTCTCTGTAGATTCCTGTGAGACCTTTCTTGTTACAAGGGCCTTCATGCTAGACAAGCTTTCTGGAATTCCTCCACTAAGTGAATTGTTGGATAGATCCAAATAGAACAGAAACTCAAGATCACCAATCCATGGAGGAATATTCCCGACCAACTGATTCCATGACAGATCCAACACCTTCAGTTGTGTAAAATTAGCTAGCCATGGTGGTACTGATCCTGAAAGATGGCTATTTGCAATGACAAACACTTGGATGTTGTGAAAACCATGTATCCCAGTCATCGGCAAGGCCTTCTCATCACGGAAGTTCTTTGTGAGCACAAGGCTTGTTAGACTTGAACAGTTCTGAAGGACAGATAATGCTGAAGGGACATCTGTGAAGCTATTGTTTGAAAGTGAGAGGTAGGTTAGCGACTGAAGCTTCCTGAAACCATCAGGGATATCACCGCTGAGGTTGTTTGTGGCAAGGTTCAGGCTTCTCAGATTACGACAATCTGACAAACTATCAATTGTGCCAATGAACTTATTTGTGCCAAGGTCGAGCGAGCTAAGCTGTGTCATTGCCGAGCAGTTGAGGTTGACCTCTCCATTCAACGAATTGTTCCTCAGGTACAGCATCTTCAGTGAGGGTGAACGGCACAGTGAGGGAGGCAATGGGCCCCCAAAGAGGTTGGACTGTGCAGAGAAGAACTCCAACTTGCGGAGGCTACCAAAAACATTTGGAAGGTGCCCAAAGAATGAATTGAAAGATATGTCCAATCTCTCAAGGCTGGACAGGTTACTGAACCTTGGGCTCATCCCCCAAGTTAGTTGATTCTCTTGCAGAGACAGGACCTTCAGAGATGGCAGCCTGAATAGGTCATCTGGCAATCTCCCGGAGATGCTGTTGAGTTCGACATGTAGCTCCTCGAGCTTTGTGCAGTTCCCAAAGCCTGCTGGGAAGTCCCCAGTAAAGAGATTGGATGTGAATCGCAGCACGCTGATCTCACCAGACGACCCACAGATGCTAGTATTGATCTGCCCGCTGAAGGAGTTGTACCCTGCATCGAACGCGGTGAGGCGCTCTGAGCCACGGAACGTGGGGTGGGAGCCACTGAAGTTGTTGTAGGATATATTGAAGAGCTCGATCAATGGGAGAGACATGTTGTCCAGGAGTGTGCCAGCAAGCTCGTTGTCGCTGAGGTCGAGTCGCTGCAGCCTCTGGAGCTGGAGCACAGGCGCGGGGACGGCACCGTGGAAGTTGTTGTCGGAGAGGTTGAGCCACTGCAGCTGGTCCAGTTGCGCGAGCGAGAGCGGCAGCTCGCCCCGCAGCCTCCTGCCATGGAGGTCCAACCGGACGACCCTCCCGCTGCCGTCGCACCTGACACCGGGCCATGCACAGCAGCTGGTCGCATTTGGGTGCTCCCAGCCAGCGACGCTGCCACCGTCGAGAGCTTCAGAGAAGCCCTCCAGGGCTTTAAGGTCACCCGGGTCACAGGAGATGGTGGTCTTCTTCAGGGAGTCGACTGGAGACAGCAGCAGCAGGACCAAGACAGCAGACAAGCACAGAAAGGAACGACGTGGCCATGTGGCGGTGCCTCGCATCAAGAAATGCTCCATATAAGCAAGGACGAAGTACAGTGATGAGGTTGGGCGGGGATTCTCAGGACCTAGGCCATACGGAGCGTAAAGCTGGTCTCGCCTGAGCGCTTGCACCGGTAGCAACAATGGTGGAGAGGGGAGAAGGGAAGTGAGGTGGGAGGGAGGGAGACGATGGGAGTGGACAGTAGTGTTGTCAGGAGGGGGCGGGGCGGCGCGGCGTGGGTCGGTTTTGACTTGTGATTGTGCAGGCACTCAGCCGTGGGTGGCCCGAGTTTTCTTTGTCGAATTGATTGTCTTTTTCAACTTGCTGAAAGAATCCATGGTCGGACGTCTTTTGACCTCTGTTCAAAATTGGCCTAACCGTCGTTCTCAAGCCTCCCTTTCTCTCCATTTGGCTTCCATGAAACGCATGAGTATTATAACTCTCAAGAAAGCAGACCATTCTGAGGATAGAACCTGCATACCGAATAGTAGATATTAATGAATATTGTCCCAGCCGGATCAGTGCTACCTTTGTGCCCATATTATCAGAAATAAAATATAACCGTGCTTATGGAAGATAATGTTTGCGAAACAAACTATTACACTTTTTTTAGTTTTGGAATCGTTTAAGCTGTACGTGTCGATTCATGCACTAAGTACTAGGTCCCTTACATTAAAGAAATTTAAGTACTTGTCCTGGGCACGCTGACCCGTAGGGACTCCACATTCCGCTGTCGCTGGGGGTTGGGGTTGGGGTGGGGGATGGCGATGGAAGATTAGCAGCGAAGTCAACCGCTAGCGGCAGGTGGCACGTGTGCCGCCGCCGCTTTCGGCCGCGCCAACGCCCCGCGCGCCAGGGCGCGTGCCAATGCCATGCATGCCTTGCACACACCGCGCGTCAGCGGGGCGAAGGACCGGTGGATTGCTGGCTTGCTGCGTCTGGTGACCGGTGGTGGCTGCGTCGGGGATGTGACGGTCCAATTGGCGGGTATGCTGGATCTGTTGACTATTGGTGGCGGGAACTGCATAGCCGGCTTCGGCTGGCTCACTTTTTTTTTCCATCTGCTTCGGTTTGATGTCGTCTTCAAGCTGTGCTATGCCTATCAGGCTACAGGGAAAACCAATACGGCGCCATACACCTCAGACACACACTATTATTACAGGGAGAATGAAAGAGACGGGATTTTGATTGATACACCGAAAGATCGTTTTTCTTCTTCTTTTGCGGGGGTGGGATTTAAATAAAGGCAGGAAATCATGTGATTCTATTGAATTCAGTGTTGAACGTCTTGGCGCCACGGGTACTGTACTAGATCACATCCGATGTCGGTAACAGATTCATTAGGCCCCACTTCGGCAGGACTTTTGTTTGTGTCTTCTTCACCAGCTTAATAAAGATCCTACCAAACGAGCGTTTAATAAAGAGAACGGCTTTTGAAGCCAAAACCAAGAACAGAATAATGAAGTGAAACCTTTTTTTTTCTGTGTGCAAGAAACCCAAACCACTAAACACATGGATTCTTTTGGTTTCACCGTTTTTTGAGAAGCTAAAGATCTATCAAACAGACACTTTTTTTATTTCGAGATAATGCTATTTTAAATTGTTTGTTCAGTTAACCTTGTTGGATTGCCTCATTTCATTGGAAAACGTAGGTCTGCTGCTATGTTATACGAGAAAATTGAGTCTGTTCTACAACCATTGACGAGCCTATTTTTCAATCCTTAACAACAGAACCATTCAGCTTTCAACACTTAGATATAAGCCACATTTTAGTATTTACTGAAATTTAGAGAGTGGATTTGGGTGACGTGGCGTTGCCGCAACTCTCAGTGGCTTCTCTGTTTTTTATTTATTTACCATTGGCTTTCAAATTTTAGGAAGCAGCTAGGTGGCTGACACATGTAACGCACATGTAGCTACGTTTTCATTTTAACATTTAAAGTTTTTTCCTATTTGAAAATAGTTTTTGCAAATATTTTTTTATTGTTTGATCATAGTTCTCTCTCTCTATGTATCCCACTACGGGTCTGTATTGTTCTATTGTATGGTTCAGCTGTAGATCCAGCTAACGGTTGTGGGAAAACTACAACATGTTTAGTTAAAGCAACTGGTAACCGTAGATTCTTTAAAAGCATGATAGCTTGTTATATGAATGACAGAAATCTGGAAAACCTAGGATAGGAGATGATTATGAATTGAACTAGAAAGTATATAGATTTTTAACAATGTATTCTACTCCCGTATCCGCTTTGTTGAGATTCCAATAACTTTGGTATCGAATGCGGTTCATAAAACTGAACCAAACATACCCTACATCACTCCGTTTGAATTCCATATCACTAGCTTCGACTAATTCTTTGGCTTAAACCTACTGTTCTATCTCCTGTCTACCTTTTAATTTGACCCACTGTCCCATGGCATGATGCCAACTCAAAGATAGCCTTAGGGTGTATTTGGTTTGACTTTTGGCTTTGGCTTTTGATTCCTAAAAGCCAAAAGCCAACCAAAGGGCTGGATCTAGGAAGCAGCTTTTTCTAAAAGCTAACTTTCTCATAGTGCAAATCTGAAAGCACATCTGGACTTGCTTTTAGTGGCTTTTCGGATGAAACTGTGAAAACATATATCGAATAATTTTTAACGACTTTTAGTGGTTTCCACCAAACGGTTTTTAGCTTTTTAACAGCTTACAGCCTACAACAGCCTTTTCCATAGCTCACAGCAACTTTTTTCACAGCCCAACCAAACAGACTCTTAAGTTTCTTCACGATGAACCCAATTCGTCAATAAAACACTCATTTGTTGGTCTACCGCACCGATTACTTATTCTACCGGCCTCATTAACTCAATTGGAGTTTGTATACGTGCTTGAAATGATAGAGACATAAACCGAGTAAAGGAGCCGATAACTTACTCCGCGATTTACCTACCTCTGAAGTGCGCTCCTCTCTATGGCCACTCCCACTCCACACACTCGGTCATTGTTGCCAATTACCTACCGTAAGTGCAACTCCACGTACAAGCGCAGCTTTTTTCAACCCTCCTTTTTTTCCCACCTTTTTTGGTGCCCACGAATGGCCGGTGTTGGAACGACCTGTTTTTGCACTTGGAGGCGTAGAGCGTTTGAATCTGGAGGCCTATGACTATGACGGACACGGTGGCCAGCGTACGCCGGCCTAAGATCACCGTCAACTGCCCGCTAGATTTGGACCGCGCCGGCGTTGAGCTATGATCCCACGCCATGGTCATTTGTACTGGAATTCGATCGCCGTCCCTCAACTTGTCAAAAGACTGGGCGAGTACTGGAACTTGCACACGGGCACAAGTTGATCTAACAGTGGGGGGAATGTTAGCACAAACAGGGTTTTAGCACGTGATGGCAAAAGCACTGTTCATCTGGCCTCTCACGGGCACTGTGCGGGGGTATTTATAGGTACCTGAGCACGCAGCGCCTTGAGCTAAGGACGCATGTGCCCTCAGCTACCTAGGTTATCCCCAGAATATTCCCATAAAGCGGGGTTACAGACCGTAATTACAGGGATGCTTTTACAAATTAGGCCCGTAACGCACAGCGGCCACGCGGGGCCCGTTACGATGGGCCGGATCGCACGTGGGCCTCTGAGCTGGACGAGGCCGCACAGTGGGATGCCCTTCGTCGCCGGTCTTCGTCTGGCGCGGTACATGCGAAGGGTGTCCCTGCCTGCTTTGTCTGTGTTAGCTCAGCTGCTGCAGCGAAGGCTTCGAGCGAAGTGTGGCGCCTTTGACTTCGCCCCAACATTTGCCCTCTGAGGGACCAGTTCGACAAAGTCACCTGGTGCCGAAGACGTCGCTAGATGGCGGAGACGCTGCCCTCGCTCGAAGTGGTTCCGCGGGGGTTTTTGATATGACCGTTGATTGACGGCGTACTGTTGGATTGCGGATTTCCCGAAGCGCCGCGCCCTGCCTATAAAAGGGGGGGGGGGTCGGCGCTTTTTGAACTTCACCTTCCGCGCTCCGCGAAAACCCTAGCCGCCCTTTCCGCCGTCTTGCTGCTCGTCGGCCCGCCGTGCTCTTGTTCGCCGGAGATCTGGCTCGAGTGAAGCAGACCGCCCGCCGCCGCCGACGGTACGTAGCGATGCCGTCCTCGTCTTCTTCCGCTGCCGCTACACCGCCGACCGTTCCCTCACCGCCGGCCGCCGCCTCGTCTGAAGAGACGCTAAGTAGTTTAATGGCGGAGGAGTTGCGCGCCGGCGATTCTGTTGATTTTGGCGTATCGCGGATGTCGTCGGTCCGCGTGCAAGATATGCAGCGGTTGGGTTACTTCGGCGGCGGAGTTGCTCGAGTCCCGGGGACGGAGGAAGTCCCCGAGCCGGAGGACGAGTTGGTTGTTTTCGAGGCGTTCTTCGCCGCCGGACTCCGCTTGCCTGCGCACCGATTTGTTGGCGAAGTTCTGCGCAAGTTCAACGTTCAAATACATCAGCTGACACCGAATGCCATAGTGGCTCTGTCGAAGTATGTCTGGGCGACGACTTCGTACGGCGGACAGCCATCGGTCGAAGTTTTTGCGAAGTATTATTGTTTGCACTGGCAGAAGAGGATGATTGGAGACGAAGTTGCTCAGTTTGGGTCCTGCACATTCACGCCGAAGACCGGCAAAACCACGATGCAGGTAGTCGAGTTAGTGCCTTGCGCCCGCAACAAGTGGGGCAACTGGAATGAATTTTGGTTTTACGTTGCTGAGGGCACCGTCGAAGGCCATGAGGGGCTTCCCGTGTCCGAAATGTGTTCTCATTTTTACTCAGCGTACCCGCCCTTCGAAGTGGCGGAGGAGGATGTGGACGAAGGGGCCCTTCGGTGCGCCGCCGGCCTGAGCAGTGGGCGCGACTTGGTTGAAGAATTTGTGGCGTACGGGGTATGGCCCTTGGCGCATGGCTGGGCGTTGGGCGAAGTGTGCCCTCGCCAGATGCCTTTCCATGGCGGAAGAGTGGTGCGGAGTCCCGCCTTCGCCCTGAATCTGCAAAACCGCGATCCGGCCGCCTTTGTGCGTGAGGCGGAGGATGGGGCGGTGCGGCTCGTTGGACGTTACGTGTCGAGGACAGAGGGCCAGCGCAGCTGGGATATCCGCGGGTCAAATGACCGTTTGAACAGGGTTTTTGAATTAAATCAATTGCCATATGACGGCTACCCTGGTCAAGACGATGTGGACCACCGCGGGAAGAAACCGGCGGTGGAGACTGGAGACGACCCTGCGTCGGCGGCCGCCCCATCCTCTAAAAAGAGAAAATTAGGTACTGCTATGGGAGGACTTGGGGTTTCTGATGGTTTTGCTAGAGAGTTGATGAGGACGTGCGCGGCCCCGGGGGAAAGGATGTCTTCGCCCGAGCTCCGGGAGTCTTCGGCTCGGATGCTAAGGGTTACCGGGGGTTGTTGGCCTAGGAACGTTCCTATCTCCCGCGCGGCTGGCGAGGACTTTTTTACATCTCGCATGGTTCGTGAATGGAGGGTTTTTCCTTACGGGCGGAATATTGCTGCTGTTGTGTCAGCAGTGATGGACAAGGATCGCCAGGGAGCGGCTCAGAAGCGCCAGGCGGCTGTCAGGCTCGTTGAAGCCAGGCCGAAGAGGCAGCGGGGGGCTGCAAAGGCTGCGGCCCCCGGCGGAGGCCGGCCGCCGCTAGCGGCGAAGTCGGGCGTCCCTGCATCTAGCAAGGCGCCGGAGGCAACGGCAGGCGCCAGAGGCTCGAAATCGGCGAAGGCGGTGCCGCCGTCCAGCGGAGTGGCGGAGGTGGCGAAGGCGGCCCGAGCGTTGTCGTTGTCGGGCAAACGTGTCGCCGACTTCGCCACCGACATTAGTGTGGAGGACTATCTCGGTGGTAAGTCGTTGGCTCTATTTATTTATTATTATTTTTTTTAATTAATTATTCGTTGGTACGTCGCAGGGTCGGGCGAAGGCCAACTTGCTATGGTTGTGCCCGCCGCGGCGACCACGACGGCTGCCGCAGTGCCGAAGGCGAAGGGCGGGGCTCTTAGCGCCGGAGGCGAGGTGTCGGCCCTCGCGGTTGTTATGGATGAGACGGGCACTGCGTCCCGCCGGCTGAAGGAGGTGACGGAGGCGCTAAGTCAGGTCCGCTGAGCTGGACTTCGTCCTTTTTTTTATCGGCTTGTTAGGGTCGCGGTCTTACGATTGCTCTGCAGGTAGCTGACTTCGCCAGCCGCACTGCGTCGGGGGCCCTCACGGCGGCTGTGGCTGCCGAAGTCGAGAGACTTCGGACACAACATGCTGACGTCGTCCATGAGAAATCGGCCGCCGACAGCAAGTGTCGCAAGCTGGCGGACAAGGTGGCCACACTGGAGGGAGAGAAGGCTGCCCTCCGGCGCCAGCTGGCGGGGGAAAGGAGGGAGACCAACGAGGCTCTTGCCAAGGCGCAGGCTGCGCAGGCGGAGGCCAACCTGGCACGGGCGGAGGGCAATCTTGCCAGGGAGTGCGCCGAGCAGCTGCAGGAGCGGCTCACCGCCCTGGAGAGCCGCGTGGAGAGGGTCGAGGCCGCGTCACGCGCGGAGGCGGAGCGGACGCGCCAACTGCTGTAGATACATACCGCGGGCTGGGCGCGGGGACCGGTGATTTCGAAGTGTCGGACCGAGAGCCCGGACTTCGCTGCCTGGAGTGGGTGCAGGAGGAGTTGCAGGCACTCCCCACTGTCGTGGAGGGGTTTATGGCGTATGCCTCCCTGGTCACCTGCGAGGGGGCGATGAATGCGCTCTCCCGGGATGGGTGCCAGCACTTCGAGGTCTTCGACCAAGTCGAAGAAGATTTTGAGCAAGATATCTTTAAGGTTGAGGACCCCGTAGTGAAGGAATCCGCCGGAGCTATCTTCGACCGGTTGTGGGGTCCACATGGTCGTGAGGTGGTCAGGGAGCGGGCCGAGACGGCGAGGGCTCAGGTGCCGTTTTCGTATGTTTGGTGTTTGTTGGATGTAGGCTGTGTGTGTGTTTGATGAGTTTTGTGTGTTTTTGTCTTAGGCGGCGCGTGGCGAGAGGGTCGACGACTTCGGGGCGTTGAACAGCATGCTGTCTGACCCGGAGCCGACCCCGACGGAGGCCGTGCCTGGGTTCGCCCTAGAGCCGACCCCGGAGACTGGGGGAGACGCGTCGGGTGCCCCCGCATCTGCTGCGGCCGGCGAAGGCCTGCCCCCAGAGGTCGCCGAAGGCGCACCTGATGCCTCCGCAGCTGCTGCGCCGAGTGCTGAAGATCCCGCAGCGGTGGCGGCGGAGATTACAGCGGAAGCAACGGCGGAGCCAACGGCGGAGGCTCCCGCAACGTCAGGGCCGTCGCAGGTGGCGTAGTGGGTGTAGAGGGTTGGGGAAATTTGTACATGTTACTGAATTTTGGTTGCTGCGCAGGTTCAAGATTTTGGGCCTGCGCACACAATCGCTACTACTAAATTTTTGGCGGCTTCGACCGCGGAAGATGGTAATGAATGTGGTGGGTCTGCATCTGAGTTTTTTAATTGTGCTGACTCTGGGAGCTCGGTTGAGTGGACTGAGGAGTCGTCGGAGGAGGACTTGGACTACTTTGCGGCCTTGGATGTGGCTGCGGCGGAGGCTTCGCCGCACGTCGCGGACGCAGGAGATGTGCCAGGTCCTAGCACCGGGCGACGGCGACGAAGGGCGGTTGCGAAGCGTAGAGTTAGTGGGACGGAGGGGGCTCGGCTTCGTGTGAGTGGGACTGGCCGGCAGGAACTGTTGTCTTTGCTGGCCGCCGTGAATACAGGTGAAGGGGAACTGCGAAGTCTTTTTGCGGGTGAGGAGCTTAGGATAATGTTATTTAATTATAGGGAGATGGGAATTATTCCTAAGGTTGAGCCGATGTAGAGTGTGGTGCCCTCGCCTGTATGTGTAGAGGCTTGTATGATGAAGTTGAGTGCCCTCGCTTGTATATGTGTGCGAAGGCGTTGTGTACTTTGTCTGGGTTGTTTTGTTGTGCTGTGCTGGTGTGATTATAGTTGGTCTTGGCACGGACGGTTTGATGTTGTCGTTTCTGCCTTTGTTGTGCTAGTCCGATTGCACCCTTAGGTGTCTTCTGCGCGGACAGCCTTCGCGATAGACTTCGATTTTTTCGCACTTGTTGTGCTGGTCCGGCTGCACCCTTAGGCGACTTCTGCACGGATAGCCTTTGCGATAGACTTCGATTTTTTCGCACTTGTTGTGCTGGTCCGGCTGCACCCTTAGGCGACTTCTGCGCGGATAGTCTTCGCGATAGACTTCGATTTTTTCGCACTTGTTGTGCTGGTCCGGCTGCACCCTTAGGCGACTTCTGCGCAGATAGTCTTCGCGATAGACTTCGGTTTTTTCGCACTTGTTGTGCTGGTCCGGCTGCACCCTTGGGCGACTTCTGCGCGGATAGCCTTCGCGATAGACTTCGATTTTTTTCGCACTTGTTGTGCTGGTCCGGCTGCACCCTTAGGCGACTTCTGCGCGGATTTGTCGCACGCGAGGGTGGCTAGCGCTTAGCCTCGCGGTGACCTCGTATTGGTCGAATGTCGAAGACCGTCGTCGCGGTCTTTTTTCGACGCATGTTTTTGCGGGGGATTTTCACACATATATTACATGGCTCCGCCTCGTTAAAAACCTCACCCCCCGGGAGGAAAAGAGTGCGGGCCGGTACAAGATTGTTTTTGCGAAATCAGCCCTGAGGAGTCAAACAAAAAATTTGCGGAGGTTGTCGATGTTCCAGGAGTGCTCCAGGTCCTCGCCGTTTGGCGTCGTGAGCCTGTAAGCGCTGGGGGAAGCTTTTGTCTTGACTATGAAGGGGCCCTCCCACCTGGGCTCCAGCTTGCCCTTGGACTCCGTCCGAGCTGTTCGGACGAGTACGAGGTCCCCCTCGCTAAACTCCCTCGGGATGACTGTGTGGTCGCGCCATGCTTTGGTCTGGGCTTGGTATTTGTTTAGGGCCTGTAGGGCGAAGACTCGGTCTCCGTCAATGAGATCCTTTGAAGTTGGCTCGTCCACATCGGGGACGGTTGACGGAACTGTTCGCGGAGACCCATGCTTCATTTCTTGCGGGGTCATGGCCTCCGATCCGTATAGAAGGTGGAAGGGAGTAAACCCGGTCGCCCTGCACTCAGTCGTGTTTAGTGCCCAGACTGCCTCAGGTAACAAATCGGTCCATCTGCCCTTCTTTTCATCAAGGAGCATCTTCTTGACAGCTGTGAAGATTTTTCCGTTGGCACGTTCCACGACCCCGTTGGACTGCGGATGATAAACTGAGGCGAAGGCAAGCTTGGTGCCAATGGAGAAACAAAAATCCTTGAAGTCTTGGTTGTCAAACTGCTTGTCGTTGTCGACTGTTAGTTCGGACGGTACTCCGAAGCGGCAAACAATGTTCTGCCAGAAGAATTTTTGGGCAGTCTTTGATGTTATTGTAGAAACAGCCCTCGCCTCGATCCATTTGGTGAAGTACTCGACAGCGACGAAGGCGAACTTAAGGTTCCCCTGAGCGGTGGGCAGGGGCCCGACAATGTCCAGGCCCCAGCGCTGGAGGGGCCATGTATGGGCGATCAGCTTTGTGTACTGCGAGGGGCTGCCTGACCGAGGAGAAAACTTCTGGCAGGCTTCGCAGGATCGTGTGACCCGATTTGCGGCGCAGATCATTGCGGGCCAGTAAAAGCCCTGGCGGATCACCTTAGCGGCTAGGGCCCTTGGCCCTGCGTGTGAGCCGCACGTGCCACTGTGGACTTCTCGTAGGATCTGCATGCCTTCGGCTTCGGTGACGCACTTAAGCATTGGCTGACTGACCCCTTTTTTGTAGAGTTGGCCTTCAATCAGTGCGAAGTCTCGGCTTCGATGTCTGAGGCGCTTGGCCTCACTGATGTCGGCTGGATGATAATACCCCTGTAGGAACAGGGTTATTGGTGCCCGCCAGTCCTCGGTCATGATAAGGTTGACTATGCGGTGGCCTTCGCTGTCATTGGTTATTTGGAGCCCTTCGGGGCTCCGGACGGCTGGCGTGCCGATGACATGAAAGAACACGTCGGAGGGCAGAGTTTCGCCCCTGGCGGCAGCCTTGGCCAATGCGTCGGCCTCTTCATTTTTGGCCCGATCCACATGCTGCAGGGTGAACCCCTTGAACTGCCTCTCGAGACTTCGGATGGCCGAGAGATATTGCATAAGTGCAGGGTCCTTTGCTGCGTAGTCTTTCTCGATCTGGCCGGCAACTATCTTGGAGTCTGTTTTAATGATACAGGTGGTGACTCCGAGGGCCCTTAGCTTGCGGAGGCCGAGGATGACTGCTTCATATTCTGCTATATTATTTGTGCATCTGTCGGATTCCAGAGCGAAGCTGAGGCGCGCTGCATATCTGTGCTTGACCCCGGCTGGTGAGGTAATGACTGTAGCGGCGCCTGCCCCCGCATGGCACCATGCGTCGTCGCAATGAATCGTCCAAACCTTCTCTGTGAACGGGTCTGGTTGTGTTATTGGCCCAGTCCAGTCGACGACGAAGTCTGCCAGGACTTGTGACTTGATGGCTGTCCTGGGCTCGAAGCTGATGTGGTAGCCGGATAGTTCGGCTGCCCACTTGGCAATCCTCACCGATGCCTCCGGGTTTCTGAATAATTCGCCGAGTCCCCTGTCAGAGGTGACTCGGACCTTGAAAGCTTCAAAATAGTGGCGTAGTTTGCGCGAAGACATGACGACTGCGTAGGCAACCTTCTCCAGCTCTGTCATGTTGCACTTGGACGGAGTCAGTACCTCGGAGACATAGTACACGGGGCACTGCCGGACCACGCCCTCAACAGTCTGCTCCTGCACTAGTGCCGCGCTGACCGCATGTGGCGAAGCCGCGACGTAGAGCAGTAGGGGGAGCGAGGGGTCGGGGCTGGTAAGGACAACCAACTCTGTCAGGTACTGTTTTAATGAGGCGAAGGCCGCCGCCTGCTCTGGTCCCCAGGCGAAGTCTTTTGCACCACGGAGTGTCTTGAGGAAGGGGAGACTTCGCTCGGCGGACCTGGAGATGAATCTGTTGAGAGCGGCCAATCTGCCTGTCAGGCGCTGGATGTCCTTGACGGACTGCGGAGGCGTCATGTCTATGATGGCTTGAATCTTGGTTGGGTTGGCCTCGATGCCGCGGTGTGATACCAGGTAGCCCAATATTTTGCCTTGGCGAACGCCGAAGACGCACTTTTCCGGGTTTAGGCGGAGTTGTGCGTCTCGCATGTTCGCGAATGTTTCGGCGAGGTCGGCGAGGTGGTCCTCCTTGCTCTTGCTGGCGACAACAATGTCATCCACATATGTGAATATGTTTCTGCCAATTTGCCCTTCGAGCACTGTTTTGGTGAGCCTGGAGAAGGTGGACCCGGCGTTCTTGAGTCCCTCCGGCATTCTGATGAAGCAATATGTGCCGAAGGGTGTTATAAAGCTGGTGCTAGCCTTGTCTTCTTCCTTCATGTATATCTGGTGGTAACCGGAGAAGCAGTCGAGGAGGGACATGACTTCGCATCCGGCCGCGCTATCGACTATTTTGTCGATCCGCGGCAACGGGAAATTGTCCTTTGGGCAGGCTTTATTGAGACTGGTGAAGTCGATGCACATTCGCCACTTCCCGCTCTTTTTCTGCACCATCACGACATTGGAGAGCCATGTGGGGTAAGCCACCGGCTCGATGAATTTGGCTTCCAGGAGGCGGTGCACTTCTGCCTTGGCGGCCTCCGTCTTCTCGTCGGACATCTTGCGAAGCCGCTGCTTTTTCGGCCGTACCGAGGGGTCGATTCCCAGACTGTGCTCAATTATTGAACGGCTGACACCGACCAGATCGAGGGCTGACTAGGCGAAGACATCTTTGTTCTTGGACAGGCAGCAGAGGAGCTTTTCTTCTTCATGCGAAGTAAGGTCTTCGCTGATAATGACTGTCTGCCTGGGCGTGGCCTGGTCGAGGGGGACAGTCTTGGTCCCGTCGTTGCTCTGCAGCTGTGCCTTGTCGTGCTGCTTATTGGTTGGGCTGGCGGGCGCGGGGACCTCGCGTTGGGTCGTGAGGCAGTGCACGTTTCTTTGACCGGGCACGAAGTCCCGCTCTATGTTGCGCGCAGTCTGTTGATTGCCGAAGACTGTGATGACGCCTAACGGACCTGGTATCTTCATACATAGGTACAGTCCGTGAATGGCTGCTTCGAACTTATTGATGGAGCCCCGGCCCATGATGGCATTGTAAGGATATACCATGTCCACAATATCAAAGGTTATTTGCTCACTTCGGGCATTGGGTGCTACACCGAAGGAGAGAGGCAGCTGTATCTTGCCGACGGGGAAGGTGCCCTTGCCGCCGAAGCCATACAGCGGGTTGTCCGAAGGCTTAAGCAGGTTGTGGCTTATGCCCATGCGATCGAAGGCGTGGAGGAAGATGATGTCCGCCTGACTGCCGTTATCAACTAGGACTTTGTGCAGGTCCCAGCCTGCCACGCTGCAATTGATAACCATGGCGTCGCAGTGGGGGGCGCTGCGCAGGTCGACGTCTCGTGCGTCGAAGGTTAGCGGTATATGGGACCACTTTGTCTGCACGACTGGGCCAGTGATGGCGACGTGGTTTATGCTGCGGTAGTGGTCCCGCTTCTGCCGCTTGGTGTCGAAGTCAGTGCTGGACCCCCAGTTATCATGTGGATGACTCCGCGATATGGTTGATCGGCGAAGTCTTCCTGCTTTAGAGCGTGGGGGATGTTTTGATGGTGTGGTGGTGGGGGTGGAGGAGGTACGATTTGTACTTCCTGATGGGTGTTGGTAAGCGTGGTGCGGTGGATGCGGGGCGGGAGCGTGGATATATGGTGGAGGGGGTTGCTGGTAATTGTGCGCGACAATTCTGGGGTTGTCGGCCGGCTGCGCCCGTGCCATTCTTTCTCTGGTGGCCTTCGTCTCGGGGCAGTCTTTGGTCTGGTGGGCGCAATCTTCGCCATGGAAGAGGCAGTAGAATCGGCGCGGCGGCTGCGCACGCCCTCGGCCCCTACCACGAGTTCCATTTCCGCGGCCCTGGGGGGGGATATTCCTGGCGACGAGGGGGGTCAGCAGCGGGATGCTGGTTGGCGATGTTGTGCACTTGCTGCTGATTGCGGCTGTCTCGACCGGAGTCTGGCTGCGGAGTCCTCGTCCACGTGCGGCTGGACTGTGGGGCATCTTTGGGTTTCCGCTGTGACTCAACTTTGCGTTGGTGGAGCTCCTCGGATTTGGCATATTTTTCAAAGAGTTGATATAGCTCCTGGAGGTTCTTGGGCGGGTCTCTGATACAGTGGCTGTAGAGGACGCCGGCGCGAAGGCCACTGATGGCGTAGTGGATAGCTATCTGATCATCAACGGAGAGCAGCTGTGACTTGAGTGTTAAAAATTTGCGGTAATACTCCCGCAGAGTCTCCTTTTCCAGCTGCTTGCAAAGCGAGAGCTCGGCCAAGGCGTCGGTGTCTGGGCGGTACCCTTGGAAGTTGAGCAGGAACTTGTCCCTGAGACTTCTCCAGGAATCAATGGACAGTGGAGGCAATCTGGTGAACCAGGTGAGAGCTGGGCCCTCTAGGGCAATAATGAAAGACTTCGCCATTGTGGCGTCGTCCCCTCCGGCGGATGCAACGGTGACCTGATAACTCATTATGTATTGCGCCGGGTCGGTGCTGCCGTTGTACTTGGGATAGGTCCCTGCCCGGAAGTTAGCTGGCCAAGGCGTCACTTGCAGGTGTGGCGCCAGGGGACTTCGCTCGTCGAGATAGTTGACTCCTTGGAATGGCGCGGCGTGCGGGAAGGTGTGATCGCGCTGGGGGAAACGCGGGTCCTCCGGTTGCGCGCGGTGTTGCAGGGGTGGCCCATGCTGCAGGCCGAGGTGGCCTTCGCGCATGTCCTCGAATTGTGCGCGCTGCTGGAGGGGTGGCTCGTGCTGAAGGCCGAGGTGGCCTTCGCGCTGCATCAGCGCAATCTCCCGCTCGAGTTCCTGGGCCTTCTGCTCTTCGTCGCGTATCATTTGCCGCACTTTGGCTAGTGCGGACACACGCTGGCGCTTGGCCTCCAGTATCTCCTTCTGCCTCTGGAGATTGCGGTTCTTGAGGCGCAGGGCACGCAGCTGTAGCTGCTCTTCTGCTGAGACGCCGAGGACTTCACCGTCCTCGGTGAGGTCCGCGCCCTCCGGTGGTGCGAAGCCTGAGGGTGGCTGCGGTTGTCCCTCAGGGCCGCAGGTGCGGAGGGTGTCATCTTCGCAGGTGCGAGGAACATCGTCTTCAGTGGCCTCTTGGCGGGTGGATTGGGTGAGGGCGAGGACCTTGCCCTTTCTTGCGGCGAGCAGTGCTGCCTTCGCAGCCTCGTCAGCCTTCGGGTTAGCTCTCTTGGGTGCCATCGCGGGTGGTTTTCTCGTAGCACGAACGGTGGGCGCCAAATGCTGGAACTTGCACACGGGCACAAGTCGATCCAACAGTGGGGGGAATGTTAGCACAAACAGGGTTTTAGCACGTGATGACAAAAGCACTGTTCATCTGGCCTCTCACGGGCACTGTGCGGGGGTATTTATAGGTACCTGAGCACGCAGCGCCTTGAGCTAAGGACGCATGTGCCCTCAGCTACCTAGGTTATCCCCAGAATATTCCCATAAAGCGGGGTTACAGACCGTAATTACAGGGATGCTTTTACAAATTAGGCCCGTAACGCACAGCGGCCACGCGGGGCCCGTTACGATGGGCCGGATCGCACGTGGGCCTCTGAGCTGGACGAGGCCGCACAGTGGGATGCCATTCGTCGCCGGTCTTCGTCTGGCGCGGTACATGCGAAGGGCGTCCCTGCCTGCTTTGTCTGTGTTAGCTCAGCTGCTGCAGCGAAGGCTTCGAGCGAAGGGTGGCGCCTTTGCCTTCGCCCCAACAGCGAGCAGAGAAGGCCGAAGCCCACGCGTGAGAAAAAACCCTTGTCGATCTGAAAAACTTGATGTCGTGGCAATTTTGAACATGAACTGCATCAGTAAATTTGGATAATTTTTCTGGCTAATCTCTTAGAGATGTCCTAACTAATGCAATAGACCACCACTTTAGCTTTTGAACTGATTGGTGAGTAAGCAACTAAGTATCCCTTGGGCCTTTTTCGTTTACTTCGGATTGCACCCGGAATCGTTCCAGCTAATCAAAGTTTATATAAATTAGAGAAGCAATACGGCTAGGAATCGTTCCGACCCACCAATCCGACACAAACGAACAAGGCCTTAGGGGGACCTGATCTATCTGACTTTGCCAATTTCACTCGAGGGCGAATATCTTCTCTTCTCTTGTATCTCTTACACGAAGGAGAACATATCCGCCCGATCAGGTAGCAATCATTACACTAAACCGAGCTGCAGAACCAGATTCTCGTGCTTAATGATGCGCCTTATCTCTCTGCACAACGCACTAACAAGCAGCACCCCCTTGTGATCTGATCGGTAACCAATAACCACCCCCCTGCAACGAGGATATTGCTATTTTTTCCCCCGGCTTATGCAGTGCGCACCGAGGTGCTTTACCGGCTGTGCATCCAATCCGGCGCGCGGCCGGGCAACGCCTGACGACGCCACCCTGCGCGGGACGAAAGCCTCACCCACCCACCCACCCACCCACCCATCCACTCGTGCGTGCGGCCTACGTGGCGCGACCACCGCACCGGGCCACCGGCCGTGCGCACTCGCCCGCCGACAGATCTCAGCCCAGGGCGCTCTGGCAACCGGGCCGGCCGTTCGCCGCACCCGCACGACGGGCGGTCACTCCACGCTCAGCGTCGCTTGACCACCGGCGCGCCGTTAGGACACACTGGCAGGAGGAGGCCAGGCGTCGAGAGCGCGACGCGGGGGCCCCCTCCGGCCGTCGTCCGTGGCCACAGCGGGCTAGGGAGGCCGTGGTGGCTTTATTTCGCTGTCACTACCTAACCACCACAAGGCTCCGTCAAAGGAGCCCATCCCATCCAGGGCAGCGTAGAAAGCGCGGTGCGCCGTGGCTTTTGCCCGGCCGGTGCAAGAAGCATCGGTCAGGGACGGGACTAGTAGTAGATCGGGTGTAGGCAAAGCATTAGGTCGCTTTAATTTAATTTGGGCCGGGTGCTGTGGCCGATCCATCTGGTTTGCCGTTGCGTGACTCCTCGTTTCGGTGGACTTGTACTCATGCTTGGATACGGCCACATTAATTTTGTGTGACTAATATATGTCTGCGTGCAGAGTACATAGCTTGAACGATCAGCATGTAGTGGAGAACCTATGTAGACAAAAGGATCCGGCACATGAACGCCGAGAGACGGTGAATAGCTAGCTAGCTAGCCAATTAAAAAAAAAGGTAAATTGTTCAAGTAGTACTACTAGCTAGCTTGCCCTTCTAGACACTTGTACCGCAATTGTCTCTCAAGAAGAAGACCTGGCCGGCCGGCTGGGGTGAAGCGGAGGTCGACCTACTTAAAGAGCTAAAGTGCAGTCCAACATGGCAGCTTGTGGACAATATATAATCTACTGGCCAAAATACACACACGAGTGCTGCATGCACCGTTTCTTCAGTGGTGGCGGTAACTAGCTGGTAAAGAGGCCGGCGCCACTAACTAGCTACAACTACGACTTGAGTGATGCTGCAACTGTGACAGATCGAGAGCTGCATTTAGCGAAACGAAAGGGTCGGTGTAGTGGGGGTGGCATGCATGTCTGCCGCCCGATATTTACCCAGCTACTTGTCCCGGCCGCTAGCTGCCTAGCAGAATCGATTGGTCGGTTCGCACAGTCCGAATGGCACTAGTATTGCTGTCACGTCAAACATCGATCGTCGACCTACGCATCATTCAGTAACGAAAACACGTAGATATAATTGGAAAAAATATTTTATTTAATATTAGAGATACATGTAGATATAGGGCTATTAAAATAGTTAATTTAATAAACGAAAACATGAAGAAAAAAATTGGGATGATTTGGTTTGGGCTCTTGGCCTTCTGTCGCGTACCATTTATATCGGCCCAGTACAAGTGCTTTACCAACTCAAGAATCGGGCCACGAGAGTCGATAGGCTTTCTAGTATCTTGTGCTCCTTGGTCCAATAATATAAGACTGTAATCACTTTTTATTATTGTACCATAATACATCTTGTTCTATCTATACATACATCTATACATACGTACATCACATCGATGCAGTAATATAAAGAGAATTAAATATATTTCTTAGTCTTTGACCATATATGGTTACGCATTATATATTGGAGGGAGTAATTAAGGGGGTATTTCGATTCAATAAACTATTTTTATCCTGTCACATCATATGTTTAGATGATAGTTAAAAGTATTAAATTAGTTTAGCGATTACACAATATTTAATACTCATAATTGTATACGAACTAAACTTTAGTTAGGGAAACCAAACACGCCCTAACCATATAATATTCTTCGCTGCCTCTTGTCTTCTCCGAGGGCCCAGTACGTATACTTCACCACCTACTCTAGAAGGTGTCTAGTTTCCCTGACTAAAATTTAGTTTGTGTCATATCAAATGTTTGAATATTAATTTTAAGTATTAAATACAAACTTAATTAGGTTTAATAAATTTGTCTCATCTTTTAGCCTTCACGTATATAATACCTGTAATTAGCATTCAGACATTCGATATGATAGAGACTAAATTTTATAGAAGTTAGTTGGAACCAAACCCCCCTTTAATCTCTTGTCTTCTCAGCAGGAGGCATGCCGCATGCATAGCAGTACATCTCATTTCATACATTTTTGGGCTGGTTTGACGGAGCTCTCCTTACTTTTTTACTGTATATAGAAGCTAGTTCTTTTGAGAGGTTTTTTTAGCTAAAATGTTTTTTGTAATTCTCTAGAATTAACTCTATGCGCAAAGTGGCTGCATAGAGTGAATCAAGAAATAAAAACTATTTTGTAGCACCTGGTCTTGTAATTTATTCCAAAGACCCACTCCACACAATCAACATAGAAGTACCTCACTGTAAGAAACTATTTAACAGAGGGGTTTTTTTAACAATGGAAAGGAGTTCCAGCTTCGCGCTTCCTCATTAGATAAGAATTAGTCCACTGTCCACAATTATTACAAATGCAACAAAAAAAAGTTCTAGATTATTGGCCATTCCAAAACACATAAGGCCATCCATGTGATGCGATGAACATTATTCCTCCCGTCTCTATAAGCCAACGTGCTTATATGATGTGCTCCTTGCAGTCATCGAAGCGCTTGTGCAACTGGGTTATATCCTCCTGAAAGAACATACAAAAAAAAGTTTTCGGATAATAGTTATTAAGAACTAAATCATTCCTTCTGAACTAAATCAATAACTCTAGATTGGGCGGGAGCTGACGCCTCCAGCGCACGATCCAGCCGGGCCCGAAACAAGGAAGTTGGATTTCGTTTCTTGAACGACCTGACTGATAGGTGCTTTGAGCACTGTGCGGGCCGGGCTGCGGTGGAAGTCCGGGAAAACAAAGGCGTTGTTGCAGGCCGTGGGTGTGGCCGCACCACTTGTCAGGCAATCAAACAGGCCCAGGTGGCCCAAAGATCGTTGGAAATGGTCACTGCACATGCACAGAGCTCTGAGTTTCTGTCCCCGATGCGCGCGCACATCTGCTTGCCGACGGATCCGATCAGATCACTGAATGATGCATGCATGAATGCATCCACCCACAAAGAGCCAAGAAATGCGTGGCAGGAGCCACGCAAGCCGTGCAGAGCGTTACGCAGGCAGGACCGTAGGGGAGCCGCATGCTGCAACCAGAACCGAGGCCCCATTTCTGAGCGGCAGCACGCAGGCAGGCAGCGGCGTGCATTGCATGGTGTGCCTGTCTGTCCTGCTAGCTAACAACGGCTAGAATCCAGCGGGCGAATTCTGAAAAATCCGGCCCGTGAAAAAAGTCACAGGACTCTACTGTATGTCGCATGGAACGATTGCACAGCCCTGCTTAGCAGTAATCTCGAACCGTCGAACGCGTTGAGGAATCAGTTTAGTTCTCGCTAATCAGCCACCCGACCCGGGCATTAAACATCAGCTAACCCTTGGGCTCAATACCAGCGCTCTATATAAACCGTGGCTCTGGTTCCCATCCATTGCATCCCCCTTTCTGCTCCTGTGCTGCGTCCACCAGCCTCGTCGTTAGGACGTAAGGTAAGACACCCAGGGGCGAGCCAGTGAGTACAGAGAGTAGCCTTACGTAGCGAAGCTCAGAGCAAGCGAGGGTACGGTCAAGGGGGGTGATGGCGCTGTCTCGACGCATGGCGGCTCCCGTCCTCGTCCTCATGCTCCTCCTCGTCGCCACAGGTGCCCGACTCAACTCCTCGTTGCTCGTCAGTGCTGCTTGAGTGACCCTTCAAAGTAAAGTTCACAGTAATGCGACGCGCTTGGTGTTGTAATGCTTAATTTGAGTGTGGCCGGCCGGTGCAGAGCTGGGGACGACCAAGGTGGCGGAGGCGAGGCACTGCCTGTCGCAGAGCCACCGGTTCAAGGGCCTGTGCATGAGCAGCAACAACTGCGCCAACGTGTGCCAGACCGAGAACTTCCCCGGCGGCGAGTGTAAGGCGGAGGGCGCCACGCGCAAGTGCTTCTGCAAGAAGATATGCTAGTAGTAGCCTCGGCTTTGCTGGCACAAGCAGGTCGTCGGCACGCAACGCAATTCAAGCATCATATCGGTCCTCCTCCCGCGTTGCTGTCTACTCGACCCCGTTTTCTCTTTCGATCGATTTCGTTGTTTCCTGTTGCTCTCTTCTTTTCCCGCGAATAATATGCTCCATGGGATCTCACTGTTGTACTTTCTGCATCCGTTGGTAGTCAGGACGATCCTTCTTCCCGCTGTCACGTGTGATTCAAAATGGATGTACTAATGCAACTGTTCGTTCTTCCAAATCTGCTTTGGTGCTAGCTAGCTAGGGAACTTGATGACCAAGCTTCTTGTGTTTGTGAGTGCACAGAGTTCTACACACCGTGACCCGTGAGGTGTACGTGAGTCTCTCTGTGCCGCGCGACTGCCAGCTAGCTGCATAGATAATATCTTTGGATCATCAGGAAAACTGTGATCTATCGGCCCAAGCAAACAGGATGAATTTTTCTTTCAACAGGATGAGCTCTGACTTGGAGCTAGACTCTGATTTTAACAACGCTGGCACCTCCCGGTTGCTAAGTTTTTTTTTTTTTATGTTGGTTTGTGATCCACGACTGCATTTGGACACAAGATCGACTTGCTCGTCATCGACTGACGAACCAACAGCTCTGCCCGCTTTGCCGGACACCAAATGGAAACTGTCCACAACTCCGCATTCTTGCGCACTGCACATATTCGGAGATTGGCACAGCATGAACAAAAGTCTCTCTTTTTGGCCGATTTTAGTAACTTTGTAATTTGTAAATACCCTACCAGCATTTTTCCATGAAAAAATCATCGTCCATCAAGATGACGGCAGGTTTAGTACACGTTTGGATCACATGTGTTAAAAGCATGCATGGCGCTAAATTAAAGTTTAGCACTCTCAAATAGAGAACCAAAATTTAGCATTTGGATAGTGTTTCTATACCATTATATAATCCACCAGTTTAAACTTTACAAAATTCACTCAATCTAATTACCTCGACATTTATAATCTCCACTAAATCCATCAAATAAATTACATCTAGACTTAATACACTATCAAAACTAACAGTTCAAATCACCCCTCCATTTGACACCGTCGCCGCCAACCTCCTCACTCCTCACGCCTTCGCCGTCGTCAACCCTTCTCCGAGACCGTAGCATTCGTACGGGCTACATGTTAGTAGATATAAGTGCTAAAGTTTAGCATATTATATAGAAAGACATCCCTACCTCTAATTAATACGAGATGGAGAGAGAGGGAGTGGGGTGAGGGGGCGATGCTGTCTTTTTTCTCAGCATAGACTATTTTTAGCTCACGTTACCGCACCATGAAGAAGCTAAAGTTAGCAGCTCACTTTATCAACTTATTTGGATCTCCAAGTGATAAAGTTTAGCTAAAAATGCATCACTAAACTTAAGCGTCATGGATCTAAACATGCTTCGTCCCTGATTGAAGAGAGATATGACCCTCACGTTTGCCACTTCCAAAATTAAGCATTGACTAATCTAAGCTCGACGGTCGACGCCAACTGTTCATATAAATTAAACTGTCCTCCTGTGTTCCAATGTATCCGCGAGGATCCCCCCACACCTTGCGACCTGCGTTGTCACCCACCCATCAAGGTTGGGGCCGCCAGCAGGTTCAGCCGTTCCTGTTCTTGATAAAACGAGAGAAGGATGGCGGCAGTGTCTCAGGGAGCTGTCCTATTCTTGTTTCTCCTCCTCGTCGCAGCAGGTGATTAGCTGGTGCCCTATGGTGTCAGGTTTTAATTGCTCATTATCCATCTATAATTGTACGTACTCGTACCAGGCAGATTGATTGGTCACCCACCTGTTCTTGGTGACTAATAAATCTGTACGTTGCGAATCTGCAAAATGGAATGTGATCAGTATGGTGCATGCAGAGGTGGGAACCATCGATGCCAAAATGGGAGTAGCCATGCCCATGCATGCCTTGATAATGGAGAACGTGAAACAGCAGGAGAAGGAGAAGGAGAAGGAGAAGGAGGAGAAAAGCACGGAGAAGGAAGAGAGTCGATGCTTATCGCAGAGTCTCCAGTTCGAGGGCTTCTGCTTCAACAGCGACAGATGCGCCGAGGTGTGCATGAAGGAGAGCTTTCCCGGTGGCGAGTGCAAGCGGGACGTGGCCATGCGCAAGTGCTTCTGCAAGAAGCCTTGCTAGTTCATCGGTCTTGCTAATTGTTGATGGGTGCTTCATTAATTTGATTTGATGGGTCTCATGGCTACGAGAAACAAAACTACTTTTGATAAAATGCAGGGCATGAAAAGCGTTTCTGCAGTCCTTAAATTGCTGGGTTTTTTTTTGACGAAACTGCATGGAGGGGTTTGCAGCCCCTTGCAGAAATTTATTGAAAGAAACAGTCAAGTAATTTACAAATAGCAGAATTAAGATACAACGAAGCAAACAAAAAAAGTAACTCAAAATAAAGATCACAACAGATTTTGGATCCATAAATCAAACGCAATTGAGTCTCTGCAGGAGGAGTCTTTGAAGGACAGCAGGTTCATCTCCTTTGACGAAGTTTCTTTGACTGCTGCAACTGAAGGTTGTTGGCTACTAAAAATAAAATCATTGAACCATCCCTGTTAGTCTGAACTGCTAGGAAACCGTTGAACCTTTCGTGTCAATCTTAGACTATCAAGGTTTATCCCGCCAATACATACCAAGTTGTTAGGACACCATAACACCTTTCACATCGGTCTGAAACCGTCAGGAGATCTTCTATTTCCACATCAATTTTCTACTATTTTTATTCATCGAAATTAGTACTGCAGCAGCTCAATTAACCATACATCCACAAGCACTACAAAAGATAAATCCAGTTGTCATGATACGCACATATTAATCACACCGCTAAAAGTCATAAATTCCGTGACTACACCAAGCTATTGGGCTACTTTTTCTTAGGGATACCTGAAGCTACTGCCTTAACTGCAAAACAAAGTCGACAGGAACCTAAAAGCTGGAATGCATCGTTGCAGGGCTTCAGATGCAGGCCGTGCAATGGTACTGGGCCTGAGATTTCTAGCCCCACCCATCCCCAAACCCAATAAAACATCAGGTCATCAGTATATTCGGGTATTTAATTGTTTTTTATATTAGGACGCAATCTTTTTTTTCACTATCCTAGAATGTAATAACAAAATAAAATGTGTTATTGATGCGTGAAAACTAGAATAATATTAGATATATATTGTGCAATGTGTAGTTTTTTTCTGTATAACATTCCATTAATTGGTGATTAATAAGGCCGCTGATTAAAGCAATTGAGGACATCAAAATAGGTTGTTCCACGAGCCTAAAATTCATTATTAAGATTTCACCCGACATTTTGCTGAATCTTTTGTATTTCCTAAGATGCATTACCTTGATAGGACTATATATGATTCTCTTTTGTAATATATATAATAACGTACGTAGCCATGAACAATATCTATAAAATCTCCACCAGCGTACATCGGTACATGCAAACTCATTCTTATACAGAAAAAACAATTCATCACTGAGAATTTTTTTAAAAAACACACACACACACACACAAAAAAAAACGATCAGCTCCTTATCATCGGCAACGATCACACGCACACACACAACCGCTCGATCCTGCTACATTCTTGTATGGTGGTAGCTACATCAAATTAAGCTACAAATTAGTATTTATTAATAACGTCTATACCAACATCACACTGCACTCTCCTCTCCATTGTGTATACAGAGAAATTAAAGCTAGGAACGTACACATGCGCGTTGGCATGCACGGTCCAAAAACTGGATATCATAATTATGTTTGCGCGAGAAAATTAGGGAGGCCGACCTTCTTCCCGGTCCTCTTGACGTCTTCCTGCACCTTTCTCCTGTACTCCCCGAAGGTGAACGTCCTGTAGAGAGAAGGCTCCTCGCACGTGCCGATCGGCGAGTCGTAGGACGGGCAGAGAAAGTAGGCGACGGAGTAGCGCTCCGTCCTGGCGTTCGTCATCACCTTGTGCTCCACGCTCTTGTATCTGTTGTTGCTCCACGCCTTCAAGAAACACACACCCAAAGCTAAGAGGAAGACGTGTACACCTTGTGGCCCGGCCGGCTTAATTACAATGCATATATATGCATGAATGATGATGCTGACAGATCGTAAAACACAAGCACAGCACAGCACAGCATGCGTGTATATATATATTGAGCTGATGGTCCTGCTGACGACTACTGCTACATTATATTGTAAGGTAAGTTAGGTATATAATCTCCCTTTTTGGATGATGGCAAATCACTTTATGGTAGTCCATGTAGTAGCGTATACGTGTTGCGCATGCAAAAAGCTGCAATACACCATGTGGCGATATGTGAGTGTGTGAGTCATATGCATGCATGGACAGGTGAGCTTCGGTACTACTGCAATGTTTTCCTGTCCCTCTCGGACGGCGACTATCGGCGGAATAATGCTTGTAGACTTTTCGTTCAGCAGCAGTACATGTGCATATATGCACACTACAAGCATGAACAGCGTCCCTTGCCCCAGCTAGCTACTAGATTCTGTACTTGCCCGACGACAGCTTGTGACTTGTGAGCGATAGATAGATGTTCTTCTCGTGCAGAAAACGATGGGTCGATGTGGGCTTTGCTGCTAGTACAGTAACCAGTAGGTAGCGAGGACGAGGACGACGACGATATCTCGACCGACCGATCCATCGGCACGTAACAGGGGAGGGGAAGCTAGGAGATTGGAAAACGCAGCACATATATATGCAACATGCAAAACGATGCGCGCGCGTACCTGGAAGAGGTCCCCGATGTTGACGACGAGGGTGCCGGGGATTGGCTTGACGGCCACCCAACTGTCCCCCTTCATGAGCTGCAGGCCGCCGACCTGCTGGTCCTGGCAGAGCACGGTGAGGAAGTCGCTGTCCGTGTGCGGGACCAGGCCCAAGGCGCCTGGGGAGATGGGGCACGCCGGGTACCGGTTCAGCCGCAGGAAGCACGTCGTCTCGTCGCACCCCTCCGGGAAGCGCTCGCCGGCGGGCCGCCGACCCAGGAGGGCCTCCGCCAGGACGCGCGCCAGCGTGCCGGCCAGCTTTGACATCGCGCCCGCCACCTCCCGAGTCACATCCCTGCTGCACCGATATGTTATATATAATGATATGATATGCTATAACCACTACTGCAACCTAAATATATTCCCATAATATATTGTTGTGCCGACCTGAAGACCTTAATATATAATTTCTCCTGTTCTGTTTATTTGTAATATGCAACTAGCTAGTAAGCACTTACAAGATTCAACGCTTCCAGCGAGGGCGGCCAATTACCATTGGAAAATCAAATTTCCTATATACTCTATATAATCAGAATAGAAGAGAGGGGGTGATGGAGTGAGAAACAAAAACATGGAGGAAAAGAAATCGGCTGATGTTTCGTTTGACATGATTTTGTGGTCACCAAACAGCCCAATGAGCAGGCAGCTTGGAATAATAATCCCGTTTCCATTAGTACACCCACGAGAGGACCACGCTGATAGGACACGTGAAAAGCATAGTAATCAAATCATGGGTCAAGGAGTAATTTTGCATGACTATCCACTGATCGACATGCATACATGAGAAAGACGTGAGTTACAGTTGCAGCCCACTGGCCATTATTGGGCGTGTTCGGCTGGCTACAAGCCGACACTGTTGCAGCTGTTTGGATTGCTGCAGCTGCAATCCATAGAGAGAAAAATATTGTAGAAGCCGCAGCCGCAGCCAGATTGCAGCCGCAGCAAGCCGCAGCGAACATGCTTATTATATTACTCACTCCGTTTCTCTTTATATGTCGCCTAATAGTTCAAATTTGTACTAACGGACGACATATATTAAGGAACGGAGGGAGTACTTCTGATGACGATGCATGTTGACTAATGACTACCTAGCTTATTAACCACCGTCTCTTTTTCCTCGGCCAAATTACGTCGTGGTAACTAAGCAGTAGTAGTAGTACTTATTCCGCCGCACTCACGAGCGTCGTAGTCATGCAACCCTATCGAATCATATATACATTTATTATCAGCTACCAGTCCCTCTTGGATGGGAAAGCTTTTTTGTATAGATATTATTCCTGGTACTTAGAGATGCTAGCTACTTCTACTTGAACGAGATTGAACAGAAGAATCTGCTGACAAGGGGCCGGGCCGGGCCGGGCAGACACATGTCGAGCGCTGTACGGGCATGTTTGGACTTTGGAAGCACCTTAGTTTTAAATAAACCAATTTCTATAAGCCAGATTATGAAAAAAAAACTGAGTGAGGGTATTTAAAACCCGATTTATAAAAAAATCATTTTCTAGTTTTTTAATACGCAATTGCTAACCTACACTTTACTTGTAAAAACAGTAGCAGCAGAAATAAATGGTGTGAAATCAATAAAGACATGATGTAATTAAATGGACAAAAAATGATTTGTCCTGGGGAATATGCCAGTTTTTTGGTTTTTAAGGAACTAGTAGGAATCTAGTTTCTATAAACTAGAGTATAAATTGGAATGTTTAAAACCACTCTAATTTTTTTACAAATCAGTTTCTTTAAAACTGGATGTTGCAAATAAGATGTAACCTCGTTCGTCGTAGCTTTTTTTTTAAAAAAAACTACCGACAAAAATGGGAAAAAAACCACACGGTACATGTAGAATTAGCTAATATTGGGGAGTAGTTCGCACTTAGTGGGTGTTTGTTTGGGATTATAATCTACCCAGATTATATAATCCAATAATTTTTGAACTAAGAGTTAGTTCAAAAGTTGTTGGATTATATAATCTGGGTAGATTATAATCCCAAACAAACACCCCCTTAATAAACAAAAGTCGGCGGCCGGGCCGGGGCACGTATACGTACGAACCGAACCTGAGGGTGGTGAGGTCGCCGAAGTCGCAGGTGGTGCCGGAGCCGGAGACGCCGGCGAGCGGGACGTGGAAGGCCTCGGACCAGGACAGCTGGCGCGGAGACGTCGCGGTCGGGGTGCCCCAGCGGTAGGAGTCGTTGAGCAGGCCGGCCGTGGCCTTGGTCTCGAACGGCAGGCGGAACAGGCGCGCCTGCTCCCGGCGCATCTCCTCCAGGAGCTCCTGCGGCACGCCGTGGTTGCGCACCTGGAAGAAGCCCCACTCCTCGGCGGCGCGCGCGATGGCGGCCGCGCACGCCGCCCGCTCCGCCTCCGCCTCCGGGGAGCTGCCGTCGTCGGCGGTCGTCAGGCACCCGACGTCGATCATCGGGAGCTCGCACTCCGCCACGGGCAGTGAGACGTCGTCCCATGGCGCTGTCGACGTCGTGTAGGCGCCTTCATCGTCATTGCCGCGGCGGAGGAGCGCGTAGTAGCTGTCTGCCAGCGGCGGCTCCGCTGCGCCCCCCGCGAAGGCCGGCATGGCTGGCTTGTGGTCGAGTCGTAGCTGTGTCTGGAGCTGTGCGTGCGTATGTGCAGTGCAGGCACGCGGAAGCTGAGCTCTAGCTGATGGGGGACTACCTAGCTGTGTGCTTGTCTGCCTGCCTGTGCGACCGCGTGCTGCATATATATAGCAGTGGCCATCGACGCGGTGGCTTGGGCTGGCTGCACGTTCTCGCTCGGGCATGCCTGCACCATCGTACCCGTACACGCACGCAGCTTGGGCACGCACGCACGTACGCTCGTGGGCATGGCTTCTACAGTGCACGGGTCCGGCCGAATCTCTCCCGCGTTAATTAGCCGCTACTGATGGTGGTTAGTCGAGGCGCGCCGGCGCAGGCCGACACTTGGACGCGGCGCGCGCGTGTTTTGACCAGGCCAGCGATGTGGACAGTCTAGAGTTTAGTACGGGACCGGTGTAGAGACTAGAGAGTGCGGTACGACCATGATAAATAATATAGCGTGCCTGAATTCTCTGGAAGCTAAGGGTGCGGTTGTACAGCGTTGTCAGACACCCCCGACGGTGCGCCCCAGCAGCAGATGATGGCCGCCCTGATCGGAGGCAAACGGGCGCGCCCCACAGTTGCTACAGCAGTTGCCAAACCCTGCTGTGATGTCATGGTCCTGTCGTCTCGTCTGTGGCACATTCTCGCCGCTCGTAAACCGGAGTAGGGATGCATTCCGATTGGTCGGTCGATCGAGGTTTATTATTTATTTAATTTAAATTTAAATATATATCTACTCTTTTAAAGCACCGGTTTTAACCACGTACAGATTTTTTTTTTGCAACATCTGTTTTTTTTTCCTCTTTCGCTTCTCGTCTACCAGTGGTTTGTTAACCCATCACAGTTGGACTCTGAGAAACCAATCCAAAGCCACCCAAGCCCAACATAATAGGGCGTAGATATGTTCCTCTCTCTCAATCTCACTTCTCATTTACCAGTGGTTTGTTACCATACAGAAGGACCATGAAAAACCACTCAAGTTCAACACGACAGGAAGTCGTATACAACGTAGCGCTCTCATATATAGTACCACAACGTTAACTAAAGAAGAACGAACGACCGGACGAGCTATAAAAAAGGGTTATACTCCTTTTCAACTTATACCTTTCTCGATCTCTTCGCTAAGATAAAGTAGGATATTTGTTCTTGTCTGTTTAATATCTAGTATGTGTACCATATGCTCATTTTGATATTAAATTTGTTTATCGTGAGTATGTTTGTGGGGGTCCACCATATTAGCTTACTAGACCCTCGTCTGTCGTGTGTGGCTCAATCATTGCACTGCTATATTAGGGTCTACTCTACCCAAACCAATACTATTAAATATGATTGTGTGTTGTCGCAACCTGTATTATATATAAAAGAAACAAAGAAGGGGGAATGTTGTGTTTGAAGCTGCTTAATCCGAGAGAGCCACAGAAACAAAGCTATACGTATAATATAACGGTGCCCTGAGTAGACAAGGGGCCATGCCGTCCCGGCTTGATGCTGCTCCTTTTGGGGCACCATGGCTAGGTGGGGGCATGGTGGCTTGAGGAGCTAGACTAGTTGATTTGGTGGTGGTTGCATTGCAACTGCAGGTTCGTCATCAACTAGCTAGTACACAGGCACACAACGCCGCGCATGCATGGCACTGTTTCTCTTTAACGAGCATGAAATATTTTGTGAACTTAAAAGTTGGCTGCTCCTCTTTCTCCAGAATATATATATAATACACGCCATACCGTTGGTTCGGCCTGCGTATATGACGATTACGAATCCATCCTCCGTCATCGCCGGCCTCGCGTCATCCTGTTTGCACACGATTATTCGATATATATACTGCTCCTTGTCTTCAGGGGCTGATGTTGTTTTTTTTTTGTTTTTGGAAGAAAAAAAAAACTCTTGCCCAGAGTATGTTCTTGATTAATGGACAAACTGCCGAGCATATAGGGAATGGTGTTAGTAAATTAAAATACTTGATTCAGTGTCAGAGATTTGATTCCATCTACATGAACTTCATAGGAAAAAAATGAATGGAGTGATTCTAAAGTTGGATTTTGAAAAAGCTTATGATAAGGTAAAATGGCCCTTCCTCCAACAAGCTATGCGAATGAAAGGTTTCTCGCAGAAATGGTGTGATTGGGTTTAGTCAATTGTCTCTGGAGGACATGTGGGGGTTAAAGTTAATGATGAAATTGGCCCTTTCTTTTCTACTCATAAGGGTCTCCGTCAAGGTGATCCTCTCTCTCCGATTCTCTTTAATATAGTTGCGGACATGTTGCCAATTCTATTTTTAAGAGCAAAGGTAAATAACCAATTCACGGGTGTGGTTCCTCATCTAGTGGATGGTGGCCTTTCTATCCTCCGGTATGCGGATGATACCGTTGTTTTTCTGGATCATAACTTGGATCAAGCACGAAATGTGAAACTTCTCCTGACCGCTTTTGAGCAGATGTCAGGTTTGAAAATCAACTTTCACAAAAGTGAGCTTTTTTGCTATGGGTTAGCTAAGGATCATGAAATAGATTATTCTTGTCTTTTTGGTTGTGGGATCGGTTCTTTTCCTCTCAAATACCTTGGAATTCCTATGACCCATCGCAGGTTACGAAATAGTGAGTGGCAGTGTGTTATTGATAGATTCGAAAAACGATTAGCTATGTGGAAAGGTAAATTACTTTCTTCCGGAGGTCGTCTAGTGCTCATTAATTCAGTCTTAAGCAGCCTCCCTATTTTCATGATGTCCTTTTTTGAGGTGCCTATCGGGGTGTTAAAAAAACTAGATGCCATCCGCTCTCGGTTCTATTGGCAAAATGGCCAATTTAAAAAGAAATACAGACTTGCAAAATGGAATATTATTTGTCAACCTAAGGAGGTTGGTGGCTTGGGGGTAGCTAATCTAGCCACTAAGAACATTTGTTTACTCAGCAAGTGGCTCTTTAAGTTATTGAATCAAGACGGTACATGGCAACAACTTCTAAAAAATAAATATTTAGGATCCAAATCACTTACTCAAGTCGTGAGAAAATCAGGAGACTCTCATTTTTGGGCTGGTCTCATGAATATTAAGGAAGAATTCTTGAGGTGGGGGAGGTTTCGAGTAGGTGATGGTCACGCAACTAGGTTCTGGGATGATAGATGGATTCTGGATAGACCGCTTAAGGTCATTTATCCAAACCTTTTTAATATCGTGCGGAAAAGAAAGGCTTTAGTCAAAGATGTTATGAATGGAAATTTACCCAACCTTTCTTTTCGCAGAGCTATTGTAGGGGTGAAGCGGGTCGAGTGGCATAATTTATCAACTTTACTCGCATCTTTTCCTTTGGGTCATTCGAAGGACAAATTCTTATGGGGACCTCACCGAAATGGAGTTTTCTCAGTCCAGTCAATGTACCGCCTTCTAATGAATATTTCCACTTTAACCCATAATATGTTGCTTTGGAAACTAAAAATCCCTCTCAAAATTAAAATTTTCTTGTGGTACTTAGGGAGAGGAGTTATTCTCACTAAAGAAAATTTAGCTAAACGTGGGTGGACATGAAGTATGAAATGCTGCTTTTGTAATCAGAATGAGACTATTCAACATATTTTTTTTGATTGTTACCTTATCAGGAACATTTGGAGAATTATTTACTTTGCTTTCAACATAGAGAGACCCATCAATATTAATCATATAATTGAGAATTGGGCTACTAACAAGGGAATAGCTCATCGGAAAAAACTTTTAATTGGAGTGGCAGCAATGTTTTGGTCTATTTGGTTGTGCCGCAATGATGTGGCCTTTAATTTTAAACCAATACCATCAATTTTGCAGGTTCTTTTCAGGGGGATGTATTGGCTCAGACTCTGGAGATTATTGCAGAAACAAGAAGCTCACCAAGAGATTCTTGTGGTATGTCAATCCTTAGAGATGGTGGCAATGGAGATCCTTGCAAAACATGGTTGGAGTTCTAATGCCAGATTAAAGGACGTTTGATTCGAGAACAAGTTCTTGTCAAGGATGTTATTTTTTTAATGATGCATGTTTTATTAATTTTCAATCTGTAATACCGTATGTAGGAAACTACAAAAGGCTGGAACATTTTTTTTGTTTCCATTATCAAAAAAAAATCTAGGTCTGTTCTGATTAAGTGTGAAAACGTTGCATGCATGATGGAAAAATGCACGCTTTATACTATATAAATAAATTAACATTGGAGGACTGCTGCCCAAAGTATTTGTGCATTTGCACTTGCACTGCATGTAGGTCAAAACAAACTGATCAGTGACACTCTCGGACTCCTGGTTCTGGTGTAATAAAACTGACAACTCTTTTCGTCTCAACAATCTATCATTGATTAATAAGCAAAATTAAGTATAGGGGCGGCAGACCGGCAGTTTGTTTGTCGTCCAGACAAACTTTCTAGCACCAGCTTTTCATTACTCTGATGTAGTACTACTCCAGCCATGTATATATAGGGAACGGTGCGAGATCTATAATAATGCATGGGTTGTTTCTATCTCTAGGGTTCGGCGCAACAATCCAATCATGGTGTCCCTGTCACGCTAAGATTTTATCTTTTTTTCCAGATCGAGCGAGATTTCAAAGGTTTCACACGCATAGGATCACGCGCATATTCTACTCGTTCGATTCGATCGATCTGGTCATGTCAGCTGACCAACTTTATTTCCTCAGCAGCTGCTGCTAGCCTGCTACTGCTGCCCCCGCGTTATTAATAATTTTCGTTAAACAAAACATGAGCTAGAAGGAGCCGGAAGCATCGGTCTCATTTGCCAGGATAGAGCAAAGCATGCCATGTTACATTGTCCAAGGAGGGGAAAAGGTATTATATATACGTTCTGCACTCATTTATTGAGGCATGCCTCGATTTATATTTACATTGATATCATAAATTCTTAATCTGAGGCTCTAGACGACTCGGCCATCGTGACACCAAAATTCGACATTTTTTTATGCTGAGTTCGTGGTCGTCGTGTTTGATTAATTTGATGCGCGCTCTTCCTCTTTGCTCTCTTTTAATGGCTTTTTGTCTTCTTTACATGACACTACCTCTAAGGGCTTGTTGCCTTGTTTGGTTTGAGGGATTGGAGAGGTTTCCTCCTCAACCCCCCTAACCAAACAAATTTTGCAACTCCTTTTTTTTTCTCAAACCTGCGCATGATACAATTAAAGCAGAAACATGATAAATAATTTCAACCGAAGAATTGATCATAATTTCACCAAAGCACGTCTTATTTCTTGCTTTCCACATGGCCCAACAAATAGCGGATACCCCAATAATATATACCCCTTTAACTTTTGTCATATTTTTAGCAAGCCACGTCCAACATTGATCCAAGTTACCAGGAATGTAACCAGTGTTTATACATTTTTTGCCACATCCTCACACCAGTCTAGGAATGGGGCATGTAATAAAAACAGATGATCAATTGACTCTAATTGTGGGAAAAAACAGCATGTACCATCTCTATTTCATTCTTCTTACCATATTGTCTCTGGTTAGCAGAACATTATTTTAAACTAACCACATGAAAACTTTGATTTTGGGAGGCACTTTGCCTTTCCATATATGTTTCATATATGCCCATAAATTGCATTAGAAATACTATCATACATATAGAAAACATCTTATGTTTTCCCCATTTCCAAACAACAAAATATGGTAATATTGGAAATCAAAGTTATTGAACTTCACTACTATCATCTCCCACTATGTTCTAGCTTCATCATCAAGTCATATTCTAAATTCAAGATGTAAATCTCTCTCTCTCACACACACACTCTCTATCTCTCTCTCTCTTACTTGTTTAACCATGATTTCATTTTTATTACACAATTCAAATAGGCTGGTTTCAATCTCACATAATGGGTTATCCGACAACCAAGAATCCTCCCAAAATCTAGTCTTGTATCCAAATCTAGTGAGAATTTGTCTTCCTTTGATGTAATTGAAAGGGAAATGTGCCCTTGGGCCATTTCTAAGTATTTTGGTGATTTAGTGTCTAAACAAGTGCTTAAATGTAAAATGGTGGACAAAGTACAAACCAAGGATAAAGGTATGTTTCTCAGACTTAGTACATTGTTTTGGAGACTAATGTATTGTGTCTAAGTGCTGGAAACAGGAAAAATCGAATTGGAAATGAGATGGCTTTGTTCAGCCAAGTCTGCTCAGTCTGGGAGCACCGGACTGTCCGGTGGTGCACCGGACAGTGTCCGGTGCGCCAGACTGGATCGAGCGAAGTGGCCGCTCTCGGGAATTCACCAGCGACGTACGGCTATAATTCACCGGACTGTCCGGTGTGCACCGGACTGTCCGGTGAGCCAACGGTCGGCCGGGCCAACGGTCGGCCGCGCGATCTGCGCGGGACACGTGGCCGAGCCAACGGCTAGAAAGGGGCACCGGACTGTCCGGTGTGCACCGGACATGTCCGGTGCGCCAACGGCTCCAAGTCTGCCAACGGTCGGCTGCGTCTGTTAAGGAAAGAAATCTAGCACCGGACAGTGTCCGGTGTGCACCGGACTGTCCGGTGCGCCAGACGGCAGAAGGCAAGATTTGCCTTCCCAGATTGCTCTCAACGGCTCCTAGCTGCCTTGGGGCTATAAAAGGGACCCCTAGGCGCATGGAGGAGGATACCAAGCATTCCTACAACATTCCTAAGCACCAAGACATCGATTCCGCGCCTTTGATTCATTGTGTTAGCATATAGAACTCTAGTTGTCGGCGTTTCGAGACCGGGGGGTCCCTAAGCCGACGAGTGAGTGTGCCGCGTGCCCCAGCCCAGATGGGTCGAGCGCGTGGGCGAGCGCGAAGGGGGGAAAAGGTGAGGTGGCCGGAGACGGGCGTGAGAGAGGTGGAAATCCCGCGGCCTTCGTGTTCATCCCGCGCCCAGGTCGGGTGCGCTTGCAGTAGGGGGGTTACAAGCGTCCACGCGGGTGAGGGAAGCGAGCGGCCCCAAGAGAGCGCCTGTCCCGTCCTCGGTCCCGCGCGGCCAACCTTTTCTAAGAAGGCCCTGGTCCTTCCTTTTATAGGCGTAAGGAGAAGATCCAGGTGTACAATGGGGGCGTAGCAGAGTGCTACGTGTCTAGCGGAGGGAGAGCTAGCGCCCTAAGTACATGCCAATGTGGCAGCCGGAGAGATCTTGGCGCCCTGCTGGTATGATGTCGTGGCTGTCGGAGGAGCAACGGAGCCTGGCGGAGGGACAGCTGTTGGAGTGGTCGAGTCCTTGATGACGTCCCCCTGCTTCCGTAAGGGAGCTGAGAGCCGCCGTCGTCACAGGGCACGCGGGGCACCATCATTGCCTATCTGACGGAGCTAGCCTGATGGGACGTCGGTCTTGTTCTCTGTGGCCCGAGTCGGCTCGGGGTAGGGTGATGATGGCGCTCCCTGTTGACGTGGCGGGCCCGCGTCCGAGGCCGGGCGACGTGGGGGCTCCTCCGAAGCTGAGGTCGAGTCTGTCTTCTGTTGCCGAGGCCGAGCCCGAGCCCCTGGGTCGGGCGAGGCGGAGGTCGTTCGGCAGAGGCCAGAGCGGAGTCCGAGCCCTGGGGTCGGGCGAGGCGGAGTTCGTCGTCTTCCGGGTCTTAGCCCGAGTCCGAGCCCTGGGGTCGGGCGGAGCGGAGTTCGTCATCTTCCGGGTCCTAGCCCGAGTCCGAGCCCTGGGGTCGGGCGGAGCGGAGTTCGCCGTCTTCCGGGTCTTTGCCCGAGTCCGAGCCCTAGGGTCGGGCGGAGCGGAGTTCACCGTCTTCCGGGTCTTAGCCCGAGTCCGAGCCCTGGGGTCGGGCGGAGCGGAGTTCGCCGTCTTCCGGGTCTTAGCCCGAGTCTGAGCCCTGAGTCGGGCAGAGCGGAGTTCGCCGTCTTCCGGGTCTTTGCCCGAGTCCGAGCCCTGGGTCGGGCGGAGCGGAGTTCGCCGTCTTCCGGGGCTTAGCCCGAGTCCGAGCCCTGGGTCGGGCGGAGCGGAGCTTCCTATGGCGCCTGGCAGACTCACTCTGTCGAGTGGCACTGCAGTCGGAGTGGCGCAGGCGGCGCTGTCCTTCTGTCAGACCGGTCAGTGGAGCGGCGGAGTGACGGCGGTCACTTCGGCTCTGCTGGGGGGCGCGCGTCAGGATAGAGGTGTCAGACCACCTTTGCGTTAAATGCTCCTGCAACTCGGTCAGTCGGTGCGGCGATTTAGTCAGGGTTGCTTCTTAGCGAAGCCAAGGCCTCGGGCGAGCCGGAGATGTGTCCGCCGTTAAAAAGGGGGGCCTCGGGCGAGACGGAAGTCCCTCGAGGTCGGCTGCCCTTGTCCGAGGCTAGGCTCAGGCGAAGCGTGATCGAGTCACTCGTATGGACTGATCCCTGACTTAATCGCACCCATCAGGCCTCTGCAGCTTTATGCTGATGGGGGTTACCAGCTGAGAATTAGGGGTCTTGAGGGTACCCCTAATTATGGTCCCCGACAGTAGCCCCCGAGCCTCGAAGGGAGTGTTAGCACTCGCTTGGAGGCTTTCGTCGCACTTTTTTGCAAGGGGACCAGCCTTTTCGGTTGCATTTTGTTCCGGTGGGTGCGCGCGAGCGCACCCGCCGGGTGTAGCCCCCGAGGCCTCGGAGGAGTGGTTTCACTCCTTCGAGGTCTTAATGCCTCGCGTAATGCTTCGGCTGGTCTGGTTGTTCCCTCATGCGAACTGGCCGTAGCCCGGGTGCACGGTCGGGGCCCAAGCTCTCGGGCTGGTATGTTGACGCTGTCAACGGTTTGGCCGGAGCCGGGTTTGCGAGAGCAGCCCCCGAGCCTCCGCACAGGGCGAGAGGGCGATCAGGGACAGACTCGGCTTTTTACATACGCCCCTACGTCGCCTTTCCGCAAGGAGGAGGGGGGACAGCGCCATGTTACCCTCGATGGGCACCGAACATGGTGTCTCCGGTGAGCTGCAAGCGGGTAATCCGAGTGGACGTCCGTGCCCCGTTCGTTGGGGGTCGGCTAGGGGCCTAGAGGCACGCCCAAAAGTACCTGCGGGTGATCTGCCGGACCCGGTCCCCTGGCGACGGGGTCCGAGGGCTCGATGCCTCCCTCCGATGGGATTCCGTTACAAGATCGCTCCCGCTGGTCTCGGAAATGTCCTAGGGTACCTCGGGAGCGCAGCCCGAGCCTCGGTTATGTATCGAACGTACCCCTGGTCATCCCTCGCTCGGCGTCTGAGGCGACTATGAACCCTTCGGGGGCCAGCCTTCGAACCCCTGATCAGTAATGGGCGCGGAGCCCGAGTAGCCTGAGGCGGCCATGGAGCCCTTCGGGGGGCCGGCCTTCGAACCCCTGACCAGTAGTGGGTGTCGGGCCCACGCGATCTAAGGCGGCTGTTGAACCCTTCGGAGGGCCAGCCTTCGAACCTCTGATCAGTAGGGGGGCTCGGAGCCCGGTTCCTTCACAGAGAAGGATCCTTTTCGGGGTATCCCCCTTTCCCGGCCCCTGTTGCAAGAGATAGAGAAAGAGGAAAAAGGAAAAGGATACGAAATCGAATGACGCGACGTACCTTTTTTGGCGCGGTTATTACGGCGAAGGCGAAACGTCGCCCGCTTCTCCTGCCAGAGGTGCCGCCTGTCCCGCCGTGGAGTTAATGCGACGGGGCGAGTGGTTGGCGGGGCGGCCGTTGCGCGTGCGCGAGCCGTTCGAGGAACGGCTGTTTCGCTTCGCGTTTTTTGAATCCCGCGTCCGGTCCGAGCGGAGCGCTGGAAACGGTTCCGCCCTGGCCTTTATGTACTCGAGAGGGGGTCCGGTGACGTTTCTTCGCTCCGCTCCCTGCTTCTTCCTTTAGGTTTTCGCAACCCAAGGAACTTTAGTCGGAGAAGAGGAAAACCGCCCTTCCTGCCCCTTGCGCCGCCATTTCTTCCATCTTGGTGATGGCTGATCGGGTGACCATAATCTCCCCGCGCGATCCGTGGCCCTTTTCCACGGTGACGGCGAGCGACCTGGAGGAGCTGGTCGGCGAGGGTTTGCTTCGCCATCTCACCGATAAGCAGCGACCAGAATGGATTCCTCCCGTGGGCGGGGCCGCTCCATCCCCACCGTCGGGGTACGTCGTGAGCTTCGTCTCCTTCCACGAGCGGGGATTCGGTGTGCCGACGGGCCGCTTTATGCGGGCAATCCTGTTCCACTATGGGGTGGAGTTGCATAACCTCACCCCCAACTCCATCTCGCAGGCCGCTATCTTCGTAGCAGTGTGCGAAGGGTACTTGGGGATCGCCCCCCATTGGGATTTGTGGACTCATCTCTTCCTCGCCGAGCCTTTCGCCTTGTCGACGGGGGAGAGGAGGGTCCGTGCAGCGGTGCGGGCCGGCGGCTGCACTCTTTTGCTGAGGCAGTCGCGGGCGTCGCAGTACATTCCTGCCATCCTCGCGTCCTCGAACAAGGGGTGGCAGCGCCGGTGGTTCTACCTCCGGAATGACGGTGAGTTGCTCCCACCGTTCTCCCAGCAAGTAGTCACCGCCGCCACGGACGCCTGGCGTCACGGGACCCCGCACGAGAGACAGAAGAATCTCGAACCCCTTCTCCAGGCCCTGAAGGAGTTGCGGGAGGGGGGACTCACCGCTGCGGGAGTGGTCGCCGCCATCCACCGTCGGAGGGTGCTTCCTTTGGCGGAGCGGCGGCTGCCACTTTGGGAGATGACCCCGGAGGCTGACTGGGAGGGCTCGCGAATGTCCCCTGATCCTCTTCCCTTCGACGCCCTCCAGTGGCGGGTGTCGGCTGCGATGGGGAAGCCGGACCCCCATGCTTACTCCCAGCTTCGGATGTGCCCCGACCAGGGGTGCGTAACTCTGGTGAGTGTCCACTCCCTCCTTCTTCATACATCGGGTTGCTCCGGGTTCTTATGATCGGGTTTCTTTCTCCCCTTCTTTAGGAGGTGGGGTGGCACAAGCCCTCCCTGCCACGGGTCCCGGAGGACGCGGTAGACCGAGCAGCGCGGCGGGTCGCCGCAGAGGAGAAGAAGAATAAGAAGGACGCGGAAAAGGCCCGGGCCCGCGAGCGGAGGCGGGCTCGGGACGCCTTGGAGAAGCGCCGTCGCCAGCAGGAGAGGGAAGGACTCCCGAGGGAGCCATCGCTGGAGACGCCCGACGACGACGATGACGACGATGATGAGGAGGAGGACGACATGGCCGCCCGTCTCGGCCTCAGCCTCGGTTTGGGGTGTGGCCAGGAGCCATCGAGCCAGCCCCCGAGCGAGCCGACACAGTCAGTCCTCGGAGTTGGGGCGTCGGGGTCCCAGCCCGAGGCACGGGGGCGACCCGAGAGGTCACCTGATCCCTCGGCCGGAGGAGCTGAGGTGGCCCCGGAGGACCAGGTCAGGGCATCTGCTCCCCAGGGGCCGCCGCTCGTACCGGCGGCGCATGGGGGTGACCCTCAGGTCATCGCGACCGCGCCCGGGCAATCTGCTCCCCGGGCGTCCAAAGCAAGGGTGGCGCCGAAGATGCCGGCGAAGCAGACCTCGGCGGCTGTCTCGGGAGCCGGGATCCAAGAGACCTCCCCCAGGCGCGGTGGATAATGGCCCGAAGTGGGTGAGTATCTCGGAATGTCTTCGTCTTGGCTTCCCATTCATATGTCTCGGCCGTGATTTTCCTTTCCTCTCTTTTTTTATATCCAGCAAGCGAAGTCATGGCCAGACCGACCTGGCACCCCGGAAGGCCCTCAAGACGGCGCCGGACTGTGCGGCCAGCGCCGCCCCGGGCCTTGTCATTCAGCCGACCCTTTCGCGGGGTACTTCACCACAGGGGGCTCGGGCGTCGCCTGTCTCTGGGGAGAGGGCTCCCGAGGCCGGCTCTTCCGCCGAGGCGGCCATCGTGGTTGGGGAGGCGGCTAACGCCGACGTGGTCCCGAGCCCGCCTGTCGTGCCGGCCATGCTGGCGCCCGCCACCACCGAAGTTGCCGCCGTCCCTGTCGGAGAGCGACCGGTTGCCGCCAGCGTCGGGATGGCTGATGCGTCGGCGCCCAGTGCCTCAGAAGAGGTGGGCGTGGACGCGCGATCCGTCCAGCCGGGTGGCAGCCTCATTGCTGTGCGGTGGAGCCCCGAGGCCCGGCGCCCGTTGCTCCGATTCCGGACCCGCGAGGCCTCGGACCCTGTCTTCGTTCTCGACGATGAACAGGAGGACCAGTCCTGGGATGAGCTCCGCGAGCGTGCTGAAGCAACGGTGGGGTCGCTCCGGTCGTCGCTGGAGGTTTTCTGCAGAGACGTCCCCAAAATCCTCCAGGTAGCGGTTTCAGGCTTACCTTTTTCCTTCTGTGAGCGAGACACTCGTCGTGACGCCCTGTTTCCTTCCCCCAGGATCTGACGGACCGGAGCGCCGCCAAGTCGTCGTTCATCCGCCGCGAGGTCGATGTCTGGGGCTCGCTGCGATCCCTGAGGACCTCGCTCGCCAGGGCTACCGTGCGCCATTCTCAGCAGGATGCCAAGGTAGCGGACCTCCAGTTGCTCTGCGCTGACCTGAGAGCCGAGGCGGCAGCAGCGCGCGCGGAGGCGCAACGGCAGCGGTCGGAGTTCGCCCAGGTCGTCGAGGAGCGGGACCAATCTCGGGGCCGAGCTGCCGAGGCCGAAGGCCGGGCCAAGACCCTCGCGGCCGACCTAGCCGCAGCCCAGGTCGCGGCCTCGGAGCAGCGTGCCCGAGCCGAAGGTACGCCATGGCCGTCCCTGATTCTTGTTCTTGTCGGTTTCCTCTGCTTGCGCTTGAGGTCTTTCTTCTGGTTGTTCGCAGAGCTCGAGTCCGCCCTTGACGAGTCCGCCAAGGCGCTCGCCGAGGCGCTTGCCGGAGCTGCCGAGCAGAGGGAGGCTGACCTCGCGGCCATGTCCGAGGCCGTCTCGGATGCTTATCGGATCCTCGGCTCCGGCGACGTCCCTTCCGGAAGCTCCCCCCAAAGCCGCCTTCAAGCCTTGGGTGATCACGCGCGCGGCAGAGTCCGCGAGGCGCTACACCACGGCGTCAGGCGGGCCTTCGTCGTGCTCGCTTCCCACTACGTTGTGGACCTGGAGCGGGTTAGTGAGGGGTATTGTCTTCCTGACGAGGACGAAGCTGCCCTGGCGGAAGTTCAGCGGCTCGACGCGATCGCCGCGGGTCCGAGCGCGGCGCTGGCGACCACCTTCGAGGCGGAGATCCTTCCCCCTGCGCCGTCGCTGGAAGCCGAGATGGACCTTACCGACGGCAGGGACGGAACTGAGGGCGCGACTCCTTCCCAAGGCGGCGCCTAACTCTTGTTGGAACAGCTTCTGTTGAATGTGTGTCTTGCCGCGGCCGCTGAGGCCTGAACACTTTGTTTTTCTTGCATGAAGTCATACTCTTCTTTCTTTCAGCCTGCATGTCCGGCCCAGCTTGTCAATAATGGGGTGGCTTCCCAAGTTGGGTCATTTTTCGTGGCAGGTGATGAGTGAGGCGTCCCTAGCCCGGAGGCATAGGAGTTCCTTGGCTCAGTCGGCCTTGCCACTTACATGTACCCACGTTCGCTCCTCGGGACCCTGCTTCTGACATAGCCGGGAGAACGCAAAAGCCCCTTTTTGATTGAAAAATTTTGATGCGGAGAAGTACACCCGATCTCGACGCAGAGGGGTTCCCCCTTTTTAGCCCCCGAGGGAGGGTCGGGCTCCGCCGAGGCGAGGCCGACCCTTCCTTGACGGCCGAGGCGCAGAGGCTGCCTGACGGGTCGGACTCAGGCCCGAATATCCAGCGAGTGCTCGGCGACATCCCTCGGTATGTCGGGCATGCCCGAGGGACTCCACGCAAAGACGTCGGCGTTTGCGCGGAGAAAGTCGACGAGCACTGCTTCCTATTTGGGGTCGAGCCCGGAACCAATCCGGATCTGCTTGGAGGTGTCGCCACTGGGGTCGAGAGGGACGACCTTAACCGTCTCCGCTGGCTCGAAGTTGCCGGCATGACGCTTCACATCTGGCACCTCTTTGGAGAGGTTCTCCAGGTCGGCGATGAGGGCCTCGGACTCGGCGAGGGCCTCGGCGTACTCCACGCACTCCACGTCGCATTCGAACGCGTGTTTATACGCGGGGCCGACGGTGATGACCCCGTTGGGGCCCGACATCTTGAGCTTCAGGTAGGTGTAGTTGGGGACGGCCATGAACTTCGCGTAGCATGGCCTCCCCAGTACCGCGTGGTAGGTTCCTCGGAACCCGACCACCTCGAACGTCAAGGTCTCCCTTCGGAAGTTGGAGGGCGTTTCGAAGCAGACGGGGAGGTCGAGTCGTCCGAGGGGCTGGACGCGCTTTCCAGGGATGATCCCGTGGAAGGGCGCAGCGCCTGCTCGGACGGAGGACAGATCGACGCGCAGGAGCCTGAGGGTCACGGCGTAGATGATGTTGAGGCAGCTGCCCCCATCCACTAGGACCTTGGTGAGCCTGACGTCGCCGATGATGGGGTCGACGATGAGCGGGTATTTCCCCGGGCTCGGCACGTGGTCGGGGTGGTCGGCCTGGTCGAAGGTGATGGGCTTGTCGGACCAGTCTAGGTAGACTGGCGCCGCCACCTTCACCGAGCAGACCTCCCGGCGCTCTTGCTTGCGATGCCGAGCCGAGGCATTCGCCGTATGCCCACCGTAGATCATGAAGCAGTCGCGGACCTCGGGGAATTCTCCTGCTTGGCGATCTTCGTTCTTGTCGTCGTCGCGGGCCCTGCCACCCTCTGCGGGTGGCCCGGCCCTGTGGAAGTGGCGCCGAAGCATGACGCACTCCTCGAGGGTGTGCTTGACGGGCCCCTGATGGTAGGGGCACGGCTCCTTGAGCATCTTGTCGAAGAGGTTAGCACCTCCGGGGGGCTTCCGAGGGTTCTTGTACTCGGCGGCGGCGACAAGGTCCGCGTCGGCGGCGTTGCATTTCGATTGCGACTTCTTCTTGCCTTTCTTCTTGGCGCCGCGCGGAGTAGACGCCTCGGGAGCCTCTTCCGATGGGCGGCCCTGGGGCTGCTTGTCCTTTCGGAAGATAGCTTCAACCGCCTCCTGGCCAGAGGCGAACTTGGTGGCGATGTCCATCAGCTCGCTCGCCCTGGTGGGGGTCTTGCGACCCAACTTGCTCACCAGGTCGCTGCAGGTGGTGCCGGCAAGGAACGCGCCGATGACATCCGAGTCGGTGATGTTGGGCAGCTCGGTGCGCTGCTTCGAGAATCGCCGGATGTAGTCCCGGAGCGACTCTCCCGGCTGTTGCCGGCAGCTCCGAAGGTCCCAGGAATTCCCGGGGCGCACGTACGTGCCCTGGAAATTGCCGGCGAAGGCTTGGACCAAGTCGTCCCAGCTAGAGATCTGCCCCGGAGGCAGGTGCTCCAACCAGGCGCGAGCGGTGTCGGAGAGGAACAGGGGGAGGTTACGGATGATGAGGTTATCGTCGTCCGTTCCACCCAGTTGGCAGGCCAGGCGGTAGTCCGCGAGCCACAGTTCCGGCCTCATTTCCCCCGAGTACTTTGTGATAGTAGTCGGGGGTCGGAACCGGGTCGGGAACGGCGCCCGTCGGATGGCCCGACTGAAGGCCTGCGGGCCGGGTGGTTCGGGCGAGGGACTCCGATCCTCCCCGCTGTCGTAGCGCCCCCCACGCCTGGGGTGGTAGCCTCGGCGCACCCTATCGTCGAGGTGGGCCCGACGGTCACGACGATGGTGCTCGTTGCCGAGGTGGCCCGGGGCCGCAGGCGCGGTGTTGCGCGTGCGCCCGGTGTAGACCGAGGCTTCCCGCATGAATCGGGAAGTCGCGGCATGAGGTTCCGAGGGGTATCCCTGCCTTCGGGAGGCAGTGCTCTCGGCCCGTCGGGCCGCAGCGCCTTCCAGGAGATTCTTGAGCTCTCCCTGGATTCGCCGACCCTCGGTGGTTGATGGCTCCGGCATCGCGCGGAGGAGCATCGCTGCGGCTGCCAGGTTCTGACCAACCCCGCTGGATGCGGGCGGCGGCCTGACCCTGACATCGTTGGCGACACGGTGCTGGAGACCCTGGGGCAGGTGACGTATTTCTCCGGCCGGGGGTTGGCCCGCCCATACCTGCCCGACGTCCCGACGGATCGGCTCAAGCGCTCCTGCTCCCTCGCCGAGCCTGGCCTGCGCCCCGCGGACTTGCTCGAGCTGTGGGTCGTGACCCCTTGCCGGAACGGGGACCACAGCTAGCTCCCGCGGGATGTCGGCGCGGGGCACCGGCCTAGGAAGATCACCGTCCTCCGGCATGCCAAGATGGTTGCCTTCGGAGGGATCCCCTAGCTCGACGTGGAAACATTCGCGGCTTGGGCCGCAGTCCTCGTCGTCAAGGCTGCGGCTTCCGTCGGAACAGTCGGAGAGGCAGTAGTCACATGCGGTCATGAAGTCCCGCATGGTACTAGGGTTGCCAAATCCAGAGAAATCCCAACAGATGCTGGGATCGTAATCTTCCTCGGACCCAGAGGGCCCGTAGGTCGAGACGTCCGTCAATCGGTCCCAAGGCGACCGCATACGAAACCCCAGTGGGGTTGCACTCGCCTCAATGAGAGCACCCGCCAAAGCGTGGTCGCTTGGCGGGTTGAGGCCGAGTCGAAAAGACGTAGGATGGGAATTAGTCAGTACCTTTTGGTCGACGCGGAGCGACGTAGTCACATCGGGGACTGGTTGCACCGTCATCTCAGGTACGAGGGCGACGTCCTGCAAGCTCTCCGCGAGTGCGCCGGCGTTGTCTACTTGCTCGGGATTGGCGTGTCGCGGGGGGACGGCGCTCGCCTTCGTCTCGAACGCGAGGTCGACGCCCGGCGTGCCTTCCGTCGGGGCGCTGGGGATGTCGATTCGCTCGACAGCCGACGAAGCGCGGCCTCCCGCTTGGCCTTGGTTGCCCCGCCTCCTCCTCCGTTGGCGGGGGAGAGGACGGGGCGAGCTCGAATGTTGTTCTCCCACCGCGCGGGGAAGATGTCGTCGGTTCCGCCGCCGGCGGGCGGGATGTCGGCCGCCATTGTCGTTGTCGCGCGGCAGTGGAAGGAGTATCATGTCGTAGCTGCTGTCGAAGGACATGAACTCAAGACTCCCGAAACGGAGCACCGTCCCGGGCCAGAGAGGTTGCTGGAGACTGCCCATCTGGAGCTTGACGGGAAGCTGTTCGTCAGCACGCAGCAGGCCCCTACCTGGCGCGCCAACTGTCGGCGTTTCGAGAGCGGGGGGTCCCTAAGCCGACGAGTGAGTGTGCCGCGTGCCCCAGCCCAGATGGGTCGAGCGCGTGGGCAAGCGCGAAGGGGGGAAAAGGCGAGGTGGCCGGAGACGGGCGTGAGAGAGGTGGAAATCCCGCGGCCTTCGTGTTCATCCCGCGCCCAGGTCGGGTGCGCTTGCAGTAGGGGGGTTACAAGCGTCCACGCGGGTGAGGGAAGCGAGCGGCCCCAAGAGAGCGCCTGTCCCGTCCTCGGTCCCGCGCGGCCAACCTTTTCTAAGAAGGCCCTGGTCCTTCCTTTTATAGGCGTAAGGAGAGGATCCAGGTGTACAATGGGGGCGTAGCAGAGTGCTACGTGTCTAGCGGAGGGAGAGCTAGCGCCCTAAGTACATGCCAATGTGGCAGCCGGAGAGATCTTGGCGCCCTGCTGGTATGATGTCGTGGCTGTCGGAGGAGCAACGGAGCCTGGCGGAGGGACAACTGTTGGAGTGGTCGAGTCCTTGCTGACGTCCCCCTGCTTCCGTAAGGGAGCTGAGAGCCGCCGTCGTCACAGGGCACGCGGGGCACCATCATTGCCTATCTGACGGAGCTAGCCTGATGGGACGTCGGTCTTGTTCTCTGTGGCCCGAGTCGGTTCGGGGTAGGGTGATGATGGCGCTCCCTGTTGACGTGGCGGGCCCGCGTCCGAGGCCGGGCGACGTGGGGGCTCCTCCGAAGCTGAGGTCGAGTGTGTCTTCTATTGCCGAGGTCGAGCCCGAGCCCCTGGGTCGGGCGAGGCGGAGGTCGTTCGGCAGAGGCCAGAGCGGAGTCCGAGCCCTGGGGTCGGGCGAGGCGGAGTTCGTCGTCTTCCGGGTCTTAGTCCGAGTCCGAGCCCTAGGGTCGGGCGGAGCGGAGTTCGCCGTCTTCCGGGTCCTAGCCCGAGTCCGAGCCCTGGGGTCGGGCGGAGCGGAGTTCGCCGTCTTCCGGGTCTTTGCCCGAGTCCGAGCCCTGGGGTCGGGCGGAGCGGAGTTCGCCGTCTTCTGGGTCTTAGCCCGAGTCCGAGCCCTGGGTCGGGCGGAGCGGAGTTCGCCGTCTTCCGGGGCTTAGCCCGAGTCCGAGCCCTGGGTCGGGCGGAGCGGAGCTTCCTATGGCGCCTTTGGCAAGGCCTGACTGCCTGTCAGACTCACTCTGTCGAGTGGCACTGCAGTCGGAGTGGCGCAGGCGGCGCTGTCCTTCTGTCAGACCGGTCAGTGGAGCGGCGGAGTGACGGCGGTCACTTCGGCTCTGCCGGGGGGCGCGCGTCAGGATAGAGGTGTCAGGCCACCTTTGCGTTAAATGCTCCTGCAACTCGGTCAGTCGGTGCGGCGATTTAGTCAGGGTTGCTTCTTAGCGAAGCCACGGCCTCGGGCGAGCCGGAGATGTGTCCGCCGTTAAAAAGGGGGGCCTCGGGCGAGACGGAAGTCCCTCGAGGTCGGCTGCCCTTGTTCGAGGCTAGGCTCGGGCGAAGCGTGATCGAGTCACTCGTATGGACTGATCCCTGACTTAATCGCACCCATCAGGCCTCTGCAGCTTTATGCTGATGGGGGTTACCAGCTGAGAATTAGGCGTCTTGAGGGTACCCCTAATTATGGTCCCCGACACTAGTGGAGTTGTGAACTCATTGAGTTGTGTTGCGAGCTCTTGTTGCGACTTGTGTGTGTGGTGTTGCTGTGATTTCTTGTCTTGAGTGTGTTGCTAATCCCCCCCTTGCTCAGTGCTTCTTTGTGAATTTCAAGTGTAAGGGCGAGAGGCTCCAAGTTGTGGAGATTCCTCGCAAACGGGATTGAAAAAAAAAGCAAGCAAAACACTGTGGTATTCAAGTGGGTCTTTGGATCGCTTGAGAGGGGTTGATTGCAACCCTCGTCCGTTGGGACGCCACAACGTGGAGTAGGCAAGCGTTGGTCTTGGCCGAACCACGGGATAACCACCATGCCATCTCTGTGATTGATTTATTGTGGTTATTGTGTTTTGACTCCTCTCTAGCCACTTGGCAATTATTGTGCTAACGATTAACCAAGTTTTGTGGCTTAAGTTTTCAAGTTTCACAGGATCACCTATTCACCCCCCTCTAGGTGCTCTCAATTGGTATCAGAGCCGTTCTCTTCACAAAGGGACTAACCGCCCGAAGAGATGGATCCTAAGGGGAAGGGTATCGTGATCAACGATAAAGAGAAGGAATCCTTCATCAACGAGCCGAAGGACGACAAGCCTACCGACTCCGGCTCGGGCCATAGACGGAAAGAAGGGAAGAAGAAGAAGACGAGGCGCATCAAGGAGATCGTCTACTACGACGACAGCGATGAGTCTACTTCCTCCCAAAAGGACGACGACCACAACGACTACGAGAGAAGGAAATCGGTCAATTCGAACTTTTCTTTTGACTACTCTCATATTCCTCAAAGTGCAAATGCTCATTTATTATCTATTCCACTTGGCAAACCTCCTCATTTTGATGGAGAGGACTACGGATTTTGGAGTCACAAAATGCGTAGTCACTTGTTCTCTCTTCATCCTAGTATATGGGAGATTGTAGAGAGTGGAATGCACTTTGATAATTCGGATAGTCCCATGTTCATTAATGAGCAAATTCATAAGAATGCACAAGCTACTACTGTTCTTCTAGCTTCATTGTGCAGGGATGAATATCACAAAGTGAGTGGCTTGGATAACGCCAAGCAGATCTGGGACACCCTCAAGATTTCACATGAGGGGAACGACGTCACCTTGCTTACCAAGATGGAGCTGGTGGAGGGCGAGCTTGGACGATTCGCGATGATAAGGGGCGAGGAGCCGACACAAACATACAACCGGCTCAAGACCCTTATCAACAAAATAAGGAGCTACGGAAGCACGCGATGGACGGACCACGACGTCGTCCGATTGATGCTAAGGTCTTTTACCATTCTTGATCCTCATTTGGTGAATAACATTCGTGAGAATCCCAGGTACACCAAAATGTCGCCCGAAGAAGTCCTTGGAAAATTCGTAAGCGGGCGAATGATGATCAAGGAAGCGAGGTACGTGGACGACGCTCTAAACGGTCCAATCAATGAGCCTCAACCTGTTGCTCTCAAGGCAACAAGGAGCAAGGAGGCGTTACCCAGCAAGGTAGCACAAATTGAGGCCGCCGGACTTAATGATGAAGAGATGGCCCTCATCATCAAGAGATTCAAGACAGCGCTTAAGGGTCGCAAGGGACAGCCAAGCAAGACCAAAGCCAAGGGGAAGCGCTCATGCTTCAAATGCGGTAAGATTGGTCATTTTATTGCTAACTGTCCCGATAATGAAAGTGACCAGGAACACGGGAGCAAGAGGGAAAAGAAGAAAAATTACAAGAAGGCCAAGGGCGAGGCACATCTAGGAAAGGAGTGGGACTCGGATTGCTCCTCCTCCGACTCCGACAATGAAGGACTCGCCGCCACTGCCTTCAACAAGTCATCCCTCTTCCCCAACGAGCGTCACACATGCCTTATGGCAAGGGAGAAGAAGGTATGTAGTCGAAACTCTACTTATGCTTCTTCAAGTGAGGACGAATCTAGTGATGAGGATGAAATAGATTATTCATGTTTATTTAAGGGCCTAGATAGAACCAAGGTAGATAAAATTAATGAATTAATTGATGCCTTGAATGATAATAATAGGTTTTTAGAAAAACAAGAAGATTTGTTGTATGAAGAACATGACAAATTTGTAGAAGCACAAAAATCTCATGCTTTAGAAGTTAAAAGAAATGAAATGCTTTCTTGTGAATTATCTTCTTGCCATGAGACGATTTCTAGCTTAAGGAGCATTAATGATGATTTGAATGCTAAGATAGAAATAGCTAGTAAATCAACAACTTGTGTAGAAAATGTTGTTATTTGCAATAGATGTAAAGACTTTGATATTGATGCTTGTAGTGAACACATAGCTTCTATTGCAAAGTTAAATGATGAAATGGCTAGTCTTAATGCCCAACTTAAGGCTAGCAAAAGTGATTTTGATAAACTAAAATTTGCTAGGGATGCCTACACGATTGGTAGACACCCCTCAATTAAGGATGGGCTTGGCTTCAAGAGGGAAGCCAAGAACTTAACAAGCCATAAGGCTCCCATCTCCGCCAAGGAGAAAGGGAAGACCCCTATGACAAGTAGTACTAAAAAGAACCATGCTTTTATATACAATGATAGAAGACGGTCTCATAAGAGTTGTAATACTTTTGATTCACATGCCTATGACTCTTATGCTATGTATGCTTCCAGTTCTTCCTATATGCATGGTAGAGATATGCCTAGGAAAAATATTCATCATGTGCCTAGGAAGAATACTGTTCATGTTCCTAGAAAAGTTATGAATGGTCCCTCTACAATTTATCATGCTTTAAATGCTTCCTTTACTATTTGTAGAAAGGATAGGAAGATAGTTGCTAGGAAATTAGGGGCAAAATGCAAGGGTGATAAAGCTTGCATTTGGGTCCCTAAGGAAATTGTGACTAACCTTGTAGGACCCAACAAGAGTTGGGTACCTAAGTCCCAAGCCTAAATTTTCCTTGCAGGTTTATGCATCCGGGGGTTCAAGCTGGATTATCGACAGCGGATGCACAAACCATATGACGGGGGAAAAGAAGATGTTCACCTCCTACGTCAAAAACAAAGATTCCCAAGATTCAATAATATTCGGTGATGGGAACCAAGGCAAGGTAAAAGGGTTAGGTAAAATTGCAATCTCCAATGAGCACTCTATATCTAATGTGTTTTTAGTTGAGTCTCTTGGATACAATTTACTATATGTTAGTCAATTGTGCAATATGGGTTATAACTGTCTATTCACTAATGTAGATGTGTCTGTCTTTAGAAGAAGTGATGGTTCATTAGACTTTAAGGGTGTATTAGACGGCAAACTTTATTTAGTTGATTTTGCAAAAGAGGAGGCCGGTCTAGATGCATGTTTAATCGCTAAGACTAGCATGGGCTGGCTGTGGCATCGCCGCTTAGCACATGTGGGGATGAAGAACCTTCACAAGCTTCTAAAGGGAGAACACGTGATAGGTTTGACTAACGTGCAATTCGAAAAAAAATAGACCTTGTGCAGCTTGTCAAGCAGGTAAACAAGTGGGAGGAGCACATCACAGCAAGAATGTGATGACCACTTCAAGACCTCTGGAGCTGCTGCATATGGACCTCTTCGGACCCGTCGCCTATCTAAGCATAGGAGGAAGTAAGTATGGTCTAGTTATTGTTGATGACTTTTCCCGCTTCACTTGGGTGTTCTTTTTGCAGGATAAGTCTGAAACCCAAGGGACCCTCAAGCGCTTCCTCAAGAGAGCTCAAAATGAGTTTGATCTCAAGGTAAAGAAGATAAGGAGCGACAACGGGTCCGAATTCAAGAATCTTCAAGTGGAGGAGTTTCTTGAGGAGGAGGGGATCAAGCACGAGTTCTCCGCTCCCTACACACCACAACAAAATGGTGTGGTAGAGAGGAAGAACAGGACGCTCATCGATATGGCAAGGACGATGCTTGGAGAGTTCAAGACCCCCCGAGTGCTTTTGGTCGGAAGCCGTGAACACGGCTTGCCACGCCATCAACAGGGTCTACCTTCATCGCCTCCTCAAGAAGACATCGTACGAGCTTCTAACCGGTAACAAACCCAATGTATCTTACTTTCGTGTATTTGGGAGCAAATGCTACATTCTAGTGAAGAAGGGTAGAAGTTCTAAGTTTGCTCCCAAAGCGGTAGAAGGGTTTTTGTTAGGATATGACTCAAATACAAAGGCGTATAGAGTCTTCAACAAATCATCGGGTTTGGTTGAAGTCTCTAGCGACGTTGTATTTGATGAGACTAATGGCTCTCCAAGAGAGCAAGTTGTTGATCTTGATGATGTAGATGAAGAAGATGTTCCGACGGCCGCTATACGAACCATGGCGATTGGTGATGTACGACCACAGGAACAAAAGGAGCAAGATCAACCTTCTTCCTCGACTATGGTGCATCCCCCAACTCAAGACGATGAACAGGTTCATCAACAGGAGGCATGTGATCAAGGGGGAGCACAAGATGATCAAGTAATAGAGGAAGAAGCACAACCGGCACCTCCAACCCAAGTTCGAGCGACGATCCAAAGGGATCATCCCGTCGACCAGATATTGGGTGATATTATCAAGGGAGTAACTACTCGTTCAAGATTAGTTAATTTTTGTGAGCATTACTCCTTTGTCTCTTCTATTGAGCCTTTCAGGGTAGAAGAGGCCTTGCTAGATCCGGACTGGGTGTTGGCCATGCAGGAGGAGCTCAACAACTTCAAGAGGAATGAACTTTGGACACTGGTGCCTCATCCCAAGCAAAATGCTGTGGGAACCAAGTGGGTGTTCCGCAACAAACAAGACGAGCACGGAGTGGTGACGAGGAACAAGGCTCGACTTGTGGCAAAAGGTTATGCCCAAGTCGCAGGTTTGGACTTTGAGGAGACGTTTGCTCCTGTGGCTAGGCTAGAATCAATTCGTATCTTGCTAGCATATGCCGCTCACCATTCTTTCAGGTTGTTCCAAATGGATGTGAAGAGCGCTTTCCTCAACGGGCCAATCAAGGAGGAGGTGTACGTGGAGCAACCCCCTGGCTTCGAGGATGAACGGTACCCCGACCACGTGTGTAAGCTCTCTAAGGCGCTCTATGGACTTAAACAAGCCCCAAGAGCATGGTATGAATGCCTTAGAGACTTTTTAATTGCTAATGCTTTCAAGGTTGGGAAAGCCGATCCAACTCTTTTCACTAAGACTTGTGATGGTGATCTTTTTGTGTGCCAAATTTATGTCGATGACATAATATTTGGTTCTACTAATAAAAAGTCTTGTGAAGAGTTTAGCAGGGTGATGACGCAGAAATTCGAGATGTCGATGATGGGCGAGTTGAACTACTTCCTTGGGTTCCAAGTAAAGCAACTCAAGGACGACACCTTCATCTCTCAAACGAAGTACACGCAAGGCTTGCTGAAGCGGTTTGGGATGAAGGATGCCAAGCCCGCAAAGACTCCAATGGGGACCGACGGACACACCGACCTCAACAAAGGAGGTAAGTCCGTTGATCAAAAGGCATACCGGTCAATGATAGGGTCATTACTTTACTTATGTGCTAGTAGACCGGATATTATGCTTAGCGTATGCATGTGTGCTAGATTTCAATCCGATCCTAAGGAGTGTCACTTAGTGGCAGTGAAGCGAATCCTTAGATATTTAGTTGCTACGCCTTGCTTCGGGCTCTGGTATCCAAAGGGGTCTACCTTTGACTTGATTGGATATTCAGATTCCGACTATGCTGGATGTAATGTCGATAGGAAGAGTACATCGGGGACGTGCCAATTCTTAGGAAGGTCCCTGGTGTCATGGAATTCTAAGAAACAAACCTCCGTTGCCCTATCCACCGCTAAGGCCGAGTATGTTGCCGCAGGAAAGTGTTGCGCACAACTACTTTGGATGAGGCAAACCCTCAGGGACTTTGACTACAATCTGAGCAAAGTCCCACTCCTATGTGATAATGAGAGTGCCATCCGCATGACGGAAAATCCTGTTGAACACAGCCGCACAAAGCACATAGACATCCGGCATCACTTTTTGAGAGACCACCAGCAAAAGGGAGATATCGAAGTGTTTCATGTTAGCACCGAGAACCAGCTAGCCGATATCTTTACCAAGCCTCTAGATGAGAAGACCTTTTGCAGGCTGAGTAGTGAGCTAAATGTCTTAGATTCGCGGAACGTGGATTGATTTATAGCATACATGTGTTTATGCCCTTGATCATGTTCCTTATGCATTTTGTTGCTTAATAATGGTGCTCAAGTTGTACAAACACTCCCTGGACCTCACAAGTCCGTTGCAAAGTGGTGCACATGTTTAGGGGAGATGTGTTACAACTTGACCCTTTGAGACTAACCATGTGCTTGAGTTTGCTTGATTTAGTCTCAAAGGAGGATTGAAAGGGAAAAGGTGGACTTGGACCATGCAAGACTTCCACTGCACTCCGATGAGAGGGTAACTTATTCCAAGTTCATCTCATGTACTCTTATTGCCTTTGCATTCTCATTGAAGATTTTGGTGAGGCAATGAGGTTCTGGGGCCAAGATTTATCCCGTTTTGGTGCTTGATGCCAAAGGGGGAGAAAATAAAGGCCAAAGCGATAAATGGATCAGCTACCACTTGAGAAATTTTGAAAATAGTAGAATAGAGCTTTTGGTTTGTCAAAACTCTTTTATTGTCTCTCTTGTCAAAAGTTGGCTTCTAGTGGGGAGAAATGTTGATTATGAGAAAAAGGGGAGTTTTTGAAATCTTGAATCAATTTCTCTTGGAATGACTCTCTTTATGTCTTAACATGTGTGTTTGACTTAGAGATAGAAATTTGAGTTTGATTTGCAAAAAACAAACCAAGTGGTGGCAAATAGTGATCCACATATGTCAAATTCGAATCAAAAACAATTTGAGTTCTTATTTGAATTGATTTTGTATTTGTTCTACTTGCTTTATATTGTGTTGGCATAAATCACCAAAAAGGGGGAGATTGAAAGGGAAATGTGTCTTTGGGCCATTTCTAAGTATTTTGGTGATTTAGTGTCTAACACAAGTGCTTAAATGTAAAATGGTGGACAAAGTACAAACCAAGGATAAAGGTATGTTTCTCAGACTTAGTACATTGTTTTATGGACTAATGTATTGTGTCTAAGTGCTGGAAACAGGAAAAATCCAATTGAAAATGTCTTGGCTTGAGCAGCCAAGAATCTGCTCAGTCTGGGAGCACCGGACTGTCCGGTGGTGCACCGGACAGTGTCCGGTGCGCCAGGCTGGTTCGAGCGAAGTGGCCGCTCTCGGGAATTCACCGGCGACGTACGACTATAATTCACCGGACTGTCCGGTGAGCCAACGGTCGGCAGGGCCAACGGTCGGCAGGGCCAACGGTCGGCCGCGCGATCTGCGCGGGACACGTGGCCGAGCCAACGGCTAGAAGGGGGCACCGGACTGTCCGGTGTGCACCGGACATGTCCGGTGCGCCAACGGCTCTCTGGCTGCCAACGGTCGGCTGCGCCAGTTAAGGAAAGAAATCGGGCACCGGACAGTGTCCGGTGTGCACCGGACTGTCCGGTGCGCCAGACGACAGAAGGCAAGATCAGCCTTCCATGATTGCTCTCAACGGCTCCTAGCTGCCTTGGGGCTATAAAAGGGACCACTAGGCGCATGGAGGAGCAGACCAAGCATACTTACAACATTCCTAAGCATTAAGACATCGATTCCGCGCATTTGTTTCTTTGTGATAGCATATAGAGCTCTAGTGGAGTTGTGAACTCATTGGGTTGTGTTGCGAGCTCTTGTTGCGACTTGTGTGCGTGTTGACACTCTGATTTTTGTGTCTTGTGTGCGTTACTAATCCCTCCCTTGCTCCGTGCTTCTTTGTGAATTTCAAGTGTAAGGGCGAGAGGCTCCAAGTTGTGGAGATTCCTCGCAAACGGGATTGAGAAAAAGCAAGCAAAACACTGTGGTATTCAAGTGGGTCTTTGGACCGCTTGAGAGGGGTTGATTGCAACCCTCGTCCGTTGGGACGCCACAACGTGGAGTAGGCAAGCGTTGGTCTTGGCCGAACCACGTGATAACCACCGTGTCATCTCTGTGATTGATTTATTGTGGTTATTGTGTTTTGACTCCTCTCTAGCCACTTGGCAATTATTGTGCTAACGATTAACCAAGTTTTGTGGCTTAAAGTTTCAAGTTTCACAGGATCACCTACTCACCCCATCTAGGTGCTCTCACATGTTCAAGTGCAGCTGTCAAAAATCATGGAGGCACATGACGTCTTCCTCGGGCCTTGGTACCTAGTGGTACCAACTCAAGCCCAAGAGCAGTAAGTCCAAGAAGAAATGATGTACCATCGCAGTTGCGCGGTTTTTTTCAGCCTCCTCGTCCTCTTCATTTTTCGCCATATTATCCATTATACGCAAATCAAAGAATAAAGAACCTTATTATATTTGCACGCTAATTAAAATATGTTTTTTACCAATATATGCTGATCCATGACCTATATGCACGAAAGAGTCCATCTAGGATGTAGAGCACAATAAATAAATGTTGAAATTACTAAGTTTTTATCCAAATAAATTGTCTTAATTTTTAGGCTATCTCTAGTAGTTTATTCGTCTCTATTTCATATTTCAAACCAGTGCTTTGAGTGACCAGATAAATGAACTGTTACCTTTGGGGTTATACAATGGAAATTTGAACTTTTATAGTAGCACACATATATAAGACCCTGTTATATAGATGCTCTTTTAGAAGTGTATACTGTATATGCTAATTAAAATGTTGTTTTGTTGTATTGCAGGAGAAGTTTGCATGCACCCGCGTTTCTGACGAACCACCGAGTATTCCTCATCCTGCTTCAGAAGTTCAGATGACTGAGCATCCAGTTCGGACAGTCCCATTGAACGATAAACATCATCGGCTGCATCGACCTATCAGCCATTTCCAGCATCCAACGATCATCTCAAAGCAGCTTCGAACGATTCCCAGACAGCATTCTGGGGCTACCAGCCCGGAGTAGCGCGGAAGCAGCCCCTGAACCTGGACCAGCAGCCGACGACGACACTGATGCGATACCAAATCCTTCATTAGTGGTAGAGGTCTTGTCCCGATATTTCTTCAGGAATCCTGAGAGAACAATGCTACTGTGCAGCATTCGACTACATCAGACACTGACCAGCCTGTTAATCATCAGTTGCAAGAGCCAAACGTGAGCTCATCAGAAGATCGTGAAATCCCTGATAAAGGCACGGTACCTGAGTCCAGCCTTGATGAGCTACTCAAAGTCATGGAGTACGTCCAAAGATCAAGGCAGTGAGATGCCACGGTGACGGTTAGTTGTTGACTGTTGCACTCATTGAAGGCGCTGGTATTACAGCTACTGGTTCATCTGACATTTTGACCTGTTTGATCTCTATGTTGTTTTTACATACAATGCTAAGAGAAAAACAAGGTCAATTAAATTTCAGACATAAGATCCAAAATGGAATGGTTAGGTTAATTTGCTCCCAATTAGTGATGAGCTTCAGGTAGGGGTTTCCTCCCCCTGCCCCGTCGAAAAAGTTTTAAAAGAATAGCGATGAGCTGGAAGCCTGCAATCCAATTTTACTAGTGCAGTGGTCCTACCTGAACTTATTTTTTTCCGGCTTATTTGATATTAACCTTTCTAGAGATATTCGAATTTCATCGTGTGGATGATCCTCCATCAGGATGGACGTTGCCGAGCAGACAATGTGCCGTTGGTCACACAGAAGTGAACTGTTTGAAAAGTAATTTGTCACAATTGTTAGAGTGTGTGGTCTATGTGTGGGTTGGCAATCCTATGTAATGCATATAAAGCACTTCATTCTCTTACATGATATCAAGCTAGGGTTTCCTACCCTTCCCTCCCACAGCCGCCAACCACCTCCTGAATAGGCCACCGGCCATCTGCTTTTGTCGTCGTCTCTGGGAGGCTCGTCCTTCCCTCCTGGGGTGGCTCCCTTCCTAGACGTCGGCCAGCCCTCTCCCCTGGCCGGCACTGTCCCCAGCTCCATCTTCCTCCCCTGCTCCCCTCCATGGCGCACGACGCCCAGCTCCCTTGCCGTCTGCCTCGCCGCCACCACAGACACCGCCGCGGACGTGCCCCGCTACCTCAGACGACCTTCTCTAGGCCGGCGCGCCCACCCTTACCGCCGCCGCCGCGACCCCTTCCCCAGCTACAGCGCGGGGGCCACTCCCCGCGGGCTGCAGAGGTGCATCCGCGACCCCCTTCACAAGCTCGCGCCCTTCCCTCTCCATTCGGCATGGCTGTCCCCCCCGAGCGCTGGCATCCTCACTCCCGGATCCACGCCGCCGGACTACGTCGCCACCCCCTGGTCGCGCTTCCCGTCGTCGGCGCCCGGATCCACGTGCGCCACTATCGACCGATCTCGAATCCGTGCCGTCAGACTGCATCGCACCCCAGGCCACGATCACCCGCGCCGCCAAACTCCAGCGAGCAGTGGTCTGTGCCGGCGTGCCACATGGCCGACGAACGCCCATGGCGAACCCCTCTTTCTCCTCCCCACAGCGCGTGGCACCTGCACCCTAGCTGGCCGGCCCCCTCTCCCGCTCCCCACCACCACGTGCCTGGCAGCGCACTTCGCTGGCGTGGGCGCCCGCCGCGCCCTCACCTACTGTGCACGCTGTGACCTCCCCTGTCGGCATGCTCTTCTCCCACCGTGTTTTCTTTTCCGGCGCACCGGCTGCTAGCGTCCCTCGCCTGAGCCGTCCTTGCCGCGCTTATCTATCCTTCAAACTTCCCCCGTCACAGGTGTCAACCGCCTTACTAGGCTCGGCACCGGGCCCTGCCCTGCTAGTCCCGTTCCACCGCCCACCCCTTCTTCGTCGCCGCCACAGCTAGATCTGTCGCTGACGCAGGTTTCTCGATCGGATCCACCGCTGCCACGACCTTCCTGGCTTGATCCATCGTCCCTTTGGTCGGATCACCGTCTTCATGGCTGGATCCGTCGCCGTTGTGGATTTCTCGACCGGATCTACCGATACCCCTTCCATTCTGCCATGGGCTCAACCAACCAGATCGGTGCAGACGTGTGCTCTGCCGCCGGCCTCAGTGGCGAGGCTCCTCGACAACCGGACGTGGAAAGAAGCCAAAAATCCCTCGAGGCTGCTGCTATCTCTTTTGCATCGCCTCGCCGATAATTGATGCTCGAACGTCGACCCGTCCCGAAGAACAGGCTATTGCTGTGTGTCTCCCAACCACGGCTACCTCGGCATCCAGGGGCTATCATCTTCTTGGAGTAGACATCGGTCTCTACTACAACCGTAACATTCACACCCTCATGACGTTGCGACTGCGGGGTATTTCAGCTCATCGGCTTCTACATTCGGCTCTACTTCAGTCTCATCATTTGTGGTGCTCCCGTTGTGACTAGGGGGGTTAGAGTGTGTACTCTCTGTGTGTGGGTTGGTATCACTGTTATGTTGCCGGTCCATTAGGGTTAGACTACAAATAGTATATCTCATCTCCTATGCAATGCATATCAATCACTTCATTCGCTTATAAAAATTAACTGACATATGGATTCCTCGCGATGAAAAATGTAATCAGGAGGGTAACCCTAAATTGCGTTTGAGAATATTATTTGAACAACTCGAGGGGGACTGAAAAGTTATGATGAATTACCTAGGAAAGATGGGGAAAGGAGTCGGTAAGAAGGTAAGGAATTCAGTGGTTCTTTTGTGAGAAGCTAATCACCATATTCAGTTATCGCAGTAATGAAAAGGACATACATATATGCAGATAATTTGCGTTCAACCCAAATAAATGCAGCATTCCGAAATCTGAAAGTTGTTTGCCGTCCTCGAGTTTGCTGCATAACTTGTCACACTTTGCATAACTTTTTCTGCCTAAGGTTAGTTCGTCATTTCGAAAGACTAACCTTAGACAAAGTGTGACACAGTTAGCCGTGAACGAAACATGCCTTAATCCGCTCAATCAGCTTCAATCCAGACCCAACGAATAAAGATGTTCTCATCGATGATTTCACATGCCATCTAAAAAAAGGAAGATGTCACCTGTTCGTCAATTATTTGAAATGGAACCTCCAAGTGTCCGAATTGATTTTTCAAATTTGGAGTGCTTTGTTGAATGTTGCAATATATTGCATATGTTGGTTGACTATTTTTATTGTGAAATGTTTGGTGAAGCTAACTAGCTTCGGCACTAGCTCCTTCATGTAATGTATAGCATGGAGCTATTTTTCTTTCTTTGTAACATAAAGTAGCAGCCTTAAAACTATTGTTTCTTCCGTTTAGGCTGGGCCGACAGGAGTCTGGGTCTAGAGATACGACCAATTTGCTCACGCCTACAGAGCCTGGTCTAGAATGTTTTAAGTATCGTGCGAGTCTGACTTCACATCTGCACGTAAGTAAATAAACACACACATCGCAAGCGTAAAGACTGGTTGACAACAATCAAATACCAGATCATTGCATCCCGCGATACAAACACCAACAAATACATGCCACCAAACACATGTAATTATGTATTTTGATTTAGATAGATAAATGAAGCCGTGACATCAAAATACCAAAATATTGGCATCCACCCGGAGTCCCGCTGGTTTCACGCGTTCGTTCCTGCCCTCTCTCTGTATTGGGAGCTAGACGAGGACCGAGCCATCCAAGAGCTTGGCCACGGGGACGGGGGAAGCTCTCGAGGCTCGAGGGAAAGAGACAGCCCCCCAAAGGCCCAAACCCTCTCCTCTTCTTCTTCCCTTCCATTCGGGTCGCGTCCAGTTGCTGGCAGCCATCTCTCGCGGTCGCGGCCTCGCGGGCAACCTCCTGTCTTCTCCCCATCGGATCCAGTGCTGCGGATCCGCATTTCCGCAAGGTAGTCAATGGCGGCTTCCCCGGCGGAGGCGGGGGCACAGGCGCTGCCCGAGGCGACGGAGGCGAAGGAGAAGGGCAAGCGGGGCGGGGTGCTGAGGAGGGTGTGGCGGGCGCTCTTCGGTGGCCGCGAGGACTTCGAGAAGCGGCTGCAGTACCTATCCAAGGAGGAGGCCGCCGTGCACGCGCGGATGCGCCGGCGGACGCAGTTCTCGCGCCGCACCGTGCGAAACCTCATCGTACTCTCCGTCCTCGCCGAGGTCTGCACGTGTTTTCCTTTCTCCCTGCCCCTCTTGTTTTTTACCCCCCCTGATTTGAGATGGTCTGGTGACGCGGCTGGCTTTTTTACTCGTCTTTGGCTTCGCCGTTGTTCAATTTGTTATGGCGGAGGAGAGTTTGCTCATAGTATGAGACGGTGTGAGTTGTTATACACGTATGATCTGAGTGCTGCAGTACATTAAGTTTACCGATGAGTTAAAGAGCAGTTTCTCACATGATATGATGATTCATGCTTAACATCACTAGTGAATACGATAATTCTGTCGTTAATCAGTTCTGTAGTAATCATTCCATTGTAATGGGAATGGACTGTTCTTTCAGCTTCCAGCGTTTAGAGTGAAATCTTTCTGCTGGAAAATAGATACAGGGTAACAGGGATGTGTACTATGATTTCTTGTTACATGTTAATATATCCAATTCTGTTCATTATATTCCTTTAAGTTCTGGTTACCAGTAACTATATATTGCCTATGGTAGTGTTCTCAAGGTAATGGGTACGTGACAAGGCATACCCAAGGCACTACAGGATGCCATACCGCCTTAAGAACATTTGTCTATACTAAATCTTTTGAAGTTCACAGAAAAAGAAATATTCGGCTCTTCAGTTGTGCAAATGTCTGCCATGTACTACTTATTGAGAGTGGAAGCTAGCTAGTATATCTGTATGTGTTCATTTGCATAGGTAGGTGATACATGGGAAGCATGCATCTCAAGGATGCAACAGCCAGTGTTTGTGTTTAGAATATTGTGCTGGTGCCTCAATTTTATTAGATGAACTTTACGATAGCAGGTATTTGAGTGGACCAATAGCTAATATGTGTGTAAACTGAAAATGAACGCCACTGCTTTTATGTAAAACTTATTAAGTACCATTCGAGTTCATCATGGGATCTGTTTTGCTTTTCATTATGCTCCTTTAGTTATGTGAATTATTGTTCTTTTTTTGTTGGGGGAGGGGGGGGGGTGATAAAGTTACGTTGTTTGCATTATGAATGCATATGCATGTTACCTTTTTTTTAGGATTTCATATTCTGGAAATTCACCGGCGATGAAATACTAAAACAGATCCTCCTCCACATGATACTTATCTCTTCTACTGTTATGATATTTCCCCACTTTTGGTTGTTGATTCACTGTATATGATGCAGTTTACCTTTCATATTGAACCTGTAGTGACTTATTTTTACTGCATATCCCTACCTTTCGGTTTCTACTGGCTTAATTGTTCAGTCCTGTTCTCAGGTGTTAGCTGTTGTTTATGCCATCATGATGACAAGAAATGAGGATCTAACTTGGCAAATGAGGGCAATACGGGTGCTACCTATGTTCGTTCTTCCTGTTGTATCCTCTGTCATATATTCAACAGTTGTTAACTTCACAAGAATGCGTAAGTAGGCAGAAAGCCCTTTAAGGAAACACTGTTTGTAGTCTAACTTGTAGAATATACAATTTTTTATTTTCACTTCTTTTTATGCAATTTTATAAGAGGGTTTTCGGTTTTCTCACCTATTAAATTTGCATGGTCTGTAGTAAAAATTGTGATGGGAATTTTATTCAGAGTTTGTAAATATGTGGCTCCAGAATATATTGTTTATAACACAGCTTGTATTTTGTTTTGAATGTTGCTCAATTTCTTTTTATTATGTGTCATCATTTTGAAACTTGCCAGTTGTCAATTTGGGATTTTTTTTTGAACGTAATGGCAGGAGCTCTGCCTCTCAATTAAGAAGAAAGGAATTAACCCAGTTTTAAGGGAAACCGGGCCCAAAACCTATACAGGACGCACAAACAAACCAGACAACAACAACCCCACACACAATGACCATCCTGAGTCATCGTTGCCAAGCTCAACACAAGTGACGAGCAGCTCCGACTCTCCAAGACAGGCAGCACATGGCCGAAGGAAACACGACGACGACTAAAAACACCGTCACAAGAGAAGGAAGACTGCGACACGCCGTCGTTGCCAAGCCACGAGATACCCTACTCGAGAGAGCTCTGATTCTTCACCAGCGAGACTTCCAAAACCTTGAACTACCGCTCCGCCTCCGCCAAATGCCTCATCTTCGAAGCAAACAAGCCCACAAAGAAGGGGGGTTCGCCCCACGTCATCGTTGCCGAGCCACATCCCCTGACGTAGCAGCTTCGACTTCACGATGCAAGCCCCCACCTCACCACGCAAATTGGGACCTGAAAGACGAAAGCAACCATCGAAGGCTACGACGTGGCTGAGACGAACTTCAGTAGCGACGCCTTAAGGAAGGGAGTGACGTCAGGGACGCCAACGTCGCCGGTCCAAGGTGGACCGGGCTTTTGCCCACGGAAGACATAGCTGGGGAACACGACACCCTCAATAGGGGAAGCGGCGCCCAGGGGCGTCACCGTCGCTAAGGCTTTCGCCCAAGAAAACCCCCCAGCACAACGTTTTGCCAGGACCCCAGGACAAAGCACCTCCACAGTCGCCGCCACCCAGACAACCCACACAGACCCAACCAGAGGGCCAACGACGCTCCGGCTGCCACAACAGTCGCAAGTAGCGTCGCCCGCCACCCCCTCCGGCTGGGCCCACGAACCTGGTCTAGCAACGGCAGCACCTCGCGCCAGCCATCCCTGGCAGCAGCCGCTGCGACGCGCCAGATCCGCTGGCACGCGCACAACCGCAAACGCCGCTGGGGCCACTACTGTCCACTTGCTGACGCCACACACCACCACTGAGGAGCCAAATCCTCCGCTCCTCGCCGACGCACGGTTGTCGCCCTGTCCACAGCAGTAGTCCAGGTCGTGAGGGGAGGGGTGGCAAAGAAGAGAGCGCCACCCCACAACGCCTGCACGAGCCCCAAACCGCGCGCCGTCGACGCAATCCCCACCTGCCGCCAGTGCCAGGCGTCCATGTCTCCTCGCTCTCTGTCGCCAGGATGCTGTCGAGGCCCTGGCCAGCCCTGCCGCGCCGACGAAGGGACGCCGTCCCTCACGCGCCACTGCCACCTCCTGGAATCCCGCCAAGATCCGGGCGGACACGACCAAACCAAAGCAAAATCGCCCCACCGCCACCTTCCTTGGGGTCGCGCGGACATCCGGCGGCGCCCTCCGGTGACGGCGAGGTGGGCTGGAGCGGAGGGATGGGGTGGCGGCGGCTAGGGTTTCGGCCGCCCGTGTCGCCCCAGCGGGAGGCGACCGAGCGGGCAGGGCGGGAGTTAGTTATTTTGGGAATTTCATCCGTACAAATCATGAGAAAGTAGGCTGATGTCCCAGTTATGCTGATGGTTCACATTTTTCCTCCAAAACAAACCCTAAACTAGTGTCGTCAGAAATCTGAAAACAATATTATGAACAACTGTTCTTGTGCTATAATACCTACTTCGTTAAAAGGCCTTGGTCATGCCCCTGTGTGTATTGCATAGTTATCTGCAGTGTATACTTGTTACAACTTCTGTATCTGTCCACAAAATGATCTTGGAATGATGCTTGTTTGCTCCTATTCATGTCTGATCGCAGTTGAGCGGAAAGATCAGAAGACCCTTGAAAAATTGAGGGCTGAGAGAAAAGCCAAGATTGATGAGCTTAAAGAGAGAACAAACTATTATCTTACCCAACAGCTTATTCAGGTAAGTGGACAAATTGCCATTACCCAAATCAACATAAATTCACTAGTTGCTGGTATCGAATTTTATCATGTCTCTTGCCACACTAATACTGAACTGTTGTATGTACCATTAATCATGCATGTGCAGAAATATGATCTTGATCCTGCCGCAAAGGCTGCAGCAGCTTCAGTTTTGGCATCTAAGCTTGGGGAGGACACTGGCTTAAAAGTTCATGTTGGAGAAGAACCAAAGCTGGATGCTGCAGTGGCTAGAAGCAATGATGTTGAGATAGTACCATCAGATGGTTTGAGAAACAGGAAACAACCCAATGCAAGAGGAAGCAGGACCGGGAGCCCTACTGCTGATACCCCAGCACGGGGAACTGAATCCAGTCTAACTGCTGGTGCAGACCTGGAAACTGCTCCAGCTCCTTTGGTGGTAGAACATCATCAAGGCTTAGGGGCTAGTGATGGTGGTGGATGGATTGCAAAGATTGCTGCCTTACTTGTGGCAGAGGACCCATCACAGTCATATGCTTTGATATGTGGCAACTGCCATATGCATAATGGTGTGTATTATAGACAAAGCACTTTTGATATTTTTCACATACCATAATTACCTAACCCAGTATTACTAATATTTGCAGGCTTGGCCCGAAAGGAAGATTATCCGCATGTTACCTACTACTGCCCACATTGTCATGCATTAAACACATCAAAGCAGTCCATGTGGCAATACTCGGGCTCCAACTCAGGGCGGTCATCCCCTGTTGTTCTGGATGATGGTCTATCCACTTCCAGTTCAGTACAAGAGACTGAATTGAGTAACCTGACACACACTGCAGGAGCTACCTGAGGAAGGAAATGCAGAGAAGCAAGAAAAGGCAAGTTGATGGTTCACAGAACTTCTATTGATGTGTGTGGAACTACTTAATCTTTAGACGTATATCGTCATGTGTTCTGGTGGAGCCACAGATTTAGCACTGTTGTAAATTGGAAATAGTGACTGATATGATCCCTCAGATACTTAGCACACACCCAAAAGAAGAAACTAGCCATGGTGACATCCTTGAGTGGATGATTTTTTGTTGTCAATAGAGCGCGAAGACTTCCTGCTGCATGACAAGAGTCACAAGATGGTGCTGAAAAGCTATATATGATAAATGAGGCAATCTAACAGGTCAGATGTGTAACGTTCATACAAGATGGTGTAGGATATAACATAATATCATTGCTTCGTTTTCTATTTCTATCATTTTTATATGCACACGCTTGTTCAGAGACCAGAAACGTGGATAATTTTTGCGTTTATTTTGACCTTCGATCTTTCCTATTATGTTTGTTACTTCACTGATTCCAAATTGTGTAAGTTTGTTCAGATTTTGATACAGCTAAATATGCATTATGTTTAGATAATCTAGAAAAGCTAGAACTTCAAAGTTGGAACCGGGGGAGGACCTGAGACAGGTATAGTTAGATTCCCCATTCTGTACGAGTGAATATGGAAAAGATATTAAGGTATACACCTAACAAACTTGTTTATATAACCCAATATATTTAATCATAGTATCTTATTCACTAGAACTCTGCAAGATACAATTTATTTACGTGGGTTATATGAATGGAACCATATCTTAGACTCTGTGCTAAAGACGTTCTTCATCAAGATATCAAGATACGTTTCTTGTGTATTTTTTTGCACTTTCTCTTAAGCTACGGTTATCTCCGTCGAATTTACAGTTTCGGATATGGGATATGTCTCTTTGTCTGTGTTTCTGCTGGGACTAGTTAAAGACCCATTTAGCAAAAATACATGTTCAACATTATTCTCCTTGTTCCATTTATTCAAATTTGAGCCATATATTCACCACTATTCTTGTTATTTTATTTGATGTTATGAATACATATGACTATACCGCTGCTTTCTTATACTCGCATGTTGTGATCTTGTAAATTTGAGTTAGTCTATTGTTAGGACAAGTCAGGTACTCATCGGGTCTCCAATTCCCGTCGTGCGATATGGGAAAAAATCAATCCCTACAAGGGCTTGTTCGGTTCGTATAAAATTGAAGGGGATTAAAGAAGATTAAACCACTTCTTAGTTAGAATTAAATAGGAAGGTATTTAAATCCCTGGATCTCCTCCGATCCGGCGATCTCTGTGTAATTGAACATGGCCTGATAAGAGACGATGGGAGATTTTTTTTTCCAATTACATGTATTAGGCAACTCCAATAATTTTCTAAAAAAGAGCTTACTAAAGTTATGTTTAGGAAGTTGCTAAACATGTATTGTGAGTAAAAAATAGCTTGATCTTTAATAGTTGCTAATATTTAGGGAGTAGTTCAATTTTGAATCTAGCTTTGGTAGGTTTGCTCTCGTCGGACCTGGCTAACAACAGGGTCGAGATCAGAGAATGTCGAGAGCGGAGGAGAAAAACCGGATCGACATGACCTGGGGAGGAGTGGTGGTCCGATGGTGCAACCTATATAGGGCAACAATGGTCTGACAACGGAGAAGAAACTTGTGTCACACGTGTTGGATCTAGTTGCCTTATTGTGCGGAAAGTGAAAAATGAGTGTGTCGTACCTGGCTACGTCGCTATGTGGGAAATGGAAAAAATGAGCACACGAGTGTGATGAAATTGACGTCAATTGTGTTTAGTGAGTTCCTATCAAGTTGTCAAATGTGGAGGATAAATAGAGTTGTATAGCAAGTAACTAAATTTAGCAAGTCTATTTGAAAAATTATTGGAGAAACATTTTTTCTGTTCACTTCTTAAATTTAAGATTTAAAGAGTTGTTTAGAGACCTATTGAAGTTGCCCTAAAGCCAGTTTGGAAGCAAGAGAATTAGAGGAGATTGAGAGCTGATTTGTTGGCCAAGGAAATGGAGGAGATCTTTGGGTTGGAATCCCCTCGCTATTCAAAGAAGAAGAATAATGAGGAGATTTCTCCTTATGGATCCCCTCAATTTCTTTGGCCACCAAACCAGCCATGACGGAGTTAAAATCTCCTTTCTATTTAAAATTAAATAGGAAGTGGATTTTAGCCTCCTTATCAATTTCCTATTATTCTTTGGCTCCCAACTAATTCTAAGGACTTTGTTCGGTTTCACCAAATCGGAGAGGATTGAGGGGGGAGTGAATCTTTTTCTATTCATTTTTTACTGGAAAGAGATTTAATTCTCTTTAATCTCGTTTTATCTACTCCTAATCGATAAAGCTATAACGGGATGGATATTGAGAGACATTTTCGGCAGAAATTTAAAATTTTCCTCCGTTAGTCTACCAGCGAGGAGGCCGGCTTGTCCATCAGCCGTCCACTGGATTTGGTGGACGGTGGCCGATTTCTGGATAGTCACGTGTGAGTGTGAAGGAGACCTCATGGCTGATTTCTGGATACATCGTGCGAAGGAGAAACGATTGAAAAGTAGACTTCTTTGATCTTTTTAGAGAAAGTTATTGGAAACTGTTAGAGATAGGTGAAAAAATTATGACTACTACTCTTCTTTAGAAGTTAGAATAATTAAGACTTTGGAGATATTCTTAGGTTGTCTTTAGCAGAGTTTTTTTTAAAAAAATCATCCTTTAAAATTTTCTCTAAATACATCATTATATATATATATATATATATATATATATATATATATATATATATATATATATAGAGAGATCATATAGTGGTATGCTACTAGATTTGCTAGTGCTTTATTTAAATGCATGATAACAATTTTATTACTATATTACATTGTCTTGTATTGATTGTGACTTCTTATCTTGCATTAAAATATCTTATAAATTATTACTTATATTATGGTGAGTCAACTTATATACGGCTAGTTCTATGCTTCATATATAGTTTGATGTGTGATATTAATGCTCCATATATAGTTTTCGATGGTTATTAATGTATTTTTAATCGAATAGTTTTGTTTTGTAATATACTATGTTGTGACTTTCTAGCTATATGTATATGTGCATAATGTTTATCACTTATATTTGTGAGATACCGCTTTAATGTTCTGTAAGATATGCTTTAATTCTCATACATTTATGAATATTTATATCTTTACTAATTTCTGTGTGGATGTACGACTTATGTGAATTTTTAAGTAAATTAAGTTACATGTTACGATTTTTATCGATTATATTTTTGATTTCAACGATAATCGGTGTATTTTCCATTTTAAATTTTCGTATATGATGTTGCCCCCACCGCCGTGACCTGTGCACAGTCGGCACCGTCGTCTCTTTCCTTAAGAACATCCTTACATTACTCCAAGGTGTCCTCATAACGTCACCTTAGAACTTTCCAAAGCATTGGGACAACACTCTACTCTCCAAAATGACCCGGATGTCTTACAGTTTTTGCACACCTTATCACTTAGGCGTCACTTAGGTGACGTTTTAGGGACCCCTTAACAACTATGGCCGGCTCACTCCTCCCAATCCTCTTTTTATCTTTTCTGCTGTAAAACAAATCGACAACTGTGCATAAAACGTGGTGGTCAACAGTGGCCTGTGGCTTAATCAAATCGACAGCTGCTGCACGAAAGTCTGTCATAAACAGAACATAAAGTTTGGCCGCGCGAATAATTGCGAGTAGGCGGCGTTTGGCGGCGCGAACAGAGACAGTATATGACACGAGAAAGATAGTTGGCGTACAATAACTAAGCCAAACGAATTTTAGGAAAAATAAAAGGAACAAGTGAAGTATGAACTTTATTTTAGGTACCAAGACTTTCAGGAAGATGTAAATTATCAACTATTGGGAGATATAGGGCTTGTTTAGTTTGATGGCTAACTTGCCACACTTTACCTAACTTTTGTGCCTAAAGTTAGTTCTTCAATTCGAACGACTAACCTTAGGTAAATTGTGGCACATTTAGCCACGAACCAAACAACCCCATAGTTTTAGGGACTGTTGACTTTTTTTTTTCTTTTTAATATAATAATGTGCTGCTCTAACAGGTTTGTTACTCGGCCCACTTTTAACCTTTTTTTTTCTTTTTAATATAATAATGTGCTGCTCTTTTGCACGAGGGAAAAAATCCATAAAAAATATCCAACTTTTGTTGGGTACCGTAGTTTTTAATGTGATATAATATCATATTGTTTTTAAACCTATCTCATCTGAATAAAAGCATCGCATTTTTATTTTTTATACTCTAATTTGGGAACACGAAAGGCCCTCTACCATAATGGTTAAAACTTTAGAGCAGCACCTTTAGATCCCGGATTCAATCTCCTTCGGGAACCGGTTACGTCCTGCGCGTCATCCTTCCTGACAGAGTTTTTAATTTGGGTACCAACCCAGACCTCTGTTCAAAAGTTCCTATCGTTTTGCTCTGTTTGCAACTGTGTTTGGTTGTAAACATTTCATGAATTTCCTTGTGAGCAATTCCTGATACTTTCTTCTGCTGCCTACTTGCTGGATGCCTAAGGAGAGAGGCAAGGTGGCCAAATTTGGTTTCCCGTTTCCTCCTATTTCCCTTTTCTCTGTTAAAGAAAAGCCAACAACATTCAGAAAGGTCTCATCTCCCATGCATTGACCACCTTCTGCACTGCTGCACTATGCAGGGACCTTCTTCTGATGCACATGCTGTGTTGCTGACATCTGTTTGCTTCTAGACATCCTCCAACAATCCGTTTCTCTTTTCGCCTTTCTATAAAATACGTCCACATCATTGTTGATTCTGATCCTTTGTGGCTTTGTCGTCTGCAACTGCCAGAAGATATAGCAGAGCTGCAGAAGGCACTGCCAGGATCAAGGGATGGAGTTGAGGGGATGCGTCTGCCGGATCAAGAGCTCGGCGCTTGAGCTTCTGTCCATGGAGGAGGATCTGACGACTGATCTGGATGATGACCTATGGGATCTGGTCATGAGGGATCTCCAGCTAAAGGCCAGCTTCCTGTACATTGACCTGTACCGTTTGATTGCCTGCAAGTGCAACGAATGAGAGGAGCGCAGGGAGGAGATCACGCTTCTCGCCAACGATATCTTCTACTCCATGGATGAGGTTGTGAGATCGGTGCCTTCTTTTCCCATCTATGGTAGGGTAGGAGTAGCTTTTATTAGAAGCATTTTTTTTGTTTCAGTCAGCATGATATTTTTTTTATAAGTGTCAGCATGGTAAACTGACCAGATAGTAGTAGTACCAACAACGTGCATGACAAAAAACTTTTTAAATATATCTTTTAACAATTAACATTTACCCCATAGCCCATTTATCGGCCAATTTTAGGTAAAGATGGTACGGTAGATTTTATTTTATACTCGATCAAACAATTTGTACCAGAAGGGAAGAGTTGAGAATTACTTTGTACAATAATCAGGTCAACAGAAGTCAGATAGATCATCCAGATATAAAAGATATAAGCGAGTTACTAACTGTAGATCAATACTTGTGCACCATTTAAGGCCTTGTTCATTTACACCAATCCACGTATAGATTAGTATGGATTGGAATTAAATCCATGTCACAATCCATAACCTAGCATACTCAAATTTTTTTATTCGGTTAAACCCATCATAAATTATAACTTAAGGGTTTGAATTTTTTTTAAACTATGGAAGGTATGGATTCTATCCCTAACTCATTAGAGCATCTCCAAAAGACTAGTCAAATGGCTACTAGTCAAATGGCTCGTCCAGGCGAATTTTGGCTACTTAACAACAAAGTAACTCTCTAACAGACTAGACATCTAACTCGTCAAGCTATCATACTCTCTAACTAGCTAAACTTGGCTAGCCACTCTGACTAGCCAAACTAAATAGATAGTCTGTTGGATTGAGATGTTACACATAGAGTGTAAAGTAAATAGAGCCGAAAATAAAGAGTCCCTTGAAGATGCTCTTAGGTATGGAACGAATCCATAAAGATATTGCATAAGTTTCTATTAAAATCCATGAATCAAAAAAATAACTAGCTTTAAGAGATTTATATGTATTAAATGATGGATTTAATCCTCCCATATGGGATTAGGTGTGAGTGTGAGATATAGATTCATCAATCTAGACATAGATTAAATCTAGGGAAATTTGGATCCATACCATTAAAAGATCACCACTTTGGATCCATACCATTACTATCTCACTTACATGTGGGTCCACATGAGTCAATGACATGTGGGGTCCATGGTATATATCTAAAGTTTGGATCTTTTAATGGTATAGATCCAATTGTTCCTTAAATCTATGGTATGATTTTATCCATTGTAACTGAACAAGGTCTACACAATTTCTCCTGGTTCTTGACATTTGACTAGTATTTACCAATAAACTGAAGTTGTAGCGTAACTTCGAGTGTAGGGAATCAGTCATGGTCATGGTCAAACTTGGAAAGCTCAAGCACAATGAAATAGTTAAGTTTGTGGGTGTGTTTGATGATATGATTTGACGCTGAAACTGCTCTTGGATAAATGCATGCATGCAGCTAGGTGATACTGTGGCGAACCGGAGCGTCTCCGTCGTCAAGTCGAGCTACGGTGAGGGCGTGAGGCGACTCAGGCGCTCCGCCTCCGCGAGGTGGTCGCCGCCGGCAGCAGCCTGATCGATGTCCTCACAAGTCACAACATCACATCGCCTGTCGTCAGTGCTTCTTCTGGAAGAACCATTAACAGGAGGGAGAAGCGTGCCCGAAGAAATCGTTGGAGATCGAAACGAGGATGACATGTCCAACACTAGGAAATGTAGACACTTATCCTCTTAACCAAATTCTTTCTTTGTTCCAGACTATAAGACGTTTGATTTTCGTATATATCTATATATAATGTATATCTAAGTGCATAACAAAAATTATATATTTAAAAAAGGCAAAACGTCTTGTAATTTAGAACGAAGAGAGAGTACACGAAATGTGGTCACTACCTAGCTACATCATCTGCGCACGTAACATATATAGGGAGAGAGCTGGATGAAGCAAAGCTTGAAAAAGCATCAGCAGCCAAGTGGTTTTATCCCCCATTATATTGCGCCCAAATTTAGTTGTATTCTATTTTCTCTCTCTCTCTAAAAGGATGATGAGAGTTTTTGCCACGATTTTTATTGAGAAGAAAAAACAAAATTAACTTACAACGCGACTGGCCGGCAAGCAATGAAAAGAGAAGAAAAAAAAACAAGTTTTAAAGGAAAAACTATGAAAAAGTCAATTTGCACCACGAAAGCACAGATATATCTGGATATCAGTACATTCCGAAAGGGTGAAAAGTGAAAACATTATCCGCTTGCGCGTACCCAAGCTAGTGCGAGTTAGACTGGTCGAATACGGCTATGTTTAGCGTATACGTAGACGTAGACAAATGTTCTTAAAATAGTTTATTTTGCATCTGATCATGAAGCCGGTGTAGCCAACTAAACAGACGCTCAATAAAAGTTAATACATGTGGTGGTTCAGAACGGGATAGTACAGGTAACCAATCAAACGATATATGGATAATTTGTATCTGAATTCGAACATTTATATCCGACCATAGCTGAATCTGAATACCCAAAAATTAGATTTCTGATATCATTATTTGATGTATCGGTACCCGGTTCTAAGATCCTAGAAAGATATGAGATAGCACGATCACTGGTGTCGGATCCGGTTTCATCATTGAAGTTGAAGCGTTGGATATTATCTTTAATCAAGAACGCAACCTGCAATGGTTCAGAAAATATTATTGCTTAACATATGGACGGTTATAAGGGTGTCTCTAATGGCTAGCTATTTCACTAGCTAGATTCACTTTATTTCCTACGTGGATAGAAAATATGGAGAAAACAAGAATAACTAGCGGCGAGCAAATAGATAGAATATTTCACGTATTCCAAGAAACTGTGTATATTACGTGTGAGACTAAGTACTAGTGGTGAGATAAATTACTATTTTTATTGTTCTCTCAGCTTCGCACCAACTAACTATTTGATATAACTATTGTGGATTGTGGGTGGTCTAAGCTCTGAGGCGCACTCCAACGGCACCCGGATTGGTCCCCCTCCCTGGATTTTCCGTGTACGAGCTCCCCCTCAGGCTGACTGCAACGGAGCACTCTACGCCCTCCCTCCCCTATTACTATTCATGCGCTAGGGGCAACAGTTGCCCTCTACCACCTGCAACGGCTAGCTCTACCGAGCCCCCTAGCGCGCGGTCCCCTTCTCTCTCCCTCAATCTAGGGGTTCACTGTTCATCCCATACGACACTATGCTGTGAGTTCACGAGTAATTATTAGTAGATAAAAAATTGATAGTTGATATAGAAAATAAGATTTTATAGTTGTAGTGAGGTATAGGGGGAGTATTTAAGGGGAACCGCTGCGGGAGATTAAAAAATAGGGGGTGAAATGTTGATGATGTGATACAAAAAAAAGTGATATAGAGGAAAAAATTTAGGAAGAACTGTTGCGGATAGCCTCACCTCTCCAACGTCTCCACCTTCCCCTCCCTCACTTCTCCGTGTGTCAGGTATTTCACCGTGTTAAGAGGGGGAGCTCTAATCTCTCCCTCTTCACTAATCAAGTGAGATTAAATATAAAAATAATTATTTCCAATTTTAGTTATCAGATAACAATGTATAGTACGGTGTTACAAATATTATTTAATTTTTAAAAACTTCAAAAATTAATATATAAAAGTTAAATAGTGTACTTAAAGTGTAAAGAGGAGATGAATAAGGGGAATAGTTGGCGAGGAGGACAAAAAGGGGGAGAAATAAAAGAGGAGGAGGTATTTAAAAATGAATAAAAAGTACAAATAGGAGTAGAAAAGAAGAGGAATAGTTGGAATCAGCCTCAGCCTCTCACCCTCACCACTCTGACCATAGGGTCCCACAAATCAGTCGATACATACTGAAGATGAAAACGTACTGGGACCCTCGATAGCCAAACAGGCCCTTTGATTAGAATTCTGCTAATTTCTTGCGGTTGTAAAGAGACGCAGCACATACATGAGGAGAGAGGTTGCAATTTAGAGGACCAGGCTTGCATATGCATTATACTAGAAAACTAGATACACACAGAAGGTTAGTTACCTTTGTAGTAACTGGCAAAAAGGCTAAGCTTTTCCTGCTAATTATTCATACCAAGCTTAGTTTCTATGCTACGCTTCCGTTAACATCGATCGCCAGGACAAAACCCGAAAAAAGAATCGATATGTGCAACCAAGGTGAGGAAAACTGCAGATTACGGAAACTCTCCCTATCTCAAACTCATAAGCTGGACAGCGTTTTTTAAGGCCATGTGGTGAAAAGTGGATCGTATTGCTTCTATAGCTTTCAGACATCAGAAAAGCCAGATCCTTCTTTTCACCTATGCTTCTCCATGCAGATTCCCAAGCACATGGCTCTTCAGATATTTTTTCTACAGTATCAAACTGTCGCTGCAAATTAAGCTGCTGTCTGTCTAGCAGTGGCCTACCACACTCTTGGTTCTTCTTTCAAATGACTGCTGCCAAGAACTTGTGCCTTCAAATGAAAGCAGTGGCATATCAAGAGTGAGCATTTCGGTAGAACCCGGTGATACAAGAGCAGCAATATATTCGTCAAAAGAAAATGAATACTGCTAAATGGAACTGATGGCATCGATTATGCCATTACAGAAATTACTAATGAATGCATGTTTTAAATACTCAATGAGTATTGTGTTAGGGTTTCATTCTCCAATTATTTTGCTGCCATGGAGTGGCATGAAAATGAACTAGTTTCCATTTTTTCAAAAATTTGAGTGACATGTTTCCAACTAACCTTATTTAGTAATGGCAGGACAAAACAAAATACAAATCCAATGATAAAAGTGAATATGGAGTAACTGATTAGTGGTGACATATCATACGCAGCCGAATATTGGTCAAGCCCAGACTGCATTTTTTATTCTGTATCTTCATAACTAAGATACTAATTAACAATCAACAAGGCACAAGATTGCAGATAATAAGCATACCAGAGGAAATTTACCGTATGAGCACGAGGGAGTATGTAGCTAGCTAGCCTTTCATCCACAGAAACAGGCAATGGGGGCATCTTGCTCATTATTCCGGGAATCTGGCACATGCTGTTCATTAAGGAGAGCATCAAATCAGAGAAAAGGCATCCATATAAACACGTACAAACTTTACCATTTTGAGTCAATTTTAGTACAAAATGTCGTAAACTCTACCTTTGTAGAAGACCATTAATATTCCTTCTTATGTGATGGAAAAGATTAATGTTGTTATGAGCCTGAAAAGTATTATCAAGAGGAATTGAAAATTACTCCTGCACAGCAAAATGTTCCTGCTTCTCATGAAAATTTTATCACAAAAATATGCTCCAAACAGATGCTGGAATGTTTTTTCTCTCTTCAACGAGAAGTTGTTATGAGCACAGATCTGGATGGCATAAGCTGTTAACCTTTATTGCGGTGTGCTATAATTTTGTTGCAAACTAAATTAAGAGTCGAAGAAGACACAAATTTAATATAACTAATGCCTTGAACTAAATCAGCTAAATTAAAAGATGCATTGTAAAAGAAAGAACAAAATACCAACCTGAGATGTTAAAATATTTACTTCTATTTGATTGAGTAGTCGAGCATTTTCTTCCAATATATTTAGCATTTCATGATCAATTTGAGAGTCTGCATAAAGGAACGCAAACATGTCAAACTTTGTAAAGGATTGAACGGTCTGAAGTAATCAAGACACTGTTTGTGTCAAAGTTTTGGCAGATAGGGAAACTTCATATACATATAGTCGAAACTAAGAGGACTCTGGAACTTTACAATATATAAATATCCTCAAATATGCTGAAAAGTGAGGTGATGTTTTATGGAATTAAAACTTCAGAGCAGAATCACCAACAATGCTATATGGCTAAATGCTAATAAGGTTTCGATTTTTAAGGAATACAACCTCTATCAAGGAAAGAATACAATTCTAGGAGCATTCTTGGTTAAAGTGCCTAAAATTTGACCAGATACATAGATAAAAATATTAATATTTATGACGTCAAGTATATTATTAAATATATCTCATGATAAATCTGATGGCACTTATCTAATATCATAACTATTTATCCTTTTTTATATATAGTTAGTCAAACATAAGATACTTTAACTTTGTACTGTGCTAGAATTGCATTCTTTTCTAGACGGAGTGGGTAGCATTTTAGTATTCCTTACAACACAATATTTCATTGTTGCCAAAAGCAATGGTGAACGCTATATTATACATAATGAATTACTCGATCACTCTTCAAGTAACCTACCAACCTCCAGAGAGAAATCCATTGTGTTTGGCGTTACGAGGCATAAAAGAGGAAGATCTCATCTCAGCCTGAACAGGAGGATTGGTACCCCATGATGATGGCTGAGCCATTTTGTCCTGAAGAAACAACCTTAATTAGAGCCATTTAGAAATGGACTCATGGATACTAGATTACTAGTAAAATTATAAGGTTGCATCATGCACATTTCTCACTCAGACTGCATTTTAACAGTATCACATTTTATAATGTATCTTCCTGTTTCGATTTTTTTATTAAGAAAGTTAAATCATGTTGAGCAGATGCCACCGGAGTATTAAATGTTAAGTTCATTTCATCATTTCCACAAACACCAAAATGTGTACATGTATGGAGCCATGGATTGTGGTCTGTTCCAAAATATATTTGACATAACAAAGAAGTTCAAATTTAATGTTTATCCGGAGTTAGAACAGTAATTTCTTCAGGTAGAGTATGCTGGTGCTAACAAGAGGCAACACTGTTATAAAAAATGAAACTAGGAGTACCTTCCTATCTTTTATCTTTTTCCCAAGATAGCGTTCTTCAGGTTTCCGTCGTCTTGTAGCTTCTTTTCTCTAGAAGCAAATATAATTATCATTACCAATGAAATTGAAAAGGAAAGAGACATATGATGAACAAATTCCCACAGAAAATCACTATTTAATCATTATTAACAACGAAGATGAAAAATAAAAATTCCCTTGGAAAGCATAAGTAGGATACAACTGACTATTACTCAAGGTAAAAAGGTGGATCAACAGGCCAATGTTTTGTTTGCCATCTAAAACAAACTAAAAATATTTCTTACTTTCTTGACATTGAAAAAAGAGACGTGGAATTATTCTTATTTATTGCATTGATATTGTCAGCTTCCTATAGTCCAATGGTGTTTACTGATCGATCAAATCAAATATGCCATCTTAGTTGTACTAACTGAAAAAATGTAAAAAATAAATAAATCACAACTTTTCGTATACATACTCTGAAGTCTCAACATGAAACAAGAACAAACCAACTTTAGGCTGCAAACCTTATTGTTAGTAATGTCAAAAGCAGAGACTTTTTTCTCAAAACACAGGAGAGACGCAGAGACCTCTCAGCCTTACTTATATTATTCTAGTACACAGAGAAATACAAAGGCAATTCTATGATGCAACAGATCAAAAGGATACTCAGGAGGACCAGCTCAGATCACACTAACTTTAATGTTAATAATAGACTATTATAGCATTTTTATAGATGTGGACAAACAAGTGTATCTTCAGCATGATCTACTTTCACATACGCAGCACAGGTTTAGTGGAATTATGGTGACATCATCTTGACAAGTCACACAAGTATAAACTACTGTTAATCTCCATCCATAAGCTGATGTGGGACCACATATTCCTTTCAAATGTATAATCTAGAGTGGATAAACATATTGCATGGCTGTAGTATCTATCAGAGTTCAGGTTTATGAAATGTTAGCTACCTCTGAAGTTTTTGTTGAACTGTGGATTAAATACAGCAGATGAGGAAATGGAATTCAGACACAGTAATAAATCAAAGAAATCGGGGACTAACCGCTGCCATCCATTGACATCTCATGGCAACATCTCTAACTGTCTTGTCTGGTAACGTGGCTGCTATCTTTATGTACTTCATGATTCCTGGTTCATTTGCATACCTGAAAATGTCATTACCTTCAAATATAAGATAGACAAAACATCATATCACTTTTTATTGGACATTTGGACTAAATAAAAAGCAGGAATGTGAAAAAAAACACCTATAGTAAGAGAAAAGGAATCCAATATATCCAACAAATTGCTCATGTAACAGTTACTTGTATTAATAAAAAAGTGTTCCTTCAATCAGAGGATAAAAAACTGACAGCAGAGGTGTATTGCTGACTAGAATCAACTACAAACATCACAAAATCAGTATTATGAAATTATACATTCTCTCCATCCTAGAATATAATGGGATTTCAGTTGTCTTAAGACAAACCATCCTAGTTTTGATCAAACTTGTAGAAATCGACAATATTACTTACAATATCAAATGAACTTTATTAGATACAATATAAAATTTATTTTCATAAATTTGCTTCATTGATGTCGAAGATAATATTCCTCAACTCTACAAACTTGGTCAAACTTAGAATTATTTGACTTATTATTAAATTGCATTCACCAATCAGTTCAATTCAAAATCTTAATCCGATGGAGATCTAACACTCTCTCTCATGTCGACTTTAACTACGTGCTAACTAGGATTCAAATTCGAGATTCCTGGCTCTAATACCATATTTCAGGCATCAGATGTAGAATAGGAACATGCAACAATTATTTTATTTAATTGCACTAATTAGGATTCAAACTCGATACCTTTAGCTTTGATAACATATTGAGTTGCATTCCTCAACCAATTCAACCTAAAAACTTAAGCTGATGAAGACAGGTGGTCAATTCACTTCTATTATAACACTTCGGACAACTATAATCCATTATATTCCAGGATTGAAGGTGTAGGTATTTAGGCAGCACAAAATCTCGGCAGTTTAGCCACAATTTCGATGCACGGTGGTAACGGTCAAATTGTTAAAGAATTGAATAGTGAATATAGAAAATGTCACATTATTATGGTGAGATGGAAATAGCTACTTCATTCAGATTTTTTTTGAACATATACCTAATTCAGAATATATGGCAGTATATCTTACTTGTTGAGGCCATCGTTCAACAATTGCAGCTCTGGATAGGACCACTCCACAGCCAAGGGTGCACTATACTTGAGGTTCTGGCAAGAAGAATCAGCAACCATGTTTGGTGAACCAGTGGATACAATTGTTGAAGATGTAGTGTTCAACATTGCCATGTCGCCATTCATTCCACTGGAGGTGTCTAGACAAACTGGTATGGCTCCTGACCCACTAGTAATTGAACTCGTCTGAAACGAAACAACATGTTGGTTGCAGAATGGATGTGGAAATACACCATAGTGGTTAGAACCTGTTGACATCTGCATGCGAAGAAATTTTGCTCTCCCACTTTGCCCTCATGAACACGTCATCAAGCTTACACTTATAAGTTGTCAACCCCTCTTGAAACTTTCTTCCAATACAAGAAAGGTTCTTTTGCAAATATTACAGTTCCATTGTCAGAGAACCCAGATAAGCTCCGCAACCAGGGCTCCATAAACTCATTAAAGTAACCATGGATATCATCCAAACTATGATGATAATTTGCAAAGCTTGACTGAACAAATCTTTGTTCTAACAAAAGTACTCAGTTCTGAGAGACTTCCACATTAGACTTCCTACAAAAGACATGAAAGAAGGAACATTGGCGAATCTGGTCCTCGGGAACAATAATAAAGAAATAGAGGATCTTTTTTTATCGAACATGCAAGAGAGCTATGTATCATGATATTAAGAAAAACTAGAGATTCGACAGCTCACAAAGTAGTACAATAATTACTTAATGTAATTCAATTCAAAATAAACTTTCAGCTGGTCAGCGAGAACCAACTTTTGAAAGAGAAGAACCAGCGATCACTTCACAAAAAGAAGAAAAGAGTCTGAAGACCATCCAATGCTCAGTCAGTTTGTTTTTTTATTGTAGTCAAATGTCCTCAATAACTAGTTACTCACATAGGTCTTACAAGAAGTGGCTAACCAAAGCTGGCATAAGTAGATGGACTATCATTAGCACTTATATATATACGAAAAAGAATGATTGCACCATGTGGAAATAATTCAGCCATGTCAGCAGCAGAACACTGTAGTACACAGAGCAAGAGTCGTACATTCAGTACAAGTTAACTATATCAAAACCACATCATAGATGAACCGACAAATACGAGTTCATGTTTGTATTCTTAAAGATACTACTAACATCATGTATTCATGGTAGGAACGAGTTGTGGGACTCCTCGGAGGAATTGCACAAGAGATTTTCACCGCAAGAAAGAACCAAAACTGAAACGAACTATCAAGAGTTGAGTACACAAGGTTTTAATCATGCTTTCAGTAGGAGAAATCAAAGAAGCGATTAGCAAAAGAACCTCAAAGACTAGCCTCCTGTAGGGTCTCTACAATACCAACAAAGGCTAACTAAGAACGCGAAGAAGCCAAACCCTCCAGCACGGTGGACACTTCAAGATGGAATCCGCTGCACATGAGAGCAATCGCGGAGGCACTAAGAAACAAGAGTGGCTAGGCAGGAAATCGATGGAACTGCTCGTACACTAAGGAAGCGGCACGGGTAGACTTGAACTGAAAGGAAGAAACCAAATCAAGCAACGACGATTGCACGAAAGACAGCGGCCCCCAGGCGCGCACGCAGGGGCACTATCCGAGACGATCTCGCTTTCCACATCGAATTCCACGCCGACCCGAGCGACCGCCAGCGCCAGTCTCCTTTCTTAGGCCACGCATCGGAATGAAGAAATTAAAACACTAACGCACGAGCACGAGCACGGCCCCGGCGCCCGCCGGCCCTATCCTAGCCAAATCAGGATCTTTTCCCGATCACGCTACCGAATTCCAAGAGCTGAGTAAATCAAGAAACGCACCTGCGTCGGAGGCTCGGAGCCGCAGCTAGCTAGCGCAGCGGCAGAGAACGAAGAAGAGGCAAAGCGTGCAGGTGCAGCAGCTATAGCGGCGCGATCGATCCCTGGCGTGAATGGAGTGTGAGGTGTTGGTCTCTTCTCCTCCGCCGTGTGCGCGCTTGGCCTCCTTTAAATGGTGGTGCCGTCCGGCTTTGGGCGCTCCAATGGAAAGGCAGGGTACAGGGGAGAGGAGAGGAGGGGAGAGCGCAACCAAAAAGCGGCGGCCCCGCCGATCCCAAAGGCGAAACGCTGCTCGCTTATATGCGCTCAAAAAAGGAAGGGGGCGGGCGGGCAAAAGGCCAGTTCCACAACTTGGCGCACACCACTAGCGAACTAGTGAGAGCCGAGCCGCTGCCGTGACGGCCCGACGAGGACGAGAGGGCAGACGAGATCTCTCGGAATTCAGCGCTGGGGATGGAAACACTGGCGCCGGGATTCCCAATGCCTGCCAAACCATTATTGCCACTATAAACTACTACTGCTAGTCTACTCTCTCTCTATCAGCTTTCTTCGTTTGGCTTCCACTTTTTCTAGCGATCGAGGAAAGAATCGAGTACTCGTCTTCACCTCCTTTCCGTCGTCTCCTTGATTTTTTTTTCTTTAGTCTTCCTCCCGCTCCCTGGAATTGCTTTCCTGGTCACCAGCTTACCTGTTCCAATTGTGCGCGTGCATTTGGTAAATTAAAAGAAGATTTCTCCCTCGGTGGCATCGGGAGTTATTAGGACATGACAGCTCCGAGCTCATTTTTTAAGCCCAGTGCGGCCGAGCACGGTGCCATCCATCGCTAGCGACCTAGCGTGTAGTGTGTACAAAATGCCCATGGCGGATTCATTCAGAGCGGCGGATATGTCGTCCGGAGGGGCGGTGGGAGGTCAAATGGGACGGGAGCAAAAGAGACAAAGATCTTTTCTGTTCTCGCTTATCCAAGTGTTTGTTGCAAGGAGATGTATATCTGCATCTGCTGCTACTCGCCTCTACCTGTCAACTTTGAAGGTGTGGGTTTGCTTGGTCCTACTACTATCATACAAAGTAAGGGTGAAAACGGATCGGTATAACCGTCGTTACCGAATATGAATAGTAGAAATACTTATTTTTTCGGATATGGATTCAGATATTTTTATATTTGAGACTGATATGGGTAATGTCCAGATAGTTCAGCTTCATATTCGGATCGGATACGGAGCGAGTACTGCCCTGTAAATACCTGGATATTCGGCTTGGATACGAATACCCGGAATTCAGGTACCCAATTTTCTTTTTTCTGTATAATAATATAGTTATAAAATTATGAAATTGGATATGAAATTGGATGAAGATAAACTTTATATGAAAATTATAGAGCTCGAAGAGAAGTAAATCTACATCTTCTGTTGCTACTTGCCTACTGTGAAGGTGTGGATTTGCTTGGTCCTACTCCTACCCTAAAAAGTAGATCGGAGATAATAGGTGTGAGTGTTTCTGAACAAACCTCAAGTGCTTCCTTTTTTTCATAAGGAAATGCTCATGGTTTTGCCTGGGTAGTGGAAATAAGAATGGTACTTTAAGTTGTTTTTCTGCAGTTACTGTTATTGTATTACGTTGGTCATTTTTAAAAAGTAAACTAAATTTATAAGAAATAATAGTAATATTTGTATTTCTAAATAAATCTATGATAGAAAATATTTTCAATGATTTGTCTCATATATGTGTATATATTATGCACGAATGGCTTAACAATTGATAAAGATTTGTTAAAGAAATTTCAGGGTAGGTGATTGTCAGGTTGTCATCATAGGTGACCAATAGCGTTTAAGAGCATACATATACAAAATTTATCACTACAGATAAAGCTTTATCCAATCAATAATTACTGAACAATATTTAGTAATTATCGATAATGACGAGCGATATCTAGTAATTACCAAAAATTACAGTGAAGGTTGAAGTAGCTAGCCTTGTATTAATCGGTCGGTGGCTTCACGATCTCGATCATGTTGAAGATCCAACGGTAAGCTTGATTGCCGCATATATCACAGTTTGATGTAGCATATTTATATTTATCTCGTATTTGGTCAGTTTACCGGGGTCGATGTTCTGTATAGGTTTGACCCGGCGTCGTCCCATCCTAATAATAATCCAGTAGTTATGTGTTGACCTGACCATGCATCCGTGAATTCGTTCATATCCAGAGTGGTTGCCAGGCCAGAGTAAACAATTCTTTGGTAGCTTCATTCATCACAGAGAAACGTACGTGTCGGTATACGGGCAGCCTGCATGGCCGACGCGCGGCTCGGTAGCAGGTCTGGTCAGCAGGCGGGACACTGTCACCGTGATCCAGTCCAGTACTCCATCGCCCTATTCTCTATTCTGCAGAGGAAAGAAAACGTTAACGCGGTACGGTCTCATGCCATCCGTTCGGCTCGGTGGTCACCGAACCGTCCTCAAATTCTGTCCTCTGCCGCGAGTGCGAGCCAAGTGGTCTACAGAAATTCTAATGCTGCAGCTAGCTAGCTATTTTCGTAAAGGTTCCTCAACACATGTATTTTGAATGACGAGTATAGGGACGGTTGATATGTTTCTTTGCAAATTGCAAAAGAAAAAGTATTTTCTAGTGCCTTTGCCATTAAATTTTCCTTTTGGCACAAAATCTGCATGTTTTATCTCTTCGTGTTTGGCTCGATGTGAAACTACAATAATTCCAGCCACATATTAAGATGTTTGCTGAATCGATTACAGTGTAAATTGAAGCGATGAGCAGGCTTTGGCATAAATCGTTTTGATTGAGCCAATGGAATTAATTACGTGCACGTTTGTCCTGGGTTAGACAATCAGACCTTGCGGTTCGCGAGATTGCACATATATTTATACCAGCACCGCCTGAGCAAATCTCCATGCTTCAGCGCGAGCGCGCACCAATATCCCACACACTGCGAAACGTAAACAAAGCATGGTCAACAAATGATCCATACATATATTTTTTTTCTCGTAAACTAGTGCCGCCGCCGTTGTTTAGGTCTTATTTGGTTATTCCTATCACATAAAAATTAGATAATGTTAGAAAAAATTATGAAACATTTTGATTTGTTTAGAATTTAAACACACTTAATCTCATCTAATCCACATATATTAAGAGCAAAACAATCAAGTCCTTACATGGAAGTAGTCTCGACGTAAAATAAAAAAAAAAGACATCCAAAAGTCTGCCTTTTCTACGTATTCCCTCCTTGTTTCTGAAGAAGTTTTTGAAAAAAAATATAACTAAATATATATATATATATATATACACACTAATATTTGTAATATATAATAGGTATCACTATTACTTATTTAGATATACAAGTATTTATATTAATTCCTTATTTAATTTTTGAAAAAATAACTCTTTGTAAAACAAGATATGTATTTATTTATTTTGGGACGGAAGGAATAATTAGTTTTGGGATATAGGGAGTAGCTAGCTTAGCTGCTGTTGTCTAGTGTTAGCGTGAAATCTTATATCTTGTTTGACAGGGCTTTTTCATGGCTGCTCCCTTTGAACTCCGATCCTCCGGCACTATATCATAGAGCTGCCAAATAGGGCCTTAGTAAGTTTACTTGTGATTTGCTAAGCAAAAAAGCGCCACTTTAATTCCAATCCTAAGCACCGGAGAAACTTTCTGCTAGCTAGCCGTGCATATCTAAAATATGTGTGCGCAGACTGTTAGAAATTTAGATATTTTTATGTTTAATTTATTCCATAAATAAGACAGTATAGTTGTAGCGACGCCTATAAGCACGTGTGAAATATTACTATTCACAAACTATGCTTGTGTAAAATCAAGACATGACAATAAGGGTAGCATTTTGTTCTCCCACTAAATTTTACACTAGTACAATCAAAATTTTGATGTAATTTTATCCATAAATACCCCAACCACTATAAAAGAGAGAAAAATTAAAATCCCTAATTGCATATCAATCTACCACTGTCTGAAGCTTCAGATGTAAGCTTTGAGTACCATTTTATTTACCTTTTATATAAAGCCTCCACTATGAAAGAAATCAAAACCAAAATATTTCCTTAGCTAGATTTGTATTTTTTGCAAGGTGACCTAAGGCTCTTTCTTTCTTTTTCTCCTCGAGGCTCTAGATAGTGTTTTTTTCGAGAAAAAGGTAGATGGAAGATTACATACATTCAAAAGCTTCAGTAGACACCGTCTATTCAAGTGATCTTTAGATACTATTGTTATTAGCATTTGACTGTGAACCTTCACAAGCGGGACCCGCTGTGATGGTACCGTGGCGTGGAAATTAAAGCTAAGAGCAACTCCAAAAGCCGACCAAAACATGCCCCAAAACTCGTTTTAGCCTTATAAACCAAAAATATCTCGTCCAATAGTTCCTCTATCTTACCCAAAATTTGTTGGTCCCGCATCTGAGTCCCGACGTTCCGCAATTTTCCGCGTTGCCATTTTCTCCCCAATCCGTCGGCTCCCGCGTGTTGCTGCTGTTTCCGTGTTGTTTTGCTCGCGCACTCAGTTTAGTTGGCAGCGGAGTGGAAAGCGACGACGGTGAGAGAGAAAGCAGAGGCGGCGGATGAACCGTCGAAGACAATATGCTGTCAACGACGGCAGTGACAAGCAGCTGATGTGGGAGATCCTGTCCTTCGACGGTGGGATGCCACAATGGCAGATGGCCGCACCCGAGGAACACGACCTCGATGGAGGAAGGGAGCTGCGAGGTGCGTTCGAAGGAGCACGTCCACACCATCGTCCAATTGACGTCGACGAATCAGATCCACTTGTTGCTTCCGTGTTCCCTTGTAACGACGACCTATCTGCAACAATGGAGCTCGCACCCAATAGTACGTGATTATTTTTCTCATCCTTAAACTAAGTGGATCTGAAGCAGAGTTGGCCTCCGCCACCGGCCGCGCTCTCAGCTAGCCTCATTGTGGAGGATGTCGCGTTAGAGGTCGATGACGGGGAGCGTGTGTGCTGGGTCACCGCCGCCGTCTCCGGGAGCTCCTTCTCCTTCGCATCCGTGGCCACATCGCAACTTATTATGCAGCGGATCCTCACGCGGTCTGTACGTACGTAGGATTCTCTGAAAAATAATCTTGATACAACCTCTGATGTCCAGCATGTCTATCTCGTTGAAGTACTCGGTGCCCTTGGATAGAACCACGATGTTTCGTTTCATTATCTAGCTCATCCGCATTCATCACAACCTGAGTAACGGAGATAAACAAATTTTCATCGTCATCATCTGACGACGAATCCAACACCATTTGCATTGATAGGGCCCGACGATTCATTTTGATAATCTTTTACCTGTCAGACCGTCGAATGAATGGTTAGAATTGAAGGGACAAAATACGCACTGCTTCAATTGTAATGATCGAGAGGAAAAAGATGCAATGCTGCAAATCATATGACCGTGATGAGAAGGGTCACCTTGAGATGTAGAACGATGTCTTGCGAGTTCCTCCGTTGGGACCGAATCGTGGATTACTTTGCGTGCTCCAATCACTGGTCAAGAAAAAGATAACATGCAAATAATTCGGGCAAAGGAGACCACAGACGGATTAATCATGCGCGGAAGAAGCAAACAATGATCTACCAACCATGCAGATAAGTATATTGGTGGCATGTGATAGCAGTATGACCCAACAAATATTATGGTGGCCTAAACAAGCATGCAACAGTAGAGGTTACATTTAAAAAATTTTAAGCGACAAAGTATTAGCGTCCTGCTGTGCATGTACATTTTTTTGGGTACTTTTTTTTCAACAGTCCCCAAAAAGACGTTTTGGGCAACATGTTTTAAGCAAACTCTTGGAGTTGCTCTAACACCCACGGTAGTTGGCACTTGGCCGCCTAAAAGTCGCCTAGAGGGGGGTGAATAGGGCGAATCTGAAATTTACAAACTTAAAGCACAACTATAAGCCGGGGTTAGCGTTAGAAATATAAACGAGTCCGAAAGAGAGGGTGAAAATAAATCACGAGCAAATAAGGCGAATGACACAGTGATTTGTTTTACCGAGGTTCGGTTCTTGCAAACCTACTCCCCGTTGAGGTGGTCACAAAGACCGGGTCTCTTTCAACCCTTTCCCTCTCTCAAACGGTCACTTAGACCGAGTGAGCTTCTCTTCTCAATCAAACGGGACACTAAGTCCCCACAAGGACCACCACACAATTGGTGTCTCTTGCCTTGGTTACAATTGAGTTGAAATCAAGAAAGAAGGAAGAAGAAAAGCAATCCAAGCGCAAGAGCTCAAATGAACACAAGTATCTCTCTCTCACTAGTCACTATTTGATTGGAATTGTCTTTGGACTTGAGAGAGGATTTGATCTCTTGTTTGTGTATTGTATTGAATGCTATAGCTCTTGTATGAGGTGTGAAGGCTGAAAACTTGGATGCAATGAAGTGTGGTGGTTGGGGGGTATTTATAGCCCCAACCACCAAAAGAACCGTTGGTGAGGGCTTCTGTCGTATGGCGCATCGGACAGTCCGGTGCGCCACCGGACACTGTCCGGTGCGCCAGCCACGTCACCCGACCGTTGGATTCTGACCGTTGGAGCTTCTGACATCTGGGCCACCGGACAGTCCGGTGGTGCACCGGACAGGTCCTGTAGACTGTCCGGTGCGCCTTCTAGCTCTGCTCTGACTTCTGCGCGCACTGTAGCGCATTAACTGCTCTCTGCAGACGACCGTTGGCGCGAAGTAGCCGTTGCTCTGCTGGCGCACCGGACAGTCCGGTGCTACACCGGACAGTCCGGTGAATTATAGCGGAGCGGCTCCCAGAATTCCCGAAGGTGGCAAATTTGGAGTCGGGTTCCCTGATGCACCGGACACTGTCCGGTGCGCCAGACCAGGGCACACTACGATTGTCTTTTGCTCCTTTTATTTGAACCCTTTCTTGGTCTTTTTATTGGTTTGTTGTGAACCTTTGGCACCTGTAGAACTCATAATCTAGAGCAAACTAGTTAGTCCAATTATTTGTGTTGGGCAATTCAACCACCAAAATCAATTAGGAGAAGGTGTAAGCCTATTTCCCTTTCAATCTCCCCCTTTTTGGTGATTGATGCCAAAACAAACCAAAGCAAATATAAAAGTGCAGAATTGAACTAGTTTGCCTAAGTAAGTGCAAAATTTGCTTGGAATGAAACCAATAATTATTTCTAATAGATATGCATGGATGACTTTCTTCTAATTTAAAATTTTGGACCACACTTGCACCACTTGTTTTGTTTTGCAAAGTTTTGGAAATTCTTTTCAAAGTCTTTTTGCAAATAGTCAAAGGTATATAAATAAGATTTTGAGAAGCATTTTCAAGATTTGAAATTTTCTTTCCCTGTTCCAAATGCTTTTCCTTTGACTAAACAAAACTACCCCTTAATGAAATCCTCCTCTTAGTGTTCAAGAGGGTTTTAAATATTAATTTTGAAAGGGGTATACCAATTTGAAATTGTATTACAAATGAGATACCGATTGAAAAATCACCAATTTGAAAAATCTTTTCTTAACACAAATTTGAAAGACTATATTTTTTTAAATTGGTGGTGGTGCGGTCCTTTTGCTTTGGGCTAATACTTTCTCCCCCTTTGGCATGAATCGCCAAAAACGGATACTTGTGAGTGAAATATAAGCCCTTAAACTATTTTCTCCCCCTATGGTAAATAACATATGAGTGAAGATTATACCAAATTGGAGAACAGTGTGGAGCGACGGCGAAGGATGAATAATTCGATGGAGTGGAGTGGAAGCCTTGTCTTCGCCGAAGACTCCGATTCCTTTTCAATCTATGACTTAGCATGAAATGCACTTGAAGAACACATTAGTCATAGCAAATGAAAGAGAGATGATCAAAGGTATATAAATGAGCTATGTGTGCAAAACATCAATCAAAATTCCTAGAATCAAGAATATTTAGCTCATGCCTAAGTTTGGTAAATGTTTGCTCATCTAGTGGCTTGGTAAAGATATCGGCTAATTATTCTTTGGTGTTAATATAAGAAATCTTGATATCCCCCTTTTGTTGGTGATCCCTCAAAAAGTGATACCGAATGACTATGTGTTTAGTGCGGCTATGCTCAACGGGATTATCCGCCATGCAGATTGCACTCTCATTATCACATAGAAGATGAACTTTGGTCAATTTGTAACCATAGTCCCTAAGGGTTTGCCTCATCCAAAGCAATTGCGCACAACAATGGCCTGCCTCAATGTACTCGGCTTTGGCGGTAGAAAGAGCTACAGAATTTTGCTTCTTTGAAGCCCAAGGCACCAGAGATCTTCCCAAGAACTGGCAAGTCCCTGATGTGCTCTTTCTATCAATCTTACACCCTGCCCAATTAGCATCTAAATATCCAATTAAATCAAATGTGGATCCCCTGGGGGTACCTGAGAGCACCTAGAGGGGGGGGGGGTGAATAGGTGATCCTGTGAAACTTGAAAACTTAGGCCACAAAAACTTGGTTAATCGTTAGCACAATAATTGCCAAGTGGCTAGAGAGGAGTCGAAACACAATAACCACAAGAAATCAATCACAGAGATGGCACGGTGGTTATCCCGTGGTTCGGCCAAGACCAACGCTTGACTACTCCACGTTGTGGCGTCCCAACGGACGAGGGTTGCAATCAACCCCTCTCAAGCGGTCCAAAGACCCACTTGAATACCACGGTGTTTTGCTTGCTTTTTCTCAATCCCATTTGCGAGGAATCTCCACAACTTGGAGCCTCTCGCCCTTACACTTGAAATTCACAAAGAAGCACAGAGCAAGGGAGGGATTAGCAACGCACTCAAGACAAGAAATCACAGCAACACCACGCACACAAGTCGCAACGAGAGCTCACAACACAACTCAAAGAGTTCACTACACAACTAGAGCTCTAATTGCTATCGCAGAGAATCAAAGGCGTGGAATCGATGTCTTGGTGCTTAGGAATGTTGTAGGAATGCTTGGTGTGCTCCTCCATGCGCCTAGGGGTCCCTTTTATAGCCCCAAGGCAGCTAAGAGCCGTTGAGAGCAATCTGAGAAGGCAATTCTTGCCTTCTGTCGCGTGGCGCACCGGACAGTCCGGTGCACACCGGACACTGTCCGGTGCCCGATTTCTTTCCTTAAATGGCGCAGCCGACCGTTGGCAGCCAGAGAGCCGTTGGCGCACCAGACATGTCTGGTGCACACCGGACAGTCCAGTGCCCCCTTCTAGCCGTTGGCTCGGCCACGTGTCCCGCGCAGATCGCGCGGCCGACCGTTGGCTCACCGGACAGTCCGGTGCACACCGGACAGTCCGGTGAATTATAGCCGTACGTCGCCGGTGAATTCCCGAGAGCGTCCAGTTCGCTCGAGCCAGCCTGGCGCACCGGACACTGTCCGGTGCACCACCGGACAGTCCGGTGCTCCCAGACTGAGCAGAGTCTTGGCTGCTCGAGCCAAGACAATTCCAATTTGATTTTTCCTGTTTCCAGCACTTAGACACAATACATTAGTCCATAAAATAATGTACTAAGTCTAGAAACATACCTTTTGACATGATTTGCACTTTGTCCACCACATTTCATAGATCAACACAAAAGCACTTGTGTTGGCACTCAATCACCAAAATACTTAGAAATGGCCCAAAGGCACATTTCCCTTTCAATCTCCCCCTTTTTGGTGATTTATGCCAACATAACATAAAGCAAGTAGAACAAGTACAAAATCACTTCAAATAAATCTCAAAATTTGTTTTGAATCAGATTTGGCATATATGGATCATTCTTTGCCACCACTTGGTTTGTTTTTGCAAATCAAACTCAAATTTCTATCTCTAAGTCAAACACACATGTTAAGACATAAAGAGAGTCATTCCAAGAGAAATTGATTCAAGATTTCAAAAACTCCCCTTTTTCCCATAATCAAGACTTCTCCCCACAAGAAGCCAACTTTTGACAAGAGAGACAATAAAAGAGTTTTGACAAACCAAAAGCTCTATTCTACTATTTTCAAAATCTCTCAAGTGGTAGCTGATCCATTTATTGCTTTGGCCTTTATTTTCTCCCCCTTTGGCATCAAGCACCAAAACGGGATCAATCTTGGCCCTAGAACCCCATTGCCTCAACAAAATCTTCAATAAGAATATAAAGGCAATAAGAGTACATGAGATGAACTTGGAATAAGTTACCCTCTCATCGGAGTGCAGTGGAAGTCTTTCATGGTCCAAGTTCACCTTTTCCCTTTCAACCCTTCTTCGAGACTAAATCATCAAACTCAAGCACATGGTTAGTCTCAAAGGGTCAAGTTGTAACACCTCTCCCCCTAAACATGTGCATCACTTGCAAAAAGGACTTGTGAGGTCCGGGGAGTGTTTGTACAACTTGAGCACCATGAGTAAGCAACAAAATGCATAGGGAACATGATCAAGGGCATAAACACATGTATGCTATAAATCAATCCAAGTTCCGCGAATCTAAGACATTTAGCTCACTACGCAACCTGCAAAAGGTCTGCTCATCTAAAGGCTTGGTAAAGATATCGGCTAGCTGGTTCTCGGAGCTAACATGGAACACTTCGATATCCCCCTTTTGCTGGTGGTCTCTCAAAAAGTGATGCCGGATGTCAATGTGCTTTGTGCGGCTGTGCTCAACAGGATTTTCCGCCATGCGGATAGCACTCTCATTATCACATAGGAGTGGGACTTTGCTCAGATTGTAGCCAAAGTCCCTGAGGGTTTGCCTCATCCAAAGTAGTTGCGCGCAACACTGTCCTGCGGCAACGTACTCGGCCTCAGCGGTGGATAGGGCAACAGAAGTTTGTTTCTTAGATTTCCATGACACCAAGGACCTTCCTAAGAATTGGCACGTCCCCGATGTACTCTTCCTATCAACCTTACATCCAGCATAGTCGGAATCTGAATATCCAATTAAGTCAAAGGTAGACCCCTTTGGATACCAGAGCCCGAAGCAAGGCGTAGCAACTAAATATCTAAGGATTCGCTTCACTGCCACTAAGTGACACTCCTTAGGATCGGATTGAAATCTAGCACACATGCATACGCTTAGCATAATATCCGGTCTACTAGCACATAAATAAAGCAAAGAACCTATCATGGACCGGTATGCTTTTTGATCAACGGACTTACCACCTTTGTTGAGGTCGGTGTGTCCGTCGGTTCCCATCGGCGTCTTTGCGGGCTTGGCGTCCTTCATCCCAAACCGCTTCAGCAAGTCTTGCGTGTACTTAGTTTGAGAGATGAAGGAGCCATCCTTGAGTTGCTTCACTTGGAACCCAAGGAAGTAGTTCAACTCGCCCATCATCGACATCTCGAATTTCTGTGTCATCACCCTGCTAAACTCTTCACAAGACTTATTATTAGTAGAACCAAATATTATGTTATCGACATAAATTTGGCATACAAACAAATCACCATCACATGTCTTGGTAAAAAGAGTTGGATCGGCTTTCCCAACCTTGAAAGCATTAGCAATTAAAAAGTCTCTAAGGCATTCATACCATGCTCTTGGGGCTTGCTTAAGTCCATAGAGCGCCTTAGAGAGCTTACATACGTGGTCGGGGTACCGTTCATCCTCGAAACCAGGGGGTTGCTCCACGTACACCTCCTCCTTGATTGGCCCGTTGAGGAAAGCGCTCTTCACATCCATTTGGAACAACCTGAAAGAATGGTGAGCGGCATATGCTAGCAAAATACGAATGGACTCTAGCCTAGCCACAGGAGCAAAAGTCTCCTCAAAGTCCAAACCTGCGACTTGGGCATAACCTTTTGCCACAAGTCGAGCCTTGTTCCTCGTCACCACTCCGTGCTCGTCTTGTTTGTTGCGGAACACCCACTTGGTTCCCACAACATTTTGCTTAGGACGAGGCACCAGTGTCCAAACTTCATTGCGCTTGAAGTTGTTGAGCTCCTCTTGCATGGCCAACACCCAGTCCGGATCTAGCAAGGCCTCTTCTACCCTGAAAGGCTCAATAGAAGAGACAAAGGAGTAATGCTCACAAAAATTAACTAATCGAGATCGAGTAGTTACTCCCTTGCTAAATATCACCCAGAATTTGATCGACGGGATGATCCCTTTGAATCATCGCTCGAACTTGGGTTGGAGGTGCCGGTTGCGCTTCTTCCTCCATCACATGATCATCTTGTGCTCCCCCTTGATCACACGCCTCCTGTTGATGAACCTGTTCATCATCTTGAGTTGGGGGCTGCACCATAGTTGAGGAAGAAGGTTGATCTTGCTCATCTTGTTCTTGTGGTCGCACATCACCAATCGCCATGATTCGTATAGCGGCCGTCGGAACATCTTCTTCATCTACATCATCAAGATCAACAACTTGCTCTCTTGGAGAGCCATTAGTCTCATCAAATACAACGTCGCTGGAGACTTCAACCAAACCCGATGATTTGTTGAAGACCCTATACGCCTTTGTATTTGAGTCATAACCTAACAAAAACCCTTCTACAGCTTTGGGAGCAAACTTGGAATTTCTACCCTTCTTCACTAGAATGTAGCATTTGCTCCCAAATACACGAAAGTAAGATACATTGGGTTTGTTACCGGTTAGAAGCTCATACGACGTCTTCTTGAGGAGGCGGTGAAGGTAGACCCTGTTGATGGCGTGGCAAGCCGTGTTCACGGCTTCCGACCAAAAACGCTCGGGGGTCTTGAACTCTCCAAGCATCGTCCTTGCCATATCGATTAGCGTCCTGTTCTTCCTCTCTACCACACCATTTTGCTGTGGTGTGTAGGGAGCGGAGAACTCGTGCTTGATCCCTTCCTCCTCAAGGTACTCCTCCACTTGAAGGTTCTTGAACTCGGACCCATTGTCGCTCCTTATCTTTTTCACCTTGAGCTCAAACTCGTTTTGAGCTCTCCTTAGGAAGCGCTTGAGGGTCCCTTGGGTTTCAGACTTATCCTGCAAAAAGAATACCCAAGTGAAGCGGGAAAAGTCATCCACAATAACTAAACCATACTTACTTCCCCCTATGCTTAGATAGGCGACGGGTCCGAAGAGGTCCATATGTAGCAGCTCCAGGGGCCTTGATGTGGTCATCACATTCTTGCTGTGATGTGCTCCTCCCACCTGTTTACCTGCTTGACATGCTGCACAAGGTCTATCTTTTTCGAATTGCACGTTAGTTAAACCTATCACATGTTCTCCCTTTAAAAGCTTGTGAAGATTCTTCATTCCCACATGTGCTAAGCGGCGATGCCACAGCCAGCCCATGCAAGTCTTAGCAATTAAGCATGCATCTAGACCGGCCTCCTCTTTTGCAAAATCAACTAAATAAAGTTTGCCGTCTAGTACACCCTTAAAAGCTAGTGAACCATCACACCTTCTAAAGACAGACACATCTATGTTTGTGAATAAACAGTTATATCCCATATTGCATAATTGACTAACAGATAGTAAATTATATCCCAGAGACTCAACTAAAAACACATTAGAAATAGAGTGCTCATTTGATATTGCAATTTTACCTAACCCTTTTACCTTGCCTTGGTTCCCATCACCGAATATTATTGAATCTTGGGAATCCTTATTCTTGACGTAGGATGTGAACATCTTCTTCTCCCCCGTCATATGGTTTGTGCATCCGCTGTCGATAATCCAGCTTGAACCCCCGGATGCATAAACCTGCAAGGTAAATTTAGGCTTGGGACTTAGGTACCCAACTCTTGTTGGGTCCTACAAGGTTAGTCACAATTGTCTTAGGGACCCAAATGCAAGTTTTATCTCCTTTGCATTTTGCCCCTAATTTCCTAGCAATCACCTTTCTATCCTTTCTACAAATTGCAAATGAAGCATTGCAAGCATGATATATTGTAGAAGGTTCATTAATTTTCCTAGGAACATTGACACCATTTCTCCTAGGCATGTGATTAATAGCATTTCTCCTAGCTACATTTCTACCATGCATATAGGAGAACTAGAATCAAACATAGCATAAGAGTCAAAAGTATCATTACAACTTCTATAAGCATTTCTAGGTTGTCTCCTATCATGGTACATAAAAGCATGGTTCTTTTTAGCATTACTTGCCATAGGGGCCTTCCCTTTCTCCTTTGTGGAGATGGAAGCCTTATGACTTTAAGTTCTTGACTTCCCTCTTGAAGCCAAGACCATCCTTAATTGAGGGGTGTCTACCAATTGTGTAGGCATCCCGTGCAAATTTTAATTTGTCAAATTCACTTTTGCTAGTCTTAAGTTGGGCATTAAGACTAGCAACTTCATCATTTAACTTTGCAATAGAAGCTATGTGTTCACTGCAAGCATTAATGTCAAAGTCTTTACATCTATTGCAAATAACAACATTTTCTACACAAGTTGTTGATTTACTAGATATTTCTATCTTAGCATTTAAATCTTCATTAATGCTCCTTAAGCTAGAAATAGAATCATGACATGTAGACAACTCACAAGAAAGCATTTCATTTCTCTTAATTTCTAAAGCAAGAGATTTTTGTGCTTCTACAAACTTATCATGTTCTTCATATAAAAGGTCCTCTTGCTTTTCTAGTAGCCTATTCTTATCATTCAAGGCATCAATCAATTCATTTATCTTCTCTATCTTAGATCTATCTAAGCCCTTGAATAAGCATGAATAGTCTATGTCATCATCATCACTAGACTCATCATCACTAGAAGAAGCATAAGTGGAGTCTCGAGTACTTACTTTCTTCTCCCTTGCCATAAGGCATGTGTGACGCTCGTTGGGGAAGAGGGATGACTTGTTGAAGGCGGTGGCGGCGAGTCCTTCATTGTCGGAGTCGGAAGAGGAGCAATCCGAATCCCACTCCTTGCCTAGATGCGCCTCGCCCTTTGCCTTCTTATAGTTCTTCTTCTTCTCCCTCTTGTTCCCTTGATCCTGATCACTATCATTGTCGGGACAGTTAGCAATAAAATGACCAAGCTTACCACATTTGAAGCATGAGCGCTTCCCCTTTGTCTTGGTCTTGCTTGGCTGTCCCTTGAGACCTTTTAGCGCCGTCTTGAACCTCTTGATGATGAGAGCCATCTCTTCATCATTAAGTCCGGCCGCCTCAATTTGTGCCACCTTGCTAGGTAGCGTCTCCTTGCTCCTTGTTGCCTTGAGAGCAACGGGTTGAGGTTCATTGATTGGACCGTTTAGAGCGTCGTCCACGTACCTCGCTTCCTTGATCATCATTCGCCCGCTTACGAATTTTCCAAGGATTTCTTCGGGCGACATTTTGGTGTACCTGGGATTCTCACGAATGTTATTCACCAAATGAGGATCAAGAACGGTAAAGGACCTTAGCATCAATCGGACGACGTCATGGTCCGTCCATCGTGTGCTTCCGTAGCTCCTTATTTTGTTGATAAGAGTCTTGAGCCGGTTGTATGTTTGTGTCGGCTCCTCGCCCCTTATCATCGCGAATCGTCCAAGCTCTCCCTCCACCAACTCCATCTTGGTGAGCAAGGTGACGTCGTTCCCCTCATGTGAAATCTTGAGGGTGTCCCAGATCTGCTTGGCGTTATCCAAGCCACTCACTTTGTGATATTCATCCCTGCACAAAGAAGCTAGAAGGACAGTAGTAGCTTGTGCATTCTTATGAATTTGCTCATTAATGAACATGGGACTATCTGAACTATCAAAGTGCATTCCACTTTCTACAATCTCCCATATACTAGGATGGAGAGAGAACAAGTGACTACGCATTTTGTGACTCCAAAATCCGTAGTCCTCTCCATCAAAATGAGGAGGTTTACCAAGTGGAATAGATAATAAATGAGCATTTGCACTTTGAGGAATACGAGAGTAATCGAAAGAAAAGTTTGAATTAACCGTCTTTCGTTTGTCGTAGTCGTTGTCGTCGTTGTCCTTTTGGGAAGAAGAGGACTCATCACTGTCGTCGTAATAGACGATCTCCTTGATGCGTCTTGTCTTCTTCTTCTTCCCATCTTTGCGTCTGTGGTCCGAGCCCGAGTTGGTAGGCTTGTCATCCTTTGGCTCGTTGACAAAGGACTCCTTCTCCTTGTCGTTGATCACGATTCCCTTCCCCTTAGGATCCATCTCTTCGGGCGATTAGTCCCTTCTTGAAGAGAACGGCTCCGATACCAATTGAGAGCACCTAGAGGGGGGGGGGGGTGAATAGGTGATCCTGTGAAACTTGAAAACTTAGGCCACAAAAACTTGGTTAATCGTTAGCACAATAATTGCCAAGTGGCTAGAGAGGAGTCAAAACACAATAACCACAAGAAATCAATCACAGAGATGGCACGGTGGTTATCCCGTGGTTCGGCCAAGACCAACGCTTGCCTACTCCACGTTGTGGTGTCCCAACGGATGAGGGTTGCAATCAACCCCTCTCAAGCGGTCCAAAGACCCACTTGAATACCACGGTGTTTTGCTTGCTTTTTCTCAATCTCGTTTGCGAGGAATCTCCACAACTTGGAGCCTCTCGCCCTTACACTTGAAATTCACAAAGAAGCACAGAGCAAGGGAGGGATTAGCAACGCACTCAAGACAAGAAATCACAGCAACACCACGCACACAAGTCGCAACGAGAGCTCACAACACAACTCAAAGAGTTCACTACACAACTAGAGCTCTAATTGCTATCGCAGAGAATCAAAGGCGTGGAATCGATGTCTTGGTGCTTAGGAATGTTGTAGGAATGCTTGGTGTGCTCCTCCATGCGCCTAGGGGTCCCTTTTATAGCCCCAAGGCAGCTAGGAGCCGTTGAGAGCAATCTGAGAAGGCAATTCTTGCCTTCTGTCGCGTGGCGCACCGGACAGTCCGGTGCACACCGGACACTGTCCGGTGCCCGATTTCTTTCCTTAAATGGCGCAGCCGACCGTTGGCAGCTAGAGAGCCGTTGGCGCACCGGACATGTCCGGTGCACACCGGACAGTCCGGTGCCCCCTTCTAGCCGTTGGCTCGGCCACGTGTCCCGCGCAGATCGCGCGGCCGACCGTTGGCCCGGCCGACCGTTGGCCCGGCCGACCGTTGGCCCGGCCGACCGTTGGCTCACCAGACAGTCCGGTGCACACCGGACAGTCCGGTGAATTATAGCCGTACGTCGCCGGTGAATTCCCGAGAGCGGCCAGTTCGCTCGAGCCAGCCTGGCGCACCGGACACTGTCCGGTGCACCACCGGACAGTCCGGTGCTCCCAGACTGAGCAGAGTCTTGGCTGCTCGAGCCAAGACAATTCCAATTTGATTTTTCCTGTTTCCAGCACTTAGACACAATACATTAGTCCATAAAATAATGTACTAAGTCTAGAAACATACCTTTTGACATGATTTGCACTTTGTCCACCACATTTCATAGATCAACACAAAAGCACTTGTGTTGGCACTCAATCACCAAAATACTTAGAAATGGCCCAAAGGCACATTTCCCTTTCAGTACCAAAGGCCAAACTTAGGAGTATAAACTAAATATTTCAAGATTCGTTTTACGGCCCTAAGGTGAACTTCCTTAGGATCAGCTTGGAATCTTGCACACATGCATACAAAAAACATAATATCCGGTCGAGATGCACATAAGTAGAGTAAAGAACCTATCATCGACCGGTATACCTTTTGATCTACGGATTTACCTCCCGTGTCGAGGTTGAGATGCCCATTTGTTCCCATGGGTGTCTTGATGGGCTTGGCATCCTTCATCCCAAACTTGGTGAGTATGTCTTGAATGTTCTTCGTTTGGCTAATGAAGGTACCCTCTTGGAGTTGCTTCACTTGAAATCCTAAGAAATACTTCAACTCCCCCATCATAGACATCTCGAATTTTTGAGTCATGATCCTACTAAACTCTTCACATATAGATTCGTTAGTAGACCCAAATATGATATCATCAACATAAATTTGGCATACAAAACAAATCATTTGCAAGTGTTTTAGTAAAGAGAGTAGGATCAGCTTTTCCGACTTTGAAGCCATTAGCGATAAGAAAATCTCTTAGGCATTCATACCATGCTCTTGGGGCTTGCTTGAGCCCATAAAGCGCCTTAGAGAGTTTATAGACATGGTTAGGGTACTCACTATCTTCAAAGCCGGGAGGTTGCTCAACATAGACCTCCTCCTTGATTGGTCCATTGAGGAAGGCACTTTTCACGTCCATTTGATAAAGCTTAAAGCCATGGTAAGTAACATAGGCAAGTAAAATGCGAATTGACTCAAGCCAGGCTACGGGTGCATAGGTTTCACCGAAATCCAAACCTTCGACTTGTGAGTATCCTTTGGCCACAAGTCGGGCTTTGTTCCTTGTCACCACACCATGCTTATCTTGTTTGTTGCGGAAGACCCACTTGGTTCCTACAACATTTTGGTTAGGACGTGGAACTAAATGCCATACCTCATTCCTCGTGAAGTTGTTGAGCTCCTCTTGCATCGCCAGCACCCAATCCGAATCTTGAAGTGCTTCCTCTACCCTGTGTGGCTCAAAGAGGAAACAAAAGAGTAATGTTCACAAAATGAGCAACACGAGATCGAGTAGTTACCCCCTTATGAATATCGCCGAGGATGGAGTTCACGGGGTGATCTCGTTGTATTGCTTGGTGGACTCTTGGGTGTGGCGGTCTTGGACCCTCGTCATCTTCCTTGTCTTGATCGTGGGCATCTCCCCCTTGATCATTGCCCTCCTCTTGAGGTGGCTCATCTTCTTGATCCTCATCTTCATCATCTTGAGCTTGATCTTCATCTTGGGTTGGTGGAGATGCTTGCATGGAGGAAGATGGTTGATCTTGTGCTTGTGGAGGCTCTTCGGATTCCTTAGGACACACATCCCTAATGGACATGTTCCTTATTGCGACGCATGGAGCCTCTTCATCATCTAGCTCATCAAGATCAACTTGCTTACTTGAGAGCCGTTAGTCTCATCAAACACAATGTCACAAGAAACTTCAACTAGTCCAGAGGACTTGTTAAAGATTCTATATGCCCTTGTGTTTGAATCATAACCAAGTAAAAAGCCTTCTACAGCCTTAGGAGCAAATTTAGATTTTCTACCTCTTTTAACAAGAATAAAACATTTGCTACCAAAGACTCTAAAATATGAAACATTGGGCTTTTTACCGGTGAGGAGTTCATATGATGTCTTCTTGAGGATTCGGTGTAGATATAACCGGTTGATGGTGTAGCAAGCGGTGTTGATCGCCTCGGCCCAAAACCGATCTGAAGTCTTGTACTCATCAAGCATGGTCCTTGCCATGTCCAATAGAGTTCTATTCTTCCTCTCCACTACACCATTTTGTTGTGGCGTGTAGGGAGAAGAGAAATCATGCTTGATGCCCTCCTCCTCAAGAAAGCTTTCAATTTGTGAGTTCTTGAACTCCGTTCCGTTGTCGCTTCTAATCTTTTTGATCCTTAAGCCGAACTCATTTTGAGCCCGTCTCAAGAATCCCTTTAATGTCTCTTGGGTTTGTGATTTTTCCTGCAAAAAGAACACCCAAGTGAAGCGAGAATAATCATCCACAATTACAAGACAATACTTACTCCCGCCGATGCTTATGTAAGCTATCGGGCCAAATAGGTCCATGTGGAGTAGCTCAAGCGGCCTGTCGGTCATCATGATGTTCTTGTGTGGATGATGAACACCAACTTGCTTCCCTGCTTGACATGCACTACAAACCCTGTATTTCTCAAAATGAACATTGGTTAGTCCCAAAATGTGCTCTCCCTTTAGAAGCTTATGAAGATTCTTCATCTCAACATGGGCTAGTTGGTGGTGCCAGAGCCAACCCATGTTAGTCTTAGCAATTAAGCAAGTGTCGAGTTTAGCTCTATCAAAATCTACTAAGTATAGCTGACCCTTTAACACTCCCTTAAATGCTATTGAATCATCGCTTCTTCTAAAGACAGTAACATCTATATCCGTAAAAAGACAGTTGTAGCCCATTTTACATAATTGTGAAACAGAAAGCAAATTGTAATCTAAAGAATCTACAAGAAAAACATTGGAAATAGAGTGGTCAGGGGATATAGCAATTTTACCCAAACCTTTGACCAAACCTTGATTTCCATCCCCGAATGTGATAGCTCGTTGGGGATCTTGGTTTTTCTCATAGGAGGAGAACATCTTCTTCTCCCCTGTCATGTGGTTTGTGCACCCGCTATCAATGATCCAACTTGAGCCTTCAGATGCATAAACCTACAAAACAATTTTAGGCCTTGTTCTTAGGTTCCGAAACGGTCTTGGGTCCTTTGACATTAGAAACAAGCACCTTGGGTACCCAAACACAAGTCTTGGAGCCCTTGTGTTTGCCCCCAACATATTTGGCAACTACTTTGCCTGATTTGTTAGTTAGCACATAAGAAGCATCAAAAGTCTTAAAAGATACATTAGGTTCATTTGATGCAATAGGAGTTTTCTTCTTAGGCAATTTAGCACGGGTTGATTGCCTAGAACTAGATGTCTCACTCTTATAAATAAAAGCATGATGAGAGCCAGAGTGAGACTTCCTAGAATGAATTTTCCTAATTTATGCTCGAGATAACCGGCAGGGTATAAAATGTAACCCTCATTATCCTGAGGCATGAGAGCCTTGCCCTTAACAAAGTTAGATAATCTTTTAGGAGGGGCATTAAGCTTGACATTGTCTTCCCTTTGGAAGCCAATGCCATCCTTAATGCCCGGGTGTCTCCCACTATAAAGCATACTACGAGCAAATTTGATTTTTTCATTTTCTAACTCATGCTCGGCAATTTTAGCATCTAATTTTGCTATATGATTATTTTGTTGTTTAATCATAGCAATGTGATCATGAATAGCATCAATGTTAACATCTCTACATCTAGTGCAAATAGTAACATGCCCAACGGTAGATGTAGAGGGTTTGCAAGAATTTAGTTCAACAATCTTAGCATGTAAAATCTCATTATCATCTTTAAGATTGGAAATAGAAACATTGCAAACATCTAATTCCTTAGCCTTAGCAATTAATTTTTCATTCTCATTTCTAAGGCTAGCAAGAGAGGCATTCAACTTTTCAATCTTAGCCATTGAACTAGCATTATCATTTCTAAGATTGTCAATTGAATCATCACAAACATTTGATTTCTCAACCTTAGCAATTAATTTGGCATTTTCATTTCTAAGGTTGGAAATAACATCATGGCAAGTGCTTAGCTCACTAGATAATTTTTCACATTTTTCTACTTCTAGAGCATAAGCATTTTTAACCTTAACATGCTTTTTGTTTTCTTTAATTAGGAAGTCCTCTTGGGTATCCAAGAGTTCATCCTTCTCATGAATAGCACTAATCAATTCATTTAATTTCTCTTTTTGTTGCATGTTAAGATTGGCAAAAAGAGTAAGCAAGTTTTCCTCATTATCACTAGAATTATCCTCATCACTAGAAGTTGAATACTTAGTGGAGGATCTTGATTTTACCTTCTTCTTCTTCTTACCGTCCTTTGCCATGACGCACTTGTGGCCGACGTTGGGGAAGAGGAGTCCCTTGGTGACGGCGATGTTTGCGGCGTCCTCGTCGGAGGAGTCGGTGGAGCTCTCGTCGGAGTCCCACTCCCGGCAAACATGGGCATCGCCGCCCTTCTTCTTGTAGTACCTCTTCTTTTCTCTCATCTTTCCCTTCTTGTCGTTATCCCTGTCACTATCACTAGACAAAGGGCATTTAGCGATAAAATGACCGGGCTTACCACATTTGTAGCAAACCTTCTTGGAGCGGGACTTGTACTCTTTCCCCCTCCTTTGCTTGAGGATTTGGCGAAAGCTCTTGATGGTGAGCGCCATCTCCTCATTGTCGAGCTTGGAGGCGTCGATGGGGACCCTACTAGGTGTAGAGTCTTCTTTCTTCTCCTCCGTTGCCTTGAAGGCTACGGGTTGCACCTTGGGTGTTGAGGTGGCGCCTTGCTTGATGATCTTTTTGGAGCCTTTGATCATCAATTCAAAGCTCACAAATTTTCCTATAACTTCCTTGGGAGACATTAGCTTATATCTAGGATCACCACGAATTAATTGTACTTGAGTAGGGTTAAGAAATACAAGTGATCTTAGAATAACCTTGACCATTTCATGGTCATCCCACTTGGAACTCCCGAGGTTGCGCACTTGGTTCACCAAGGTTTTTAGCCGGTTGTACATGGCTTGCGGGTCTTCTCCTTGGTTAAGCATGAACCGACCGAGCTCCCCCTTGATCGTTTCCATTTTGGTGATCTTGGTCACCTCGTCTTCTTCGTGCGTGGTCTTTAGTACGTCCCAAATCTCTTTTGCACTTTTCAACCCTTGCACCTTATTATACTCCTCCGAACTTAGAGAGGTGAGGAGTATAGTAGTTGCTTGAGAGTTGAAGTGCTCGATTTGGGCCACCTCGTCCTCATCATAATCTTCATCCCCTACGGATGGTACCTGTACTCCAAACTCAACAATATCCCAAATGTTTTTGTGGAGTGAGGTTAGGTGATATCTCATCATATCACTCCACCTAGAATAATCTTCACCGTTAAATGTCGGTGGTTTTCCTAATGGAACCGAAAGTAATGGAGTATGTCTAGGAATGCGAGAATAGCGTAGGGGGATCTTACTATACTTCTTGCGCTCTTGGCGCTTAAAAGTGACGGACGTGGAGTCGGATCCCGATGTAGAGGGTGATGAAGAATCGGTCTCGTAGTAGACCACTTTCTTCATTTTCTTCTTCTTCTCGCCACTCTTGTGCGTCCTAATGTGTGAAGGGGATCCCTCCTTCTTCTTGTTGCCGGACTCCCTTGATGGAGCCTTCCCGTGGCTTGTGGCGGGCTTCTCGCCGGTCACCATTACCTTCTTGGCGTGATCTCCCAACATCACTTCGAGCGGTTAGGCTCTAATGAAGTACCGGGCTCTGATACCAATTGAAAGTCGCCTAGAGGGGGGTGAATAGGGCGAATCTGAAATTTACAAACTTAAAGCACAACTATAAGCCGGGGTTAGCGTTAGAAATATAAACGAGTCCGAAAGAGAGGGTGAAAACAAATCACAAGCAAATAAGGCGAATGACACAGTGATTTGTTTTACCGAGGTTCGGTTCTTGCAAACCTACTCCCCGTTGAGGTGGTCACAAAGACCGGGTCTCTTTCAACCCTTTTCCTCTCTCAAACGGTCACTTAGACCGAGTGAGCTTCTCTTCTCAACCAAACGGGACACTAAGTCCCCACAAGGACCACCACACAATTGGTGTCTCTTGTCTTGGTTACAATTGAGTTGGAATTAAGAAAGAAGGAAGAAGAAAAGCAATCCAAGCGCAAGAGCTCAAATGAACACAAGTATCTCTCTCTCACTAGTCACTATTTGATTGGAATTGTCTTTGGACTTGGGAGAGGATTTGATCTCTTGTTTGTGTCTTGTATTGAATGTTATAGCTCTTGTATGAGGTGTGAAGGATGAAAACTTGGATGCAATGAAGTGTGGTGGTTGGGGGTATTTATAGCCCCAACCACCAAAAGAACCGTTGGTGAGGGCTTCTGTCGCATGGCGCACCGGACACTGTCCGGTGCGCCAGCCACGTCACTCGACCGTTGGAGCTTCTGACATCTGGGCCACCGGATAGTCCGGTGGTGCACCGGACAGGTCCTATAGACTGTCTGGTGCGCCTTCTGGCTCTGCTCTGACTTCTGCGCACACTGTAGCGCATTAACTGCTCTCTGCAGACGTCCATTGGTGCGAAGTAGCCGTTGCTCCGCTGGCGCACCGGACAGTCCGGTGAATTATAGCGGAGCGGCTCCCAGAATTCCCGAAGGTGGCAAGTTTGGAGTCGGGTTCCCTAATGCACCGGACACTGTCCGGTGCGCCAGATCAGGGCACACTTCGGTTGTCTTTTGCTCCTTTTATTTGAACCCTTTCTTGGTCTTTTTATTGGTTTGTTGTGAACCTTTGGCACCTGTAGAACTCATAATCTAGAGCAAACTAGTTAGTCCAATTATTTGTGTTGGGCAATTCAACTACCTAAATCAATTAGGAAAAGGTGTAAGCCTATTTCCCTTTCACCGCCGACCCGCCGTGCAAAGCGACAACAGTGGCGCCCAGCAAGGGTACAACGTGCTTATTTATGATCGGACTGGGACATTGTTTTTATTCTTTGTACCGACAAGATGCGGCCCAAAGTTTTTTTTGCCTTCTTAGAGCATCTCCAACAATGACTCAAACCGGTGCCTTAAATCGAAATATGGGGCTCTACGAAGAAAAAACTACTCCAATGATGTCTCATTTTATAAAATTTGGTAAAAAAAATTTAGGGCACTATCTCAAATGCCTCAAATATACTACATCATAGTGGGCTGCCATATAATCTAGATTTAAGGCTTTAGTGTTCGAGCAGATTGTTTTGTTGTTATCATAAATTCTCTAAAATATACTCATTTTTAAATTATAAGGTATTTTTATAAGTCACGTTGTTGGACATACATGATACATGACGAGCCATATATACCACAACAAGACAGCATGCATTTGACGTTTTGAGTTTGACAATGTATATGTGGCCGAATTTTTTCTTTTTCAGCCCTATTTTTGAAAAATATTTACGTTTGGATCCCCAAAAATTTTATATGTAAGTTTAGACCCGATACTCGGCGCCATAGGCTGTGGCGCCGAGGGCGTCGAGCTATGACGTGGCAGTAACGGCTCCCTGCGCCTAGGGCATGGCATTGACGCGGCGCCGACGCGGCCTCGTAGCTCGGCGCCACAGATCTTGGCGCCGAGATATGAAGGCCTATAAAACTGGCCGCGCTGCTGGCCGAGAGCAGCACATTTCCTCTCATTTCAAAACTTCATCAAAATTTGCTGGATTCAAAGATTCGAGTTGGTTCACTTCGTAGACCAAGGTATGGTGCCCAACTGATTTGTTTTGTATATTGGGTTGTATTTTTTCGATTATTAGTTTCCATAGTTGCTCATAATATATATAGTTGTCGACGTTTCAAACCCGGGGGGTCCCTGGACCGACGAGTAAATTATCGCCGCGTGCCCCAGCCCAGATGGGTCGGCGCGAGACGGAGCGCGAAGGGGGGAAGGAGCCGGAGGGAGACGGGCGTGAGAGGTGGAATCCCGCGGCCTTCGTGTTTGTCCCGCGCCCTGGTCGGGTGCGCTTGCAGTAGGGGGTTACAAGCGTCCACGCGGGAGGGAGAGAGCGGCCTCACGCGAGCGTCGTCCCATCCTTCTCCGCGCGGCCAACCCTCGTAAGAGGGCCCTGGTCCTTCCTTTTATAGGCGCAAGGAAAGGATCCAGGTGTACAATGGGGGGTGTAGCAGTGTGCTAACGTGTCTAGCGGAGGAGGGCTAGCGCCCTAAGTACATGCCATCGTGGCAGCCGGAGAGGTTTTGGCACCCGGTTCGTGTTATGTCGTGGTCGTCGGAGGAGCGCCGGAGCCTGGCGGAAGGACAGCTGTCGGGGCTGTCGAGTCCTTGCTGACGTCCTCTTGCTTCCGGAAGGGGGCTGAGAGCTGCCGTCGTCATAGAGCGTGCGGGGCGCCATCATTACTCGCATAGCAGAGCGAGCCAGATGGGACGCCGGTCTTGTTCCCCGTAGCCTGAGTCAGCTTGGGGTAGGGTAATGATGGCGCCTCCTGTGACGTGGTCGGTCCGAGCCCTGGGTTGGGCGAGGTGGAGGCTCCTCCGAGGTCGAGGTCGAGTCTGTCTTCCGAGGCCGAGGTCGAGTCCGAGCCCCTGGGTCGGGCGAGGCGGAGACCGTCGGCTGAGGTCAGGGCTGAGTCCGAGCCCTGGGGTCGGGCGAAGCGGAGTTCGTCGTCTTTCGGGGCTGAGCCCGAGTTCGAGCCCTGGGGTCGGGCGGAGCGGAGTTCATCGTCTTCTGGGGCTGAGCCCGAGTCCGAGCCCTGGGGTCGGGCGAAGCGGAGTTCGTCGTCTTCCGGGGCTGAGCCCGAGTCCGAGCCCTGGGGTCGGGCGGAGCGGAGTTCGTTGTCTTCCGGGGCTGAGCCCGAGTCCGAGCCCTGGGGTCGGGCGAAGCGGAGTTCGTCGTCTTCCGGGGCTGAGCCCGAGTCCGAGCCCTGGGGTCGGGCAAAGTGGAGTTTCCCATGGCGCCTAGGGCCAGACTTGGCTGTTGTCAGCCTCACTCTGTCGAGTGGCTCAGAGTCGGTGCGGCGCAGGCGGCGCTGTCCTCTTGTCAGACCGGTCAGTGGAGCGGCGAAGTGACTGCGGTCACTTCGGCTCTGTCGACTAGAGGGCGTGCGTCAGGATAAAGGTGTCAGGCCACCTTTGCATTAAATGCCCCTGCGATTTGGTCGGTTGGCGTGGTGATTTGGCCTAGGTTGCTTCTTGGTGAAGACTGGGCCTCGGGCGAGCCGAAGGTGTGTCCGTTGCTGGAGGGGGGCCTCGGGCGAGACGTAGATCCTCCAGGGTCGGCTGCCCTTGCCCGAGGCTGGGCTTGGGCGAGGCGTGATCGCGTCCCTCGAATGGACCGATCCTTGACTTAGTCGCACCCATCAGGCCTTTGCAGCTTTGTGCTGATGGGGGTTACCAGCTGAGATTTAGGAGTCTTGAGGGTACCCCTAAATATGGTCCCCGACAGTAGCCCCCGAGCCTCGAAGGGAGTGTTAATACTCGCTTGGAGGCTTTTGTCGCACTTTTTGCAAGGGGGCCAGCCTTTCTCGGTTGCGTTTTGTTCCGGTGGGTGCGCGCGAGCGCACCCGCCGGGTGTAGCCCTCGAGGCCTCGGAGGAGTGGTTTGACTCCTCCGAGGTCTTAATGCCTCGCGCAATGCTTCGGCTGGTCTGGTCGTTCCCTCATGCGAGCTGGCTGTAGCCCGGGTGCACGGTCGGGTCCCAAGTTCTCGGGCTAGTATGTTGACGCTGTCAACGGTTTGGCCGAAGCCGGGTTTGCGAGAGCAGCCCCCGAGCCTCTGCACAGGGCGAGAGGACGGTCAAGGACAGGCTCGACTTTTTTACATACGCCCCTGCGTCGCCTTTCCGCAAGGAGGAGGGGGGAAAGCGCCATGTTGCCCTCGGAGGGCGCCGAACATGGTGTCTCCGGTGAGCTGCTGGCGGGTAATCCGAGTGGACGCCCGTGCCCCATTTGTTAGGGGTCGGCTAGAGGCCCGGAGGCGCGCTCCAAAAGTACCTGCGGGTGATCTGCCGGACCCGGTCCCCTTTCGACGGGGTCCGAGGGCTCGATGCCTCCCTCTGATGGGATTCTGTTACAAGATCGTTCCCGCTGGTCTCGGAAATGTCCTAGGGTACCTCGGGAGCGTAGCCCGAGCCTTGGTTATGTATCGAACGTACCCAGGGTCATCCCTCGCTCTGTGTCTGAGGCGGCTGTGAACCCTTCGAGGGCCAGCTTCGGTGAAAGGTTTGGGGATCAGCCCAGGAAAATTTATTGCCTATTCTGCGGTGAGGACAAGGGCCATACTACAAGGATGTGTCATGTCACCATACAGAAACAGAAGGAAATAGCAGAAGCTGCAGCCCAACAGAATCAGCCGAAGCAAGTTATGCATACTGCTTCATACCAATCACCGTACATACCAGAGTATGTGGGTAACCATCCTGCAGTTTCTGTTGCTTCGGCAAGTCAACCTCGGGCATCTTGGCAACATCCTCCACCTCCACCACCAATGCAACCCGCATATCCCCAAGGCCAGCAGCCAAAAGGGAGCCAGCACACTCACCAACAGCGAGACTTCAGGGAGCAGTCCGAAGCTCGCACAGTCAACAGTACTGTGCCAGAATCGAAACACATCTACTAAGAGATATCCTTCCTCTGAAACAGTTTTTGCATTTGTCATCATTTTCCTTTTCAATAAGGAGCAATCATTGAAAACCTAGTTCTTTTGTTGTTTTCAATTTTTTGTAATAGCTTCGTTATTGTCATAATATAATATACCTTCTTCACAGACTCTTGAAGTTCCAAAGGTCAGTAAAACACGAAAGTTGTTCTCAAGAGAACGCGGGGTTCACAATTATATTACAAGTTTTGCCGAAGCAACAAAAAGTCGTTCTAAGGAACGCAATACAAGTTTTGCCGAAGCAACAAAAAGTCGTTCTAAGGAACGCAGTGTAAGTTTGCCGAAACAACAAAAAGTCATTCCTAAGGGAACGCAGCGTAAGTTTTCTGCTCAAAAGTCGTTCCAAAGGGAATGTAGAGCTTACAGCGAAAAATAAATGTTGATTCCGCCGAAGTATAAGGCGAAGCGCGAAAAGTCAACGTGAATACCGCCGAAGTAAAAGGCGAAGAAGCTCCTAAGGGAGGCTTACAGCGAAAAGTCAGCGCTGATACACCGAAAAATAAGTGGTGAAGCCGAAAAATAAACGGCAAAAAGATTGTGTATTTTACTGTGGGAATGTGTCGGGGACCATAATTAGGGGTACCCTCAAGGCTCCTAATTCTCAGCTGGTAACCCCCATCAGCATAAAGCTGCAAAGGCCTGATGGGTGCGATTAAGTCAGGGATCAGTCCATTCGAGCGACTCGATCACGCCTCGCCCGAGCCTAGCCTCGGACAAGGCAGCCGACCCCGGAGGATTTCCGTCTCGCCCGAGGCCCCCCTCCAACGGCGAACATATTCCCGGCTCGCCCGAGGCCCTGCCTTCGCTAAGAAGCAACCCTGACCAAATCGCCGCACCAACCGACCAAATCGCAGGAGCATTTAATGCAAAGGTGGCCTGACACCTTTATCCTGACGCGCGCCCCCAGCCAGCAGAGCCGAAGTGACCGCCGTCACTTCGCCGCTCCACTGACCGACCTGACAGAAGGACAGCGCCGCCTGCGTCACTCCGACTGCGGTGCCACTTGACAGAGTGAGACTGACAGGCAGTCAGGCTTTGCCGAAGGACCATAGGAAGCTCCGCTTCGCCCGACCCAGGGCTCGGACTCGGGCTCAGCCCCGGAAGACGGCGAACTCCGCTCCGCTCGACCCAGGGCTCGGACTCGGGCTAAGTCCCGGAAGACGGCGAACTCTGCTCCGCCTGACCCAGGGCTCGGACTCGGGCTAAGTCCCGGAAGACGGCGAACTCCACTCCGCTCGACCCAGGGCTCGGACTCGGGCTAAGTCCCGGAAGACGGCGAACTTCGCTCCGCCCGACCCAGGGCTCGGACTCGGGCTAAGTCCCGGAAGACGGCGAACTCCGCTCCGCCCGACCCAGGGATCGGACTTGGGCTCGGCCCCAGAAGACGACGAACTCCGCTCCGCCCGACCCAGGGCTCGGACTTGGGCTCAGCCCTAGAAGACGACGAACTCTGCCTCGCCCGACCCAGGGGCTCGGACTCGACCTCGGCCACGGAAGACAGACTCGACCTCGGCTTCGGAGGAGCTTCCACATCGCCCAACCTAGGGCGCAGACCAGCCACGTCAACAGGAGGCGCCATCATCACCCTACCCCGAGCTGACTTGGGCCGCAGGGAACAAGACCGGTGTCCCATCTGGCTCGCTCCGCCAGATAGGCAATGATGGCGCCCCGCATACTCTGTGACGACGGCGGCTCTCAGCCCCCTTACGGAAGCAAGAGGACGTCAACAAGGACTCAACCGCTCCGACAGCTGTCCCTCCGCCAGGCTCCATCGCTCCTCCGACGGCCACGACATCACACCAGCTGGCTGCCAAAATCTCTCCGGCTGCCACAACGGCATGTACTTAGGGCGCTAGCTCTCCTCCGCTAGACACGTAGCACTCTGCTACACCCCCCATTGTACACCTGGATCCTCTCCTTACGCCTATAAAAGGAAGGACCAGGGCCCTCTTAGAGAGGGTTGGCCGCGCGGGGACGAGGACGAGACAGGCGCTCGCTTGGAGCCGCTCGCTCCCTCTCCCGCATGGACGCTTGTAACCCCCTACTGCAAGCGCACCCGACCTGGGCGCGGGACGAACACGAAGGCCGCGGGATTCCCACCTCTCTCACGCCGGTCTCCGGCCGCCTCGCTCTCCCCCCTTCGCGCTCGCCCTCGCGCTCGACCCATCTGGGCTGGGGCACGCGGCGACATTCACTCGTCGGCCCAGGGACCCCCCGGTCTCGAAACACTGACAGTTGGCGCGCCAGGTAGGGGCCTGCTGCGTGTTGACGAACAGCTTCCCGTCAAGCTCCAGATGGGCAGTCTCCAGCAACCTCTCCAACCCGGGACGGTGCTCTGTTTCGGGAGTCTTGAGTTCATGTCCCTCGACGGCGGCTACGACATGATACTCCTTCCACCGCCGCACGACAACGACAATGGCGGCCGACAGCCCGCCCGCCGGCGGAGGAATCGACGACGTCTTCCCCGCGTGGTGGAAGAACAACCTTCGAGCTCATCCCGCCTTCTTCCCCGCCGACGAAGGGGAAGGCAGGGCAACCAAGGCCAAGCAGGAGGCAGCACCTCGTTGGCTGTCGAGCGAGTCGACAGCGCCGGCACCCCAACGGGGGGCGCACCGGGTATCGACTTCGCGCTTGAGACGAAGACGAGCGCCGTCTCCCTGCGACACGCCAATCCCGAGCAAGTGGACGACGCCAGCGCGCTCGCGAAAAGCTTGCTGGACGTCACCCTCGTACCTGAGACGACGGTGCAGTCAGTCCCCGACGTGACTTTATCGCCGCTCGTCGACCAAGAGGTACCGACTGATTCCCATCCCACGTCATTTGGATTCAGCCTCAACCCGCCTAGCGACCTCGCCTTGGCGGGCGCTCTCGTAGAGGCGAGTCCAAACCCTCTGGGGTTTCGCATGCGGTCGCCTTGGGACCAGCTGACGGACGTCTCGACCTACGGGCCCTCTGGGTCCGAGGAAGACGACGAGCCCAGCATCTGCTGGGATTTCACTGGACTTGGCAACCCCAGTGCCATGCGGGACTTCATGACCGCATGTGACTACTGCCTCTCCGACAGTTTCGACGGTAGCCGTAGCCTCGGCGACGAGGACTGCGGCCCAAGCCGCGAATGTTTCCACGTCGATCTAGGGGGTCCCTCCGAAGGCAATCATCTCGGCATGCCGGAGGACGGTGATCTCACTAGGCCGGTGCCCCGCGTTGACATCCCACGGGAGCTAGCTGTGGTCCCCGTTCAGGCGGGGGGCCATGACCCACAACTCGAGCAAATCCGCGGGGTGCAGGCCAGGCTCGACGAGGGAGCAGGAGCGCTTGAGCCGATCCGCCGAGACGTCGGGCAGGCATGGGCGGGCCAACCCCCGGCCGGAGAAATACGTCATCTGCCCCAGGGTTTCCAGCACCGCGTCGCCGACGACGTCAGGGTCAGGCCACCACCCGCATCTAGTGGGGTCGGCCAGAACCTGGCTGCAGCAGCGATGCTTCTCCGCGCGATGCCGGAGCCATCAACCACCGAGGGCCGGCGAATCCAGGGGGAACACAAGAATCTCCTGGAAGGCGCCACGGTCCGACGGGCCGAGAGCTCTACCTCCCGAAGGCAGGGGTACCCCTCGGAACCTCATGCCGCGACTTCCCGATTCATGCGGGAAGCCTTGGTCTACACCGGGCGCACGCGCAACACCGCGCCTGCGGCCCCGGGCCGCCTCGGCAATGAGCACCATCACCGCGACCGTCGGGCCCACCTCGACGAGAGGGTGCGCCGAGGCTACCACCCCAGGCGTGGGGGACGCTACGACAGCGGGGAGGATCGGAGTCCCTCGCCCGAACCACCCGGTCCACAGGCCTTCAGCCGGGCCATCCGACGGGCACCGTTCCCGACCCGGTTCCGACCCCCGACTACTATCACAAAGTACTCGGGGGAGACGAGACCGGAACTGTGGCTCGCGGACTAACGTCTGGCCTGCCAACTGGGTGGAACGGACGATGGCAACCTCATCATCCGCAACCTCCCCCTGTTCCTCTCCGACACCGCTCGCGCCTGGTTGGAGCACCTGCCTCTGGGGCAGATCTCCAACTGGGACGACCTAGTCCAAGCTTTCGCCGGCAATTTCCAGGGCACGTACGTGCGCCCCGGGAATTCCTGGGACCTCCGAAGCTGCCGGCAGCAGCCGGGAGAGTCTCTCCGGGACTACATCCGGCGATTCTCGAAGCAGCGCACCGAGCTGCCCAACATCACCGACTCGGATGTCATCGGCGCGTTCCTCGCCGGCACCACCTGCCGCGACCTGGTGAGCAAGCTGGGTCGCAAGACCCCCACCAGGGCGAGCGAGCTGATGGACTGTAACACCCACTTTGTAATTGGTTAGGAATAATACCGATAGAGAAACAGTTTCTCTTTATGTGAGTTTGATCTTTGTGCATCATCATATGTGAACACCATGTCCAAGAACAATTAATAAAAAGATATGCTACTAAATCCATGCATCATGTTGAATATTCTATTTTTGTGTGCATTTTGTAACAAGAAAATATTAAAGACCAAAAAGGGAAAATTAAAACCTAAAAGAAATCCTTGCAAATAGAAAAAGGAAAAGGAATACTATACCTGAATGGGCTGGCTGCCACCAATCTGGCCCATTACCACACTCACCACCGCAGCCCAACTAACCTACCGGCGCCGACACCTGGGGCCCGGCTGTCTGTCGCTGGGCTCTCGCGCGCGCTCGGACTTCTCTGCCACTGCGTTCGCGGGCCCACGTGCAGGCTCTTCCTCCGCGCTCGTCTTCCCTTCCCTTCCCTTCCCTTTCCCTGGCTTGTGGGACCCACGGGTCGGAAGTGTCGTGCTCGCGGAAATGGCGGACTGCGCCAACAACCTTGCGCGGCGGACCAGCTGGAAATCCCGATGGCTTCGGGGTGGTTGTTACCGCCGATTGGGGGAGCATAAGACCGTTGCCGTGCGCGTCGTGACCTGACCACAACTCATACCCAGTGCCGACCTACACCATAGCCAAGGGGGCGGAGGAAACCGAGCTCCGCCGCCGTCGGGGGGAAATTGCTAAAGCGCTCTCTGCACACCACCGGGTTTGATCCGTGGGCTTCGCCGGGAGCTTTGAAGGGTGTCCGTGGTGTCCTCGTACGGGTTCAGGGACCGGTGAACCGGCGATTTCGCGCCGTTGCCAGTGCTCCGCCGCGGAGCCGCATCCCGTCGTGGACCGCTCGTTGGTCGCAATCCATGCCCACGGTGAGTCCCTATTCAGCATTGTCGCGTCCGCGAGATTTTGTAGCGATATTGGGATTGGGTTTTGGTCGACCGGGCATGGAGTTCGCCGCACTCCGGCGAGGATCCGCCATAGTCATGGGGAGGCGGCGCCGTGCTCTGGGTGGTCGAGGGGTGGAGGATGGCTGTGTGCCATTGATTTTCCGTTGGACGATGTAGATTAGATGGTAGGATGGCCCTCGGATCTTGATCGTGTGGCTTGCGCGAGATCAGACGATATAAAATCAGAGTCGCCCATTCCAGATCGTGGGGTGGGGATTGTATACCGGTTCACGGTGGTAGTGATCTAATCGTGACCCTCGGTTGGAAATCGAACGGCCGTGATCACAAGATACCCCTTCGGCTGAAGCCTTTTGCATAAGAAACCCTGTAGTTTATAGAAAACAACCCGCCGTCCAGGGGCCCTGTTCCCTGTGTCTGCGGATACTTACCCCGAGCCCCCTGCGTTTCACATTAATTGAGGCCTAGTCCAGTGGCAGGATAAAGTGTATAAATGAATTAGAAATTGAATATTTAATATGAAAATAATTACTAGAACTTTGTAAATTCATAGAAAATTCATACTAACTCCAAATTAGTCCATTCCAGTTCCTAAAATTTTGTAATTTAATTCTCTATCACCTAGAGCCTCTGTTATGTCATGAAAACAGCAAGAAATTTATTTATCACTTAATCCTATTTAAAGCACATAAAACTTTTGAAAATGCATAACTCGAAATCTATAACTCAGAAAATTATGATTCCAGTTCCTAGGTTTTTATTTTAATATGTAGAATATCTCTGTGTATTTTGTTTACATGCTTGGTGTAATGTTAATTTTCCCTATATCCTGTGCTTGTTTGTATTGTGGCGAGTAGAAGAGCCCGTGACCGAGGATCCTGGTGAGCAGCAGGTTGAAGTAGCTGAGCAGGAGCTCATTGAAGGCAAGTTGTGCCATTGACCACTTTTTACCCAATAATGTTCTTTAATATCACTTATCCATGCATAGGTTAATTTTGATGGGACCCAATAGGTTACCCTAGATTGTTTATCTCATTACCTTGTTCACCCCTGAATCACTTGGGTAGTTTGCTATTGCTTTACATGGTTTTGGGATAATCATTTATTACCTCTATGTTCCAGTTATTTTTGTTATTCTATTTATGTTCATGTTGAGATCATTAATGTTAATTGGAACATAGAGCTTAACTTGAGAACCACGTGCCACCACAAGGGTTTAATGGGACGCTCTTGGCTGATTAACTAGGAAAGCTAGTGGAAGACTACCTTACCCGAAAGGGGCAAGGGCAGTAGGGGAGAGGTCAGTGCGGGGAGGTCCCTGGTTGATTTTGCTGCGATGGCGGTCAGCCAGGAACCCTGTACTGGATCTTCCCATAAACTGTAGCGGGTTTTCGGAAGCTAGTGGAACTTTGTAAAGGCCTCGTAGTGTTGCCCTGCCGCGCTTCCTAGGTAGAGGTGTATGGGATTCATGACCCCTTGGCAGATGGGTAACATGACTTGTGGGTAAAGGGTACAACCTCTGCAGAGTGTAAAACTGGTATACTAGCCGAGCTCACGGTCATGAGCAGCTCAGGACTCTCTGATGTTTAAATTATGGAACTTAAATTCAATTTTGTCATTTGCATTGCATGGGTTTGTTATTAATTTTGTTCTATTACTTTACTTATGGTTTGGTATTTACTTACACTTAGTAACTGCTAATAAAATTTTGACCAACTACTTAAAAGCAATGCTCAGCTTTAACCCCTATCATTGATCAGCCTTACACTTCACATGAGCTCCCACCTTTGGTGAGTTCATGTCACATCATTCCCCACAACTTGTTGAGCGATGATCATGTGTGAGCTCACCCTTGCTGTCTCACACCCCCCCCCACAGGAGAAGAGCAGGTGGTTCAGGAGGAGCCACAAGGCGAGGAGTATGATCTGATCTAGGTGGCGTTTCTCAGTCGACATTGGCGCCGACGATCCTTAGTTCGCTTTATCTTTATTATTTTATTTTGTAATAAGTCTTCCGCTATGTAATAAATACTCTGATGTTTTATGACATTTATCTCTATACACTCTGTTATTATATATGTTGTCTTCTTGGCGCATGTATGAGATGCACCCGGCTTTGTCCTTTAAAACCGGGTGTTACAGAAGTGGTATCAGAGCAAATGTTGACTGTAGGACGAAACCTAGATAGAAATGGACAAACCCTTTCCTACTTACCTTACTCTGACTCATTCTATACTTATCACATCTTGATCCAGTCTCATCTTCTACTGTTCTACTCTGATCATTCTTACCTTTTCTACTCTTAGTCAAGATGGATTTCACACCTTGGAATCCCCACCCCTATGGCATTCTTAAGAGTTAGGGAACCCAAGACAAAAATTAAAACTATTTTCTTAAAAAAAAATGTTGGTTGATTGTGCTGATGCTAAATGCCTGATTTGCTTCTTTGATTGATTGAATTATTATAGATGGACATCTTAGCATGTACCAACATAAGGTATTGAATTAGCTATAGTAGGCGGAATATTAATCTGCTTAGCTAATAAATCCCCCAAAATAACCTGATTTGTAAGTACCTGCCTTGGCTACTATTCTCTTATCATATGTATCTAACTCAGATGGTCAATACCAGGAAAGGAAAGATTATCACGCAACAGCAAACAGAAATGAATCCTCCAAATCCTCCACCTGTTGAAACCGATCAGGTGATTGCAACCCAAAGGCTGGTAATACAACAATTGACAGACATGATGACCGAAATGCAAAACCAGATAAGACAAGAACGCGAGGAAATACGTCAGGCCCGTCTGGAGATACATCAAGAGATAAGGCAATCACGGTTGGAGAGGCAACGACAACCACCACCATCTCCACCACCACCAGCTCCACCAAGCTACATAAACATATATATAAATTACTACTATTTGTAGGATCTACAGGTTCCTTTAGTTAGTATTCGGTATGATACTATTTTAGGAGGAATAAAAAGGTCTATCTGTCCCCATGTGTTGCTAATAAAATTATGCGTCATGCTGAGATTTTGGTTTGCGCAAATGTGTTGGACAATATGAGAAAACCCATGAGAGTAATTACACCTAAAGGACCTGTTGAGGCAAGTCAAATGACACGTAGATTGACATTGACCATTATGGGTAGAGAATTTGGAGCTACTGCTATAATATTAGAGTCAAGCAGTATAGATTTGATCCTTGGTATGTCATGGCTAAGAAAGGCAAAGGCCGTTATAGCATGTGGTAGAGGTACCGTAGAACTCACTACTACTAAGGGAGAAAGATTTCAAGTTAATATTGCAGTAACCTCCTCACCCATGCGTGCAATGTTCTTTATACCGGAGGAGTTTGTTGGTGACAACATCCGGGTGGTTAGAGATTTTCCGGATGTCTTTCCAGAGGAGTTACCAGGGATGCCACCTGAGAGAGAAGTTGAGTTTGTTATTGACCTCTTACCTGGAACCGCCCCTATTTCTAAACGGCCATATAGGATGTCCGTAGAAGAACTAAAGGAACTTAAGAAGCAGTTAACTGAGTTACAAGAGGCTGGGTACATTCGTCCGAGTTCCTCACCTTGGGGAGCGCCGGTCTTGTTTGTACAGAAGAAGGATGGATCACAGCGGATGTGTGTGGATTATAGATCTCTTAATGATGTTACAGTGAAGAACAAGTATCCGTTGCCCCGTATTGAGGATTTATTTGATCAGATGAGAGGAGCAAGAGTATTTTCGAAGATTGATCTCCGATCCGGTTACCATCAGATGAGGATTAGACCATCAGATATTCCCAAGACGGCTTTCTCGACTCGATATGGATTATATGAGTTTACTGTTATGTCGTTTGGATTAACCAATGCGCCAGCTTATTTTATGAACTTGATGAATAAGGTGTTTATGGAGTATTTGGACAGATTCGTCGTGGTATTCATCGACGATATTCTTATCTATTCTAAGAGTGATAGTGATCACGAGGAACATCTAAGGATGGTGCTACAAAAGCTACGAGATAATCAACTCTATGCCAAGTTCAGCAAGTGCGAGTTTTGGATTGGCGAGGTGCCATTTCTTGGTCATATTATTTCTAATGGAGGAATTTCAGTGGATCCTGCTAAAGTTAAGGAGATAATGGAGTGGAGAGTACCCACTACAGTTACTGAGATTCGGAGTTTCTTGGGATTAGCAGGATATTATCGGAGATTTATTGAAGGATTTTCTAAGATCGCTAAGCCTATGACTTCGCTTTTGGAGAAAGGAAAAGAATTTAAGTGGGACGAGAAGTGTCAAAACAGCTTTGATCTATTGAAGAAGAAGTTGATGTCGCCACCAGTATTGGTTATGCCAGATCTACAGAAAGGATTTGATATCTATTGTGATGCATGTGGCCAAGGCTTAGGATGTGTGCTCATGCAAGAAGGACATGTGATTGCTTATGCTTCTCGTCAGTTACGCAAGCATGAATTGAACTACCCTACTCATGACTTGGAATTGGCAGCCGTTGTGCATGCGCTTAAGATTTGGAGACACTACATCATGGGAACTAAGTGCCAAGTGTATACGGATCATAAGAGTTTGAAGTATATATTCACTCAGAAGGATCTCAATCTTAGGCAACGCCGTTGGTTGGAGCTTATTAAGGATTATGATTTGGAGATTCACTATCACCCGGGCAAGGCAAATTTGGTTGCAGATGCCTTGAGTCGCAAAGAGCATGTTCATTCAGCTATTGTTGCCCAGCTACCCGATGAGATTGTTGAGGACTTCAGGAGACTTAACCTGGGGATAGTTGCTCATACTGAAGGAGTCACTATTGATGTGGAACCCACTTTGGAGCAAGTGATCCGCAAAGGACAAATTGGTGATGCTAAAATAAAAGAGATTAAGGATCTGATTACTGAAGGTCGAGTTCCGGAGTTCACGGAAGATGAGCAAGGCACTGTATGGTTCAAGGATAGAATGTGTGTTCCTGATATTAAAAGCCTTCGAGAGACTATATTGAAAGAGGCCCATGACTCGGATTATTCTATTCATCCTGGTAGTACCAAGATGTATCAGGATTTGAAGCGGAAGTATTGGTGGTATGGATTGAAAAGAGATGTAGCTGCACATGTGGCTATGTGTGATGTATGTCAAAGAGTTAAGGCTGAACATCAGAGGCCAGCTGGACTATTGCACCCACTGAAGATACCCGAGTGGAAGTGGGAAGAGATTGGTATGGATTTTATTACTGGATTGCCTCGCACCCAGAAAGGATATGATGCAATATGGGTGATTGTGGATAGATTGACTAAAGTGGCTCACTTTATTCCTGTGAAGACTACTTATAAAGGTTCTCAGCTAGCAGAGTTATATATGGCTCGGATTGTGTGTTTACATGGAGTACCAAAGAAGATCGTGTCTGATCGAGGTTCGCAGTTTACCTCAAGATTTTGGAGAAGCTTTCATGAGAACATGAGTACAAAGTTGAATTTTAGTACAGCCTATCACCCTCAGACTGATGGACAGACTGAAAGGACTAATCAAGTATTGGAAGATATGTTGAGAGCATGTGCCCTTCAGCATGGAGGGAGTTGGGATAAGAGTCTACCTTATGCTGAGTTCTCATATAATAATAGTTATCAGGCCAGTCTGAAGATGTCACCTTTTGAAGCTTTGTATGGGAGGAAGTGCAGGACTCCTTTGTATTGGGATCAGACTGGAGAGAGACAGTTCTTTGGTCCTGAATTGATTCAAGAAGCAGAAGAACAAGTTCGTATAATTCGAGAGAATTTGAGGGTGGCTCAAACCAGGCAAAAGAGTTATGCTGATAATAGAAGAAGGCCACTGGAATTCGAAGAAGGAGATTATGTGTACCTCAAGGTGTCACCACTTCGTGGAATGAGGAGATTCAAAGTTAAGGGCAAATTGTCCCCTCGCTATATTGGACCATTCTTGATCTTTAGGAGAGTTGGAGAGATGGCATACCAACTTGAGTTACCTGCTAGTCTATCGGATGTGCATAATGTGTTTCACGTATCTCAACTCAAGAAGTGTCTCCGTGTTCCCGAGGAACAGTTACCCATGGATGAACTCAGTGTTCAAGGTGATTTGACTTACACGGAGTACCCGATCAAGATTTTGGATACATTGACTCGAGTTACAAGAAATAAGGTGATAAAGATGTGCAAAGTGCAATGGAGTCACCACGGAGAAAATGAAGCAACTTGGGAAAGAGAAGAAGAGCTTCGCATAGATTTTCCCCACCTTTTCTCTAGTTCTCCTTAAATCTCGAGGACGAGATTATTTTTTAAGGGGGGTAGGATTTGTAACACCCACTTTGTAATTGGTTAGGAATAATACCGATAGAGAAACAGTTTCTCTTTATGTGAGTTTGATCTTTGTGCATCATCATATGTGAACACCATGTCCAAGAACAATTAATAAAAAGATATGCTACTAAATCCATGCATCATGTTGAATATTCTATTTTTGTGTGCATTTTGTAACAAGAAAATATTAAAGACCAAAAAGGGAAAATTAAAACCTAAAAGAAATCCTTGCAAATAGAAAAAGGAAAAGGAATACTATACCTGAATGGGCTGGCTGCCACCAATCTGGCCCATTACCACACTCACCACCGCAGCCCAACTAACCTACCGGCGCCGACACCTGGGGCCCGGCTGTCTGTCGCTGGGCTCTCGCGCGCGCTCGGACTTCTCTGCCACTGCGTTCGCGGGCCCACGTGCAGGCTCTTCCTCCGCGCTCGTCTTCCCTTCCCTTCCCTTCCCTTTCCCTGGCTCGTGGGACCCACGGGTCGGAAGTGTCGTGCTCGCGGAAATGGCGGACTGCGCCAACAACCTTGCGCGGCGGACCAGCTGGAAATCCCGATGGCTTCGGGGTGGTTGTTACCGCCGATTGGGGGAGCATAAGACCGTTGCCGTGCGCGTCGTGACCTGACCACAACTCATACCCAGTGCCGACCTACACCATAGCCAAGGGGGCGGAGGAAACCGAGCTCCGCCGCCGTCGGGGGGAAATTGCTAAAGCGCTCTCTGCACACCACCGGGTTTGATCCGTGGGCTTCGCCGGGAGCTTTGAAGGGTGTCCGTGGTGTCCTCGTACGGGTTCAGGGACCGGTGAACCGGCGATTTCGCGCCGTTGCCAGTGCTCCGCCGCGGAGCCGCATCCCGTCGTGGACCGCTCGTTGGTCGCAATCCATGCCCACGGTGAGTCCCTATTCAGCATTGTCGCGTCCGCGAGATTTTGTAGCGATATTGGGATTGGGTTTTGGTCGACCGGGCATGGAGTTCGCCGCACTCCGGCGAGGATCCGCCGTAGTCATGGGGAGGCGGCGCCGTGCTCTGGGTGGTCGAGGGGTGGAGGATGGCTGTGTGCCATTGATTTTCCGTTGGACGATGTAGATTAGATGGTAGGATGGCCCTCGGATCTTGATCGTGTGGCTTGCGCGAGATCAGACGATATAAAATCAGAGTCGCCCATTCCAGATCGTGGGGTGGGGATTGTATACCGGTTCACGGTGGTAGTGATCTAATCGTGACCCTCGGTTGGAAATCGAACGGCCGTGATCACAAGATACCCCTTCGGCTGAAGCCTTTTGCATAAGAAACCCTGTAGTTTATAGAAAACAACCCGCCGTCCAGGGGCCCTGTTCCCTGTGTCTGCGGATACTTACCCCGAGCCCCCTGCGTTTCACATTAATTGAGGCCTAGTCCAGTGGCAGGATAAAGTGTATAAATGAATTAGAAATTGAATATTTAATATGAAAATAATTACTAGAACTTTGTAAATTCATAGAAAATTCATACTAACTCCAAATTAGTCCATTCCAGTTCCTAAAATTTTGTAATTTAATTCTCTATCACCTAGAGCCTCTGTTATGTCATGAAAACAGCAAGAAATTTATTTATCACTTAATCCTATTTAAAGCACATAAAACTTTTGAAAATGCATAACTCGAAATCTATAACTCAGAAAATTATGATTCCAGTTCCTAGGTTTTTATTTTAATATGTAGAATATCTCTGTGTATTTTGTTTACATGCTTGGTGTAATGTTAATTTTCCCTATATCCTGTGCTTGTTTGTATTGTGGCGAGTAGAAGAGCCCGTGACCGAGGATCCTGGTGAGCAGCAGGTTGAAGTAGCTGAGCAGGAGCTCATTGAAGGCAAGTTGTGCCCTTGACCACTTTTTACCCAATAATGTTCTTTAATATCACTTATCCATGCATAGGTTAATTTTGATGGGACCCAATAGGTTACCCTAGATTGTTTATCTCATTACCTTGTTCACCCCTGAATCACTTGGGTAGTTTGCTATTGCTTTACATGGTTTTGGGATAATCATTTATTACCTCTATGTTCCAGTTATTTTTGTTATTCTATTTATGTTCATGTTGAGATCATTAATGTTAATTGGAACATAGAGCTTAACTTGAGAACCACGTGCCACCACAAGGGTTTAATGGGACGCCCTTGGCTGATTAACTAGGAAAGCTAGTGGAAGACTACCTTACCCGAAAGGGGCAAGGGCAGTAGGGGAGAGGTCAGTGCGGGGAGGTCCCTGGTTGATTTTGCTGCGATGGCGGTCAGCCAGGAACCCTGTACTGGATCTTCCCATAAACTGTAGCGGGTTTTCGGAAGCTAGTGGAACTTTGTAAAGGCCTCGTAGTGTTGCCCTGCCGCGCTTCCTAGGTAGAGGTGTATGGGATTCATGACCCCTTGGCAGATGGGTAACATGACTTGTGGGTAAAGGGTACAACCTCTGCAGAGTGTAAAACTGGTATACTAGCCGAGCTCACGGTCATGAGCAGCTCAGGACTCTCTGATGTTTAAATTATGGAACTTAAATTCAATTTTGTCATTTGCATTGCATGGGTTTGTTATTAATTTTGTTCTATTACTTTACTTATGGTTTGGTATTTACTTACACTTAGTAACTGCTAATAAAATTTTGACCAACTACTTAAAAGCAATGCTCAGCTTTAACCCCTATCATTGATCAGCCTTACACTTCACATGAGCTCCCACCTTTGGTGAGTTCATGTCACATCATTCCCCACAACTTGTTGAGCGATGATCATGTGTGAGCTCACCCTTGCTGTCTCACACCCCCCCCCCCACAGGAGAAGAGCAGGTGGTTCAGGAGGAGCCACAAGGCGAGGAGTATGATCTGATCTAGGTGGCGTTTCTCAGTCGACATTGGCGCCGACGATCCTTAGTTCGCTTTATCTTTATTATTTTATTTTGTAATAAGTCTTCCGCTATGTAATAAATACTCTGATGTTTTATGACATTTATCTCTATACACTCTGTTATTATATATGTTGTCTTCTTGGCGCATGTATGAGATGCACCCGGCTTTGTCCTTTAAAACCGGGTGTTACATGGACATCGCCACCAAGTTCGCCTCCGGCCAGGAGGCAGTCGAGGCTATCTTCTGGAAGGACAAGCAGCCCCAGGGCCGCCCATCGGAAGATGCTCCCGAGGCGTCGACTCAGCGCGGCGCCGAGAAGAAAGGCAAGAAGAAGTCGCAAGTGAAACGCGACGCCGCCGACGCGGATCTTGTCGCCGCCGCAGAGTACAAGAACCCTCGGAAACCCCCCGGAGGTGCCAACCTCTTCGACAAGATGCTCAAGGAGTCGTGCCCCTATCACCAGGGGCCCGTCAAGCACACCCTTGAGGAGTGCGTCATGCTTCGGCGCCACTTCCACAGGGTCGGGCCACCCGCGGAGGGTGGCAGGGCCCGCGACGATGACAAGAAGGAAGATCACCAAGCAGGAGAGTTCCCCAAGGTCCGCGACTGCTTCATGATCTACGGTGGGCAAGCGGCGAATGCCTCGGCTCGGCACCGCAAGCAAGAGCGCCGGAAGGTCTGCTCGGTGAAGGTGGCGGCGCCAGTCTACCTAGACTGGTCCGACAAGCCCATCACCTTCGACCAAGCCGACCACCCCGACCATGTGCCGAGCCCGGGGAAATACCCGCTCGTCGTCGACCCCGTCATCGGCGACGTCAGGCTCACCAAGGTCCTTATGGACGGAGGCAGCAGCCTCAACATCATCTACGCCGAGACCCTCGGGCTCCTGCGTGTCGATCTGTCCTCCGTCCGAGCAGGCGCTGCGCCCTTCCATGGGATCATTCCCGAGAAGCGCGTCCAGCCCCTCGGACAACTCGACCTTCCCGTCTACTTCGGAACGCCCTCCAACTTCCGAAGGGAGACCCTGACGTTCGAGGTGGTCGGGTTCCGAGGAACCTACCACGCGGTACTAGGAAGACCATGCTACGCGAAGTTCATGGCCGTCCCCAACTACACCTACCTGAAGCTCAAGATGTCGGGCCCCAACGGGGTCATCACCGTCGGCCCCACGTACAAACACGCGTTCGAATGCGACGTGGAGTGCGTGGAGTACGCCGAGGCCCTCGCCGAGTCCGAGGCCCTCATCGCCGACCTGGAAAGCCTCTCTAAGGAGGTGCCAGACGTGAAACGTCATGCCGGCAACTTCGAGCCAGTAGAGATGGTTAAGGCCGTCCCCCTCGACCCCAGCGGCGACGCCTCCAGGCAGATCCGGATCGGCTCCGGGCTCGATCCCAAATAGGAAACAGTGCTCGTCGACTTTCTCCGCGCGAACGCCGACGTCTTCGCGTGGAGTCTCTCAGACATGCCCGGCATACCGAGGGATGTCGCCGAGCACTCGCTGGACATTCGAGCCGGAGCCCGACCCGTCAAGCAGCCTCTGCGCCGATTCGACGAGGAGAAGCGCAGAGCCATAGGCGAGGAGATCCACAAGCTAATGGCGGCAGGGTTCATCAAAGAGGTATTCCATCCCGAATGGCTTGCCAACCCTATGCTTGTGAGAAAGAAAGGGGGGAAATGGCGGATGTGTGTAGACTACACTGGTCTCAACAAAGCATGTCCGAAGGTTCCCTACCCTCTGCCTCGCATCGATCAGATCGTGGATTCCACTGCTGGGTGTGAAACCCTGTCTTTCCTCGATGCCTACTCAGGGTATCATCAAATCAGGATGAAAGAGTCTGACCAGCTCGCGACTTCTTTCATCACACCCTTCGGCATGTACTGCTATGTCACCATGCCGTTCGGCTTGAGGAATGCGGGCGCGACGTACCAGCGGTGCATGAACCATGTGTTCGGCGAACACATTGGCCGCACGGTCGAGGCCTACGTCGATGACATCGTAGTCAAGACGAGGAAAGCTTCCGACCTCCTTTCTGACCTTGAAGTGACATTTCGATGCCTCAAGGCGAAAGGCGTCAAGCTCAATCCCGAGAAGTGTGTCTTCGGGGTGCCCCGAGGCATGCTCTTGGGGTTCATCGTCTCCGAGCGAGGCATCGAAGCCAACCCGGAGAAGATCGCAGCCGTCACCAGCATGGGGCCCATCAAGGACTTGAAAGGCGTACAGAGGGTCATGGGATGTCTCGCGGCTCTGAGCCGTTTCATCTCACGCCTCGGCGAAAGAGGTCTACCTCTGTACCGCCTCTTAAGGAAGGCCGAGTGCTTCACTTGGACCCCTGAGGCCGAGGAAGCTCTCGGGAACTTGAAGGCGCTCCTCACAAAGGCGCCTATCTTGGTGCCTCCAGCTGCCGGAGAAGCCCTCTTGGTCTACGTCGCCGCGACCACTCAGGTGGTTAGCGCCGCGATTGTGGTCGAGAGGCAAGAAGAGGGGCATGCATTGCCCGTTCAGAGGCCAGTTTACTTCGTCAGCGAGGTACTGTCCGAAACCAAGATCCGCTACCCACAAGTTCAGAAGCTGCTGTATGCAGTGATCCTGACGCGGCGGAAGTTGCGACACTACTTCGAGTCTCATCCGGTAAGTGTGGTGTCATCCTTCCCCCTGGGGGAGATCATCACGTGCCGAGAGGCCTCGGGTAGGATTGCAAAGTGGGCGGTGGAAATCATGGGCGAGACAATCTCGTTCGCCCCTCAGAAGGCCATCAAGTCCCAGGTCTTGGCGGACTTCGTAGCCGAATGGGTCGACACCCAGCTACCGACGGCTCCGATCCAACCGGAGCTCTGGATCATGTTTTTCGACGGGTCGTTGATGAAGACGGGAGCCGGCGCAGGCCTACTCTTCATCTCGCCCCTCGGGAAACACCTACGCTATGTGCTACGCCTCCATTTCCCGGCGTCCAACAATGTGGCTGAGTATGAGGCTCTGTTCAACGGGTTGCGGATCGCCATCGAGCTAGGGGTCCGGCGCCTCGACGCCCGCGGTGACTCGCAGCTCGTCATCGACCAAGTCATGAAGAACTCCCACTGCCGCGACCCGAAGATGGAGGCCTACTGCGATGAGGTTCGGCGCTTGGAAGACAAGTTCTACGGGCTCGAGCTTAACCACATCGCTCGGCGCTACAACAAGACTGCGGACGAGCTGGCTAAAATAGCCTAGGGGCGAACAACGGTTCCCTCGGACGTCTTCTCCCGGGATCTGCACCAACCCTCCGTCAAGATCGACGACACGGCCGAGCCTGAGGCGCCCTCGGCCCAGTCCGAGGTACCCTCGGCCCAGCCCGAGGTATCCTCGGCACCGCCCGAGGCACCCTCAGCTCGGCCCGAGGCACCCTCGGTCCAGCCCGAGGTACCCTCGGCCCCCGAGGGAGAGGCACTGCGCGTCGAGGAGGAGCGAAGCGGGGCCACACCTGATCGAAACTGGCAGACCCCGTACCTGCAATATCTCCACCAAGGAGAGCTACCCCTCGACCGAGCCGAGGCTCGGCGGGTGGCGCGGCGCGCCAAGTCGTTCGTCTTGCAGGGCGACGAGAAGGAGCTCTACCACCGCAGCCCCTCAGACATCCTACAGCGATGCATCTCCGTCGCCGAAGGTCAGGAACTCCTGCGAGAGATACACTCGGGGGCTTGCGGCCATCACGCAGCGCCTCGAGCCCTTGTCGGGAATGCTTTCCGACAAGGCTTCTACTGGCCGACGGCGGTGGCCGACGCCACTAGAATTGTTCGCACCTGCGAAGGGTGTCAATTCTATGCGAGGCAGACCCACCTGCCCGCTCAGGCTCTGAAGACGATACCCATCACCTGGCCCTTCGCTGTGTGGGGTCTGGACCTCGTCGGCCCCTTGCAGAAGGCACCCGGGGGCTACACGCATCTGCTGGTCGCCATCGACAAATTCTCCAAGTGGATCAAGGTCCGACCTCTGAACAACATCAGGTCCGAGCAGGCGGTGGCGTTCTTCACCAACATCATCCATCGCTTCGGGGTCCCGAACTCCATCATCACCGACAACGGCACCCAGTTCACCGGCAGAAAGTTCTTGAACTTCTGCGAGGATCACCACATCCGGGTGGACTGGGCCGCCGTGGCTCACCCCATGTCAAATGGGCAAGTAGAGCGTGCCAACGACATGATTCTACAAGGGCTCAAGCCTCGGATCTACAACGACCTCAACAAGTTCGGCAAGCGATGGATGAAGGAACTCCCCTCGGTGGTCTAGAGCCTGAGGACAACGCCGAGCCGAGCCACGGGCTTCACGCCGTTCTTCCTAGTCTACGGGGCCGAGGCTGTCTTGCCCACAGACCTGGAATACGGCTCCCCGAGGACGAGGGCCTACAACGATCAAAGCAACCAAGCTAGCCGAGAAGACTCGCTGGACCAGCTAGAAGAGGCTCGGGACAAGGCCTTACTACACTCGGCGTGGTACCAGCAGTCCCTGCGACGCTACCACGCCCGAGGGGTCCGGTCCCGAGACCTCCAGGTGGGCGACCTGGTGCTTCGGCTGCGACAAGACGCCCGAGGGAGGCACAAGCTCACGCCCCCCTGGGAGGGACCGTTCGTCATCCCCAAGGTTCTGAAGCCCGGAACGTACAAGCTGGCCAACCGTCAAGGCGAGGTCTACGGCAACGCTTGGAACATCCAACAGCTACATCGCTTCTACCCTTAAGATGTTTTCAAGTTGTTCATATACCTTGCACCCACGCAAAGTTTAGTCATCAAGGAAGGGTCGGCCTTGCCTCGGCAAAGCCAGACCCTCCCTCGGGGGCTAAAAGGGGGGGACCCCCCCTGCGTTGAAATTTTCCTCGAAAAAAGATCTCTTCCGCCAGAATGTCTTTCGTGCTTTTTGACTACTTCGAAAAGTGGATCCTGAAAACGACGGAGTACACGTAAGCAGCCAAGGCTGACCGAGCCTAGGGACTCCTACGCCTCTGGGATACGGATACCTCACTCATCACCTTCTGCGATAAGTAACTCACGTTCGGATAAGTGATTCCGCGGACCGAACAAGTCTTCACGTTCAGAAGTTCTTCTGCCGAAGCGATCCTTCGAGCCTTCTCGACTGAGTCGGTGACAGAGCCCCATGGACGGGTAAGAGTGCGCGTAAGCGGCAAGGCCGACCGAGCCGAGGGAATCCTACGCCTCTGGGATACGGATACCTCACTCATCACCGAGCCGAGGGAATCCGGCCCGAGCAGGCGGCTCGGCCGGTCACCCCGGGGCCTCGGCCATCCGTCCTCCAAGGGCGTCAGCCCGACCCGAGGCCTCGGCTGGTCAACTCCGGCGTCGGTCCCGCTAACGGATGACCCGGCTAGGCTCCGGCCAACCAGGTTTCATTTTCGAGCCAACTCTGCCCCTGTTCGTGCTGATATCGCTACCCCTGGCCTCGGCTCATCCAAGAGCGGCCAAGGGGACCCTTTAACTAAGCTAGAGGAGCCTCGGACAACAAGGCCGACCGAGCCGAGGGACTCCTACGCCTCCGGGATACGGATACCTCACTCGTCACCTTGACACGGGGCGACTCACGCTTGGTGGAGCGGTTCAGACAACCAACAGGCGAGTCTTAGTGCTCGAAAATGAGGAAAAAACACGGCTCCGTGCCAAAATTACATACATGTTCAGGCCTCGACAGCCACAATGAACAAAAACACTGGCATTCAAAGTGCCATTACAAACGGAACTCCGGTTCCACCTCCGTAGGTACGAACAACCCCACTCGATGGGGGAGGGCCTGCGGAGCAACAGAAGACTGACGGGCGGCTCGCCGCCGCCCGCTCTGACAGCAACAACAACGACCCCCGCTCCGGGTGGCCGAACTGCAGCAGCGCAGGCCTCAGGGTGGGTGGTGCTGCAATCTTGCCCTCGCCCACGCCGACGCTCGAGGGGCGAGGACAAGTACAAAGAGCTGGAGGCCCGAAGCGCGGATGGTGGCGGTGATCCCGTCGGCGACGGGGACTTCTCGAGCCGCCTCCACCTCGGCACCGACGACAGGGGCCGTCAGCCCTCCGGCAGATCCCCACTCAGATCCTCCCGGACGAGTGAAGCACCGACCTCCGCGCGGAGGCGCCATACCGGTGCAAAGGCTGGACCGCCCCAGAACACGAATGTCGCCCTAGCAGCGCGCGACATCTTGGGCGGTCCTCCCGTGCACACGGCGCGGCAGCCGCCTTCCGGCAGGAGGGGGCACCGGGAGCCAAGCCGACGAGCTCGACACGCTGGGGCTGGCGACGCCCGCCGTCGACCAGCCCCGCGTTGTCGAAGTCCGACCCGCCCGCAGGGCCAGCGAGCGCCCTCTCCCTCGAACGCCGCAGGAGAGGGTGACCCACGAACCCGCGCGGGAGGTAGAGCTCCAGCTCAGCCCGGCCTCCACCCCAGCGAGGATGATGAACATCCTTGATGCTGAGGGTGGGACCAAGATCGCAGCCCGGCTTGCTTCTCCCCACCCAGGGGCTGGTGGTCGCCGTCTTGGGTGACCGCCGGCGGGGGGGGGGGGGGTACAGCCAGGCCGGCTGATGAAAATCCTTGAAGCCGAACGATGGCTGAAAGGTACCAACTCCCGCGGAGTTGCGTTCCCCCGATGACAAGGCAGAAAGACGGCGGGTATCCCCCATCCGGGGGCTTGGAAGGTGGAAAGACACGATGCATAAGGGAGCACGAAGGCATGGTCGCCTTCCAAGGGGGTCACCCTCCTTTTAAAAGGCGACTATCCCTACTTGCGTCCCCAGCCGTCATGGGCCGAGTCTTCTCCAACACGCTCCAAGGCCCTCCCCTGCGGCGCGGGGGTTGGGTCCCACACGTCATGCAAGCCGGCTCAGAGCAGAAGAAGCCAAACCGCCCAGCGGTGCGCACAACCGCCCAGCGGTTACAAGTGACCCTCCACTTTTGCCCAGACCAACGGGCGAAAGGGGCGGCAGCCATGCAGGCGGCATGCAACCGCTCCAAGTGGGCGCGCTTCTCCGACTCCCAACACGCCCAGCATGGAGCCCCAGGCCCACGCGTCATGCAACCGGCGCGCCGAATGCTTCGTGCATGCAACTACACCGCCACTTGCGCCACCACCGCGCCTCCTCGACTGCGGAACCAATACCGCGACTCGAGGCGACCCAGCGCGCGACCCAGCAGCGCCAGCCTGGCACGGCGGTCAGTGCGGCCAAAAATGGGCCGGCAGTAATGATGGTGGCAGGCGGGCAGGAGCAGCAGTCACGTCGTCAGCCAAGCTCATGTCCCATCCGGGGGCGGCGAGAGAACACTCTCTCACGGCGTGAAGACAACGCGCCCGTGTTCCGTTCCTCGAACGGCTCGCGCATGCGCAACGGCCGCCCCGCCAACCACTCGCCCCGTCGCATTAACTCCGCAGCGGGACAGGCGGCGCCTTTGGCAGGAGAAGCGGGCGACGCTTCGCCTTCGCCATAATGACCGCGACAAAAAAGGTACGCCGCGTCGTTCGATTTCGTATCCTTTTCCTTTTTTCCTCTTTCTCTCTCTTGCAACAGGGACCGGGAAAGGGGGATACCCCAAAAAGGATCCTTCCCCGTGAAGGAACCAGGCTCCGAGCCTCCCTACTGATCAGAGGTTCGAAGGCTGGCCCCCCGGAAGGGTTCGACAGCCGCCTCAGATCGCGTGGGCCCTACACCCACTACTGGTCAGAGGTTCGAAGGCCGGCCCCTCGGAAGGGTCCCACGGCCGCCTCAGGCTACTCGGGCTCCGCGCCCACTACTGATCAGGGGTTCGAAGGCTGCCCCCCGAAGGGTTCACAGCCGCCTCAGACGCCGAGCGAGGGATGACCATGGGTACGTTCGATACATAACCAAGGCTCGGGCTGCGCTCCTGAGGTACCCTAGGACATTTCCGAGACCAGCGGGAACGATCTTGTAACGGAATCCCATCAGAGGGAGGCATCGAGCCCTCGGACCCCGTCGCCAGGGGACCGGGTCCGGCAGATCACCCGCAGGTACTTTTGGGCGTGCCTCTGGGCCCTTAGCCGACCCCTAACGAATGGGGCACGGACGTCCACTCGGATTACCCGCTTGCAGCTCACCGGAGACACCATGTTCGGCGCCCATTGAGGGCAACATGGCGCTTCCCCCCCCTCCTCCTTGCAGAAAGGCGACACAGGGGCGTATGTAAAAAAGCCGAGTCTATCCCTGATCGCCCTCTCGCCCTGTGGAGAGGCTCGGGGGCTGCTCTCGCAAACCCGGCTCCGGCCGAACCGTTGACAGCGTCAACATACCAGCCCGAGAACTTGGGACCCGACCGTACACCCGGGCTACGGCCAGCTCGCATGAGGGAACAACCAGACCAGCCGAAGCATTACGCGAGGCATTAAGGCCTCGAAGGAGTGAAACCACTCCTCCGAGGCCTCGGGGGCTACACCCGGCGGGTGCGCTCGCGCGCACCCACCGGAACAAAACGCAACCGAGAAAGGCTGGTCCCCTTGCAAAAAAGTGCGACGAGAGCCTCCAAGCGAGTGCTAACACTCCCTTCGAGGCTCGGGGGCTATTGTCGGGGACCATAATTAGGGGTACCCTCAAGGCTCCTAATTCTCAGCTGGTAACCCCCATCAGCATAAAGCTGCAAAGGCCTGATGGGTGCAATTAAGTCAGGGATCAGTCCATTCGAGCGACTCGATCACGCCTCGCCCGAGCCTAGCCTCGGACAAGGGCAGCCGACCCCGGAGGATTTCCGTCTCGCCCGAGGCCCCCCTCCAACGGCGAACATATTCCCGGCTCACCCGAGGCCCTGCCTTCGCTAAGAAGCAACCCTAACCAAATCGCCGCACCAACCGACCAAATCGCAGGAGCATTTAATGCAAAGGTGGCCTGACACCTTTATCCTGACGCGCGCCCCCCAGCCGGTAGAGCCGAAGTGACCGCCGTCACTTTGCCGCTCCACTGACCGACCTGATAGAAGGACAGCGCCGCCTGCGCCACTCCGACTGCGGTGCCACTTGACAGAGTGAGACTGACAGGCAGTCAGGCCCTGCCGAAGGCACCATAGGAAGCTCCGCTTCGCCTGACCCAGGGCTCGGACTCGGGCTCAGCCCCGGAAGACGGCGAACTCTGCTCCACCCGACCCAGGGCTCGGACTCGGGCTAAGTCCCGGAAGACGGCGAACTCCGCTCCGCCCGACCCAGTGCTCGGATTCGGGCTAAGTCCCGGAAGACGGCGAACTCCGCTCCGCCCGACCTAGGGCTCGGACTCGGGCTAAGTCCCGGAAGACGGCGAACTCCGCTCCGCCCGACCCAGGGCTCGGACTCGGGCTAAGTCCCGGAAGACGGCGAACTCCGCTCCGCCCGACCCAGGGCTCGGACTTGGGCTCGGCCCCAGAAGACGACGAACTCCGCTCCGCCCGACCCAGGGCTCGGACTTGGGCTCAGCCCTAGAAGACGACGAACTCCGCCTCGCCCGACCCAGGGGCTCGGACTCAACCTCGGCCATGGAAGACAGACTCGACCTCGGCTTCGGAGGAGCTTCCACATCACCCAACCTAGGGCGCAGACCAGCCACGTCAACAGGAGGCGCCATCATCACCCTACCCCGAGCTGACTCAGGCCGCAGGGAACAAGACCGGTGTCCCATCTGGCTCGCTCCGCCAGATAGGCAATGATGGTGCCCCGCATACTCTGTGACGACGGCAGCTCTCAGCCCCCTTACGGAAGCAAGAGGACGTCAGCAAGGACTCAACCGCTCCGACAGCTGTCCCTCCGCCAGGCTCCATTGCTCCTCCGACGGCCACGACATCACACCAGCTGGGTGCCAAAATCTCTCCGGCTGCCACAACGGCATGTACTTAGGGCGCTAGCTCTCCTCCGCTAGACACGTAGCACTCTGCTACACCCCCCATTGTACACCTGGATCCTCTCCTTACGCCTATAAAAGGAAGGACCAGGGCCCTCTTAGAGACGGTTGGCCGCGCAGGGACGAGGACGAGACAGGCGCTCGCTTGGAGCCGCTCGCTCCCTCTCCCGCGTGGACGCTTGTAACCCCCTACTGCAAGCGCACCCGACCTGGGCGCGGGACGAACACGAAGGCCGCGGGATTCCCACCTCTCTCACGCCGGTCTCCGGCCGCCTCGCTCTCTCCCATTCGCGCTCGCCCTCGCGCTCGACCCATCTGGGCTGGGGCACGCGGCGACATTCACTCGTCGGCCCAAGGACCCCCCGGTCTCGAAACGCCGACAGAATGTGTGTGTATTTTCGGCACAAATATCATTTTGCATAGCATAACATCATCACATCATTCGCATAACATGACATCATACATCATACTGCATCAATGCCACAAGAAGGGGATACAACATTGACCTTCGGAAATTGTTTCGAAGAAGTTGTGCCAAGGCACAAAATAAGTACAGCTTCCTCATCTATAATATCAAAGAGGATCTGTTGCTTACGAAGCATAATATTTTCATGGAATATGTGTATTCTTCACGAAGCATGAAAAGAAGGGAAGGTGTTTTTTTCGCCGAAGGCTCAAAAACGGTATGTACGTAAAGTTTCATGCGTCGTAAAGAACTGGATTACAAACAGCTCATATATTACATTCAAAACTGTAAAATATTACACAATTTGTTCAGCAAATATTACATCAATATTCCGAATGTTTCTACAACAACAGCTATTCTTCTTTTAAAATTGTTTCTACAGCTTCGTTTAGTAGTTGAGTCACAACTTCATCCATAATAGCTTTGGCCATCTTTGTAATTTCATCTTCCTTTTTTGCTTCGGGGTCGGCCAATGACTTGAAAGGCTCCGGGGAGGAGATAGTTCAGCTGCGATACAAAACATAAATAAGTTCGAAGTCACATAAATAAAACATAAAGTCAAAAGCAATTAGGTAATACCTATCCGCCTTTCAAGTTCTGCAGATTTTTCAGCTGCCTTTGCTGCTTCTCTAGCATTGTGAGTATCTTTTTCACTTTTCTTTATAATTTCGTGAGCCATCCCTCGGCCACCATTTTCCCAGATGTCGGTGAAAAACTTTCCGCCAACCAAGCTTGCCTCGGCTGAGGGGTATTTTGTATCTTCAATAGAGAACGCAGCTTCGGCTTGGGCCAGAATCTTCACATGTTCGCATCCTGCCTTCTCTTAGATAGCCGCAATTCCCCTGGCACCTGAGAAGGCGCAGACATCTCCGCGGCCACTCAAAACTTCCTCAAAGGCTTCGGCTTCGCCATTGATCCATTCGATTGGACCTTCGGGATCGCCTAGTACGAAGTTGTCCTCATTTGAGTATGCGCCAATATTGGCGAAGCTGGTTTTTATCTTTTGTACACATGCTACAGATTTTTCATAGCATCTTTCTTTTGAAGAACGAAGCTCCACAACTGTTTTTCCCAGTAATTTTTCCAGTAGTCACTGGCGTCTCGGCCAGCTTAGGAAATTGCACATTTTAATTTTTCTTCTGCCAGCTGTTTCCGAAGATCTTCAATTTCGCATTTCTGGGCCTCAGCTTGGGCTTTTGAAGTAGCCTCATCTTCTTTTATCTTGTTCACCAATGAGTTTAATATTTTATCTTTTTCAAGACCTTCGTTCCTTAGCTCAATTACTTCGAAAGCCATGGTACATCCCTCGTCTTCAGCGCTTTTTTGTGCCCTGAGGGCGTTGCTAAGAATAAGGCCCTGCAAAAGGAGTGCGGTATTAAGTATAAGCAAATGAAAAAAAATTGTTTTTAAGTACAAAAATCTTATTCTCTCACCTTTAAGCTGTTGTATGCTAAGCTGTCGGCCAATTCATCTTTTGATAGCACTGAGAGCCCGTCTTCTAGCATCGGGAATCCGAAGCTTCTGCCCATCTCCCGGCAGACAGAGATCTCCTTGCTATCTGGGAGACAATACAAGAAGTCTTCTTCTCCGCTGCCGTTGAATACAACGCCCCTTTTGGATATTTTAATTTCTGGGCATAATGATGAGCTTCTCGCTTTTCCTCTTCAGATAGCCTTTTGCCCGAAGCATGTCGTACAATATAATCAGGTACTCTGGAAGATGCTTCGGGAGTTGAAGAGAGAGTTTTTTCAGGCAGAATTTGCTTTGTAGCCTCTTTTTTTGTTTCTTCTCCGGTTTCCAAGGATTTCTCCTTAGCGGGCTCTGAAGGCCCAGCTTCGGCCTCGGTCTGGCTCTTTGCAGCTTCGTCTTCGGATAGTTTTGTCTCAATTTGCATTTTTGGCGCTTCGGCAGGTTTCTTCGGAGTGGTACTTGTAGACTTTATTGTCTCCAGCACATCTAGTACATTGACCATCCTTTTTCTCTTCGGAGTCGCCGTGAGGTCTTTTTGTGCCTTCGGCACTGTCATTCCTGGCGAAGGGCTTGTAACTTCTAGTATCTTTGTTTTCTCGGCCTATATTTCTTCAATATTATCGGCCTTCGGCATCATAGCCGGCTCTTCATTCTTCTGTGTAAGAGCAGGTCCTTTGGCT